>NC_134782.1:69576116-69586116 GCF_046742065.1 Oratosquilla oratoria | reverse complement strand
CGAGTTAATGTGGTACAATTTTCCTCCACATACCTGGCAAAGATATATACACACAGCCTGCCTCGCCCAGTTTGATAATATGAACAACGACGCAAGAGCAAACGTGCATATGCGTGCGAGCGTATTTTGACAAGTTTGTTGCTTCTGATATGAGAGCAAGGGGATAGGTAGCCATCAAGTTCACACCGTGAGGAATCACAAATGCAACTATTAAGAAAGAAAGAAAGAAAAAGAAAGAAGAAAGAAAGAAAGAAAAAAACACTTCGCCACATCGGTAACCCTGTACGGCTAACAACTACAGAGCTTTCACACTATTCCGAGCTCGTCCCTTCTATGACGACCCCCCTCCCCACCCCAGGCTAGCCCACTACAGCGCACCTCAAGTACAGCCCCCGTCACACATTCAAGCTTCTCGCTGAATGTTGTGAATTTGAAAAGCTAGAAGACTATTTCGCTTACAGTATTCTAGACTTTCCTAAGAACAATGCAACAATGAGTCTAATATTCGTCTAGTTACTTATTTTAGGTCGTCATTCAGCTTTTCAATATGTGACGCAAAAGGTGGTTTGACATTTGGAAATTTGAACAATAAAAGATTGTGAGGCAAATAGTTTCTACTCGAACTCACTCGATTCGCCCCTTCTGTGTTGAATATTTTATCTTAACTAGAGTTAACGCGAAGGTGCCGTGTATTTCTTGGGGGCACCCCTTGGAAGACTACGGCCGAACCTCCCACCCAAACCTGTTTACAGCCTTACACGGTACTTGACGTGACAAAGCCTGGAGGCAAAGGAGCGAGGGGCAGGTCGAAAGAACAGACCTTCAGAATCTGTAACAGTCCAAATGTCATGCGCCCACACGGCACAAGGGGTAGCATTCCCTTGAAAAGTCATGCAAGAAGGCCAACCCACTACAAGCAGATCAATGCGGCACAAGGCCATTTTCAGCACAACATGCACAACTGGAGAAAACAAAAGAAAACTCCGTCGGAAGACGACAACGGAGGCGTTAGGGACGCCCATGATCGAAGAAGAGAAAGAAAAGACAAGACGATGGAGGGGGGGGGGGGGAGGATTGCCAGTGCAGATTTTCTATCTTTGTGGACAATATCGTATCATTATCGAAAAAGAATTTTAGGTTTAAGGCGCTGTCGGTGTGGAAGTGTGTACATGGTATGGGGGCTATCAATTTGGAAAGGAGTCGTTTGTAGCTAGAAGGGTGAAGAGAGGATGTATGTATTGGTGCCGATTCTATTAAAACGAGGTGAAATGGGATCGCTATCAGTGTGTGCGTGTGTGTGTGTGTGTGAGGTGTAGGAAGTAAGGAGAAGGATGTTGTGAAGTGTTGTGTTGGTTGGACATTTGAAGAAGAAACGACACAAGCACCCACAAGATGAGACATCACCCTCCACCTTGGCTAAACCACATCTAAATATAAGACGACCAAGTAGGACAACTGAAAAAATACGTTTTTTTTTTTGCAAGTAAAGCAGACTAACAAACAAAAGTAGTACGAATCTCTACTTCGACAACAAAACGTGACAACTGGAAGTAAATGTTACATTACTTAGCTTTTGGCGCCAAGCCCAACTTACATAACAGGACGGACAGCCCAAGCACAACGGCAGCCACGCCAAGCGCCAACAATGTCATGGGCGCCAGCCAGACCCGTGTTGTGCAGTGACAACATTTCCCGTGGACAAACAACTACTAGGTTGCTCCAACCATGACCCTTTACGCGAGTATCTGGGGTCAGCGTCAAGGGGAAGTAGGACCGGTTGCAAGGGGGGCAGGAAGGAGGCGGGGCAGGGCGAAGGTGGATTGCTCGTGTTGGTTCCAGGGTCGGTAACCAGACCTCACGCTCCACGGTAATTAATTCAATATATATATATATATATATATATATATATATATATACATCATACATACATATACATATACCAAGGCTTTTTTTCCCTTTCAAGGGAGGTAGCCAAAAAGTTAAAGGCATAAAAACACTCCCACCCATTTCATCCCTAAATACACTCCACACCCCTCCCACCCTCCCTCTCATCTGAGCACCTCCTGGATGACGGGTCATCCCTGCACCTTGCCCACCGCCCTGGGTCAGAAGCAGTGTCGCATTTTCTCCAGACTAGGGGGACCAAGAATACAAGGCTCTGGATGCGCCCTCGACCACCCAACCCTTCGCCCCATCCTTGCTGAAACTCTTTCAATCGGCAGCCAGATCAGGTCAAAGGGTAAACTTGACTGACTAGAACGCTTTTGCTGTTAAAGTTGTTCCCACGGGGATAGACGGCAACCAGGAAGTAATAGCTGCCCCCGCCACTACCGACGGACCCAACGGTTTTGCTTAATACGGGTAATGGCATGGTATAAAGATTTTCCCGCGCTCGAAGAATGGATGTGGATCCCTGACATGGCAATGACGACAAAAGTTCCTAAAAATCACCTCCCTTACCCAAGCGTGTAAAGTTTTCTTTCAGCTAACCTGCTTCGGCAAGGAAATTGGTCGAATGACACCTTTGTCTGTCCCGACCAGAGGGGGAGAGAGGGAGATATGAGTGGGGGAGAGGTGAGAGAGAGGTGAGAGAGAGGTGAGAGAGAGGTGAGAGAGAGGTGAGAGAGGGAGAGAGGTGAGAGAGAGGTGAGAGACGTGAGAGAGAGGGAGAGAGGTGAGAGACGTGAGAGAGAGGGAGAGGGGGGAGAGAGGCGAGAGAGGGGGAGAGAGGCGAGAGAGGGGGCGAGAGAGGGGTTGAGAGGCGGTGAGAGGCGAGAGAGATGGAGGGAGGCGAGAGGGATGGAGGGAGGCGAGATGAGAGAGATGGAGACAGAAAGGGAGAGATGGAGACAGAAAGGGAGAGATGGAGATAGAAAGGGAGAGGGGAGAGAGATGAGAGATATGGAGATAGAAAGGGAGAGATATGAGAGAGATGGAGATAGAAAGGGAGAGAGATGAGAGATGGAGATAGAAAGGGAGAAGGAATGAGAGAGCGAGAGATGAGAGACAAGGAGAGGAGGGAAAGATGAGAGACAAGGAGAGGAGGGAAAGAGATGAGAGACAAGGAGAGGAGGGAAAGAGATGAGAGACAAGGAGAGGAGGGAGAGATGAGAGACAAGGAGAGGAGGGAGAGAGATAAGAGACAAGGAGAGGAGGGAGAGAGATGAGATGAGATAGCGAGAGGGAGAGAGATGAGATGAGATAGCGAGAGGAGGGAGAGAGATGAGATAGCGAGAGGAGGGAGAGAGATGAGATAGCGAGAGGAGGGAGAGAGATGAGATGATATAGCGAGAGGAGGGAGAGAGATGAGATGAGATAGCGAGAGGAGGGAGAGAGATGAGATGAGATAGCGAGAGGAGGGAGAGAGATGAGATAGCGAGAGGTGGGAAGGGGAGGGAGAGATTGAGAGGGGAAGGGGAGGGAGAGATTGAGAGGAAGGGGAGGGAGAGATTGAGAGAGGAAGGGGAGGGAGAGATTGAGAGAGGAAGGGGAGGGAGAGATTGAGAGAGGAAGGGGAGAAAGGAGAGGGAGAGAGAGGAAGGGGAGAAAGGAGAGGGAGAGAGAGGAAGGGGAAGGAGAGGGAAGGAGAGAGAAGGGGAGGGAGAGAGAGAGAGGAAGGGGAAGGAGAGAGGGAAAGGGGAGAGAGGAAGGGTAGAGGGGAAGAGAGGAAGGGTAGAGGTGAAGAGAGGGGAGGGTAGAGGGGAAGAGAGGGGAGGGTAGAGGGGAAGAGAGGGGAGGGTAGAGGGGAAGAGAGGGGAGGGAAGAGAGGGGAGGGTAGAGGGGAAGAGAGGGGAGGGTAGAGGGGAAGAGAGGGGAGGGTAGAGGGGAAGAGAGGGGAGGGTAGAGGGGAAGAGAGGGGAGGGTAGAGGGGAAGAGAGGGGACGGTAGAGGGGAAGAGAGGGGACGGTAGAGGGGAAGAGAGGGAAGGGTAGAGAGAGAGAGAGAGAGAGAGAGAGAGAGAGAGAGAGAGAGAGAGAGAGAGAGAGATAGAGAGAGAGAGAGAGAAAGAAAATGAGAGGAGAGAAAATGAGGAGAGAAAATGAGAAGAGAAAATGAGATAGTGAAACACCCGCGCATCGTCCGCGAACATCACCAACACCACATTATCACCGTGTTAGCCAGAATAAAACGAGATAAGGTTGTCAGAGTAGATCAACCAATTCGACGCGATAGTTGTACGCAATTTTTTTTTCTATTTTATTTTACCATAATCATTTACTACTCAGCCTTCCTGCGAACATTTCATAAAATGTTGATCCAATACAGAACTTCTGTTCCGTAACAGAGGTCCCACCGTCGAGACACACCGGCGGGCCAAGCCACCTTGGGCCTAACGTCTGCTAACGCCTGGGGCCTCACCCGCTGACCTACAGGTGCTTTCTAAAGGTCGAGGGCACATGAGACACGGCCCTTGAATTTGGCTCGCCTTCTTAAATAATGGAACGATTGCAGACTGGCTGAAAGGTCAAGTTACGAGGATATGAAACGCTACATGAACTTGAATCAAGAGATACAGGACGATAAGCCGATGTAACGAAAATGCGGTTTCATCTTGCCTCAGAACCGAGAAGGCCTGGCTCTGCAAGAAGGACGGCGTAGCAGCTGCCCATCTTCAAAACTCGTCAGCCACATCGCCTTCATCTGGAGACCCCGAGGGGCCGGCATTCCATCCCTGGACGCAAGATGATCAATTTCTTAAAATTCAACTCTATTAATCTATTTCACACATGAGAACTGGCAACCGGCGAATGATCATCACCTTGAACCTGTGAAATACTCCCACACTGATACAACAGATAAGAGTTCAAATATTCTTCCCGGCGAGACCTGTGGGAGGTTCTGAGGACCGTTGCCGGCCCCCGCGGGGCTGCGGGTCTCACACTGAAACTATAATCCAATCTGACGAGCCGTCACAGCACTTGTGTATCCGTGCAAACTTGGCAGGCACATGAAGCCTCTAAGGTTATTTATGCCCAAAAGCGTACATTGTAGAAAGAAATCTATGTACCCACAACTCAGCAGAGTAAACACATGGCCGAACCCCGAACTTAGGCTCCATTATACCCCCTACCCCTCCGACACGCCTTTCATCCATACTGATGAAATCTAGATCCCCTTGCCCATAGGCCTATATCCATTTCGAGAAATTCTTGAAGCTCACACGACGGGGGCCCCGATAGAGAGGGAATATTTACAACGCTGGTCGGATTATTGCTTTCCTAAGTTCAATTTCATCTGGACACTTCTCAAACGAACGCTTCCCAAACCAAGCCTAATCTAACGTAACAACACTTATTAATCATAATATTTGATAATTAGCACTTTTTGTTAAGCGTGTCCATCTGAGACAACACCTTTTCGCAAGGGCCAACCGGCCCGGCGGGCGTCACCTCTTCCGCTCCCGTGCCCAAGTGAGCGCGCTTTCGTAACCGCCCTGCTCGCCTGCGTCGCACGAGACCAGGACGAAGGGA
This sequence comes from Oratosquilla oratoria, assembly GCF_046742065.1. Classification (NCBI taxonomy): domain Eukaryota; kingdom Metazoa; phylum Arthropoda; class Malacostraca; order Stomatopoda; family Squillidae; genus Oratosquilla; species Oratosquilla oratoria. Next base: position 69,580,645 of record NC_134782.1, on the reverse strand, counting down.
CCAACGCGAACTGCCAACACCTGAAGTAGTAGCACGGCAAGCGAGAGGCTCCTCGAGGGGCATCACAAACCTGCAACCAAATACCTTCTCCCTAACAAGTCTTCTGCGACACAGCCCAGCACCAACCGAAAACAAGGAAGGATCCGTGTATCTCAAGGCCACGTTGCAACGATCGACCAGGAAGAATCAAAGTACTTCCTGGTAACTGATTCCTGGAAATACCTACCTCGCGAGTGTATTTACATATAAAGGGGTGCATAATAATACGCGTCACAAACACACCCGCTCGGAATTGGAGTAAAATCACGTGTACAAGTACATCCTCTCTACACAATTGACGGTGGACGTCAAAAGGCTGGCCACGTAGCTATTGAATTTTTTAGATACACATACAACATTCACAATTTCAACACAGGGAGGGACACACACACACACACATTATATTATATATATATTATATATATATATACACACACACATTATATTATATATATATTATATATATATATACACACACACACACAGATTTGACAAATTGTCTTCTGGTCAATGTCGGAAGGTTCCATTCAGCCAGCCAGATAAGACTGGTTGGAGGCATCGCACATCACTCGAGACGAATGCTCACAATGACACACCCAACACACGAATATCTAACCATAACGATAAAAGACAAATTACACTGATTAGAGACTAGCCCTACAACGGCTGGAAACCGTCCTCTCATGAATAGATCTGAGAAGAAACATTGGATTGCTGTGTTGTATTAGTGTGGGAGTTACTGCCACCTTAAAGTAGTAGTAAAAGTAGGAGTAGGAGAGAAACTGCCACTTGGCAGCTCTCCTTGAGCGAAAAGTTGGAGAAAGTTAAAATTGACATTAAAGCGAAATTTGGGTCTGTCCGTAGCCCCTAACGATTGAACGCTACGGTGAGAGATGAGGATGTTCACACTCCTCTATGATGGGCAGTAGTAAGATGATCATATAATGCCCACCATTACTGGAGGTACCTGTCCTTTGTTCCTATCCAACGCATCCATATGTTACAAGTCATGAAGGTTAAGTGATCACGTGCAAACCCTTTGTCGTGTTCGGAATGCGCTAAGCAGCAGTCGCCGGTATTCGTTGATTATTCGACACAAGTCCACACAGTGACGAGATCGAAACCAACATGGCACACAGCGAACAAACTAAACCGAAGCCCAACGCCTGCTTACAAAACAAGACCTGCAGGGGTTTGCCAAACTCCACAATCATTCACGTGGTCATCACGCCGAAAGCCAGACCGCCTGCCAAAGAGAGTGTCGGTTTACCGGTGCCCACACTAGGACAGTACCTCCCCGAAAAAAAATTACCAAACATATGGCAAGAAGAGATCGCGGTTACACTGCCAGATGAACAAGCGTAGGAGTCATTTCTAAGAAAACTCGTACCATGGCCAACAGAATATTCTACCAAACTTGGCCACAATTTCGTGAGTCTCGAAACCCGATGACGTAACATCCGGGCCAACCTGTTTCACATTCAAGCATCAGTCATCTGCGCATGATGTCTGCTTGCTTGCTTTAATTTGTTGGCAATGAAGTGCTTCTATTCTTGGGAACTAAATCGCATCGAAGAAGTCTGCATTGGAATCATTTGAGGAAGAAAGGACTGTGACCCATGTTCTGGATGGTGGTTCCTTATTGCAAAGGATTCCATGGAAGAAGTGTGACACATTTGAGGACATTGCAAGCATGTACATGAAGCATATTTCCAAAAACTCTCAACCCGGTGGTTGTATTCGACGGTTATAAATCAGGACCTACTACCAAGGACATGACACACAATCGACGATCAAAAGTCTTTGGTCAAAAGGTGATGTACACTCCAACCATGCCCCTTCGGTCAAAAAAGGAAAACTTCTTGTCGAACTCGGACAATAAGCAATGGGTCGATTGATGGAATTGACTGTCAATGCGCCAGCAGATGCAGATGTCATGATTGCGAAGAAGGGAATTGAGCATGCAAGGGAAACCGTGACATATGTGATAGGTGAGGACACAGACTTGTTGGTGCTGTTGTGTCATTATGTGGAACGAGGGATGAATGATTTGTACTTCAAGTCGAGCAAGGAAGGTGGGAAATGTTGGCATATTAACTCAGTAGCAGAAGCTCTCGGTGAAAGCATCTGTAGTGTCCTGCCAGTTGTCCATGCACTCTGTGGATGTGACAACCTCACGACTATATGGTATTGGTAAAGGGGCTACCTTGAGGAAAGTAAGGGAAGACAACGGTTTCTTGAAATGTTTAGAAGCATTCTGTTGTCAAAGTGGAAGTAAAGACGCGATATCATCAGCTGGTGAAAAGTCCTTGGTTTATTTGTACGGGGGAAAAGGAAATGACACCCTTGACGGACTACGAAAGACAAAGTTTTGCAACAAGGTGGGAAAAAGTTCAACTACTGTTGAAGTTCACAGCCTTCCCCCAACAACTGATGCAGCCAAATACCACTCGTTCCGTGTTTATTGTCAGGTCTAGGAATGGATGGGGAACTGTGTGGACCCCGAGAAATGGGGCTGGTGTCTGCGGAAGGGACAGCTTGAACCGAAGACGATGGATTCGCCAGTGGCTCCTGATTCACTACTGAAATTGGTCAGATGTCAGTGTAAGGGCAACTGTGACACTCAACGCTGTAGTTGCAAACGGAATGAGCTTGAATGTTCCAGTGCATGTGGTGAATGTAAAGGACTGTCAAAATAGCAACTTTGATGCAAGCACCGATGATCCAAGTGAATACGAACTCCTATCATGCCTCTGAATGACGTCATACTACGTCATGGTGACGTCATATCACATTTGCAATGCCTCATTCTGTATTTCTTGAATTTATCTTGAATTTATGTTTCATATGTTCATCAGAGGGACCTAATAAACAAGTTAAAGCCAAAAACCGTTGTTTGCAATACATTTATAGGGTCTGGGAGCAGCCAGAAAAAAATTATCTGTAAATTGAAGCTTTGGACGGCGGCCATCTTGAATTTATGCAAATTAACCACTTTCCCGGTGTCCAAAAGTTGGAGACTTTTAATATGTTCATCAGAGGGACCTAATAAACAAGTTAAAGCCAAAAAACCTTCTATTGCAATTTGTTCTAGGTTCAGTGTAAATTATTGCTAGATTTACTGGACTAATGGCTGACATTGCAGCAATTTTCGTTACAATCGGTAAGTCCAACTTTTCAGATACGAGGCTGAGGCAGCTGCCGGATGTCAGGGTACAATGCTCATGCAGGGGTTTATATTTCGTCACAGACTTCCCCCAATAGCACCTCGAGCGGTTCTTAGATGAACTTTCCAATTCGGGAGAGCTCGTCGTCGCCAGCAGTCTTCGTCTTGTCTATTGCAGTCTAGGCTCGGGTTCTGCTGGCACTGACAAGCCTTGCCCAGTCAGGCATGATTGTGGATCTTTCAAACCTGCAGGGTAGGAGGGGGCAAAGTGGTTGTCTGCGTATTGGAAGTCTAAGGCATTTCAAACCTGCTCTGGCCTCTCAGGGGACTTCGAAAGGTTTCTCTTCGGTATTAAAATTATATCCAATCTTCCTCGTCAAGCTTGGCGTATTATGGATGCGGTTGCCGTCAGAATTAAACTGGGGACTACTTGGGAAAGCACACATCCTTCCTTCACGCCTGTTTAACCTCAAAAAGCGCCTGTCAGCTTCTACGACCCTTGGCCTGGGGCACTGGGCATGAAAACGTGCAGACCTGGTCACTGTCCATCTTTGGGCGAGGCAGTGCAGTGGGACTCAAGTTGATCAAACCTGTGTCATGCCATGACCAACAAGGGAAAGAAAATCATACGAAGGCATTTGGCACACGTGTTCCAAGTAGCAAGGGGGATGCGACCCCTAACACACAAGGCAACGAACTCTGGTGAGCAAGTGGCATGACAAACCATTGTGGCACGACAGTCGTGTGGGAGCGGAAGATGGCAATTTACTACGTCGCAGTCTTACAAGGTTATCAATTATAACAGGACGTCTGTGGAAAATTTCAGATATCTCCCAAAAAATATACCGAGCCAAAACTTTGAACCTAATACCACACAACTTTCAAACAATTGAAAGTTGCTTTAATGCATCATCGGGCATTTGGTAGTTTCGCTACATGGCCCGTATCCATCATAGTAGCGGAGCCAGGGTAGTTATTTAGATTATTAGCTCTTTCGTTCATTCAACTGGTAAGGGGTCACCGCAACAACGGAGTAACTGCATAACTTACTGACCGCATCACAGCACTAAAAGGATTGCACAGCATCCTGCGTCAACTGCACACGCTGGGCTCTTTTCAATTGTCTTGGAATAAGGTAATGACCCATAGCTAAGCACATTGCCAGGCTGAAACACCACTTGCAATTTTTTTTTTCTTTTGCCTCTTACGCATCGTCCTTTATATCCGTGACAGTGTTTCTGACGGTCGCACAAGCAATAACACCTACCATATCGAATGGCACTTTCTACTCGTGTCTGGGTGCCGACAAGCTATTTTATGTATC
>NC_134782.1:69493616-69571116 GCF_046742065.1 Oratosquilla oratoria | reverse complement strand
CAGCCCCCAAGAGCTGCACCTCAAGACAAAGGTGAGTGTGAAGACATGACAAAGATGGTGTAGGGTATTGTCGGCAGATTATTGTCTTCTTATGATACGTAGGGAATAAATGGAGCTCCGAATGGACGCTGACTGCAGGTCATTCTAAAAAGAATGTTTTTATTGTCAAGATTTGTACATTACAAAAATATACATGTAAATGCCAATTAACAACAGAAAATATACAAGTGTTAATCAATACGTTGAGTCGTAACTCACATCATAAATTTGACATTGAAATGACATATACTAAAGCAATCACTCACCGACTTGTGCGTCTCCCATAGGTCCCCCTACGTCCGTTGACTCTTTCGACATTGCAATGGTGAAGTGGAGGATTGCGACATTACACGTGACTTGTCCCTTCCTCTAACTGCATATAACCCACACATTGGGCGACTCTGACTAATGCCAATTAGAGAAGACGACCTTGATATGCTGGCCCCCACACACCATCGTAATGTCGAACGAGTCAACGGACGTAGGGGGACCTATGGGAGACGCACAAGTCGGTGAGTGATTGCTTTAGTATATGATGTCATTTCAATGTAAAATTTATGATGCGAGTTACAACTCAACGTATTGATTAACACTTGGATATTTTCTGTTATTAATTGGCATTTACATGTATATTTTTGTAATGTACAAATCTTGACAATAAAAACTTTCTTTTTAGAATGACCTGCAGTCAGCGTCCATTTGGAGCTCCATTTATTCCCTATGTATCATAAGAAGACAATAATCTGCCGACAATACCCTACAGTCATTCGACTTGTGCGTCTCCCATAGGTCCCCCTACGTCCATTGACTCGTTCGACATTACAATGGTGAAGTGGAGGATTGCGACATTACACTTGACTTGTCCCTTCCTCTAACTGCATATAACCCACACAGTGGGCGACTCTGACTAATGCCAGTTAGAGAAGACGACCTTGATATGCTGGCCCCCACACACCATCTACCCACAACTTCTCCCACACTCGACCAAGTCGATGCCGGTGACGGGGGGAAATTGTACAACTGATCGTACTGTGACACTAAATTGACGGACGTAAAATGCACAAAATTATACCGTGACATTAACGGACGTACAATACACAAAATTATACCGTGACATTAACGGACGTACAATACAAATTATTCATTCCACTCCTGATTTTTATACAATGAAATCAGCAACATAAATTTACGTCTATGGACGTAACAGATGGGAATCATCCTTTCTGATGCCTGCCTCCTAGGACCACCACTAGCCACTACCCATTGTCGGTCTCTGTGACCCTCTTTCCATCCTATCAAGAAAAACTTCCTTACCTACAACTTCTACCACCAATACTCCTCTCTTAAGTGGGGCTGTCAATTTTTTCCCTAGCCTTTACTAAATCTTTCTACCTTTGCTTTTTCATGACCTTTTACTACAACATTAAAACTACTTCCAGTATTAGTTCAAGGGGCTTTCATAAGAATCCTTTATTATGTTTCTGAATTTTGTGGCTTGCTGCTATACCACCTTCAATCTGTCAAAGACTATTATGAGATCCGAGTACCATAAAAAGCACCATATGAGGGCAGACCATCAATAAGAGGTTGAAGGATTGGATGAAAGTGGAAATTACTGACAAAAATCAGGGCAAACACCATATGTATGAAGTATTGCACATTAGAACTTTGTGAAATAATTTACATAGTAGTTAAATTGCACACTTAAAACCTTCACTTTACATTACCAATATTGAATCAAGATATTTCCAAACAAATTGTAGCCATACTTAGTACTGGTATCAATCTACGTGCATAACTTTAATTAGCCACTTTCAAGACCATTGCATTAACTTGTGCAAATATCCTTGAATACACATTGATCATTTGCTATTCTATAAACCTTAATATCAAAAGTGAATTGAGAGACCTATTGAAGTCCAGTTTTTCAGATATGTTGTGGACTAATACTGTACGAGCAGAAGTGGCTCTGGAACAGATCCCGAGGAACTCTACTCTTAATATAATTCCAACTAGAAGTGTTGCCAACCAGAATTACTGGTACCGTTTACAATTGTTCAACCAGTTAGTATTCTAGCTTAGCAAATAGGCAAGAATTGGTTTACTAATAGGGTGGTTGACGAATATAATAAACTTAGTAACCACATAGTAAGCGCTGAAACTATAAGTTGTTTTAAGAAATGATTAGACAACTTTATGGATGGGGATGACGGGTGGTGATGGATACGGAGCTGCCTAGTGTTGGCCTTATGGTCTCTTGCAGTTTCCTTCATTCTTATGTTCTTGAGTTTACTTATGCGAAACAAGTTTATAGCTTCTTGTGGGAGGAAAGATGAAAACTGAACACCAAAATATCTTCAAATCTATAATGCTCCTTTTGTCAAATATATAAACTATGTTGTAAAATTCTAGGTAAGAATCTGTAACAATTTGATTACAAAAACAGACTTGAGAATGAAGATAATGGAAAATTTGCCACCAGAAATATATATCAAAAGGATCAGGGAAACTTGTAATCTACTGGAAACCACATGATTGAAAAACTAGTTTAGTCATTACTCCAGTCAGTGGTGCAGTAATCTCAAAACTAAACTAAACTAAAACTTAAAAACAACTAAGACAGCAGAAAAAAGATTACTCCAGATCTTCCTGAGAAATCAAGCATACATACATACATACATATACCAAGGTTTTTTCCCCCTTACAAGGGAGGTAGCCAAAAAGAAAAAGGCATAAAATCATTCCCACCCATTCCATCCCTGAATACACTCCACACCCCTCCACCCTCCCTCTTATCTTAGCACCTCCCAGATGACAGGTCATTCCTGCACCTTGTCCACTGCCCTGGGTCAGAAGCAGTGTCGCAAGACACAGCACATCCACAGCAAGGCTGCTTCATTAAATCGGCGACCTCCCCTTCTGTCCCATGCATAAAAGGAGAAGACGGGGAGAAATCATACATGGATGGGGTAGTGCGAGAGGTAAATGCAAGGGTAGTGGGTCAGGGATTGGAGATGGTTAAAGAAAATGGAGAAAAGTGGGAGGTAAGCCAGCTGTTTGCGGACGACACTGCGCTTGTGGCAGGATCGGAGGAGGGATTGAGGAAGTTGGTGACAGTTTGGGAGAGAAATCAAGCAAGGATAGTAAATATTACACAAATGATTACAAATGCAGAGCATGCCAACAGGAGACCTATTAGTCCATATCTAGGTTCGGATGTGAAAAAATCATAAATGAATAAATAAAAACTACAACAATGTAAATAACAAAACACGTCTGCTAACAGAGGATAAAAGATGGGTGGTCTAATACAAGTGTCTAGTACCCTGAAATTTATGGACATTCACGACAAAGAGCACCTGTTAGTATCAGCACATTGGAAAACAAGAGGCTATGAAATGAAAAAAACTAATGTTTAAAGACCATTATAAAATAGAACTAGATTCATAGAATAGTGGAGCTGGAAGAACAATACTTTCAAACATAGGGCAATTAGAGATCTGTACTGACCAACGACATCACAAACGTGATCCTACAAGCACAGGTTATCCTATATATAACAGCTAGGAATATACATAAACCCACACTCACCGTGATTTTTTTTTAATAAGGTGTGTAGGAGTATTAAAGCATGCACATACAAATTTTTTCTTATTATTGGGAACCATGCTGTTCAAGTATAGTTAATGTGGTTCTCAAGAACAGACTTGAATGACCAGGGTTTCCATCTGCTGACACCTGTGCTTGGTTGATCATTGTATGGTTATTTCCTGGTAAATTTTCACTACTAAGTCTTTGATATGTGTGCTTAAGGTCATGCGAGAATTAAAAACTAAAGGCCAGGATTTATTCTTAACTTTCTAATGTTAGACTTAAAGAAGCTGTCTGGATTGAACAAAACTGGTGCCAATTTTGAGAGAAGCTCCCATCCTGTTTTCCTAATTTATCATTCTAAATTGTTTAAACAAGTTTTGGTATTCTTAGCAGCTATTTTGTAATTGCTATGCTGGATTGTTATATTCAGGTCGTCTACATACAAGCACTTTGGTGTTATGCTCTGGATTTGGTGTTGGGGAGATACACAGACACAGATACACAATTCTATGACTAGGAGAGATGTTACCCATTGTGCTGTACTTGTTAAATAATTTACTGCAAGATATACTGCAAATAATACAAGTCCCCACCCTACCCAATTAAACATGGCAATGATCAGTCCTAGTTCAGTTGTGAATACATAATTGACACGTTTTGGCTTTTTTTTTTTTTTTTTTACAAATCCCTCAACAAATATCCAGGTCTGAGGTTCTACATATTATATAATAAATATATGTAAGTGTCAGTTAAATACTTTATTTAGGTTTTAGCAAAACTAAAGATGTTCCCCAACATAAAGCACTGGCTCTATTCCAACTTTATTTAACAATGTGATTATAAGCAAACCAACAAATGTATACATTCTCCCAGTCCATTGAAGATTACCAAGATAAGACTATTGGGGAGGAACTTTTTGCTTGTCATGTCACCCAGTGTCAGTGTGTGTATCACTGTAGCCCACTTTATTTTCCAAAAATACAAAAATATAAAACATCCAATTGCATGCCTATTAGTATCCTGTACATTATAATGGGAAACATTGACATGGTTCACAGAAAATAATTCAAAATTATCTTAACATGCACGGATATTCCTGATCACGAGTAAATGTTTAATGTGGCATGCCTACCGTACTCATTTCTCCTGAAGCAGTATTTCGTCTACAAATGCTGCCAATTAGAATTCCATACCCAACATTCTAATCAACAACAAAATTCTCACATGATCTGCTCGTTTTAGAATTACCCAAAGTACACAGTCACACGCATTACTTGTGTGAATGAACGGTTAGTCGTCTGCTGTCCATTTGAGATCGGATTTCCACTTCCTATTAGCAAGTAACACTTATATCTGAAGATTATTGGGCATATACACTCCGCCAAGAAAAATGTATCTCTTTACCTGAGAAGAATAAGCTATTTATCTTCTTAAAAGTGTATAAAAGCTTTGTCTCTGCGTACAACTGTGCTTCCTTACACTTCTCCGGCCTCAGACTGATCTGCTCGATGTTAGGTAAATATCTTACTTTGACGCAATCTTTTGACTGCGCATGCGTAGACTTCTAAAGCGTTCGATAGCATTCCCAAATACCAATTCCCTATTTCTTTATTTTCTCTCTAAGAACTATCCCTTTTATGATTTAATATATACAACAAGTGAGGATAAATATTATGAATAAAATACTAAATTTTCTACTAAAATATTTGAAGAATTTTACCTGCAATAGATTGGTAGCTATGTTGTCTATGTTTATCAACTAGTAAACCCACTGTTTTATTCACATCAATCTTCACTACATTATTGAGCTATACAATATCGAAGAAATATTATTATATCAAGATTAGTTGAAACAGAATCCACAGATTATATTTATAATAATGTCTGAGACACTTTTAATGGACTGTTACTCCTGTTCGTAGTTGCCCTCATAACAGGTAGACGTGCGCGCCAAATTTTGAAAACAGCCTCAAATCTACTTTACTATCTGTATCTCATTCTCATAGCACTAATATTCTAACATTTTGCACAGTACAGGAATGATCACAAACTGATTAAGATCGTCTGGTGATATTAAGAGAACATGCGTATATATATGATTTCCCAAATATATATTCACTTGAATATCTCCAAAGGTCAATGGTCCCCGGACATAATCTCACGGCTAGCTGTGAGTCGCTTGGTTAAGAATATATATATATATATATATATATATATATATATATATATATATATATATATATATATATATATATATATATATATATATATATATATATATATATATGTATATATAATATTATATATATAAAGATAAATAATAAAATCAATAATAATAGAAAAATAAGTAAATAAATGAATAGGTAAAGTTGAATAATAAACAAACAGATAAATAGTAAATAATAATAGTCAGATAAATAATGATAAATGATAATCAAGGAAATAATAAACAAACAGGCAAATAACAACAAATAAATAATATAAAATAAATGGCAAGCATTACAGCATCTTGCTTAGGTGTTTATCTAATCTTAAAGCCTCGAACTGAACTACATTGCACTGCCTCTGCAGTTAGTTTATTTCATTCATTAACTACACGGTTGGAGAAGTTGTTTCTACCTACTTCCAAATTAAATCTATTTCCTGACAGTTTGAGACCATTATTTCTTGTCGGATTCTCATTCAGTGTGAAAAATTTGTCACTTTTGATGTTGTCAATTCCCTTTAAAATTTTAAAGACCTGTATCAAGTTACCTCTGAGTCTACGATTTTTTAGGGGAAACAGATTCATATGTTTTAGTCGATTTTCGTATGATTTATTTTTGATATATGGAATCAGTTTTATGTCTCTCAGTTGTACTTTTTTCCAATCTGTCAATGTCTTCATTGAGATTCGGTGACCATACGGAAACAGTATATTGCAAATGTGGACGAACTAATGATTTATATACTTGTTAATGAGAGATGGATTTTTGAAGTCAAAAGATTGCGCAATCAGTCCTAGAATCTTAATTGCTTTCTCAGAGGCTGAAATACACTCCTTAGATGATTTGAGATAGTTACTGATAATTACGCGGAGATAATTTTCACTATCCACTTTTGTTAACGAATTTCCAAATAACTTGTAATCGTACTTACTTTTATTTTTACCTATGTGCATAACCTTGCATTACTTGTGTTAAATTTCATTAGCCACTCTTCAGACCATTGCTGCAGTTTATCTAATTCTTCTTGAATATTTAATTGGCTTAAATCATCATATACTGTACTATTCCGCACAGTTTTGTATCATCAGAAAATTTGAAGACAAGAGATTTTAGTCCGTGGTCGATATCATTTATATATACTATGAATAGAAGTGGCCCAAGGACGGAACCCTGAGGAACTCCACTTGTAACATTTTTCCATCTAGAAGTTTTTCCATTTAAAACATGTTTTCAATCATTCAACCAATTAGTAGTCCAACTTAATAGGTTACCACTTATTCCGTGTGAAGGTAATTTAGTAGTCTTTCGTGGCGGACGGTAACAAAAGCTTTTGCAAAATCTAGATATTTTAAATCTAAATTGTTTCTTTTGTCATAATTCGAGATGATTGTGTTGTAGAATCTGAGTAAGGCAAGAACGTTTCCGTCTGAATTCATGCTGGCTATCATTTATCACACAGTTACTTTCTAAATTATGTTTGATAGCATCTCTGATGATAGTTTCCATTATTTTTCCTACGATTGAAGTCAAGCTTGTAGGCCTGTAGTTATTTGGCTTCTTTTTTTGAATATGGGAGTAACGTTAGCTAGCTTCCATTCTCTTGGGACATCTCCGGATATGATGGGTTTCTTGACCACAGCACTATATGGAACAATTATTTGTAATATAAAGGAGACAGAGAGAAGAATAATTGGTGTTAGAAATGGAGGTAAGGCATTCATAAAGTTTGTGATTAGGGATAAATCTTGAGTACAGTTTCTTGAACTGTGGCCGAAACCCGACACTGAAAGCATTGAAAAACATCATAAATGGCACATACTTCATCTCTTCCATACAAAGGATATGCCGTGTCACCTCGAACATAAAGGCCTACCGCTTTTCTAATATTGGAATAACTTTTATATTTTCACAAGTTTCATATTGTCTTCTTTCTTAATCATACTCCCGAACCATTTGTTCTTTATTTATCACCTATCTAGATGTTTTTGCAACTTCTTTACCATCCTTGCATATATCTTAATCTTTTCTTGGACATATAATTTACCTTCTTACATTTTTCAGTCGTCTTGTTGTTTCCAGTAAAGTTAGGCCATCTAATTTCATCAAATTACCTTGCAGTGTGTTTTAATTTTTCACTTTACTCATTAAGATACCTTGTAAAGTGTGCTTTAATTTTTCCACTTTACTCATTAAATTACCTTGCAAGGTGTGCTAAATTTTTTTCACTTTACTCATTATAGCTTTGTTATTACTTTAGCTTCATTTGTTGTTTCAATTGTTATGTTCTTTGTTTTTCCCTTCAACTTGTTCGCATACGGGTCAACTCTCCTTGGTTTCCATTTTCTATAGTCTAATTCAGTTTATCATGTATTACTTGTTCAAGGCTTTCTATCTTAGGGTTTGTTTACAATTTAGGTTTTGCAATCGATGGGAAATGAGCTCCATCATTCGTGCAAGCACTGTCCGTTCGTGCTGATGACTGGGATTCGTAAGGCTTCTCTTTCTGACGTATTCATGTATACACAATGTTATTACTGTCTGGCATGTCGTTACGTTTATTTGGTATTTCTGAACATTTCTCCTTACAAATATAATATTCATTACACAATATGCAGCATACCGCTTTTTGCCTGGCACACACATCATATCAGAACTAAACATTTTCTTCGGCATAAATTGCCTCTTTCGTCTTTACCAAAGCCACTGCTCTCCTTGTTTTAATGTTCTGATCTTTCTTCCTATCCGGACTAATTTCAATTGCATCATCTAAGGTTTTTCTAAACACAAGTTTGTGTTTTGATTTCTTCGTGGTTTCTTTCATTTCATAATTTACTCATTTTGTCCTCTGGAGGTTAATAGATTCCTGCCACTTCTAAGGACTCTTAATCGCTTCGCATTACCATAATTTCATAAAAGTAACAGGATATGCTCACCAACGGCCTTCATGTTTATTATCAACGATTATTCAGAGCTATTCTAAATCTATTTATCTAGACCATTCAGTATCACGCTCTAGTACTGTACTTTCAGCTCTATCATCTCACATACCCACTAGCTGTCTCATTCTCTCCTATGACCCCGCCACAAGCGCAGTTTCATCCACAAACAACAACTGGCTTGTCCACCACTTCCACTCTGGATTACCATCTTCAAACTCCGTGCCGCCCCATCTATACATACGTTGAACCAAGGTCTAAATATACAGGTCAGACAGTTGGAATTCTTCTGCGCAGCTTCTGACGTCATTTGGCTGAGTCCATTTTCTCTTTGTGATACACTGAAGAAAACTGTGAAACGCCAAGGAAGACAGGAACTATAATATTTTATATATTATATATATATATTATATATCATATATATTATATATATAGACAGGAACTATAATATTTTATATATAAATTTTATATAATATTTGTCAGAATATAACTAATTGCGTGGAGCAGTGCGAGCGAAGGCAACGTCATTTTTGAACGACGGACCAGCTTCAACTGACAGCTATAGGACCCGCTAACCCCACTTTGAGCAGCCAGGTGACGTTCACGGGCCCGCTGCGCCAACTCCCTCGAAATTCGGTCGGAAGTGGTTAGACCTTATATTCTTAGATCTTGCCCTCAACAGCTTTCCATTTTTCCTCCGTCATCGTACCTCCAACCTCCACTTGAATAACTAGCATATGACTTCTCTTATAGAAACCTAGACTTCTCTAAGAATATTTCAACAGTATGTCTAACATTTGTATAGGTTTACCATTTCTTAGTTCATCATTCAGCTTTCCTATATATGACGGAAAGATAATTTGATATTTTGAGATATGAAAAATAAGATACTTGTAACCGAAGCCGTTTTTACTCAAACGAACTCTCAATTGTCGGAGCTGGTAAAACCCTTGGAAGCCCAGTGTGATCACCCCTTAACACATACATCTGTATCATTCTCCACAAAGCCTTCCTACTAACCCTGTCATACATCTCCAAATACACAAAAGCCCAAAATACACCCTTACCTTTTGCCAAAAACATTTCGCATATTTGCCTTACTACCAAAAGATTATCCACGCCCTCTTTTCTTTTCCTAAACCCACATCGTTTTCCCCCAATTACTCCTGTTCACCTTCTAATCCCATCAAATGACACCCTCCCATATACCTTTCTAATTATACAACGAGTTACAGTAGTAGATTTACGTCTAGAATCAATGTGATTGGTATATATTATGAAAGGAAGCTAGAAGGCTTACCATTCGAAAAAGTTAGCTGCTTACGATTGTTCAGCCAGTTTCTAAAACAGTTAAGAAAGCCACTTCTTACTCCATGTGTTTCGAGTCTGGTTAGCAGACTCTCATGCGGGACTGCATATTTTTTTCTCCAAGGTCCAGATTTTCAACTGAGCCGTCCTTCAGTCGAGACCGGCTAACCACTGAACGTTGGGGTGTGGATTCAGTTCCCTCGAATGAATCTCCTGGCAGCAACCAGAAAATGTGTAAAGATTTATCCCGTTGCTTAAGGGCCAATGAAGTTCCTGTGGGGAGGAAATGTTGAATATTATCCAAGTGTGCACAAATTATGATGTTTAATGAAAGTTAATTTAAAAAAGGACTTTGATCAGATAAAATCTTACATTGTTACAAGGATAAGTATATTAATGAAAATAACTATCTAATACTGTACAATATTTAGATCAAATCACTGTAACAAATTAGTGTTTACACATATTGTCTATCAACCTATATCTTTCAAATTGTCTGTTTACCTTTCTATATGTGCAAGATAGTTTTAGAAACTGAAATTAATAAACTAAAGATACTGACTGGAGTCGATGAGCCCACCTGCAACTTTTTTGTCGGTAGGAATAACCTCATTCGAACGAATCTGCGCCGGTGTTGAAAAGTGTTGGGGCAAGGATGCACCCCTGCCTCACTCCTGAATCAACGGGAAAGAAGCTAGGCATGCCTCCTCTGTATTTTACAACACTCTCTGTCCCAGAGTGTAGGCCAGACATCAAGTCAATAATCCTTGCAGAAATCCCACGGATCCGCAGAAGATCCTAAAGCTCCATGATACACCGAATCAAACGCCTTCCTGAAATCAACATAAACTACAAGAAACCTTTGTTGAAACTCATGCCAGCGCTCCACAAGAATACGAAGTGCTAAGATCTGATAATTTGTTGACTTACCTGGCATGGATCCAGACTGTACAGGCATCTGAAACTTTAGTAGATGTAAACGCACCAGAATTAGCAACAGAGCGCCAAGCACCTTACCTGGCACACTGATCAGAGTAGTACCGCAGTAGTTGTTGCAGTCCTGCCGGTCTCAGACAGGGATGGCCACTATTCTTCCCGTCACAGAAAACGATACCGAACTGCCAGACAACAGACAGTATCGCATACGACCTACTGATCATACGTTAAACTTCAACTTTCAGTAACTCCACACTGCTGTTGCAGATGCCAGCTGCATTTCCGCACTTCATCTCACAGCCTCTTTGACCTTTGTCAAAGGGCGGAGAATAGTAATCTCTCTTGATAGCGCATTGGTTTAAGTCACTGTAACTTTGTTACGGGTTAGCTGGGTTCGAATCCTCGGCTCGTCCACGTTTCAATTTCCAACAAAATGTCTCCATCGAGCGATTCTTCAGTCTCGATTGCGATGGCATGGAATTAAAAGTTGTTTGTGGTTGAATAATATATATATATATATATATATATACATATATATATGTATATATATATATATATATGTGTGTGCGTGTGTGTGTGTGTGTGTGTGTGTGTGTGTGTGTGTGTGTGTGTGTGCGCGCGCGTTTATGACGGGCTCAAATGGACCACGCATTAGTATGCTTACCTTCACATGTCCTCTCTATGTATCCCCTTTTAGCATATATAAGTAAACCCACCCTTTGTAAAACCATGCTGAAGAGGATCACAGTTAGTGATCGCAATATACGTATCTTCAAATAACTTTCTTTTCTCCGATAGTGGGATATTCAGTCTATATCTATATCTATATATCTATATCTATATATATATATATATATATATATATATATATATATATATATATCACCTTCATCAAAGATATATATATATATGTATATATATATATATATATATATATATATATATATATGTATATATATATATGTATATGTATATGTATATAATACTGAAATAATTTCAGTATCATTGCGCTGCAAGTCGTTACTCCAACTCCCGTGGGCGGGGAGTTGGATGTGTGTGTGTGTACGTGTAAGGTCACAGATTGGTCATATGGGCTCTGAGCTCTCTTCCGGGAGGGAAATAGCTGTCGATCATGAGTCCAACACGTGATCCAATACCATGGTGAATTACACTGTAGATTCATATCCTGCCGTAAGATGTCGCATAGTTTTATCGGTGCCCTGATTTTTCTCCTTTTCAATTTCTTAAGTTTCCCCTTTAAGTCTGCCAATGAATTACCCTACGCGTTAGTTTATATTCAATTTGAGAACCAGTGCTTTGACCTAATTTCAGCTGGCTCCTGAAAACAGTCTGGCGTTAAAACAGAGTGAGTCTTGGTGCCGGCTGTCGCCATCACGCCTGAGCAATGTGAGTCAACACTCTTAAATTCCTTCTCTTTGATAGTGTCCTCAACCTCTCCTCTGCCGAATGAAATCGCTTGGCATTGACCAAAGTACGCCCCTGTGTCGTAAGGGTCGCTGTGGCCTGTTTCTCGATATGACAGGAATGTACCAGATTAAGGGAAGGCTCAGAGCAGACATGACGTCATCGCTTGTCAGGCGACCTATACGTAAGGTCTGCGTATGTGGGGATTCTTGGCATATGACAGAAAGGGGGCCTCGGCAAAAAGCACGAAGGTGTGGGTGGGAGTGAGGAAGCTTGATTCACTGTTCATACGCTGTGTCATACCGGATATTTTTGGCAAACGGTCTGAAGGACGAATACCACTGTCAGACGTCTCATGGGGAGTAACTGGGATTGGCCAACCCGCCCTCGGGGTTTCCGCAAATATGAATGTGTGTGAACGTACCGCTGGCAATGAATGTGCTGTTATTTTCTTTGTGTTCATCTTTTCCCATTTCTGACAGCTCTCTTCTTCCACCCAGCCAGCCAACCCGATCACACACGCTGCCATTGATCTTTATTTGTTTCTCGTTAATTCACTATTATTCATAGTTCTAAAACGTTTGTTATGCAGCCCGCCAACCTCTGCTTTGCTCACCCTCTGCATTTTATTTCTATTTACTTTTCTTACGTCTCGTCTCATTTCGTCACGTGCCTATTGTAGTGCGGGCTTCTTTTAGCACCTTTATCGATATATCCACTAATTTCGTGTTTCCTCTTCTCTCACTCCTGTTTTTATCAGGTTTTTTTTTTTTTACTCCGCACATTTATCTAAGCATCTTCATCTCTGCCACATCCCACTTCTGCGTCACGTTTCCGCTCCATATTACACGACGCTATTGATTTTTTTAGATAAATTGAAACTATTCTTACAGGATTTTGATGGCGGCTCGTTCTGAAATTCTGTTAAATTTGTTCTAGGTTCGTTATATAAGTGGCTGGTAGAAGGTAGTGTAGATGGTGAATGCATTTTTATGGATAGGTTGTTTGTAAACAGTACAGTTCGTAGGCGAAGGTTTGCGCAAGCTCGCTCTCCGTCTAGAGCAGTGGTTCTTAACCTAGGGTACCTGTATTCCAAATCCTGGGGGTACGAGACATGATAGCATGTGCAATTATACTGTATATTTACCATGAGAAAGCATAATGTGCATTCATTGTATCCTACTAATTTGAAATAAAAAGTACCTTTGTTCAGTAATTGAATATATCTAAGAATTTCTCAGCGAGTTTTGTATCACTAATCCTTTTCATGTGTTTGTATTGTATTGATATATATATATATATATATATATATATATATATATATATATAATATATATATATATATATATATTTAGATAATCAAGGGGTACGGGCACTGAAAAAGGTTAAGAACCACTGACCGAGAGTCATAAAAATGGCCGGGAGCTTGTATGGCGTGTATATGTTTTGCTGACGTAGAATTTTTGTAACCTATGTAAGTTATGCAGAGATTCGAGATTGCTTAAGTGAACAATAGTGCATATGGACTTGTAATAACGGATCTGATTGGAGAAAGTGTGGGGGAGGAGAATATTCAATTGGCTCATGATTGTAAGATCAAGCCCTTAGGGAAGGATCTTAAATATAAAGATCATTGGACTAAAGAAATCATGACGTCACTGCAGAACTCACCTGGTACCTAACAATGCGTGTTCTCACGGGATTCATATATTGTACTTGGAGAAGCACGACGTGTAATTGGTATTCAAGAAAGAAAGAAAATCTACAAACATTCCATTCCCCCTTGTCTGAAGTACATTATATGGAAATTGAAAAAGAGGGATACTATAGGCACTGGGCCTATTGACAAAAATGTAAACTAATACAGAAAAAGGAGTGACAAGAGAAAGGTGGGTGGAAGTGAGGGAAGGGTTAGTGACTAAAGAGTGGTGAAATTTTAAAGAGACGAAACTAAAGTAAAGCGCGCGAGAGTTGTATATCCTCGATACATTATTATAAAGAATCGTTGAACCATTTTGCTGCAAAGTTGATAAACTTTACCATTCAATATTAATAGTGCCTTCCAATTACATTTTATCAACACCTTAGTTTTTGTAAAATCATATTTAGCATCAAGCTTGTTACCCTCCATTATCTTAATATCATTTACTCGCTCATGGATGGACAAGAGCTATAGCTTTACTAGTTCAAATTATCTACGTTAGTTTATCAAACAATAGCGTCACAAATGCAGCAAGTAGTTACTCTTTCCGTTGGAAATTGAAATTTGACGATGAATACGAAACTAGTCTACAACAGCGGGGAACCATTGGACATAATCTTGATGGGAAGATGTTTCTATAAGATACAAATAAAACATCAACAATGAAGAAATATTTGATATGAAATATTATGCGAAGTCTATTTTGTGCAATCTCACAATATCTTAATGCTCTACTTGTCATCAGAATGTTAAATTCGTAATCGAATTTGTCGAGCCGTTGACAGTGTAAATTAACTATCGATTCAAAATTCCCTTACTGGAATTTATTCCGTCAAACAATTTTACATTTGTGACCAACAATGACTTTATGATAAAAAAGAAGAGAAGAGACAAGCATGGAAGGCAAATTAGAATAGAAACATACTACAAAAATATCATAGGTTTAAGGGAAGTTCATCCCAGACATACTCCCATGGGGTAGTTGTTTTTTTGAGCGCGGCAACAACAAATTTGATGAACTTCAAGATTTTTGCAGTGCACAGTGTGTGCAACCAAAACAAATACATGTTCAGATCACAAAACAAATACTCATATCACAGAATCCCAAGTCCTATAATCTACCAAACTCTCTCGGAAATCGACCCGGTATAAAAAGACACTTCCTAGATGAACAAAAATCGCATTGGCTCGACACGTAGGTCATCCACCTCTGTTCGAACGCAGTACCAATGTAGTACTTGGCTCAGCAGGAATCACCAACTGGCCAGGATGCAACTATCACACAGCAAACACAGAACACGGTATACAAAGGAATACAAAGGAGGTACACACAGGTCCTTACGGGGTTGACTGCGAATTGAAAGGGGGTGTAAATAGTGGAAACAGTTGAAAACCACTGGCTTAATTCAAGTGTACGAGTTCACGATGATGAGAAATATGTTAGATTGGGGTTAGATTCCATATATAAATCTAGGCGATCTTATAACAGTCAATTGTATTTGAACTTACAACGTGAACAAGTGGTATGTTCCAAACATTTGCAATTCGGTGAAAGGAAAAAAAAATGGTTACTGATCTCTGTCCTACATTCATTCACCCCCCTCAAGTAGCATTAAGATATTCACTTCAAACGTGAATGCAAGAATGTGGACATGTTTCATTATTTCTTGTTCTCGCAAAAAAGCTTTTCAATGTCTTCTTAAGAGCAAGTGGTGTCATTTTTGAAAAAAAAAGTAACGCCATGACGCCATGAAGAGGTGCAACTGTGGACGATTAAACGCGTTTGGTCATTGTACACTGATTCGAGGTTGCTTGACCTGCATTTTCGGCGCGTTCTCACGACGTCACATTATCATTAGTACTTTTTCGAAGTGAGCCGACTTATTGCTATTTAGATATTGATTGCATGAGTGTTCGTTTGGTCATCTGCCACTAGATTTATTTCTTGAAATATTGTAAATACCGGAGGCTTTTCCTGGCATATTTTTTACATCACATACTGTACATGTGTCATTTGTACCAAGATGGTCCCTGTCTTGGAACACCGACATATTACATGGCGAGCGGCAATCTTCCTTCTTTTTCTTTATGGCTGCAGGAAAACTATTCCTTTCATCTCTCATCCCATCGGCAGGGACGAAGATAGTTTACGTTGTTTAATTCCCGTGTCAGATGACAGTTATTTATTCAATTATCTATTTATTTATTATTCTGACTACCGCTAGGCTAGTCTGTTCGTCTCTGACACTATTTGATAGCCAGGCTATTTTATTCATCTTCGTTTGAGTATAAAAATAACATGCTGGCATTTACAAACGCGGAATAGAAAGACCGGAAGACAAACTTTTAATCGCAGACTGCTGGCTATTTCTGGCCTCTCTGTTGGTCGTCGTCCCGTGTTGGGCCTCGCCCTTCCTACCCAGCCTCGTGTCTGTTTCTAATTCTCGATTCCCAGTGGACACGTGTGACTGTCACATGCCCAGGCTGTCTGCAGAGCACGCGCGAGACTTCTGGTTGGTACTAAGTGGCTCCTAATGTAAATTTCTCAAGCTTAGGAGGTGAGTCTTCAT
This sequence comes from Oratosquilla oratoria, assembly GCF_046742065.1. Lineage (NCBI taxonomy): Eukaryota > Metazoa > Arthropoda > Malacostraca > Stomatopoda > Squillidae > Oratosquilla > Oratosquilla oratoria. The sequence goes on along the minus strand of NC_134782.1, from coordinate 69,554,399 downwards.
TTTTTGTAAAATACATCTATAGAATGACGTGCAATTTCATCTAATTTCGCTTTATTTTGTCTTATATTTTCTACTTACTCATTTCTTTACTAATTTATTTACTTATTTCTTTATTCGTTTACTTATTCATGCATTCTATGTAATTATCAATTAGTTTATCTGTTTGTATATATCCATTTGTCCATTTATGTATCTATTTGTCTATCAAATTGTCTACCTATTCATTTATTTGTCTATTAATTTATCTATTCATCTATATACTTATCTATTTATTAATTTATATATTCATTAATCTATTCATCTACTTTTAAGGAATTGATGTAGTATATGAAAGTGGTGCAGAGCGTAAACCGCGCCCGTAATTTCTTGGGTGAGCAATTTGATTCGGAATCGCCGCGGGAGTGGCGACCAGTACACCGGGGCTCGCAACTCCTGCGAGCACTGGCCTTCGATCTCACTTCGCGACTTCTTAGGCCCAGGTTCGATCCCGATGGCAGTGGTAAGGAGTTTACGCCATGAGGCGCTAAGTAGCTGCGGCCGAGGCTGTCACCTCTGACCTATCATGCGCTTCAGGGACTGTTGGGGGTCAGGTAACAGTCTTTGCTGGGAATCGGACACACTCGAACCCGCGACTACGAAGATGCGAGATCAGCACACTTCCGACTGCCCCACAAGTGCGGCCACCTACAATTGCCACTCCATGTCACATAGGGCAAAGGTAACGGATTCTGACAGCAACGTACTACCTTTTCGCTACATGGAGATGAACGGCGTGGACTGAGGTCGACGACTTGAACTTGGTTGTGACCCCCCCCCTTTTTTGGGGGGGTGGGGGGGCAGTCTCCCGTCCAGACCTCAACCTTGCGGCAGTCCGGCACAGTTAACACATTAAACAGGAGGTGATGGCGTCCACTTATGAACCTCTGTTAGGAGTGGCGGTGCACACGGGAGCTCAGGAAGTCTGTTTACACCGTTCGACTTCTTTGGCTTTGCGAGCCATGAATGACGCAGCACACACATGCAGGAGTTTATTACGCGAATAGATCAATGGGTTATTCATTGACCTATAAGGAAACAGTGGCGGCAGCTGGAATGAAAACAAGGCGTTTTCGGATATGGAAGGTGTTAATTAATGGAATTAAGCTTGGCGGCGGCGAGGACAGCCTCGGCCCGCCGCTGAGTGGCTGCAGCCACATTTGGGAGTAATCTAACGATGCTGGTTGGTAGTCGATGGCAGCACATTGCGGAATGCGAGTGTAAGCACGTTTGGAAAAGCGGCCGACTTTATCTCTTTGCTCCTTGATGATCTAGCGGGTTTTTAAAACTAACTTGATTGAGCATTACTCTGAGGATGATGATGAACTCTGAGAACGCAGCGTTTCATCATCCACGATGCGAAATTGGCCAAGAAAATACAGGCAGCTCTATACTGGAAACAACCAGTCAGAGGTCTATCCCAGGCCACATACATATCATTTTCTAAGAGGCTGACCAGGGGTAAGCGACCTTGAGCGCGTGCCAAAATCGGCCAATCTTGGATGCAAAAGTTTCTCATCACGTGCCAATTGAAATTGCTGGGAACTTATCTAATCATTATTTATTATGTTTTTAATATTGGAGGGACCATTTCCAGCATTAAAAAAATCACATTGAAGAGATAAAATAAAGTTATTTTGACTTAAAATTCGCTTTTGTATTTATGTGCAGTTGTAGATGTCACATAAAGTCACACAGTTCAAAGACTAAATTTTTAACATCAGTAAAAAAGTAGACAATAGTTCTTAATTTCACATCGTTTGATCAGAAACCTGCATTTATGGCAAATATACTGAACAATTGGATTCACCGTCTTCTGTAATATTTTCGATGCGGTTACTGAAAACGAGATAATCACGTCAGATAACTATAGCTTTATATGGTGAGACATTTGTATTTTATTTAGATTTAAGTTTAAACCCTCACGTAGCTAAACGTGGAATTCTACCTACCGATAACTTCATCATTTATGAAACGTTAAAGAATATATAGATTTATGGTAAAGGAGTCACCCCACGTCTGTCCACCTAAGGGAGTGGAGCAAGAACTAAGCAGGACGAGACCAGTGTCCCTATGAACTACCACCAAAATTCCCTTATGCAGAGCATTAGAGTTACCGCATTATGAATAAACACACACACACACACACACACACACACACACACACACACACACACACACACACACACACACACACACGCACACACACACACACACACACACACACACACACACACACACACACACACACACATATATATATATATATATATATATATATATATATATAAATATATATATATATATATATATATATATATATATATATATATATATCAGAGGCGACTCCAGGTCATCAACGTCACTCGGGCTCATCACAGATCTCGCCTAAGACACATGCATAAATGAAGGTAAGAGACGTAATGCACACCGTAGACTTATATGTGCACAGATAACTAGGGTTCACTATTGGTGGCGTAGAATAGCGCCATATATTAACAGTTTACCACCCGACCCCATATACGACATTGTCAGACATAACCCATAATAAAACATACGTACACAATCAAATCATCACACATAACAAATACAATATATCCATATCAAATACAAATATCCAACAAACAAACAACTACGCAGCTGCCCCGTTCTTTATCTTACTTCTATACTTCCTTTCCCCCACCCAAGCATCATCAACTCAAGAGATGCCAGTTAGTCTTTTACCTCTACCAAGCTAATACGTATTAGCCCGAGTTACTGGACAGTTTTCCGTTCCTTTAAGAATATTGTATAATTTAAATCTTTCATACATTGGAATTTAAATCCTAAGCTCTGTAGAAATCTATTGTTTCAAGGAAACATTGAATTTGAATTACTTATAATTCTTACAATTATAGATAACAACTTGGGCCGGTAAGCTCTGAGCTCGAGCGGCATCATCAACTCAAGAGATGCCAGTTAGTCTTTTACCCAGCTAACCAAGCTAATTTGTATTAACCCGAGTTACTGGACAGTTTACCGTTCCTTTAAGAATATTGTAGAATTGAGATCTTTCATACATTGGAATTTAAATCCTAAGCTCTGTAGAAATCTATTGTTTCAAGGAAATATTGAATTTGAATTACTTTTAAATTCTTACAATTATAGATAACAACAAGGCTGTAAGCTCTGAGCCCGAGCGGCGGAGCCGGTATTCTTACGTCTGCTCATATATAGGAGCAATATTTATATTCTGACACAGCCCACCTAGAGTAGACGAATCCCAGACGCTGAACGAAAATATATGAACTGTGGCCAGGCGAAATAAACGGAGCCCGAGCTAACTGGCTGTAATGGGAGCTTTCGCAGTCAGGCTCGTAGATTCCTATTAGCGCTAGAATTTTCAATTGTCTCGGAATTCATGAGGCAGAGGGGTGACTTAGCTAATTTGGAAACCGATATTTAAAAAAAGATACGCCATAAATTGTTGCATAAATGTATTTGAAATTAAAAACATGACTCATAATGCTACAATTTTTACTTACTGGTGTGTGATAAGGCTTTGTTAATTTAATTATAAGGTAAAACTAAAAATAGGTAATTATTTTTTAATGATTTTTACTGAAGTAACTATTAGCAGTAAAAATAAGAGGATATCGATTTGGGTTTGTGCAATTTATCTGAGAGTGTTGAAAAATAATGGATATCACTGTCACGTCCTGTATATGAAGATAATCAATGAGATAAGAAATAACAACAATGGTGGCGGACGTACGAAGTTAATAACAGTTTTGTAAAGAATAGCCTCTTAGATCTGCTGGGAGCTATTTTCAAACAAATATGACTAATTATACGTGTGCCGTGGCAATCTGCATGTCAGATTCAAGAAAAAATAAGAGGGAGACAAAGTTTATCGTATCGAAAAAATTAAGTTTTCGATGTAAAATTATATTTTCGATACATTACATGGATTTGCCTATTGCTTGGTGCATTCAAATGAAAGCATATATCAGTATACGTCCATTGAAGTCGGTAGAAAATGACAAATTGCTTGGCTTGATACAATTATAGGCTGTTTTACGAATATCATCTGTGATTATAAATAGAGGCTCAAACAATGCTATATGCCGTTTGCAATCACGGAATTAATTGACTTAAATTTCAGACACAATAATGTACAATGATACACCTCTGTAAGCTTATAAAACTTGCCCTATAAAAGTATTTATTTTCCGGCAAGAATTACAAAATCTGGCGGTGTCTGGTATCAACTTGCTCACTGCGAAAGCTCTAACTACATGTTCATTTTAGAAAATATAATACTCGGGCTAAGCCCGAGTAGCCTGACGGCCGGAGTCGCCACTGATATATATATATATATATATATATATATATATATATATATATATATATATATATATATATATATGTATATATGTATATATATTATATATAATATATATATATATATATGTATATATATTATATAATATATATATATATATATATATATATATATATATATATATATATATATATATATATACAACACTGAATGGGTCCCAATGAAAAGAGATATATCTTTATCAACCACAATGCACTTTAATTCTAAGCCATAAACATCAGGAGATCCGTGGAGGCCAACATGCAGAAATTGAAACGTGATACGGCCAATGATTCGAACTCGACTAGCACGTGACAAATGCTGTAGTGACTTAACCGATTGCTCCATCAAGAGATATATAAGTTGAGCACAAATTTTCTATATTTGTATGCTCGAGTTACATGCACATATACGAAATTTTGCGTTCAACCCATCTCCATTATGATAGTACAATTGGTATGTATACGAACGCGGGAAAGCATTTGTACAACACTGAATGGGTCCCAGTGAATAGGGACATTTTTATAAACCACAATACACTTTAATTCTAAGTCATCAACATCGGGAGATCCGTGGAGGCCAACATGCAGAAATTGGAACGCGATACGGTCAAGGACTCGAACCCGGCTAGCACGTGACAAATGCTGTGGTGACTTAACCGATTGCTCCATCAAGAGATATAAGTTGAGCGTAACTTTTCTTATATATTTGTATGCTCGAGTTACATACACATATACGATATTTTGCGTTCAACCCATCTCCACTATGATGGTACAATTGGTAAGTATACGAACGCGGAAAAGTATTTGTACAACACTGAATGGGTCCCAGTGAATAGAAATACATTTTTATCAACAACAATGCATTTTAATTCTAAGTCATCAACATCGGGAGGTCCGTGGAGGCCAACATGCAGAAATTGGAACGTGGTACGGCCAAGGACTCGAACCCGGCTAGCATGTGACAAGTGCTGTAGTGACTTAACCGATTGCTCCATCAACAGAGATATAAGTTGGGCGCAACTTATATATTTGTATGCTCGAGTTACATACACATATACGATATTTTGCGTTCAACCCATCTCCACTATGATAGTACAATTGATAAGTATACGAACGCGGAAAAGTATTTGTACAACATTGAATGGGTCCCAGTGAATAGAAATACGTTTTTATCAACAACGATGCATTTTAATTCTAAGTCATCAACATCGGGAGATCCGTGGAGGCCAACATGCAGAAATTGGAACGTGGTACGGCCAAGGACTCGAACCCGGCTAGCACGTGACAAGTGCTGTAGTGACTTAACCGATTGCTCCATCAACAGAGATATAAGTTGCGCGCAACTTATATATTTGTATGCTCGAGTTACATACACATACACGAAATTTTGCGTCCAACCCATCTCCACTATGATAGTACAATTGGTAAGTATACGAACGCGGGAAAGTATTTGTACAACACTGAATGGGCCCCAGTGAATAGAGATACATTTTTTTCTGCATGTTGGCCTCCGCGGATCTCCCGATGCAGATGGCTTAGAATTAAAGTGCATTGTGGTTGATAAAAATGTATCTCTATTCACTGGGACCCATTCAATGTTGTACAAATACTTACCGCGTTCGTATACTTACCAATTGTACTATCATAGTGGAGATGGGTTGAACGCAAAATTTCGTGTATGTGTATTTAACTCGAGCATACAAATATATGAGAAAATTTGCGCTAAACTTATATTTCTCTTGATGGAGCAATCGGCTAAGTCACTACAGCATTTGTCACGTGCTAGCCGGGTTCGAGTCCTTGGCCGTACCACGTTTCAATTTCTGCATGTTGGCAGAATTAAAGTGCATTATGGTTGATAAAAATGTATATATATAATATATATATATATATATATATATATATATATATACATACACACACACACATATGTATATATATATATATATATATATATATACATATATATATATATATATCTATATTACAAAGGATTACAAAGGCGGAGCATGCCGACAGGAGACCTTTTGCTCCATATCTAGGTCGGATGAGAAAAAAAAAATAATAATAATAATAAATAAAAACTATAATAATGTAAATAACAAATAAAATACATAAATAAATGCATAGATATAGTTAAATAATAAACAAACACGAAAATAGTAAATAATAATAAATTGACATATAACTAATAATAAATGAAAACCAAACACACAAATGATAACAAAACCCTATATACCTGGGCGCTAAAAACACCAACACAGACGTAGCTTAAATTGGCCTCCTTTCAAACTACGGGAAAGAGAGTGGACAAGGTGAACAAAAGTCACAGTGTGGGTGATCAAGTTTTAATTTATTTCCTTTGCCCACAAGTGCATAATGCACGTTCAATTATCGCATAAGTGCCATTTTATTTCATTTAATTTTATTGCATTGTTTTATTGTTCTTTATGTCACTTTGTTGTATTTTATGCTATTTTATTATTTTATTGGAGGAGGGACTGAGGAAGTTGGTGACAGAGTTTGGGAGAGTATGTGATAGAAGAAAGCTAAAGATAAATGTGGGTAAAAGTAAGGTGATGAGATGTACAAGGGGTAAAAGTGGCAGTAGACTGGAAGTGAGCATTAAGGGAGAGCGACTGGAGGAAGTGGATAGTTTTAGATACTTGGGTGCAAATGTAGCAGGAAAAGGTGGAGTAAAGGTGGAGGTAGAATGTAGATTGAGAGAAGCGAGTAAATGCCTTGGTGGATTGAAGAGTGTAATGAGGAATAGACATTTGGGAATGGATGCGAAGAGGAGACTGTATGAAGGAGTGATTGTGCCAACAGCACTGTATGGGGCAGAAACATGGAACATAAGAGAGGAAGAGAGAAGGAGTTTGAATGTGTTTGAAATGAGGTGTCTGAGAGTATGATGGGGGTTACTAGGCTAGATAGAGTGAGAAATGAGGAGGTGAGGAGAAGAACAGGGGTAGAAAAGGAGTTGGGAGATAGGCTTGATGGAAGAGTATTGGGATGGTTTGGACACATGGAAAGAATGAGTGAAGAAAGACTAGTAAAAGAGGCATGGAAGGCAGATGTGGAGGGAGTGAACATGAGGGGACGTCCTAGGATGAGGTGGATGGATGGGGTGAAGGGGGCTTTGGGGAAGAGGGGAATGTCTGTTGAGGAAGGACGGGAGAGGACGGAAGACAGGGGTGAATGGAGAATGGTTGTATATGGATGATGATGTGATGCATGAGGTGGAATGGGGGGTGAGGTAGTATGTGTGAGCAAAATTTGACGCAGCCCGAAGGGATTTCTCCCCGTCTTCTCCTTTTATGCATGGGGGGACGGAGAGGGGGGATCGCCGATTCAATAAAGCGGCCTTGCTGTGGATGTGCTGTGTCTTGCGACACTGCTTCTGACCCAGGGCAGTGGGCAAGATGCAGGGATGACCCGTCATCCAGGAGTGCTAAGATAAGAGGGAGGGTGGAGGGGTGTGGAGGGTATTCAGGGATGGAATGGGTGGGAATGATTTTATGCCTTTTCCTTTTTGGCTACCTCCCTTGGTATATGTATGTATTTCCTCCGTGGACAAATGATATCAAAACAAAAACAAATAATAATAAATGAAAATCAGACAGACAAATGATAACAAAACAAAAACAATATAAAATAAATTATAATCATTACAGCATCTTGCTTAGGTGTTTATCTAAATGATTCTTAAAGCTTCGAACTGAACTACATTGCACTACCTGTGCAGGAAGTTTATTCCATTCATTAACTACACGGTTGGCAAAGTTGTTTCTATCTACTTCCAAATTGAATCTATTTCCGGACAGTTTGAGACCATTGTTTCTTGTCTGATTCTCATTCAATGAGAAAATTTGGTCACTTTTGATGTTGTCAATTCCCTTTAAAATCTTAAAGACCTGTATCAAGTCACCTCTGAGTCTACGCTTTTTTAGGGAAAGCAGATTCATGTGTTTTAGTCGATTTTAGTATGATTTATTTTTGATATTTGGAATCAGTTTTGTGGCTCGCCGTTGTGCTTTTTCCAGTCTGTCATTATCTTTAATGAGATTCGGTGACCATACGGAAACAGCATATTCCAAATGTGGACGAACTAACGATTTATATAGCTTGTTAATGAGAAATGGACTTTTGAAATCAAAAGATCGCGCAATCAGTCCTAGAATCTTATTTGCTTTCTCAGAGGCTGAAATACACTGCTTGGATGATTTGAGATCGTTACTGATAATTACGCCGAGATCTTTTTCACTATCCACTTTTGTTAACGAATTTCCAAATAACTTGTAATCGTACTTACTGTTATTTTTTACCTATGTGCATTACCTTGCATTTACTTGTGTTAAATTTCATTAGCCACTTTTCAGACCATTGCTGTAATTTATCTAAATCTTCTTGAATATCTAATTGGTTTAAGTGATCATTTGCCATTCCGCAGTTTTGTATCATCAGCAAATTTGGAAACAGTAGATTTTAGTCCATGGTCTATATCATTTATATATACTATGAATAGAATAAAAGACATGTTTGGAGATTTCCAAGAGACTGCGAACAGAGTAGGACTGCTGGTGAATACTAAGAAGACAGAGTTAATGCATCTAACCAAAAACAATAACAGAGAAGAACATATTGACATCAATGGTGTGAGATATGAAGTATGCAGAAACTTTAAGTATCTTGGATCAATCGTAACAGACGAAAACCTGATGGACACTGAAATAAAATCAAGAATTGCTTCAGCCAACCGATGTTATTACAGCCTCCAAAATACACTGGGAAGAAGGAGCATATCAACAAAGACCAAACTAAGAATATATGATACAATAATAAAACCCATTCTATTATATGGATGCGAAGCCTGGAGCCTGACTAAGAAAATGGAAAAAAGTCTTTTTGTATTTGAGAACAGTGTACTAAGGAAAATTTTGGGCCCAGTATTCGACGAACTAGACCAAGAATGGAGAAGGCGGCATAATGAAGAGCTAAGGGAAACATCAGGCCAAATGAATATAATGAATATCATTAAGTCAAGGCGACTGCAGTATGCCGGCCACATTGCAAGAATGGAACAAGAAAGAATACCAATGAGAGTGATGATGGATGGGATGGTAGGAGGAAGACGTTTCCCAGGAAGACCACGCAGAAGATGGATGGACAACGTGAGGGAGGACCTGGAAAGGGCTGGAGCAGATGTCCGGGATTGGATGACAGTGGCACAGGACCGTAGAGTCTGGAGGCATTTGGTGCTAGCGGTGAGGGGTCAGCAAGTGGCCCGACCACCACCGGAGTGAGTGAGTGAGTATGTATAGAAGTGATCCAAGAACGGAACTCTGAGGAACTAAACTTGTAATATTTTTCCATCTAGAAGTTCTGCCATTTAAAAAACTCTCTGTTTTCGACCATTCAACCAATTTCTAGTCCAACTTAATAGGCTACCACTTACTCCGCGTGAAGCTAATTTAGTAAGCAGTCTTTCGTGTGGGACGGTATCAAAAGCTTTTACAAAGTCTAGATATATTAAATCTATATTGTTTCTTTTGTCGTAATTCGAGATAACTGTGTTGTAGAATTCGAGTAAGTTAGTCACGCAAGAACGTTTCCGTCTGAAACCATGCTGGCTATCATTTATCAAACGGTTACTTTCTAAATGATGTTCGATAGCGACTCTGATGATAGTTTCCATAATTTTTCCTACGATTGAAATCAAGCTGTAGTTATTTTTTGTCACCTTTTTTGAATATTGGAGTAACGTTAGCTAGCTTCTATTCTCTTGGGACATCTCCGGATATGATGGATTTCATAAAAATAATTTCTAATGTAACAAAAACCTCATTTTTTATTTCCTTTGAGATTCTTGGATGCCAACCGCCAGAACCCTGGTGTTTTAATAACTTTGAGTTTTTCTATACACCTTTTAATTTTTTCTTTTGTTATATTTACCGTAGTAAGTTCATCTTAGACTTTTCACAGGTTTCAATTTGGAGTTCACTTCGAGGTGTTTTGTTTACGAATACTGAGGTAAAATAGTTGTTTAAAATATCACACATTCCTTCATTTGAATATTCATGTTGACCGTCAGCAGATAATAATGGACCAATGTGATTCCTAACAACCTTTTTATCTCTAATGTAACTATAGAATTCTTTGGGATTCTCTTTGGATTTATCAGCGATGTTCATTTCGTATTGTCGTTTTCTTTTTCTTATTGTCTTTTTTAAATCTCTCTGTATTGATACATAACTTTAATAGTAATTAGATGCACCCGAGCACATATATTTATTATAATCCTGTATCTTTTTATCAATAATTTTTTAAGTTTCTTTGTCGAGCCACTTTTGGCGAGCCTGATTTGGGGGACCTCTGTCCTTAAAAGGAATGTAAGTTTAAATCATCTTATTGAGCGTATTTTGAAATATTTCCCACATCTGATCTACATGTCTTTCGTATATATATATATATACATACATATATATATATATATATATATATATATATATATATATATATATATATATATATACAATTGATCAAATTATATTTTGTTGAGCTGACAAAAAAAAAAAAAAAAAAAAAAAAATAAGCAAAGAAATGGGAGGTTGATATATTTCCGTGTTTATGTGAGCCCGGGTTTCGCGCACCGGAGAAAAGTAGTCGGTTTGCCACACTTGACACGCGTGCCAATGATTATCCACCTGTCTTTGTCTATTTCTGGGGTTCCCAAAGTGGTCGATATCGACCCCCAGGGGTCGATGAGACCATCCAAGGGGTCGACAAATAGCCAAGGGGTCGAAAGGGGGTCAGTAGATTGCTAGGAGGTCGATATCGACCCCCAGGGGTCGATGAAACCTTCCAAGGGGTCGAAAGGGGGTCAGTAGATTACTAGGGGGTCGAAAGGGGTCAGTAAATTACTATGGGGTCGAAAGGCAATCTTTAAAATTAAATGGTTAGCGTGAAATGATCCTGTTCTCTTCCCATACTGAAAGAGTGAATCCTCCCCATTCTGTGTATGTAGGGAGAATCTCACATCGTGAATGAACATCAAGATGACAAGCTTGTGTTATATTGTTAGCTTGAATATTACTTATAGTAATATAATAAAGAATATATAATATCACTCTTAAAGCTATTGGTAAATTATAAATATTTATTTTAAAACACTTATGTTTATGTATATGTGCAAGTGTCCGTATCATTATTGGAACGCCGTCGCCTTGATGAATGTTGCTATTTAGCCCTTTTATAACGGATCAAAATGATGATAATAACGCTTGATAACTAAAACTATAATAATAACAATAATAAAAATAATAATAATAGTAATAATAATAATAATAATAATAATAATAATAATAATAATAATAATAATAATAATAATAATAATAATAATAATAATAATAATAATAATAATAATAATAATAATAATAATAATAATAATAATAATAATAATAATAATAATAATAATAATAATAATAATAGTAACTATAATAATAATGATATTACTAGCATTAATAACAATAACAACATCAATGATAATAATAATGAACTGACATAATTCGTGAATTAATAGTTTGGGGGTCTATAGAAAATCTTAAACTCTACTAGGGGGTCGATGAGCTGAAAAGTTTGGGAACCCCTGGCCTATTTGATCAGCGAAGTGAGCAGAAATTTCTCCGAAGATTTTTTTTTTTTTTTTTTTTTTGACAGACGTTCTTGTCTGAAGGAAATTTGAAGGCTTTTGCAATGTCATACTTAGGCAATGAAAGCTATTTAAAACGTGATATTTCCTGTCGTGATGAAATTTCTCACGAAAGAACCTGAACAGCCTATACCAGTCGCTCGTTCCTAGTCATTTACATGACCTTATATGTAAGGCTGCATTTGAATGTACGAGTTATTGTTGACAGCTGTAACTTTTCCAATTACCAGCGATTCATTCGAGAGAGCCTTAAAAAAATCTCATGAATTCTATGACCAGTGATTAATTGATTAAAATTGAGCTAATGTCGATTGAAAAAAAAAAGAGGAAATTGATTTGGTCTGTTTTGCTGACGACTTTGACATCCGACATTATGTTGTGTGAAAAGCATATCATCAGCATTGCGTCTACTGTAGCAGTTGTATATCCATGTTTGGAGTGAAGAAACACCGATATGGGACTTTGTATGGACATTTCGTTTTCAACTTCCTCGGATTTCAGATGCATAATGTCAATTAAAGAGCAGCTGTGCTGACTTTCATACTCAAAGGATTACAAAGGATTACAAAAGCGGAGCATGCCGACAGGAGACCTTTTGATCCATATCTAGGCCGGATGCGAAAAAAAATCATATGAATAATAAAATAATAAATAAAAACTATAATAATGTAAATAACAAATAAAATACATAAATAAATGCATAGGTATAGTTGAATAATAAAAAAAACAGGTAAATAGTAAATAATAAAAAAAACAGGTAAATAGTAAATAATAATAAATGGACATATAACAAATAAAAAATGAAAATCAGACAGACAAAAGATAACAAAACAAAAACAAATAATATAAGATATATCATAATCATTACAGCATTTTACTTAGGTGTTTATCTAAATGCTTCTTAAAGGTTCAAACTTAACTACATTGCACTACCTGTACAGGAAGTTTATTCCATTCATTAACTACAAGGTCGGCAAAATTGTTTCTACCTACTTCCAAATTGAATCTATTTCCGGACAGTTTGAGACCATTGTTTCTTGTCTGATTCTCATTCAATTTGAAAATTTGGTCACTTTTGATGTTGTCAATTCCCTTTAAAATCTTAAAGACCTGTATCAAGTCACCTCTGAGTCTACGCTTTTTTAGGGAAAACAGATTCATGTGTTTTAGTCGATTTTCGTATGATTTGTTTTTGATATTTGGAATGAGTTTTGTGGCTCGCCGTTGTACTTTTTCCAGTCTGTCAATGTCTTTAATGAGATTCGGTGACCATACGGAAACAGCATATTCCAAATGTGGACGAACTAACGATTTATATAGCTTGTTAATGAGTGATGGACTTTTGAAATCAAAAGATCGCGCAATCAGTCCCAGAATCTTATTTGCTTTCTCAGAGGCTGAAATACACTGCTTGGATGATTTGAGGTCGTTACTGATAATTACGCCGAGATCTTTTTCACTATCCACTTTTGTTAACGAATTTCCAAATAACTTGTAATCGTACTTGCCGTTATTTTTACCGATGTGCATTACCTTGCATATACTTGTGTTAAATTTCATTAGCCACTTTTCAGACCATTGCTGTAATAGGTTGTAATTCTAACAAACAGAGGGGATTCCGAAAGATTACAAAAAGATGATCTGGAGGCAGTATAGTGGTCAAATGAAAATGACATGGTGTTCAAAAACAAGAAATCTGAACTGATAAGATATGGGCCAAACGAAAACCTAAAAGTGGGTGCAGAGGCAATAATAATTAATAATAATAATAATAATAATAATAATAATAATAATAATAATAATAATAATAATAATAATAATAATAATAATAATAATAATAATAATAATAATAATAATAATAACAATAATAATAATAATAATAGTAATAATAATATAATTAATAATAATAATAATAATAATAATAATAATAATAATAATAATAATAATAATAATAAAAGCAGGGGGGGAGCACTGATAGACCTGAGTAATGACTTTGGCTTAAAAGTACACACAACCTACACCACAAGTGCTTCTCGCAAAATGAGAAGGTGGATCCTTCGGACCTTTAAGACCAGGAAGCCCGAGCACTTGCTACCTCTGTGGAAGACCCTGGCAGTGCCAAAGTTGGAGTGTGTATTCCAGCTATGGTCTCCACACAAAGTCGAGGAGATACAAGAACTTGAACAGGTTCAAGAGGGTATTCACTAGGAGATTTGTCGGGGACTCCCTGAACTACCGAGAGACTAAAAATCCTCCAGCTCTATTCTCTGGTGAGACGCCGAGAGTTCTATTTAGTGATATATGTTTGGAAAGTCCTGGAGGGCACAGCACCAAACCCATAACAAAATAAAGGAGGTGGTACCAAAGGGAAAGACCACCCCAGGTTTGGCAGAACCTGCGAAAGAAGGTCCATAAGCAGCTGCTCCCAGCGACTGAGGACGATCCAGGCGGAAAGCCTCACCTGTGCTGGCCCCAGACTCTTCGGAACTGTCTCCCAAGGGAGATAAGGGACCTAACGGGAGTCAGCACAGAGGATTTCAAAAGAAGGCTGGACAAATTCCTATACAACATCCCAGATGAGCCTCTAGTCCTGTATAGCCCAGCCCCACGGGGAGCGGCATCCAACTCAGACCAGTTCCAATACGTGATGCTCGGGCAGTGATGTGGGAGTGGTGCGTCCCCAGACTGGTCATGGGGTTAATACCAAAACCAACCCAGGAGACCTACAAGCATTTGGCCATATCAGTCCAAGAATCAATTTCCGAGTCTCTTTCTTCGCACCTCTAGCTCACTCCACCGAAGACTTCCTGGAATTGTCACCTACGTGAATGTACCCAAAACCCAATATCGGTACTTCTTCATTTTATCTACGAACAATACATATGTTGATATACGTTATATTCATTATATAGTGCTAAAAGATATTCTTTACATATACACAATTTTTATTTTGTCCTTGGCCCTGGTGTGGCCTCCCTCATTTCCTAAGTGCTAGAAACGCCTTTGCTCAAGACTACATCTTATTCAAGATACAAAGCCTGATGTCTTGAATTTAGAACCCATGATCTCAGACCTGGAAATATGCTCCGTCGATTTTTTTTTCTTAATCACGCTTACCAACTCCATCCCCGATAACATCGTCTTCAACTAGTTTGTTATTGTAGTCATTGCTTTGGTGTTTCGGTTTACATTTTCTATTAACGATCCCTAAGCTTTTGCCAAAGAAAACTTTATTACGTTAGGTGTAACTATATAAAAAGTGAGACTACTCGTGGATACTTGTATCAAATTTCCTAACTACAGTATATCTCAGGAATATTGTGTACGTGTGTATTTGGGTTTGGGGGTTGGATGTTTAAATAAGGGGAAATCTTAAATATAAAACTAATCTTATTTTTACATTACTCAACTTCTTTCTCTAATACATTTGTGATGGTCCTGCGAGACGGACGCCAAAGTGCGCCTAGGGTGGGGTGAGGGGACACCTGTCTTGGCTCTGCCTTAACTCTCTGGGCTCTTAAAAAAAAATCTAGATTTATAGACACGATGTGCTTTAGAAATTGTTTGCATTTGTTTTTATTTTTTGGCAGCGGATTTGCTTTTTGTTCCGGAGAGTAAGAGGACGAGTAATAGAATACGATTAATTTCTGATAGGAAATTGCTCGTTTTAGGTGTTTTTCCCAATTAAAAACCTCGATTCCCTGCGAGGTCCGCCAGATAGTTATGGGTAGGGTTGGAAGGAGCATACAGAACGAATGGCCTCCAAATATTTTATGAGTAAAATTATTTTTCACCCATAAAAGGATACAACATGACTGAGATATTGACAGCGTCAAGCTCATGCAGTCAACCAATATCATATAACAGTCGGGGTTCATTACTGCTCGTGCGTTTGCACAGGTACCACCATCATTATCAACAACGCAACTTCAACCACATATGAGGCATCCAGAAACAGAGGGGCATTCCTGACACTACTGGTTTCAAGGCGCGTATATATATATATATATGTATATATATATGTAATATATATATGTATATATATATATATGTAATATATATATGTACTGTATATATATATATATATATATGTGTGTGTATATATATATATATATATATATATATATATATATATATATATATATATATATATATATATACACACACACACACATTCCCAAGAAAAATTGCCACAGCCTCGTTTTCAATCCCGTGACGTCACACGGTGAACAAGCGCAGCCTCTGCGTTTGTTTGCTTTGACATCCAAGTAAATAAACGAAGTGCGTTCCGATGCTTATCGGGATTAGAAAGCTAAAGCATCCACTTAGTTGGAGATGAAGTCTTCACGGAAGGGAGAGTAACGCATGCCACCTGTATATAATCGTTTGAGCAGGGAAGTGACCCTATTTGAGCCCCGAGAGGCCTGTGATTGTACTGAAAACGGTTGTCCTCAGTGCCTGGGGGGTATTTGCACGTGTTAAGGCACATTGCATGACGTTTGACGTGGTAAGGCTCAATAATCCACAACAAATTACTCTTTTCTGTAGACTAATCAGTGAGAAACAAGACATTCTTCTTCGGACATTCTCTGACTCTGCTTCTCCAAAATCACACTAGTGACCTCTGAGTAAATCACGCAACACCTTGGAACAGGGTATTGTAATCAGTATACTAAAAACTATATATTCAAAGATGATAGAAAAGTATATATATTTTGGGTTCTAACCTATACAATGATTATGAATACTAATCAGATTTTGTCGATGGGGCTAACATGTTTAATGTGCCAATGTAAACCTGGTAACAAACCAAAAATATTAGAAAACCATTGTACTAGGTGGAAACACGAAGCAGACAACACAACCCGACACTTTCACAACAATATCTCTTTTTTTTCCCTTTTTTTTTCTTTAAGGGGATCCGCAAATGACCGCTCACGGGCGGCATGATTTGCAGAGTGATTTATGGGCTCAACCCGTGCACATGACTGGTTTACAGGGGACTGTGGATCCCCTCCAAGAGAGAACCGTGGCAACAGATTTAATTCATTACTCTCGGTGTTCAATTTCAGCTTTTAATCGAAGACCAAAGTATCCTTCTCAGATTTTTTTTTCCATAATCATTGTTGTATAACATTGTACACATCGCCTATAATCTCAATACAGCTCAATAACAGGCAGTTCCAGTTATGTTATCAAATGAAACATTAGTACAGCACAAGCAATAATATAAAATACTTAAAATTGGTTCTTGATTCAACCTTCATCTGGCAACAAAATACTACGCCTTTCACAATACATCACATGTCTGACCAAAATACAGCTAGTAGGTAAGATTGTATAAGTTGGCACAGTGCCACTTTGAACTTCTTAGCCTAACCTCACCCAATATAACCTGATATAATTAAGTTTATTGTCTATAAATGCCTATAGTTCATCAAATAGTTCTCTGTATAAATGTTTACATGGAAAATATTAGTTACACAAAAAATGATTCAAAATTATGTAATTCTACAAAATATTTCCTCACAATTACTCAACTTACTGCCTAATTACTAAATCAACACTACCAATATTACTACCACATACTAAGTCTTGTGGGGCTGTAGACAATGGAGTATAAGATTGAAAATTAAATTACTAAACACAGGACACAAGCCAACTCTAAATTTAGTTACACAAATGTGTACTTAACTTTCATGAAATAATCCTAAAGTAAATTAAACTCTAGAACCTCCCTATTACTATGTCTTGGTGTTTTGAGTCTCATGAAACTACTCTGGCTTTTATTTCAGGACTGTAAAAAATGGGCACCAGTGACCCAGTACCATACCATAATATCGTGCTTACCATATTCATCGCTAAAATAGCATTGAGAATTGGAAGGAACCTGAGGATAATTGTAAATAAATTTCCAAAACAGCATTTTTAGAAAGGTAGTTAATGTACACCGGAGGGATGATGTGGACCAAAACTCCAGGGTATATAAATTGCCGTGTAAAGACTGTGATGATGTGTACTGGGGCCAGACCGGCAGGAATTTGTCCACGAGATTAAAGGAACATAAAAACTCCATAAAATATGGACAAGTTAACTCCGCTGTGTTCCTTCATGCCAGCCAAAAAGACCATAGATTAGATTGGGATAATGCATCAATAATTTATAAATCACACTGTAGCTATAGAAGAAAAAATGTAGAATCTTCTCTAATAAAACATTATCCTAACTTTAATACCTCTAAAGGCCAGTGGCCCCCAGATTGTATTACCAAGTTAGCGGTCAACAAGATCATGTCTAAAGCGGTTGGACAAAATATCACCCCTTGTCCTACTTTGACCCGACCATTTCAAGGGCATGTGACCTGAGCCCCCCCCCCCCCACACACTTTCCTCATCCCCTTCTATATACCCCTCATTTCTTCATATATACTTGTACCTTAACCGTACCTACAAGTAACACACCCCTTCACCAGCTTGACTGGTGATAACCGCAATAATGTAATAATAATAATAGTAATGGTAATAATGATAATAATAATAATAATAATAATAATATCGCATTAACTGACAGGCTACTCAAACCCAACCTGGGGTAAAACAGGAATTCTCATGCCTTACCTGGGGCTAATCAGGAACGCCCTCTACACGCGGGAAGTGAAATCTACTCACTAACCGTAAATTACACACACACACCTCTCACGAACATAGCCGCATCCCACGCACAAACATATACACTTCCTTTTTCTTCGACTAAAATTCGTTTCCTTTCTCACTTTCTCTTATACTACATCTTCTCATTTCAGTTTACCTCCCACTAAAGATTTTTCCGTTTTTCCCCCTTTCTCTCCTACCATTTTCCTAACTTTCGTTGGTGATATAATATGCTCTTCCTCCCGGCATTGGCGCCGCCGTCCAAGTTCCTAGCCCAGTTCTCCTAAGCCACGTTAACAAATAAGCCCCTAATCGCTCGCAATTCGCCCGGTGGCAATAGCCCTCTTTTATACACTACTATCTTTTCATTTTCCTACAGACATTCTTCCCCTCCCACAAAACCCGATCCCGCGCAAGCGAGGTGGTCTTTCCTTGGAATCCAGAATCCATTCTGCTGAAGAGGACTACAGAGAGTAGTCGAAATATACAGTTTCTCTGTACTTTCCGTTATTATTTCTCCGATAGTGGGTTAACAGTGATCTAAATATTTTTAAGTTCCGAAACTACAAAGATCTACTGATCACATGAAAAGAAAACCCTCATCTCGACTGAGAAATCATATTCTCTATAATCTGTCTTGGTTCACACAAATTATGTGCATTTGTAGCTCTTCGTATACAGTGACGCTTTGTACTGCACACGTAGTGTTCATTGCACTACTGAGAAAGGGGGTAACTGTCTGATCCGACATCAATCGATTTTGGGTCGTTTTCCGGTTTGAACTGGATTTTCTCTCCGAGGGGGACCAAACACTAACATGCAACTTCATTACGAACAAAAATATAAAGGATTCTAGCACCTCCGTTGCCTGAAATAATCCACTCGTAGTTTTATTGGTACTGTACTACAATCGAGTTTCATCCCGTATGTTGTACTTTTTTCAATCTAATTTGTAAGTTAACGTATATTTGTCACGATATCGCGAGGGCATTATAATATTATTCCTATGTCACAATTTTGAATTACCATAATTCATAAACATACTTTACCTTGCACTTGTTTAAAGTGTTATTCGCAAGCTCTCGTTCCCAGCAGAAGTTCGTATCTTACAATCCTGTTGTTTTTAAGTTCTCGTAAATCTAATTTTCTTTGTTTTAATAAAGCACTACGAAACATTGAATGAGTTTTCTCCCTTGGACTCCTTCGACTGTCTGCTAGAGGAAGGTAAACATGTCAGATGCGATTCCTCGAACGATTCCGAGAAATCATGAAAACTTAAAAAAATGTATGTGGACACCAGCAAAGTGAAGGCAAGGAACAAACCTAAAAGACTGGGTGTAAATGAAAAATATATAAATGCGATTAGGAAAATGGGAAATGATAAGTACAACCTTGCTCATCACGAGGGCATGGGTGTGAGGATAATACAAGAAAATTGTAAAGAAACAGGATAAAGATAATATAAGAAAAAAGGTGAAGAAACAGGAGAAGGAGTGAGAAGGCATACAGAACAAAATATCTTAAAATAATCGAATAGATAGTTTTATGAGGAGAAAACAATGGAAACAAAGTTTCAGGATGGATACTGAAGGAGTTTGGAGGAATTAGTGATATAGATGCTGAGAATTAGGAAAAATTCAAATGGGAAATAAGATGTAGTTTTCATATCCGAGAAAAATGAAAGAGTGTACCAACACATCTAGGCCAGTGTCACTAACCAGTATGGTATGTGAAATAATGGGAAATTAGCAAATTAGCGAGACATAGGCTGAACGTATAAAAACAAGGCAGTTTGGATTCAAAACATAATGAGCACACATTGCAAGCCTGCTTATTTACTATGAGTTATAGACAACTCCTCCCCCCCCAAAAAAAAATGAAGATAGATGGATTTTGTCTATTTAGACCTAAGGACTTTAATAATGTACACATCTTAAAAAAAAAGTTGGATTGAACGGGGATTTCTTGGAAAGAAAATGATACCTTGCTTCGGTTTTCACTGACTAGAAAAGTGGCTCTCAACCTTTTTCACTCCATTCCTCCCTTTTATGAATTCTCAATATTGGTGTGGTTCCCTTTTGTTTTTCTCCTAAATTCCACCCCGACAAAAAGGTAAAATATATGAATAAATAAATAAATAGATCAACTAATAATGATAATGATAACAGTAATAATAACATGTTGTTGATGAAGAGAAACCCTTTGTTTCATTATAAAATTGATAATCATGATTACCTTATATCTCTTCTGTCAGGACAGTGTGATGTATCTATTATTATTATTCAGATTCCTCACTTCATATAGAAATATATAATCTTTAACAGCAGGCCATAGGCCCCTTGATTCTTGTCATGGCTATCCATGGGGCCATGCATCCCAGGTTGAGAAACACTGGACAACATTGCGGTTCCATAGCAGCATCTAACGGTCCTTGCTCCTCTCCCATCCCCTCCAAAAACAACTAACAAATAAATAAACAAACAAATAAATAAATGAATAGATGAATAAATGAATAGAAAAAACTCGAAGGAAAGGTTGGACTGTTGTCTTTCTTGTGTTTATTATGTGGGTTTGTTTTGATGTCATCGTTTGTCAGCCCTCCATATACGAAAAAAAAAAAGCATGGCAGGGTTTTCGTTTTTTTTTTTTTTTTTCTCTCTCTCTCTCTCGTGGTTTGCGGGGCTCGTAACACAGCGATCTTGGGCCCGGCCTGGAAAGCAAGAATCGGGCCTCTTGGGGACTGCGCCTCGAACTGGAAATGGTTATGCTGTTGGGTTCTCAAGATGGTGACGGAGATGGAATCTTTGACGTCCATCTCGCAGGTATTTACCACTGATCCCAAAAATTATAAAACGAGAACGACCATCATAAGGGAAAGAAGTGTTGTTGTTGTTGTGGACTGTAGTTTACTAATGGTTTTATCCTTATGAACAATCTCGCGCCCTTGTCGGACGATTGAAATAAAGTGGGAAGTGGAATTTTACCGAGAGAGAAAACCAGCCATATGAACATGTTTGCCGATGATGAA
The DNA here is from genome assembly GCF_046742065.1 of Oratosquilla oratoria. NCBI lineage: Eukaryota > Metazoa > Arthropoda > Malacostraca > Stomatopoda > Squillidae > Oratosquilla > Oratosquilla oratoria. Next base: position 69,532,609 of record NC_134782.1, on the reverse strand, counting down.
AACCCAATGCAAACTGCTGATTGACAAATGTGGAACAAAAATGGTAATGGGAACTAAACATCAATAAATATAATGTAGTGCATTTGGGAGAGAACTACAAAAAGACAATAACAACATGATAGAGATTCGAGGAACTAAGAACAGTGACAAAGGAAATCATGTAGGGATAACATTCATACCTTGACCCGAGCGGTTTGGTCGAAGTCCATCTGAATGGTAGGCGAATATAAAAACATGATACAGATACATGTCATTGTTCATATATCATAAAAAAAAATCGGCGACCTTCAGTTTTGCAAGTATTATATACAGGACAACCTTTGCCCTTATTAAGGTGTTATCACACTGGGCTATTTCCTCTAACTAGCTATTGGAGCAGAGTTGCAGACCGGCTTTCGCGAAGGAATCTGATATGCTGGAGGAAAATAATTTTCCTCCACCATATCAAATGACAGTCTATGTAAATTGTTGAGGAAAGAAAATAGTTTGCCTTAAGTGATTTTACGGCGGGAAAAGGTCTGGGGGTGGGCGGTACCAACGATGAATTTGAAGTTGTAGGAAAAATAACCTAGTATGAAAACGCATGGTGAAGGCAGCAGCAGGTTTACAGGTTGATCAGCACCATTAATCGGTCCAGCCTCTGCGGATATTCAAACCTGTCACGTAGTATGTCGGAACTATGCAATTTTTGTCATTGTTCTGTGAACAAAATTCCACTCGCAGATAATCGCTTTAGGGGAACTATTTCATAGTGAAGTATATCAAATACTCAACAACGAAATGTATATCAGCATAGCTTCGACATTATCACGGGTCAGGTTCGAATGTCGGCATCGCCATGCCTGTGCGGCGACCAAGGAACTCTGCTCCCATTCGTGCACGTGAAGGTTTTCTTGACTTCGGGTGCCGGATCCAGTATCCATGCACGAATCTATATGAGTCCACGGATCCTCAATCCCACCCCCCCACCCGAGTTTCGTAAATGTCCTACAAAATATAGGTAGTGGGCTGCTCGTTATTATATTTACTGTTGAAGCAAATATCAAGGATGCTGGAGAACAGCAATACATAAGCATAAAATACTCAAGAACATAGATTTGAGAACCCTTGCCGGGTCTTCAAGATGTGGACAGAGGTGAAATGAATTAATGTCTTGTCTGTCAGCTTTATTACAGTTCAGTACAGAATGGGCAGCTATGTTTGGGCAGGTGGATGTGTGTGTGTAGAACCTGCCTCGCCCACAAGGGGAAGGGGAGAAGGCCAACCAGTTAGGATAGAGTAAAAGGTTATTATAATAATAATTACATTCTTCTTTAGTCTTATGACTGCTTGGAAAAAATTATTCTTTTGGGGGATTCACATAATAACAACGATATGGCTAAGCTCATTGTCAGCGCCTTCCCTCAACGGCTTGGCGTGCGTGTTCAAAACTTCAAATGACACTGATTGGTTAGCTTGTTAATCACTGAGATATCGTCACTTCCAATGGCTTGCATTGTAAAATAAAGACGTCACTATCACTAGCATGGGATGGATAACTAATAAGATAACCATATGTGTTTTATTATTTTTTAACTTCCTCTATAGATCTGATTTTTTCTTGTACTAGTTTCCACACAGATTGCGGCACTCTATTTTCCAAAACGGCTGGATTTTTTTTTAGTTCTGTTGTTGCAGGCAGTAGCAGCATGCAGTACACCATACAGTTACTCTTCATTCATGACAGTGCCTGAGTCTTCCTAAATATTATGTATCAAAATTATCAGCCATCTGAAGCAGCATATGCCACCTGCCACTGAGACCCCACAAAATTTCCCGCCGTTTGTCGTCACCATAGCGACGCCTCCCTGGGTGACCCATGAGGCGACGCGACGGGACTGGTTGGAGGGATGGTGAGGTTGTAACTAAAATGATCGAAATGCGATCCGGATGAAAAGGAAGATCATTCACTCGCCATGCACTACTACTTCGGCATCTGGGGGCAACCATGACACTTTAGTACCTTCCGAAACATGACGATTAATATTATTTTTTTCCTGTGACTATTTTTGGAGGCACCAAGTGAAAAAGGGTGGGTGGAGCAGTGGTAGTAATAGTCACAAATGATCAAGAACGAAAACGACATTAAAACCATATTATGTACAATAAAACAACCACTTGGCTGACTGACAGAAAATTAGTCTACATCAATCACCCTTAACATCGTTACATTTCAAACAGTTTAACTCCACAGCCGTTACGGAATGTGAAGCATCGAGTAGTGCAAGTTATGCGCATATGGTAGACAAGACTGTGTGTGTGTGTGTGTGTGTGTGTGTGTGTGTACACGGAACCACGTGCTTGTGTTTATATGTAATACGTGTGAATGTAGTCAGTTTTTATGTGGAAAGATAAAAGCTGATATTGCAATAATTCTTGCATACTATGCCACAGTATGGTTGTGGAGACAGTATAAGAACGGTAACACATCAAATTATATAAAGGGAATGTTACTATATATATATACATACACACACACACATATACACATACACAATTATATATATATATATAGTATATATTATATACATTTAAATGTATATATGTGTATATGTACACACACATACACACACACACACACACACACACACACACATATATATATATATATATATATATATATATATATATATATATATTCTTTGAAATTTGGGAACGCTATTTTTTACGAATATATATCTTTAACCATACAAAAGTTGAAATGAGGCTGGATATATAGAGTCGTTCTTGTCGCCAGTGGATAAGACATACTTAGGTCGTCATAGGGACAGGTGCATTCAAAGACTACCCAGCGTTCCGCCTGATCGACATGCGTTCGAGTCTTGTAACACAGCATGGTGCATCCAGGGATGAAATTCATCTCCTGTACGTATTTTCAAATCCAACTGGAGGGAGAGCACGCTTCCCTGTCATCAAATATACACGCGTGTGTACACGGGTGTGTGTAGGTATGTATGCATGTATGTACACTCAGCAGGTATGTATGTCAATGTGTAAATATGCCTTCACACCTGCAATTGAATCAATATTGGGGTAATACACAGTATAAGTATATTCATTCTATGTCACCAGGTAGTGTGTCAGTCTTCCACAAAATTCTTGAATCATTTTCTTTGTTGAAATGTTGATTTTTTTTTTTTAAGAATAGTCATGTAACAGGAAGTTAAATCATAAAGAACCTGAACAAAATGTGAAGAGCAACTTTGTAAAAAATGGTGAAAAGGATATTCAGCATCATTATTCTGCCCACTTGCTCACATGGTGTGTCGCTTTTGTGACAACTTCATATTCAAATTCGAATAGTCTCAACGAAAACAATATTTAGTGGTAACCACACGAGAAATAGTATTATAAAAATCATCATTCTTTTGTACAGAGTTGAAATGAAATTTTACTTTTCGTAGTTGGTGCATGAGCGACTGAATATAGAAGGATATAACCGAATATCGTGTGTTCGAAATAGGACAACTGGCTTTGGCGACGGTGTCATCTGCAGGATGCTCCACCTGGCCACCGATCCCGACAGATGGATTCGTGGGGGAGAAGAAAGTTTCATCATCTTACAAAAAATATGTAGAATATTATTCGCGCCGAGTCCTGCCTAGAGTCTGAGAATGGCGTGCCCCCGTGAAAATGGGTACAAATTTCATTGCCCAAAAATGCCTAAGAAAGACACTACCTCGTTGTTTACATGTAGAAAAAGTTGTCAGACGCCATTTCATATCCTGCGCCCACCTTGACACTCTTGAGTCTCGTACTTAAAAGTATCTTGGGTTAGACAACCGATCATACGTGTGCTAAATGGCAACGTTATCACTTTCGCGCTACTGTTTTCATTGTGTTCGGTTTCGGGGTGTGTCAGGTGCAACAAGGGCAGCTGCTCTCACCCGATGCCCGTGCAGCTCGCGTGCTAACATACCGTTGTGCTTCTGCCTGCTACGCCAATCTATGAATGTAATCGTCCTAAATTATTGTTACTGGCTACAGATTCTGCAAAGATGTTGATATCAACTCATGTGTGTTACCGTATCAACCAATAACTAGAGAGCATTTGATAATAAGCAAAATGTGTCGACCTCAAGTTGTCACGTTTTTTTCTTTCTTTTTTTGGTTGCACGGGGTGGGGTCCCCCGACTCTGGGTGTCATTTATATCTCGAATATCCTGACAGTTTCGAAAACTGTCTGCCCCTACGGTACTTGTGTAAATGTCTATTCTGAGGTAAGCGAGATGAAATCAGAGAGAGGGCGCACTACTAGCTTCACCTCAACTTGAATGCTAAGCTATGCATGATGGGACCAGACCCGCTGGTGCGCGTCCTGGAGCATTAAGCAAATATTTACAAGCATTCCTCCAGGATCGCTACGCCACCACTAGCCTCTATCGCAGGAACGGGAGAACAAGTCTTAAGATAAAAAAAAAGACGAAAATGTATTTTCAGGATGCCCAGACTCGCGCCATTTTGAACCAGTAAATATAACAGGAAAGAAAAAAAAAAAAAAAAAAAATTGGGTGAATATTCGAGTCCAGAGATGGCAGGTACAAAATGAGAAACGCTTATGTTGGCTTTCAAATACAATCGGTGTAAGAATATGAGATAACTGCTTATAATTATAAGAAAGGTATCGTTTGACAGAAGACGTATATCAAATACATGGTGAAACTTGAAAGAACTACTCTGATCCTTCCGCTGTGCGCCAAACATTGGTTGAAACACGACATAAGTGACAAAACCTTACACTTAAAAGTCCTTACCAACACAAAAACATTAATATGCACAGGGATATGAAGATATCCACTATCTGAAGCATAAAACTATTTGTCAGAATGTCCAGGGATGAACTGCAGTTTTTTTAAATTTCGAAAAGATGGACTATGCTGAAGAAGTGAAGACATGAAGTAACGTTATGGAACAAATGAGATGTGTTATATTCGTGAGTGCTGCATACTCAAATTCCAATGACTGATGGTAGAGGGAGCGAGGCTGGACTGTTGCATATTGTCAATTGTATGTGGTGGTGATAGCGAGGGAGCGAGAGAAGAGGGAGAGTGACCGCGTATATATATATATATATAATATATATTATATATATATATATATATATATATATATATATATACATATATATATATATATATATATGTATATATATATATATATATATATATATGTATATACGTATATATATGTATATATATGTATATATACATATATATATATATATATATATATATATATATATACTATATATATATATATATATATATATATATATATATATATATATATATATATATATATATATATATATAAACAAATAACTGACTTGGGCATCACACCAAACCAGGGGAGTAGGAGTAGTTAAACGCGGTGCGTTTCCCACCTCCTGAATGTGGTGGGCTGACCGTTGGAGCTCCATGGTAGAATTCTCGCCAGCCCCGTCCGCCAGTTACGCTACCTTTGCAAAACGATGGTGTTCCAAAACTCCCTCGCCGGACAATAGAGTAACTAAAGACTTTAAGTAGCCAAAGATTTACAGCCAACTGTGTACACAGGCATGGACATATAGGCTCAGAGGTCATGGGGATGAGTATTGGGAACATATGTAAATACGGCAGGGGATACTAACTCCTTCCCTATCGGGTGGCAAGACTTTTTCTCCATCTGGCTGGTGCCAGGCTATTTCATTCGACTGCTTTTGGCACCCCCGGCATCGAAGGGGTTATCATACTCGTAAATTGTGGCGTGGCTGGTTTCTACGGAAAGAACGTCAACTGAACGGGTAGACGTTTTTCACATTGTGGATGTGTGTAAGGATAACACTAGTGTATTTGTAGTATTAGCACAAGTAGTCGTAGTGGTAGTAGTAGTAGTAGTAGAAGTAGTTATAGTATTGGTAGAAGTAGTAATTCTAGCAGAGAAGCAGTAACACTGGCGCACTAGTATGTTCCTTCAACCTACGAACCTACTAGCTATAGGAGTGCCACGGACTGTGTACACACTGGACCTACAATGAACACCCACACACACATATATATGCCCACATTTCCAGCATGTTCCATACACGTACCGCCATGTGTATATCGCGCACAGGTGTACAAGTGCGCGCGCACACACACCTACATACACATACACACACACCTACATACACATACACACACACCTACATACACATACACACACGCACACACACACACGATGTGAATATTTGCAATCGAAGATTAATGTCTGATGGAGTAACTTATTTCCAAATATTCACCAAACCCCCACGTCAGTGTTTCTTTTGGGTCTCTTTTTCTACTCCAGTTTCCCTTCCCTAACCAGCGAGACAAAAAGTACCTTTTGGTCAACGGTCACTCGACCAACATCCTCTCCTGTTGCACGTTAGGCATGACTGGTTAATTTGCACTAATGTACGGGGGGGATGTGCGTGCAAGTGTAGGCTACTTCTTTGTGAAAACGCCTTCATTTACACTCAATTTGTTTTCTTTTTCTTGTTGGCTTATCTTCTCAGTTGATACGCTCATGATGCTTTACGCATGTGACTAGAAAAAGATATATATATATATATATATATATATATATATATATATATATATATATATATATATATATATATATATATATACACACACACACATACATATTGAGTGGTAGGGTGGTGAGTTTAAACGCCAAGAATCCGTTGAAGTTTTATTACTGACGTTTCGTCCAACTAGGACTTCTCCACCATCCTGCTACTCATTCTGTCTTCACACCCATACATACATACATACACACACACACACATATATATATATATATATACATATATGTATGTCTTGAGACATGAACACATACACACATACATGCTCACAGTATCAATAATTCATTCAGCCATTCGTATTCCACTGCTGAACAATGGGTTCTCCTAACCTCTTGTATGAGTTCCAAGACTGCACCAGCCTTTGCCACATCACTCCTGCAAACTTCTCTATTTCATCTCTCCACTTTGTGTCTGGTCTCCCTCTTCCACGCTTCCCTATCTTGTGTCGTCCAGTCAGTAACACACTTGCTCCATCCACCATCCTCCTTCCTTGCCACTTGCCCTGCCCAATTCCATTTCCGCTTTTTTATTGCCTCCAAAAGATATTTCATTCCAGTCTGCTCTCCTACCCAACTTGCCTTCTTCCTCTTGCTCAGTGTTATTCCCAGTATTGATCTCTCCATTACCTTCTGAGCACTACCTAATTTTCAAGTATCTCATCTGTAGATTGAGTTTCCTCAGTTGTTTTTCCTCATTTCATACATTTTCCTAACTCCAGGTAAACTACAAACAACTACAGGTGCACTTACTGACACAAGTCTGGCATTTAAGGAAGAAAAAATTGACAATGTTCTATTCTTGTTAGTTTTCTGTCTCTACATTTCATAATGTTCCAATTTTCTATTCTCAAAGAACATATCTGGTTCCTCCCTACGGAGAGTTTGCGCTCAATTTGTATAATACTTTTAACATTTCGAATGTGATCTATGACATCCCTTCCTTTTCTTGGATTTCCGACTTTTACATGTCCAGTTCGGCACCTACTTCGTCCCTCTTGCGTTTTTTTTTCCATTAGATGACGTGTTCTTTTGGAGCATTTGCTTTTTCTACTGAATTTTGTATTCCCCCCCCATATATATATATATATATATATATATATATATATATATACATATGCATGTATGTATATGCACCTGTATACGTATATATCTGCTCAGTGTAACAGCCATTCCTATGTCTAGATGAACTATGCCTTTCGTTTTTTTTTCAATCCTTTTCATCCAACTTCATTCCTTGACCCTGAAATCGACTTTTCACCAGTTCATCAATTGATTCCATCACCTAACCTTTATGGTCCGTCGTGATGCATTGCCACGCTCATCCTTGCAACCTGAAATGTGCCGTAACATTCACCTGATGAAACTAGATGCCTAACTACATTCATTCCTGGAGACTCAGCCATACCACATTTCTCTCTCTTACTCTAAGAAGTATTACGGATGTCTCCTGTGTCCGTGCCACTAATTAAGCCACCATCTGTTTACTAAATAGGTCACCTCTTTCACCCAAGGTGTGACCCTATACCATCGCATTCTCTCTGTCTGTCACGTGCAACCAATGACACACAGGTGACACCCAAGTTGTCACCTAGTGTGTGCAATGCCAAACCTACGACTATATATATATATATATATATATATATATATATATATATATATATATATATATATATATATATATACACACACACACATATATATATACATGTGTACATACATACATAAACACACACACACACACACACACACACACACACACACACACACACACACGAGTGGTAGGGTGATGAGGTAAACACAGAAAAATGTAGTTTTATTTTCTAATATTTCTTCCTTACCAGGACTTGTTGAGAACACATCATGTACTCTGAAGAAGTCCTGGCAAAGAGGAAACTTTAGGAAATAAGATTCCAATTTTTGTCTGTGTTTACCACTCATCTGTTTTACACCAACACAGACACACACACATATATATATATATATATATATATATGTTTGTGTGTGTGTGTGTGTGTGTAATTGAACAACTATCTCGTGGATGGATGTCTAGACAATATCAAAGGTGCTGACACACATGCATACATACACATACGAATATGTATGTTTATATATATATATATATGTATATGTGTCTATATATATATATATATATATATATATATATATATGTGTGTGTGTGTGTGTGTGTGTGTGTGTTGGTGTCAACAATTTTGACATTGCATGGACATGCATCCATGAAATGATAAATAAGGGCCACCTCTTAATTGTCACATGTCCTTGCCATCACTGTTGTTGAAGCAGGTCACAACCTTCTCTACGACAGCCAGAGTAATTGCCCAATCCACCATCACTTTTCTGTTGTTATTTTCATTCACATTTGTCCTGAAGTTCATAACCTTTCCCCTCCCTAGATCACGACAAGACACGAGATTCTCCCAGAATTCTTACCTGTGCAAGAGCACGCAAAAAATAACTTTTAATTTTCGAGATATCTTCTTACTTTTACCATATTCAGATCTTCGGAGCGATTTTGTTCTCAAGAATGGAAGTGTTGCTTATCGACAACGAAATACAGTTGAACCTCGGATAACGAACACCCCATTTAACGAACAGATCGGTTAACGAACAACATTGTATTTTTTCTTTTGTATTTGTTAACGAACGATACTTCGGGGTACGAACATACGCATATGCCTGTCTACACAAGCCCATCCGTTCAATAGTGATTCATCGAATTTGTCGTAATTATTTCGGTTAGCGAACGTTTCAGTTTAAGAACGGACTAAGTTCGTTATCCGAGGTTCAACTGTACCATAGTTTTGCGAGACCACTAATACGCTCTTTCATTTCTTCCACTAAGAGCTTCCGAAGCTCTCTGACGATACCCACGGGCGCTCTCTCTCTCTCATAAAAAAAAAAAAAAAAAAAAAAGTTCAGGACACACATCTCCCTCACAGCGTCATTTAAAACTTCGGGTCGATATTTTTGGTTCTGTTCTCTCTGGAGGAGTCCTCTTTGGGCATTTTATTTTTTGTTCACTTCTCTTGCGTTTTTCTGCCTCTCTCTGAAATATACAGAAAAGAAAACGCGTTTCTTACACATTTTATTATAATAGCTCGGCTGCACGTGGCGGGCCCGCGATACAAAGAATACTGTCTGATCTCTAAAACTTATACTCCGCATCCTCAACGACACCAAGCACGCCTGGTCCATCTCCGCAACACGAAGCGTAGCTCGCACAGCTACATCACTAAAGCTACACACGCCTGCACTCTCACACTACTACTGCTCTCATCTCCCCATACATTGTCATATATATGCTCCAGCTGCTTCGTCCGCATGAACATGCTTGAGTTTACCTTACCTATCATGTCCAACGTCAACTCTTCTACTAGGTTCTCCTTCTCTGAGCCCCACACCGCGCATTGCAAATTTCTCAGCTACGCAGGAAACGTAGTGTCCTTTCCAGATCACTAAAGATACCACACTCACCTCCAGAACACCAAATATGCAGATAATCAGTTCTAGAAGAACCTAATTGTACATTAAACAGGTCGTTAAGTAAAGATACATCAGGAAGGGTACAGAATATTTAAGGCAACACGACATCTGGACTCACACTGGGAGTGACTTCGTGGCCAATCGATGGTAAGTGCTTCCAGTGTAAAACGTAAGAGTGTCTGCTTAAACGTGCTGTGTTCCCTGGGCAAACGTAGTTTTTACTTAACCATGTACATCTGCCACAACCTCGGCAGGTTCGCCGATGAGGTACTTGCTGACGTTTCTTTCCTTTTCTCCGAACGTCACTTGGTGTCTGGTGGGAATCGGTGGAGAACAAATCCTCAGTTAGGGGCGACTACGGGGGAGTCCGTCACGCACACACGCACGATCACTCGGTACCTAAAACTAACGATTCACCACTTATCGCAATGTGGCCCTTCGGCAAGAAGAGCAAGGAAACATTTTCCTGTGACTTTGAGTTAGGCCATTGATACAGTGTTCCCGGAATTTGTAATCATACGAATTGTTCATGTGCTTACAAAGAAAAATATGGAATGAGACGTCGAATAGTAGAAATCGAATTGATAGAAGCAGTCGTTCTACTCCGATTTCCAAATGAGATGCAAATGTCGAATTAACGTCTACCGTAATGTCATGACGAGATGAGTCGAGGTATCTCTTCGATGATCCATCGCGTCTCCAAACCCTTGCGCGGGTCGCCTGCCTCTCTCTCTCTCTCTCTCTCACCTCCTATGATCAATTTCAACAACCCCTATTTGCTCCCATCCCAGAGAAGATGCTGCAGATAAAAATTCAGATTCAAAACAAACCTTTGAATCATCCTGCCTACCGCTTGGGGGCACGAGAGGTGCGAGCCACCTCGGCAACGCCCAACTCCTTTCTTGGCACCTTGATTCATACCAGAACGAATTCGATCTTTAATAATGATCATTTTCTCTTGGCGCTGATACCAACAGCCACCGGGACTACACTGAACTTTCCTTTCGTTTCTTTTTTAAACTTTTGCTGCCTTCGGGCTACTTTCCACAATCCGGAGGTATGTCGGCCCTGGGGTTTGCCACCAGTGGTCTCGAGACTGGACTGCTGAGGTCCAGAGAAGCTCGGCCTCCAGTCGAAAAAGTAAGCGGGCAGCTCTTATCCCCTCGTAGATAATCCGTCGTTTAGGTTTTTGGTGATCATCTTGTCGCGAGGTCTCTCTCTCTTTCTCTCTCTGTCTCTATCCTTGCTGCGAGGCCCTTTCTGCCTCCTCCTTAGGATGGGAATTCGAAGCGTGGCTGACGGCGACCCTGCAGACACTCAGCTGTGTTTGAAATCCAGAGCAACTTGGCCAGTGTGTGGGCAGCAGAAGCAGCAGCAGCAGCAGCAACAGCGGTGGCAGCAGTGGTGGAGGAAGCGCTGATCCCCCACGTCAGGGCTGACACTGTTGGATGGATGACATGGAATCCTATCTGGGGGGTTGGGGAGGGGGTGCTGGTCCTCCACGTACTGGGCTGCCACGGATGGATGGCATAGATTTCCGAGGTAGATTTACAAAGGACTAGATTAAGCATGGCGGCGGTCGCTCGCAGTGTACGTGTGAACCTACTGCAAAGTCCAAAGTGACTGCTAATCTCACACATTGCGGAGATAAACGAAAGAGCTTTGCCACACTCCATCCCCGCTCCTCGCCAGTTCCTGCTGCAGAAGACGCTTGGCGATCCAACGTCTCGCCGCCGCTCCCGCCGTGGGGCACAGGAGTTGGTTCGGTTCCCCCTCATCGCCGGGGGCGGCACTTGCAGAGCGACGGGGCACGTGACCTCCCCGGGGAAGGGTAGCGTCACCCTAACTGCTCTTCATCGAGTCCTTGCGTCACGACCTGTCTGCCTCGGGTGGCCGCGCCCGGCCATCATTCCCGCCTCGAGGGTTGGGTGCGGAATTGACCGTAGCGGCAGCGGCGGTGGGTGCGATCCTTCCGTCTCAGGTTGTCGCCCGCGTTTCTGGTTTGCAGAGTCTCGACACGTTTTGCACCACGGGGGAGCTCACTGGGTTCAGCGTCAGGCATTTCTCTGTCTACACTACTATACGGCTCAGACGTTTTAAAGCTCATCAGAACAGAGCCAGTAAAGCTCACAGAACTCCTGTTACGTTAATGCAGGAATTGGTATCTACCTCTAAATCAAGGCGTCGATAAGATGGTGAGAGTGAACCCTGTTGACAGAGGCGTCTGGGGGCGCCGCGTGTGGCTGCGCGGGAAGTAGGGGTGAGGCGAGGCGACGCGCCGAGTCGTCCGTCCGTGGCGTCGGGGCGTCCCGGGCGCGTCTGGGCCTCGGCGCCCTCACTCGATGACGAGGCAGCGCGGTAGGTGCAGGTGTAGGTGTTGGTGCAACTCTGGAGACGCGCCGGGGCAGTTGGTCAACTCGAGCTCCTGAAGGTGCCGAAGCTGGACGAGTGAAGACAGTCCAACTGATGTTACCAACGTGCAACCTGTGGACAGAGGACTCAGTCAATACTGGAACAACAGTGTGACTTATTTTACACGTATCTGCTTTTCGCCGTGCGCCGTCCACGACACGACGTCGTCCTCTCAAATAACCATGGTTGTCTATGGACGCATTTACATGTCACGATCACGTGTGAGTGTCCATAGACACTCATGGTTATTTAAGAGCACGAAGTTGTGTCGTGGACGGCGCACGACGAAAAGTCGGTACGTGTGAAACAAGCCTATGGGATACGATATTATTATACTCAGTAATGAAACTGGGGTGGACACTCGATTCTCCATTAACATGTTCCTTTATTAAATGCTGTTTCTGTACTCATAGAGACATGATCACCGAACACAGATACTGAATACGACTTAGTACCTAAAACATACTTCCATCGTTAATTATAATTGGATTCACGTGGACATAAGTAACAGAAACAGTCATCTGGTAGAGAATTACAGTAAATTACAATATGTGACAAAAAAAAAGTTGGTTCGGCAGAAGTCCCCATCACGGTCTAAGTGTCAAAGATATTGTCGGGGTCATGCAATGCGGCGCCAGCGGAGCAGCCTGTCCAAATTTCTTGCACAGCTAAGGGAGTCATGTGCTTCAGAAGTCAGCTACTTCTCGCATGATATCATGCACGCAGTGCGACATGACGTAGTCATGTTCACTGCGTCATGACGCAGCACGTCATGCAGTGTGGTATTGCACAGCATGTACAATAAGGTGATACAACACACACATACTTAAACACATGGCTAAACGGTGCAGTGGTACCGCTCTCGACCACTAATTCAGTGATCCGAGTTCGAGTCCCATCTAGGGCTGAAAATTTCAGCATCGCTGCACTGCGAGCCGGCACTCCAATTCTAGTGGGCAAGGATTTGTGTGTGTGTGTAAGGTTACAACATTACCCATAGAATTGTCCATATAAGAGCCTTGAGCTCTTATTCAGTAGGACGAGAGATGTCGATCACGAGTCCAACACTTGGTCCAAGACTGCGGTGAGTCACACACACACACAAACAAAAGACCAAGTGAATATGCATATACGCACGCGTACACAAACATTTACGCACGCACACACACATACAAACATCCGTCAGCCTGACAGTAAACTATTTTATGCGTAGACTAACAATACCTCAACGTTGCTTACGTTCCACTGAGCGCGTGGTGCTACAGACACGGGTTAGTTGTAGTGATGTACTAGAGTTAACGTTAGTTCATAACATGTTACACGAAGAAGGATGTCTCAAATGTTCATTATGTGTGTGGTGAAGGCTATGACACGGCACAGAATAATGCAACACAAATTATTTAACAATATTAAGTTAAAACGCATTTGCAAATATCACATGCAGGTCATTCATCATGCACAGTCACGCCATATTGACACAGTAATACACGGTATAGTATGCACATGATAGAAAGCTACGCGCTTTGCCACAACTACTACTGTATAGCTAGATGTGGTGCTGTGTCTTGATTGTGATCAAAATGTGAGTAGTGAATATGATTGTCAACGCCCTTTGTGTGTGTGTGCATGATTTTTTTTTGTGTAGCGGGTGTTTACATTCACTCTTATTCTTGCTGACCGAGCGGGTTAGAGCGTCGCTGCTTACGGCGGAGGTCGAGGGGTGGTTCGAAGCCTGCCACCAGCAGGTTGGACCAAGGGCATTCTTTATTAAATTCCACGCTACAAAATCACCGTCCTAACCTCCTGATGGGAGGTTTGGACATTAAAACGAATCAAATTATCAAACAGAATCATTCTTCCTGGCTAATTTCTACCCTGTCGGCAGTAAAACAGTCACGGTCTATGTAAATTAAATGCCTGTATAATATGCTATGTTTATCGAGAAAAATGTATCTACGGATAATATGACTTTCACGACGGAGTGACAGGTGCAAGTGGTGGCACTGTTGAAAACTGTCGTATAGTAGTTAATCCTAAATAACACGAATCTTCTCTTATTTTCTACTGTTACGCACTTCAGGCTTATTACGTGTTTGCAAAGCGCCGAGGGATTTATCTTCCAAAGTGTAGATGGCAGGCAACATAAATATGCTTACACTTCACCACAGCACACAGCACGGACACAAGCTTGATGTAGCGGTGATAAAGTAAATCAATATATAAATAAACATTAGCCACTTCCGTTCTGGCTTTCATTTTTCTTTATATTCTGGTTGCCACCAATTTATTTAATTCAGTTCTTTGTCGCACCGTACGGTAGCAAAGAGGTTCGTTGATAGAGTACGACACATGATACAATACAATGTCCCATTGTCGAGGACATGCACGGAACACAAACGGAAAGTGTGGGTTCATGTTAAAAGTGCCCAAACAAGTCTGCCCGGTAACATGCATGCAAGAAGGAGTTAATAGGAGCGAGCACGCAAGCAAGGGCGAGTATCAAGAGCTTGTGTCCAGGTGAATGCCCCTAACGGCGTTTCACTGAGCGTCCCCATTATTATAAAGAACACAACACAATGTCGTTAGGCGCGTCATCTTTTGTATGGACACAATGCTCGTTCAGGGGCACGGACAAAGCGGGGAGCTTCGTAGTGCAGGAATACTCATGGACGCCGCGTACTGAACTCGGTTTGTTGGAAACCTACTCACCTGCAAGGGAAAGCACCTGCAGGTTTCGCATGGAGCATAGGTGCTGCACCCCGAAGTCGCGCACTTGGGAGCACCAGCGCAGGAAGAGGGCAGTCAGGGAGAGCATGGTGGAGATGTAGCCCACGCCGATGTCGGTGATGTGCACACATCTGCGGAATACAAAGTCGTTAGCTTGTTTACTTGCGCGTCACAAGACACATCAAATCCATAACGTGAACGTGCATATGCATATACATATATTCTGCATATAGAGGTACGAAATGCAAATTGAAACATGTAAACACACGCACGCAGCGATACTCAAATTGTTTCAGTATCAGTGCTCTGCAAGCCGTTACTCGAACTCCCGTAGGCAGGGAGTTGTGTGTGTAATTCACCTTCACCTTGGTCTTTTGGATCACATGTTGGACTCGTGATCGATAGCTATTTCCCTCCCGGAAGAGAGCTCAGAGCTCGTATGACCGATCTATGGGTAATACTGTGACCTTACACGCACACACACACCCAACTCCCCGCCCACGAGAGTTGGAGTAACGACTCGAAGCGCAGCCATACTGAAATTATTTCAGCCCTGGGCAGGATTCGAACCCGGACCGCCGTAGTGACAGTCGGGGACTCTATCAACCGCGCCACCGAGTCGTGTCATAGTGTGTGTGTGTGTGTGTTTGTGTTTGTAAGGTCACAACATTACCCGTAGATAGGTTATATGGGCTCTGAGCTCACATCTGGGAGTGTAATAGCTGTCGACCACGAGTCCAACACGTGATTCAAGATCAAGGTGAATCACGCACACATGTGGACGTGCATGTGCTGTTGTATTTTAGTGTTTTTCGCCTGCACGGGGTGGTTTGTCACGATGCCCCAGACCCTTGTACACAGACGCACACACTTTCCTGATATCAGTCAATCAGTTGGCGTCTGCGTGTTCCTGTGAGGGGATCTGCAAATATCCCGAACACGTACAGCCATCGCAGTGACAGACTTACAGTGATTTTATTATCCATCTGAATTTCATTGCAATATCCGCAACATTGATGGCATTCAAGGTTGTCATTTTGATGGGTATTTGGGCAGACGTGAGCAGATTTACATATAGTAAACATATTTCTCTTATAAATTATTTATCTATACGTGGAGGGCAAAACATATTATTTTTATTACATTGTACTTGAGTAACAAAAATGTGGATAAATTGTTTCTCTGAAACATTACATAAAAAAGTGGATATTTGGAAAAATGTTGGGGATGGTGTGGGTTGTTGGGGTTCCTCTAGCCTCCCACACTCCAAGGAAATTATGATCGATGGACTTGATACGGATCTTCGATGTGTTCCATCGGACTCTTGCGGCCTGGTTATCACACTGGGCTATTTTTCCTTCAACCTCCGATTTATCGGCGGTACCACCATGGAATGTCTTTTGATATGCTGGAGAAAAATTATTTTCCTCCAGTATATCAGATTCCTTCCCGAAACCTGCCGGCTGCAAATTTGCTCCAACAGTCGGATAGAAAATAGCCCGGTGTGATAATGCCGTTACCCACTTTATTTCTCGTCCGTGTATTTTTTTATGTCTATGTCGAGTGCGAGTGTGACTCGTGTCTTGGTATTATTTTTTTCTCTATTTTCTCTATGAAAAGAGATGATAATAATGATACTACTAGTACTACTACTAATGATGATGATGATAATGATAATACTATTACTACTGCTAATAATGAAGATAATAATGATAACCACAAAAATAATTATACTACTAAGAATGACAATGATAACACCAATAATAATGATAATTATAATGATTATAATAACAATGATAATAATAATAATAATAATAATAATAATAACGATAATAGAGTATTACAATATAGGTAAAAATTAAACCATCGAGATCACAGAACTATATTGAAGTTAGCTATTAAAAAATGACATCTGACATCACTGCTTCCTATCCCGTGCCCCTTGAAGGTCAACCTCCACGAGCAGCGTCCACCCACCTGTCCAGGGTAAGCTCCTCGAGCTGCGTGAGGTCACAGGCGATGTACTCGAGGGCGGCGTCCGTAATTCTCGGACACCACGAAAGGTCGAGCGACCTGAGCTGCCGCAGGTTCTCGGCGATCAGCTCCACGCCGTCATCCGTCACTTTGGAGCAGCCGCTGAGCGACAGCACCGTCAAGTTCGGCAACGAGTGCACTGCGAAGAAAATAAGGAAACTGTTAAAATAGGTTTTCAAACTATAACCACAGACTCAGTGAAGCTCACGGTGACTGGGAAAATGGAAATTTGTCAAAAAAATTGTCACAATGGGAATTTGTCAGAACTGAGCGAAATGGCAAATCGTCAAACAAATTTGGCGATATGGGAATATGTCAAGAGACTTTGGCGGGATGGGAATAGTTCGAGTCTCGCACCAAAGCTTCGCTTGGAGGTTCAGAAGACGATCTAAAATGTCAATACATCTATTCGGACACCCGATCCTGACTCACGACTGTGCAAATACATCTTGATGAAGGTGGAAAAAGAAGTCACGGGTCTAGTTTTTTTTTTTTTTTTTTTTTTTTTTTTAGTTTATTCCTGACCCGTGACTTCTTTTTCCTTCATCAACTTGTCACGATGTCCCAGCAATAAATATATCGTTTAGAAGAGATACACTGTTAAAAAGAGAATATATATATATATATATATATATAATATATATATATATATAACAAGAACAAAGAATGTATTTACATAATTTTTATATGTTTTGAGTCAGGAATCGGGATTTACAGGAGTACATCCATTAATTCGAACCGACATCAATTCACATATAATTCGTATTCAGAAATTAGTGTAAAATAACAAGAAAAAATAATGAAGGTGGGGAGACACGCACGCACACACAATACGACTCGACGGCGCAGTGGTAGCGTCCGTGGCCGCCACTACGGCGGTCCGGGTTCGAATCCCGCCCAAGGCTAAAATAATATCAGTATCGCTGCACTACGAGTCGCTACTTCAACTCTCGTGGGCGGGGAATTTGTGTGTGTGCGTGAAAGGTCAGCATTACCCATAGATTGGTCATATATGATCTCTGAATTCTCTTCTGGGAGGGAAAATAGCTGTCGATCACGAGTTCAATACGTGACCCTAGACCATGGTGAATCACACACGAACGTGGACACACGTACACACCTCTCTTCCGTAAGGGAAATAGCTGTCGATCACGAATCCAGCACGTGATCCAAGACCATGGTAAATCACACACTCTCACATGCATGCATACATATGTATGTCCCATTAGGTTTTCCATCTTGGGCTGCCGAGTCCATGCGTGCCTTGACTGAACGGAAAAAAGAAGAAGACAGAAACGGAGAATCCCTAGTCCCCTCGCTCAACCTCATTTAATCGCCTTTTATGACACCCTCATGAACTCGGTGATGGCGTTCTTGTCTCCCTCTCTCCAGCCACAGGAGCATGAGAAAAGTACCAGTACCAACGCAGTCTTTCACACTATTGAAACCTCAGCTACCCAAGTATCCATATAATGCTCATCCGCATGGCAAAAGAATGGCAGACCTGCTAGAAATTTCAAACAAAGTCCATCTCACGACAACGTCTTACCGATTCCTCTGGCTACATCCTCCAATAAAACCCTGCCTTACCTTAGCCACCTTTGCAAAATATCAAATGCCAACTCAAGTTATCCAATATGACTTTCTCTCACCCCTGTTTACCTATTTAGCAAATGCATTCATATACACTGGTAGCTTCCGTTTGGACTACTGAGTGGTTACGGAGCAGAGTCCCCAACTAAAAAAAAAAATTCTCTCCCGTCCCATCACCTCAATCTTAACTGCTGAACTCTCCGCCACCCTCACTGTCTTCTATATTAATCACAACTCCTCTCCCCCTCCATTGCATACTATATATTCACATTAGATTCTCGAGGTGCTCTACAAACAGTGTCTTCCTTCAAGTCCCGTCACCCACTGGTCTGTAAAATCCATTCACGAATCATCCAAATCTATATCCGCTTCATATCTATCTTACTGTTGGGTACCATCTCATGCAGGCATGACAATGGACAATTTGACAAGGCGGCTCGAAAGACGGTATCAATTTCGATACCGTCACCTCACTGCCAGTAACAGGTTATTAACAGGTCCTTCGAACAGCAATACTAAAAAGGAGTACAAAGGAAGAGTATACCGACAAGAGACCTTTTGGTCCACAACTAGGTCGGACTGAGGCGTTTATCTAATTAACTCTTAAAACTTCGAACCGTACTAGTCTGCACTGTGTGAGGCAGTTGTCCTCGCACCGTCCCACGACCTCTCGACCCCCACGATGCCCCTTGGGGACGCACCTGTGTCCACCCGGCTGTGTCGGGTCGGACAAAGCTTCCTTGAGGCCCATATACATCCATGGTTTTCCTCCCGACATAAATGACGTTTTGAAACAGCACTTGTACGCCTAAGGACAGAACATTCACGCCTCGCACTTGACCATCTCATGACAGAGAATAACCCTTCCTTTTGCCAATGTAAGGCTCCCCTCACAATATCACGTATACTGCTAGAATGTCTTATTTACACAACGCCTCGCAACAACCACATGTTCTGTCTTCTACCGCCTCAAACTGCACTGACTCTACACCAAATCCTGGGCGACAAAACACCAATAACTCTATAATTTCTCCACAACTTCCTATAGAAAACAGGACGATCAACCAAATATGAATACTCTTAACTAACTAAACCACCATATGAAATATAAAATCACGTATAACAGATGCACGAGATTGTTCACAATGACAGAAGGGCTGGTAAACTACAGTCCATTTCAGCAACAACAACAGATTCCTCTTTAATGCCATTCAGGACTATTTGGAGGGACATTATGAGCACTGGCACATCAAGGGTCCGGGCAACCCGCAAACTTCGAAAAAAAGGTTACGGAAGTGTATGTTGGGCCCCTTGTGTTTGCCGAGGGATGAAACAAGGGCTCCTTGGTAATGTAACTCTGATCTTTTCTGTCGGGAGGAGAATTGGGGAGACCTCACGAAGAAGGACTTTACTTTCGGAGTGAATGCGATGATGGTGGGACCAACTTGGACGTATCGACCAGGACCATCTCCAGCTCCATGAGTTATTTATTTATTTATTTTATTATTATTATTATTATTATTATCATTATATATATTGAGGGGGAGGGGGAGTTATGCCTGTTCCCTTTTGCCACGGTATCGTTCCATTATCCAAATATGACTAAAACCGCCTACCGTTAACCAAAATAAAACTCGCAGTGTTACAACAACGAAGGATTAACACTTCGCTACGGTGTCGTTTACTAAGCTCTCCAAACACGTAGGGTAAAGGTGACTAGTATTTTGGATCAGGGCGAAACACTGCTACAGTGGAAAAAAAGCAGTTAGCAAAGATGCTTGCGCCCAATTAAAATCCCTCCAAAGTTTGGAAACTGGAATCCAATATTTATTAAAATTAATTACACTCCCGAGGCCTCTGCCCGGAGCCGGTTACGACCAACGGAGCCGGCGAAGAACAGCAAGCATTAAGATTCGTTTCACACGTATCGACTTTCCGCCCTGCGCCGTCCACGACACGACGTCGTCCTCTCAAATAACTATGAGTGTCTATGGACGTTTTCAAACGTGGTGGTCGTGACGTGTGGAAACGTCCGTAGACACCCATGGTTATTTGAGAGCACGACGTCGTGTCGTGGACGGCGCACGGCGGAAAGTCGATACGTGTGAAACGAGTCTACGTGTAACCACGTTGACTAAATCACGTGAATTTAATGTGAAAAAAAGGAAAGGCGAAAAACATAATTGGCAGCCTGTTTTGCCTGAGTAGATGGAATGTTTACTGAGTAGATGACAATGTGAGGCAGGAATGGGAGGGGACGGGGGATGGGAGGGGCAAAGTAGGGAATGGTTATGTGTGAATGACATTTTGACGCAGCCCGAAGGGATTTCTCCCCGCCTTCTCTTTTTTTTTCTGCATGAGGGGACGGAGAGGGGGGTTCGCCTTGTTGTGGATGTGCTGTGTCTTGCTGCAATGTTTCTGACCCAGGGCAGCTGGCGGGGCACAGGAATGACCCGTCATCCACGAGGAGCTAAGATGAAAGGGGGGAGGAGAGGGTGGTGGATGGGAGTGGAATGGGTGGGAGTGGGTACCTGCCTTTTGACTTGGCTACCTCTCTTGTAAGGGGGAAAAAGTTTTTGATATATAGATGGATATAAGCAATTAGCACCCCTACTGACCAAAGGTACGCCGCAATCTCGCATCTATTTCAGCAACTTCCGGTAATGTTTTTGGTGTATGTTAGTGACATGATAGATAATTTGACCAGTCATGCTAACTTATTCGCTTATGATGCAAAGAACATAGAGGATTGTAGTGTTACAAGAAGATCTGGGCAGGATATATGAGTGGAGCCGGGAGAGTGGGACACACACACACACACACACACACACACACACACACACACACACACACACACACACACACACACACAGATGAGTTTAGTTCCAAATGACAAATTGACACAAATATATATATATATATATATATATATATATATATATATATATATATATATATGTATATACAGTATATATATATATATATATTTCCAATAAAAGGAAATTGAAAATATTGGAAATGGGTGTAAGTAATAATAGGTCATCACTGCTCTGTAGGATGCATGGTGAATTAATTACAAATCAGAGGAGATGGTTATGAACGAATTGTTACTAGAAACACACATCAAAGGACCACCGGGGAAACATGTAATCTGTTGAAGAACATAGGAGCAGCATTCCATTACATGGACAGTGACATGATAGTCGATACTCAGACAGAAATATAAGTAAAAACGGTCGCTCTTGTCTACAGATTCGTGGGTTGTATAGAATTTTATGGAAGTTTCTAGGCCTGTCCTTATTGGTATGCATAGACTGAAGTTCACCAGCGCTTCTATTCTTGTAGACGATATCAGGGTTGTTGACATACAGTCTTTAATTTCTTCCGTCCCGAATGGCACATCTTTATTTGTCTCCCGTCAAGATTTCTCACTTTTCTCACGTAGCGCCTGTTAGGTCATGGCCTCTGCCAGTCACTGGTGCTCTTCCCGCAAAATCTCTCCATTCTCTCCGATTCATGAAGAGCTCCTGGTTCTCCTCGTCATCCAGTTTCTCTCTCTCTCCTCTGCTTCCCTTCCATTTTCCCTTGGGACTTCCACTGGCCCTTGTGGTCTTCATTCCAGTGACAGCTTCGGTAGCCTTTCCTGATCCATTCTCATCAAAATGTTTCTTTAATTCCCGTGACACCCTTCCTCTCGTAACGAAGCTGTCATCTTTGCCCTATTTGCCCGGACAGTCAGGGGAGGTCAAAGAGGGTCGCTGTGGATCGAACCTGAGTCTCCGTGGAGACAAGGCGAGAACGAACCCAGGCGAGCTAGTGACGGTGTATCTGCATTTTGAATTCCATGTTTCTTTCTATTTCGCCCGCTGCGCCCCAGCGTCGATAGCAAATATTCGTCTAACATTTCTCCTTCTCCCCCTGTGCCGTTGTCTGTCTGATTTCATTTGCTGTTTCCCTCTAGCTGTGAAAAAAAAAGAAACAGCATGGTCTCATCACCGTTTTTTTGTGTGTGTGGGGGTGGGGTGGGGTGTGTGTGTGCTGAGACCAAAGCCTATGCACGTCAGGTCTGCCCACGCTTAGTTTTTTTTTCTTCTTTTTAATGGGGGGGGGGGGGTGACGAGCAACGACATATCGTCCTGTGCGAGCGACATGATGTCATGTCGAATCTGAGGACATGTTTTGCAAATGTGGACAAACTTTGTATGTCTAAAATTTGGCCTCTTGTATTCTTTCGTGGTAACGGCAGGGGTGGGTTCTCTCAGATGATTAAAGTCGCCTGTGGACGGGCAGCCAGAAGAAAGGTAAAAGAGAACACTAATTGCGTTGCCCCCTAGATGGGTTTTAACTTCTGGGCAGTGAAGGGGTTCCTCTCCACTAGAGGAGTCGTCTGACATCAGCCTAATATATGAGTTTGCGTAGATCATTGGGTAGCGTTTTTGCTTTGAGCCTAGGAATTCCGCGTTCGATCCCCATACCATACAAAGGAGTTGTTTCAGATAAGCTTTCGTTGGATCCTAAACCCTTTCTGTAACAGCGGACATAAAAAATGCGGCACTCCAGTGTAGCGCGTCAGTGCTGTCGTTTCATCTCTATGGGTGAACTGGTTACGTCGATTTCAGACTCATTCCAATTTGTCTGACGCCAACACATGCCCTTGTAGACCACACATACGAAACTAACAAGTCAAAGCCAACCCGCGGTGTGCAACGTACCCCAGAGGCTATGCCGGGGGTTCTGCAATGGACTGAAAATGGACAGGTCAACAATTAAAAAAAAGTTCCGACACATGACGATCCATATTAAAGTCGGATAAAAAAGTACGTACAGGAAAATTAAGATTAAAAATGAACGAAATATAGCAGACCTAACGGCACATGACACCTTTCCCATACGGGGACGCCTATATTGGCGTCATAATTACATTTAGTTTTAAGGGGCTATCATACATTTTTCCTCCCACATCCTACCTGCAACCTCCATTTGAAAAACTAGAATATGACTTCGCTTACAGATATCTAGACTTCTCTAAGAACATTTCAACATCATGTCTAACATTCGTATAGGTTTATAATCTCCTAGTCCACCATTTAGCTTTGCTATACATGACGGAGAGGTAATTTGATATTTGGAGATTTGAAAATTGAAATATTGTAACCGAAGTCGTTTTATATTCAAACGGATTCTCAACGGTCGTCGCTGATGAAGCCCGTGGAAACTGCCCAGTGTGATAACCCCTTTCGTTGTTGCTAAGTGATCCCGTTTTCTGTTTTTGTTCCACCTGGAGACTCCGTATATTACCCTAGGTTCTATTGGTCCAGCCACCATCCCTGTCCTAACCAATCACGTAATTCAGCTAAAGTCCTTGCGCCTCAAGGACGTTCAGGGTGGGTCAGAAGCAGGAATTCCCCCCGAATGCGACGTGCCAATTTGACCACCGGTTATATCGGATCGTCGCTATTACCTGTCACCCAGTGAGACCTCAGCGTGGCTACATGGGGAAAAAAAGCGCTATTGCCACGAGTCAAAGAAATGATTCAAATCGTTGTTGTAATCCCAAAAAGTGACACTCGTTGTAATATACAGCTTCCTTTACTATATACAGAATAAAAAAATCATAGAGCACATGGATGAGAAATAAGAGTGGGCCATCTAGAGCTATGGGTGATTTGGCAGAATGGATCACGACGTCTGCCACACCCTGAACGGACACCTTGGAGCGCAAGGACTACAGATTACGTCTTACCCTCATTTTGTGAAGCATTGTTGAGCCTCATGAAGCTCGATTACTGGTGAGAACAGGTAGTGGACGCGAATCTATTACTTCTTTTTCAACGTCCACACACACACACATACATACACACACACACACGCACACACACAGAGATAGTTGACCATGAACAGGCTTGATCACATTTTCTGTTTTTTGTCATCCACATCTACAGGGTGAGTATCAACGAGAGATTTACATATTATAAACAAAAGCAACCACTGTATCTCAGCGGCACATTATGCTCTACCACTGCTGTGACATTACTACCACTGCTCCCACCCACCAACTCCCAACCCGAGCCTGAATTCGACCAAGGTGGTCGTCCCAGGGGGGGATGCTAGGCACTAACTTCACCCGCTGAGCTACGAGTAGGCCTACACCGGCCCCCGACACTAGTGGAGTTGCAGCTTCGTAAAATCTTACTTTCCTTTCAACTCTCTGTACTCTATGTTGAAGGGGGTCATCCAAATCGTTCATACGCACACACACACACACACACACACATATATATATATATATATATATATATATATATATATATGCAGCAAAACACTAGGAAAATAACAGAAAGGAGACCGAGAGTTTTTGTCTATTCAGACATTTTGACCTTGAGAATTTCTAAATAGACGAAAGAGCTCGGTCTCCTTTCTGTTATTTTCATAGTGGGTTTTCCTACATATTAGAACCACGCGTTCAAGTGATTTCTTCTGCATATATATATATATATTTATATATATATATATATATATATATATATATATGTGTGTGTGTGTGTGTGTGTGTGTGTGTGTGTGTGTGTGTGTGTGTAATGAAATCGACCTGTGTTTGAAAGAAAAATATAAAGAAAACGGAATCTATAAAGGGGCGGGCCGTCGATCGAGACCAATTGAAATAAAATGCACACATTTCCATCATGGCATCAATAAGAGGGGTTTTCTTCTTCACTGGGCCAGTGGCACGTAGTATGGAAGACCACACAATTCCGAGAACGAGTGGTAATGGGTACAAAACCGGGAAGAAGAAACAGAGGTAGATCTGAAATGTGGAAGCAGAGTTGGACAGAAGAGGAATAGATGGAAGCAACGACAGGAGAGGAGGAGGAGGAGGAGGAGGAGGAGGAAGAGAAGAAGGAGGACAGGGAGACGCTTGTTGTTGGCGGAGCATAACCAAGTGGAGGTCCAAGATTTAATAGAATGAGTGACTGACTGAGTGTGAGTCTTCTTTGGGCCACCGAGGCCCACAGCAGGTGGCACTGCTTCTCCAGTCGTCACTGCAATTTCCACAGGATTGACTCTTTGGTGCGCACTGATTCCGGCTTATGTGGCCATGAGGCTTTTCTTTGGACTGTGCGTGTGTGTGATTCACCATGGTCTTGGATCACGTGTTGGACTCGTGTGAGTGTGCGTATTTGTTTGTATGTGTGTATTTACCTAGTTGTATTATACGGTAAAGGAAGCTATGCTTGTGGTGACCCGTTTTTGTATCTCGTAAGATCAAGTTTGTTCTTAAATTCTTGTATGGTGTTTGCACACACTATTTCTTCATCCAATTTGTTCCATATATCTATCACTGTGTGTGGGAAGCTGTTCTTTTTCAGGTCTCTTCTGTAGTTATCCTTTTTGATTTTCATTGCATGTCCTCTTGTTTTCCTCTGTCCCACTTTAATAAGTCCTCTCTATCAAGGCATTCTTTTCCTTTCATAATTCTGTAGATGGTTAGTAGGTTCCTCTCGTTCTCTTCTTTGTTCTAGGGTTGGCAATTCCAGTTCGATCAGTCTTTGTTCATATGTCAGGTTTGCAAGTGTTGGGACCAACTTTGTCGTTGCTCTTTGTATTCTTTCTGATTTTCTTATACTCTTTTTTGTACTGGATGACCATATCAGCGCTGCATATTCCAGTTTTGGCCTTATCATTTCCTTATCCAGGTATTTAAAGGCCACCTTTATTGATCTCAACAAATTGTATGTTTCCCCGACTATTTTATTTATATGTTTATCTGGCGACATGTCTTTGGTGATGATTACTCCTAGGTCCCTTTCAGAATTTACTTTCTTTACTTCCTTTCCATCAATTTTATATTGTCCTGATATTCTATTCTTGCTTTTCCCAAATTCAACTATACTGCATTTCTTGATGTTGAATTCTACCTCCCATCTCTTGCTCCATTCTGAAAGTTTGTTCAGATCCCTCTGCAATGAGTCACAGTCTATTTCTGAGTTTATTCTCTTTAATAATTTTGCGTCATCCGCAAAGCAGTTCATGTAACTTTCAATGCCTTCGTCCATGTCATTTACATATGTAGCAAACATTATCGGAGCTAGTACTGACCCCTGTGTGCGCGTGAGTGTGTGAATGTGTACGTGCGTTTGTGCATGTGAGTGTGTGTGTGTATGTGCGTGAGTGTGTGTGTGTGTGTGTATGTGCGTGAGTGTGTGTGTGTGTGTGTGTGTGTGCGCGTGTGTGTGTGAGTGTGTGTATGTGTGCGCGTGTGTGAGTACCGGTATGTGCTTTTCCGCGTGTATGTGCTTATGTTACTGTATTTGTTGAGTTACGAATGTTTTCCCTCTAACTGCCAAGAATCTCCTTGTTGTGTCTACGTTTCTCATCAGGTTTTTTTTTCTGGGATCTTGGTTATTTCCTTTAATAGCGATAACGTTTTTCGCCTCGGGGAGTGCCAGGTCTTACTTGCCTCTACAACTTGAGCACAAGAAAAGACTACATACATCAATACACACACACACACACACACACATATATATATATATAATGTATATATATATATATATATATATATATATATATATATATATATATATATTTCTCTCTCTAATGCATGTAGTATTAAATGCGACTGAAATATCGGTGTCGATGATCTGCTTGTAAATCACAGAATGAACTTTATTCGTCTTCATGCCCAGCACTTTCGAGGAATTCCTGTATTCCTTAAGTAAGGATGAGAAACGCCTCTTTAGAAGAATTGAAAGTCTTCAGAAAAAAGATAATCAACGTATATATATATATATATGTATATGTGTGTATATATTTGTGTGTATATATACATATATATATGTATGTATATATGTGTGTATACATACATATATATATGCACAAATTTCACAAGTCACACGCGAATCACAAATATGCAGAGTCCACTAGGAAAAGGAAAAACACACGGATTCCGAGCGCTTTCGTGATATATTCACATTATCAAGGAGTACAGAAAGATGAGAACAAAAAATGGAGATACAGAGTATAAGTAGGACAAGAGAGACATTTACCCTCCTCTCCGAAGCCTGAAAGCTCAGGTTGGGTCACTCGGTGAGGTCGTTGAAGCATATTATTATTACATTAACTTTTAAAATATGTACTATTTATATTACTGACAATATATGGATCTAATTTATATAATCCTAAACTATTATTAATGAATTTGACCATCCTATTGACTGGAAAAATGCTTAAAAAATTATACAATGTAAGAATATAACAGAAAGAAATATCATAGAGTCAGGAATTATCAAATGCAATTATGACCAACTCATTAATAATAGTTTAGGATTATATAAATTAGATCCATATATTGTCAGTAATATAAATAGTACATATTTTAAAAGTTAATGTAATAATAATATGTTTCCACGACCTCACCGAGTGACCCAACCTGAGCTTTCAGGCTTCGGAGAGGAGGGTAAATGTCTCTCTTGTCCTACTTATACTCTGTATCTCCATTTTTTTGTTCTCATCTTTCTGTACTCCTTGATAATGTGAATATATCACGAAAGCGCTCGGAATCCGTGTGTTTTTCCTTTTCCTAGTGGACTCTGCATATATATATATATATATATATATATATGTGTGTGTGTGTGTGTATGTATATAAAAATTCCTTTCCCTTTTTATGAAATTGGCCTTCCCAATCTCCACCACTAGTTGCTTCAAGAAGGTATTTTGGTATAAAGTGTGTGCGCATATTAAGGAGAGCGTGGTGACCGACTGGGCCGTGGCGCCAGCGTCTGTGGACGCGAGAGCGATGGAAGTGTGGCGCTTCGAGAGGACAGTGAGAGCGCGCGTGACGGCCGGCAGTAAGGACTCTCGTGCGGTCTTAAATCTCCCAACTCTGACAAAGCCCTTCTAATGGCTGACCCTGACCACTACCTCGCAGAGGACGGGGCAACGGCCGAAAGAGTGGAGAGAGAAAAAAAGGGATTTTGCTCTCCTGATGTTCTTTAAAATCTGTTTGTTCCCCTCAATGTTTTGGTTCATATTCAACTTTTCTATGTTACAGCCACATTCTTATTTTCTCTTGTATAGTTTGTTGGTTCAATGATAGTGTGTATGCTAAGGTGGTGAGGTGATATGGGGATCATAGCCCTGTGTTTTTGGACTTCCAAGGGGTTCATCGCGACCGGTGTGACTCCTTCAGCTCGATGGCACCCCCACCCCCCCGCAGACGAATTTGTCCAGACTCGAGTCCTCAAATCGGGCCATGGCCGAAGGTGTGTCAGTGAAGTCTCGTCAATTATATACCTTTCCTCCTCCCTTCCCTTCCTCCCCTCCCCGCCATCTCTTCTTTCTCCCCTCCTCCTTCTTCCGCTTCTCTCTCCCTCTCCCCCATACTACTTTAGTAGCATCCCTTCGGTCGGGTCAGAGGCAAGCAATATTATATTGTAACAGGTAGCTAATTTCCATTGGAAGAAGAATGCTGCTCACCTTGAATTCCCAATAGCCCCTTCCTTCTTCTGCCCTCATGGAGTCCTGTTTCACCAGTTCTTCGGCGGCGCAAGATTGTCCTCCCCAAGGAGAGAAGCCCCGGTTGTCCCCATGGAAACACACAAACACAACACAATCTCTGCCCTCCTTTTCTTCCGCAAAGTCCTCCTTCCTCCTCTCTTATCCATTCTCCCCCTTCTCCTTCTCTCCCCTTCCTTCTCCTCACTTTTCCTCCCTCTTTCTTCCTCATTTCTATTTCCTTCTATCTTCTCCCTCTTCCTTTCTCCTCATCCCTCCTCCTTTTTCTTTCCTCTTCCTCCTCTCCTCTCTTCCTTCCTCCTTCCTTCTACTTCCATCTATTTTCTCCTCCCTCTTCCTTTATCGTCCTCTCTCCTCCTCCCTAGCCTTTCCCTTCTCTTCTCGGCTTCCTCCTCTTCTTCCTTCCTCCCTCTCCCTCCTCCTCCTCACTTTTCTTCAAACTCCCTTCTCCCGTCTTCTCCTCCCTGCCCTTTCCTCTTCCCTTTCCCTCCTCCCTTCACTCTTCTTCCTCTTCGTTCTTTCTTCTCCCTCCTCCTCTCTTCTCCTCCCTCCTCTTCCTTCCTACTTCCTTCTACTCTTTCCTCGTTCCTTCCTTACCCACACACTACATATACAGGTAAACAAATGTATGGGTATAACACAAGTTCAGGTGTTGCAAATATTCATAATTGTAGAGATATACATTTTCATTTAAGCGCTGAATATTCTGTAGCCATTTATGGGGACAAAGTTATTTTGTGAAATGAGGTTCACAAGCCTAGTTAATAATGAAAAACATGTTTTCATTGCCGTCGTCATTCCCGCCTTGCCGGTCGCTTAATGGGAAGGTGGTGACCTCTCTTTCCTTCTCTTGTGACCCCAATCACAAGGTCTTATAACGTCGTGCTTGAGGAAAATAACCACGAAGTTAAGATGAAAATGTTTTTGTGGAAAATAACTTACATGGCCTTATCTTTCGTATGTTTTGATCTTAAACGGTGTGTGTATGGGGGTGTGGGGTGGCTATTCCCTCGTCTTTCTGAGTTTTCAGAGAAAATAAAGTGATATTGTTTTTCACAGATAATAATGAAAAAAGATTAAATTTTCAAATAAAATGATAGTAATAATGAAAAAGTATTTATTTTTATACAATTTAGTCTTTCTGTAGCCACCCTATATACCAACATAACAATGAAAGTCGATGGAATAACACAAAACGCAATAACAGCAATAAACTCTATGCTCTTTAGTAAATATTCATTCTTACTCTATGTGTATGTATATTTCTTTTCTTTAATTTCTATTTGATCTTACTGGCGACATTTCATATATTCAAAATATTTAAATTTCTCAAAGTTGGATAGGGTTGGGACCAGCGTCAACCATTGAATGGGGAAATATTTTTTCGTCTGAAACAGTTTTGCTCTCGCCCGTGATTGGCTGTCGGCCCTGACGTCATAGGGACGGTGGGATCTGATTGGCCGCCGCGTCTGACCCGTCATATATACTACAAAAGAATAAAAGTTCGACCATAACGGGGAGAAGAGGGCCACGTGAAAACTAGTATGTTTGTATCCCAGGTTCAAAGTAATATTTAATGCCAAAGGTGTGGAACTAAAGGAACAATTTCCTGTTACCGAACTCCAAAAATATATAAAGGAGTAAAATGAAATAGAATTAAAATTAAAACAAAAAAATGGAACAAAATAAGATATAAAATGAAAATATAAACAAACACATAAAGATAGATAGACGGATAAAGAGATGAACGAATGAAAGCAAAATTAAACAAAATAAATGGGAAAAAATGGATGACACAAAGTTGGCATACGCGGTGATGGCAACGATTGCAGCCTGGATCTATCTGTCCAGTTAGGTTTGTTGTCGCCAGTCTTGCACAGACACGGCTTGTTGACACCCTGATCACACCTGCAGGTGATTGCCACCCTAAGCAGTGTCACTATGAATGGCTATTTCAGACGTCTCTCTTCAGAAATAAATCATACGAAAATCGACTAAAACATAAGAATCTATTTTCCTTTAAGTAGCGTAGACTCAGGGGTGATTTGATACAGGCCTTTAAGATTCTAATGGAAATTGACAACAGCAAAAGTGACGAAATTCTCACATTGAATGCGAATCAGACAAGAAATAATGGTTTCAAACTGTCAGGAAGTAGATTTAATTTGGAAGTGGGTAGAAACAACTTCGCCAACCATTTATTTTATTCTATTCATTCACCATCATTAATCTATTATCTGCTTTTTTATTATAAATCATTATCATTTATTTGCTTGTTTATTATTTATCATCTATTTATTTATATAATTGATCTACTGATTAATTAATTAATTATTTTTTCACATTCGACCTAGTTATGGACCAAAAGGTCTCCTTCGGCATGCTCTTCCTTTGTAATCCTTTGTAATCGCTGTTATAAGTTTCATAATGTAACGATCAACACATATGTTTACTTTTTATGCCTTGTAAGGCGAATAAGTACGAAATATGCATATTTCTACGTAAATAGAATCTTATGACCAAGAGTTTTGCATTATGGGCGATGGGATAAGAATCACGGAGACAAAGTTGTCTGGTCACTATTTCGTTATGAGCACATGGGTAACCGACAACTCTGAGTGATGCCTTCAGGTAAAACGAATCGACTTGTTTATTGGGGACATGCTGCTGTCCACTGAGAGTCACTTTGGTCAAAGTTTGAAAAGTGTGACGCTGGGGGGGCAGATATGACGTCACTGGAACCGGAGAAGTGACGTCATGTCGTCGTCGTCTTTTGTCCATCGAAATGTCCTGTAATTGGTTCAAACGGTGTTATGTGCCTCATTATCTGAATCGATACTTGCTATTTTGGTGAGGATCGTGTAAAGTTCAGCGCACAAAACGAATTGGGTCACAAGTAACAGAATTAAATTCTACTTGGAATATCCTGATTTTATTTAATATATATATTTTTTTTTACTTCAACTAAAAAATATAGGTTTGGATCATCTTCCCTATGTATGCATTGACAACTCCCTGGAGTATATAGAAATATGAGGAAAGGATATAAAATGATCTATCACTGATTTAATTTAAATTCTTGGTAGGTGAATTTACAGTACATGATCACTTACAGAGAAACGAAGGAATGAACTGTGGCCGTTCCAGGCGATGATGATCTGGGGCCAACCTCCGTGTGTTGGGCACCGGACAGCATATACTGGGGGCCCATTTACCTTCTGTTGGTCCGTTGGGGCCCCATTCTTTTGTGATAAGAGCCAGTGTGTTCTGAATGCCGTAGCGAGCAGAAAGGGAAGAGGTCGGGGGAGGCGGAAAGTTTCTCCCAAGTTGTTCTCGCGGCAGAATTTATGCAGAGTTGTTCGTGGAGTAGCAGGTGCTCATTTTGGTGCGCGCTGCTCCCGGCCCAGACCGCTGCACTTTTAATTGCACAGAGTTACGGCGAGGCCAGGTGCTTCTAACAGCTTTCAGCATTTTACGGTTTTTGTAATTAGTTTTTATTTTTTATTTCTTAGAAATGCTGATCTTCTAATGATAGTTTTCTTTGTGCGTCTTTGGTAGTACACTTACTTATTTTTTTGTTTTTTATCGATTTTTTATGTTCTTTTATTTGAACGATGAAAATGCTTCCTACACACAAACACACACCCATACACTCACACACACATACACTCACACATGCACACACACACGCACATTCACATACACTTACACACACACACGCGCGCGCACTCATAGTCACACACACACACGCGCGCACTCATAGTCACACACACACATACACTCATGCACACACATACACACACACACACACTTACACACACGCGCACTCATAAACACACACACCCATACACTCATACACACACATACATACACACACACACACACACACACACACACACACTCAGTCACACACGCGCGCACTCATACACACACACACACACACACACACACCCATACACTCATACATATACACACACACACCCATACACTCATACACACACACACACACACACACACACACACACACACGACTCGTGGCGCAGTGGTAGAGTTCCCGGCTGCCACTACGGCGGTCCGGGTTCGAATCCCACCTAGGGCTGAAATAATTTCAGTATCGCTGCGCTGCGGGTCGTTACTCCAATTCTCGCGGGCGGGGAGTTGGGTGTGTGTGTGCGTGTAAGGTCACAGCATTACCAATATATCGGTCATATATGAGCTCTGAACTCTCTTCCGGGAGGGAAATAGCTGTCGATCACGAGTCCAACACGTGATCCAAGACCAGGGTGAATCACTCACAGACATACACCCATACACTCACACACACACACACACACACACACACACACACACACTCTTATATACACATAGTGTATATATATATATATATATATATATATATATATATATATATATATATATATATAGATATAACATTTTTAGAAGCTCTGCCATGGGATACGAACCCTGACCCGTGCGTCGATAATCACGAGGCCAAGACGCTAGCGACCATGTTACATGGTGATGGTTCAAATGGACTGTACTAGTCCCCGACCACGCTTCACGTAACATTGGAAGATCTAGTCTCATTTTCATCTAATCCATAGATCTTCCAATGTTACGTGAAGCGTGGTCGGGGACTAGTACAGTCCTTTTGAACCATCACCATGTAGCATGGTCGCTAGCGTCTTGGCCTCGTGATTATCGACGCACGGGTCAGGGTTCGTATCCCATGGCAGAGCTTCTAAAAATGTTCAATCTGTCTTTAACATATACATATATAGATATATTGACTCTCTATCGACATAGCTTTTGTAGTCATTAAAATTCTCAAGCCTATCCACCACGTCAAGGTGTCAGCTCTCGGATTGGGGAGAGAAAACGACAGAATATAATATACCTCTGTGTTTAGCTTTTGTAGATTACGAGAAGGCCTTTGACTCGGTAGAACAAATAGCAATACTAAACTCGCTACGCAAGCAGGGTACAAACGAACAGATCGTAAAAGTTTTAGAAAAGATTTATGCCAAAGGTACCGCTATAATTCGACTACATAAAGATACAGAAAAGATCAAGATCGAGAAAGGAGTACGGCAAGGCGATACAATTTCACCGAAACTATTTACAGCTTGCTTGGAAGATATTTTCAGAAGACTGAGTTGGGAAAAGAAAGGTTTAAAGATTAATGGCGAATATTTGAACCACTTAAGATTTGCGGATGACATTATTCTTATTTCAGAAAGAGCAGAAGACTTGCAAGATATGCTGAGTGATCTAAACAAGGAAAGTGTCAAAGTAGGTTTAAAAATGAATAAGAGTAAAACCAAAGTAATGTTCAACACGAAAGTTCAAAGTAAGGAGATTGTAATTGATGATGAGAGTCCTGAGGAAGTTGAAGAGTATAATTATTTAGGTCAGATGGTGAAGGTGACGAAAGATCATGATAATGAAATAAAGAGACGCATTACAATTATTTGGAAAGTGCTTGGTAAGTTAATAAGATCCTGAGAGGCTCTCTACCTCTATGTTTGAAACGTAAAGTTTACAATCAATGCATTCTGCCAGCAATAATCTACTGGTGTGAGACTTGGAAACTAACGAAGGCAATGGAAACAAAACTAAGGACTGCACAAAGGAGAATGGAGAGATCAATGATGGGAATAACGCTGAGAGACCGAAAGAGAGGAAGTTGGGTGAGAGAGCAGACTAGAGTGAAAGATATTGTGGAAGCAGTAAAACAGAGGAAGTGGAATTGGGCAGGTAAGTTTGTGCGAACGACTGATGAGCGATGGAGCAAGTGTGTTACTGAGTGGACGCCGCGAGATAGGAAGCGTGGAACAGGGAGACCAGACAGAAGGTGGAGAGACGAGATCGAGAAGTTTGCAGGAGTGATGTGGCAGAGGTTGGCGCGGTCGTGTGAATCATGGAATGCTATGATGAAGGCCTTTGTTCAGCAGTGGACTCAGGATGGCTGATTTGATATATATATATATATATATATATATATATACATATATATATACATATATATATACATATATATATACATATATATACATATATATATATATATATATATATATATGTATACATATATATATACATATATATACACACACACACATATATATATATATATATATATATATATATATATATATACAGTATATTACAAAGGATTACAAAGGCGGAGCATGCCGACAGGAGACATGTTGATCCATAACTAGGTCGGATGCGAAAAAAATGTAATAATGATTAAAATAAAATAAAAATTATAATAATATAAATAATAATAAAAAGAATAAATGCATTGGTATAGTTGAATAATAAACAAGCAGGTAATTAGTAAATAATAATAAATTGACAGATAAATAATAATACATGAAAATCAAGCAAATAATAAACAAACAGACAAATAATAACAAATAATGTAAAATATATGACAGTCATTACAGCATCTTGCTTAGATGTTTTTCTAAACGAATCTTAAAGCTCCGAACTGAACTACATTGCACTGCCTCTGCAGGAAGTCTTTTCCATTCATTAACTATATGGTTGGCGAAGTTGTTTCTACCCACTTCCAAATTAAATATATTTCCTGACAGTTTGAGACCACTATTTCTTGTCAGATTCTCATTCAGTGTAAATTTTTGTCACTTTTGATGTTGTCAATACCCTTTAGAAAGACCTGTATCAAGTCACCTCTGAGTTACCGCTTTTTTAAGGTAAACAGATTCATATGTTTTAGTTGATTTTGGTATGATTTATTTTTGATACTTGGAATCGGTTTTGTGGCTCGCCGTTGTACTTCTTTCCAATCTGTCAATGTCTTTAATGAGATTCGGTGATCATGCGGAAACAGCATATTCCAAATGTGGACTAACTAACGATTTATATAGCTTGTTAATGAGAGATGGACTTTTGAACTCAAAGGATCGCTTAATCAGTCCTAGAATCTTATTTGCTTTCTCAGAGGCTGAAATACACTGCTTAGATGATTTGAGATCGTTACTGGTAATTACTCAGAGATCCTTCTCAGTATCCACTTTTGTTAACGAATTTCCAAATAACTTGTAATCATCCTTACTGTTATTTTTATGTGTACATAACCTTGCACACACACACACACACACACACACACACACACACACACACACACACACACACACATATATATATATATATATATATATACACACACACACACACACACATATATATGTATATATATATATATATATATACACACACACACACACACACACACACACACACACACACACACACACACACATTGTTATGTTGGACTCGTGATCGACAGCTATTGTGTGTGTGTGTATCGTAGCGCAATCCGATAATGGCGTTAGGTGGACCATCTGGTAGCGAAAGGTGGCGCAGGAAGACCTGTGCTGCAGGCACAAGTAGGGCCGTCGGCAGGCAAGGGTTCTCGACCCTTTCTTCACATAGAAGTGTCTCCGTCGGCGAGTTCCTGCATCTTGTTCCAGTGCACTTCTGCATGAATGCCTTAGGTTGTCTTGCCCAGCGCTCGAGCGGGCCCCTCCGCCCTCGAAGGTCGCGTCGCGTCGCGTCGCCGGCGGCAGAAACTTGTTCACCCAAGAGAGACAGGCAGAATCGTCGGGTGGACGCGCCTAAACGAGACGAGACGATCGGCTGGTGCAAGAACGCGTGTGCCACCTCACCTTCTGCATGTTTCCTCCGGAACTCACATTCTCCTCCTTCACCCACGTGAAGAATGGTGTGGGTCAGGGGTGGGCAACCTTTTTAAGTGTATGTACCAAAACCACCTAAATGATTGATACATTTTCTCGCGTGCCGACGGAGTAAAATGATTATAGGCCCACATATTATGTACGAGTATGGGCCACTTCGCTCCCTCCCTCCCTCCCACCACCTCCCAAGAGGGCCCCAATCCACCGCCCAGGTCAGCATGCGGTTTCGCGCTCCGGAGAAAGTCGTTAGTGTGTCAGGTTTTGCACGCGTGCCAAGGGTTGCCCACCTCCGGTGGTGGTCTTCCCCACCCGCACACTCCTTATGCGGAACGGAATTTGGGGGACGGACGGAATATAGACCGTCGCTCGGCCTGGAGTGAGGATGTAGGAGCAGTAGGAGGGGGTGGGTGGGCTGAGGTGTTTCGTCACGAGTGGATTTTATTGGAGAATCAGGTGGGAAGTCAGTGGGTCATAATGACCAGTTAACACCTTTGGTCCTCCGAAGAGCTTTTAATATTTTTTTTATGGGCGATTTTGTTCAGCTCTGGGGTAGATTTGGGTCGAAGCAGAGTATAGTGGAAGAGGGGGGAGGGGGAGGGGAAGTGAGCCCCGTGTGCTGTCCAGGAAGGAGGTCAGTTGTTACGCAGATTTTTGGCAATTTGCTATCATCGTCACGCGATAGCTACAGTCGTCGTCGATGTTACGGTGTTCTCTTGGGTCTCAAAACAAACACACAAACACCACACACACACACACACACACACACACACACACACACACACACACACACACACACACACAACTGTATTTACCTACAACTAGGTAAATACACACACATACACACAGGAAAATTAGCAAGAAATGAAAATTACAAAACTATATGAATAAAACGAGACATGAATAACGAGGAAAGAGAAAGAGATAAGACATTAAGAAGCGAAGCTGAAGAAAAAAAAACAAAGAAAAAACAAAAACAAACAAGAACTGAGACCGAGAAACGCAGTTCTATCGGAGAGTGTTAGACATGAGACTGAAAAAATAGTATATTCAAGAAGGAAAAAAAAAACCCGAAAGGTTCAGAGAACGAGATGGAGGTAGTAGAAAATTAAAACTAACTTATACCAATATAGACGGATTAATCTCAGGATTAAACGAACTAAATGATTACCTATCAGAAGAAAAACCAGACATAATGGGAATTGTGGAGACAAAATTAAGGGATCCACTATTACCAAACAGTGTTGGATATGGATTATATAATCACTGGCTTAGAAATATAGAGGAGAAACAAGGTGGAGTCATGTTCCTGGTTAAGAAAAACTTAAATGTGACGAAAGTTACATATGGCGAGAACAGGGTGGAGATGATCACAATAAGAGTTGAAGATAGTGACATGAAAAACAGAGAGCGTGCAGCGATTTATGTGCCCCCATAAAACTGGGTCTTGGAGAGAGATATTATTTCAAAATGTTAGATGATAAGAAACTTTCATTAAACGAGATGCTGAAGGATGGAAGTAATGCGGTACTTATGGGATGTTTTAACTGCAAAGAAAGTGGGATCTGAAAAAGACCTGGGAATAATCATCACAAAGGATATGTCCCCTGACAAACAGATAAACAAAATTGTCAGCGAAACCTATAACTTACTAAGATCAATAAAAGTGTCTTTTACTTACTTGGATGAAGAAATGGTAAAGAAAATACTAGTCACACTGATAAAGCCAAAATTGGAGTACGCAGCGACACTATGGTCACCCAGTACTAAAAAGAATATAAGGAAAATTGAGAGAATCCAGAGAGCAACTACGAAGATGGCCCCAACACTATCAAAACTGTCATATGAAGAAAGATTGTCA
>NC_134782.1:69441116-69488616 GCF_046742065.1 Oratosquilla oratoria | reverse complement strand
TCTCTCTCTCTCTCTCTCTCTCTCTCTCTCTCTCTCTCTCTCTCTCTCTCTGTGCGTGTGTGTGTGTCAGTGCTGACAGGAGGCACGTTATGCACTGACACTCCTTGTGTGCAACTGGAGTTGTGTTTGTTTAACAGGAAGTATATTTTTACATGGTGATGAGAATTTGTGTTTTTGATTGGGATGTCCGTGTACCTGGTCCGGCGATTTTCTGGCGTGTTCTGGGTGGACCCCTCCCCCCATCGAAGATTTTTTTTCTATCTACACATTTGAAGAATAGGTAAAAGGACAATAAACAAATAGATAAACAAACGAATAAATTAGTCAATCAATAAGTAGATGAATAAATAAATGAATGAATAGATACATCAATAAGTACATAAATAAATAAGTAAAAAATAAATGTATGGATATATAAATAAATACATAAATAAGCTGTCTCCAGAACTCCTGTCCGGAATAAGGAGAAGGACAAACATACGAAATGGAAGTTTCTGCCTATCTATCTATATATCAAAAGGTTTTTCCCCCATACAAGGAGGTAGCCAGCCAAGACATGCACCCACACCCATCTCACCCCCCCCCCACTGTTTCCTTTTTATCTTAACTCCTTGTGGATGAAGGGTCATCTCTGATCCCCGCTCGCTCCCCGAGTCAGAAGCAATGCAGCAAGGGACAGCACATCCACAGCAGGACCAGCCGCTTCATTTAGGCCCATCATGCGAAAATAGAGGACGAAAAGAAATCCTTCTGGGTTGGGTCAATTTATTTTCCATTCACAACCATTCTCCACTCACATCTATCTCTTTCCTTCTCCCTTTCATGCTCAACAGACATTCCCCTTTTGCCCAAGTCCCCCTTCAACCCAATTCAACCATCTCACTCTCTCCTCTCCGTAAGCTCATCCCATCCACCTCTACCTTCCACACTCTTTCCATGTACCCAAACCATCCCAATAATCTTTCATCATCAACACTATCTGCCAGCTCACTTTCCACCCCAACTCTCCTCCTCACCTCCTCACTTTTTACTCTATACATCCTCGTAACACCCACCCTACTTCTCAGATACTTCATCTTAAGCACATTTAAATTAATTTTCTCCATTTTGCCTCCCATAAACTCCAAGTCTCCGCCCCATACGGTGTCGTAAGACAGAATTAAATCATGAAAGGTATCGACGGTCCTAAATAGGTTAATGCTCTGGATGTTGTATGAGAATTAGAT
Organism: Oratosquilla oratoria; assembly: GCF_046742065.1. Taxonomy (NCBI): domain Eukaryota; kingdom Metazoa; phylum Arthropoda; class Malacostraca; order Stomatopoda; family Squillidae; genus Oratosquilla; species Oratosquilla oratoria. Next base: position 69,487,390 of record NC_134782.1, on the reverse strand, counting down.
ATACTGCATGGACTAGCGTGTCGCTTTAAGTGCTGTGTACCTCATGATGTATCTGTATGTTTTGGAGACAAGTCGATCTTTAAGTGCATAGGTTGCAATCTATTCGATCGTTTCTCGACTGATATTTGACGTTCAATGACAGCGCAAAACAGACGGACAACTTCCCAACACTCTTGTTTGAAGATGGCTTTGGCAATATTACCGTTAACTGCTTGTCTTTCTGCTTTCATATGATAACGACTGTAATGAACGGGTTCACGAGGCCAGCAACGGTGGTGATCGAGAAGGGGCTGGTATCAGTCAGTTTCCTTCAGTTGAGGAATCCCCTTCATCGTTTTCTAATGCTTTCTTGGTTAATCCAGCTAGTGGATTGTTACTGTGTATAATTTTTCCTCACTGTGACCAGGCATTTTAATTCGGCCGAGGGAAACTCTCCGCTTAGCAAGGGTGGTGGCTGGTGAGGAAGAAATCAGACGATTCGTGTTGTGTTTCTGAGAAAGTCAGAAATCCACAACAGCTGTAGGGTTCCTTTAAGAAAACTTTTCGGAGGGTTTGTACTTTTTTTTTTATAATATATAGTTATCACAGTGGGTTTTTACATAGGAAAATATGTGGTTCACTCATAGTTGAATAATTTTCTTCTCCTAAACATCCGAGTTCTGCCGGCGTGTCGGAGGATGCTTACCTAGATGGCACTTGATCACGTGATCAGGTGAGGTCGCTTGGTCCAGCATCTACGGACAAACGGCCGTCAACCATCAGGAAGAAAAAGCTAAACCTAATGACGAAATATATCTATCCTACTTGTAATATAATTAATAATAGTACATAATAATTCGAAAAGGAGGATTACATGCGAAAAGAAGAGAAACATGGATTATATAGAGAGAACAATCCGGAAAGGTGAAAGTATTAAATAAGCTCAACGCAGATTAACTTTAGGAAGGCAACAAAATATTTCTTTGATTGAGACAGAGAAATAATTAAATGCAGAATTAAAATAGTAAAAATAGAAGAGAATTTTTTTCTCCTGATACACTACAGGCCAGCCGATAATTCAATTTTATATTCGTGAGCTGTATGGCAGAAGTTACAAGTAATTTTCTCTTGAAAATACGAAACGAGGGAAAAGACCCAGGGATGATAGTGGAAGATAATGTGTCGAAAGATCTTGTAATAGATGCATGGGCAGAAATTAATTGCAAATTAACTGAACTATATATTAGTTGTACACTTAATGTTCTTGGGGCATAGTACATTGCTATTGTGATTCTAATTCGCGAGAGAGGAGGCGAGAAAAATCTTAGCAATTATCGCCTAGTTAGTATGCAAATGAATGTAAAAACCTTATCCAAAATCCTTACAAATAGATATGAGTAAAGTTTTGGATGGAAATCAACCAAGAGAACAAACAAGTCTGTTCAAGTTGTAAACAAGTGGTAAATCATCTGTCGACAATGAATCAACTAAACGAGAGAACCAGAGTAAATATTTTATGATTCGGTTTAACGTCGTCAACCCCACCCCCATTCAGGAGGCTAGGACGGTGCCCCTTACAGAGGACTTAGTAGCGTGGAGTTCAATGAACCATGCCCTTGGTCCAACTCGCTAGCGGCAAGTGTCGAACTGCCGTGACCTCGACCTCCGAAGCAAGTTAGCGACGCTCTAACCTTTGAGTCTGTATATATATATATTATATATATATATATATATATATACATATATATATATATGTATATATATATGTATATATATGAATATATATGTATATATATATATATACATATATATATATATATATATATATATATATAAACACGCAGTACAAACACATTGGAGATGGTTAAAAAATTGGAGAAAAGATTGGAGATGGTTAAAGAAAATGGAGAAAAGATTGGAGATGGTTAAAAAAATGGAGAAAAGTGGGAGGTGAGCCAGCTGTTGTTTGCGGACGACACTGCGCTTATGGCAGGATCAGAAGAGAGATTGAGGAAGTTGGTGACAGAGTTTGGGAGAGTATGTGATAGAAGAAAGCTAAAGATAAACGTGGGTAAAAGTAAGGTGATGAGATGTACAAGGGGTGAAAGTGGCATTAGACTAGAAGTGAGCATTAAGGGAGAGCGACTGGAGGAAGTGGATATTTTTAGATACTTGGGTGCAAATGTGGCAGGAAAAGGTGGAGTGAAGGTGGAGGTAGAATGTAGATTGAGAGAAGCGAGTAAATGCCTTGGTGGATTGAAGAGTGTAATGAGGAATAGACATTTGGGAATGGATGCTAAGAGGAGACTGTATGAAGGAGTGATTGTGCCAACAGCACTGTATGGGGCACAAACATGGAACATAAGAGAGGAAGAGAGAAGGGGTTTGAATGTGTTTGAGATGAGGTGTCTGAGAAGTATGATGGGGGTTACTAGGCTAGATAGAGTGAGAAATGAGGAGGTGAGGAGGAGAACGGGGGTGGAAAGGGAGTTGGGAGATAGGGTTGATGAAAGAGTATTAGGATGGTTTGGATACATGGAAAGAATGAGTGAAGAAAGACTAGTAAAAGAGGTATGGAAGGCAGATGTGGAGGGAGTGAACATGAGGGGACGTCCTAGGATGAGGTGGATGGATGGGATGAAGGGGGCTTTGGGGAAGAGGGGAATGTCTGTTGAGGAAGGACGGGAGAGGACAGAAGACAGGGGTGAATGGAGAATGGTTGTATATGGATGATGTTGTGATGCATGAGGTGGAGTGGGCGGGGGGATGGGGGGTGAGGTAGTATGTGTGAGCAAAATTTTGACGCAGCCCGAAGGGATTTCTCCCCGTCTTCTCCTTTTATGCATGGGGGGATGGAGAGAGGGGGTCGCCGATTTAATGAAGCGGCCTTGCTGTGGATGTGCTGTCTCTTGCGACACTGCTTCTGACCCAGGGCAGTGGACAAGGTGCAGGGATGACCCGTCATCCAGGAGGTGCTAAGATAAGAGGGAGGGTGGAGGGGTGTGGAGTGTATTCAGGGATGGAATGGGTGGGAATGATTTTATGCCTTTTCCTTTTTGGCTACCTCCCTTGTAAGGGGGAAAAAGCCTTGGTATATGTATGTATGTATGTATGTACAAACACAGTGTACAAACGAACTCACAGTAAGAATTCTACAGAACATTTTCACGGAATGTACGACTGAATCAACTACATAAAGATAGAGAAAAGATAAAGTTCGAGAAAGGATTACAGCAGGAGGATATAATTTCACCCAAGTTTAAATTTACAGCTTTGCTTTGAAGGGATTTTCTCTGCTTATCGTAAGAGAAGATTAAACGAAGCAGAATGAGGAGAGTATAGGGTCCCTATTGTACAGTGTATGTATGCATGCATGCATGCATGCATGTATGTGTGTATGTACGTTATGTGTGTATGCAAGCATAATCACACCTATGATTCACAGATGGATATGAAACTTGGAAATGGCAAAAGAGATGGAGAGAGCGACGGAAATATTGTAGTTCAGCCTTAATGTTCCACTGCAAGGCCGGCGTATCCCGTGAGGGACGCTACAGTCTCTGCACGTCACCAGGGCGGATTCAACCGGCTTGGTATGGTATAGTAAGTGCTGCATATGAATTTTCTGGTACGTTGGAATGGTTGTGGTTGTGGACAGAGTCTGAAATCAGTGGAATATTAATTATGGGAATAATACTCAAAGACAGCGAGAGAGGTCAGTTGGATAAGATATTGTGGAGGCTACAAAGGAGAGGAAGAGCTACTGGGAAAGAGTATTAGCCAGAAAGGACAGTGGCAGTTAGAGTATGTGCGATGCTGAATTGACACCGTCAGACGGCAAGCGTGGAAGAGGAGGGAGACCAGACACAGACAGAAGGAGAGATGATATAAAGAAGTTTGCAGGAATGACGTCGCAGATGTTGGGAGAGGCCTGCATTCAATAGTAGACTGCAAATGACTGGTCACTGTTTGGTCTGACTGAGGTGAAAATTATCAGAGACACTTTGATCCGCAACGCAAAATAGAGAGAGAGAGAGAGAGAGAGAGAGAGAGAGAGAGAGAGAGAGAGAGAGAGAGAGAGAGAGAGAGAGAGAGAGAGAGGGGGGGGGGTAGAGCAAGAGGGAGAGAGAGAAAGAAAGAGAGAGAGAGAGAAAGAGAGAGAGAGAGAGGGGGGTGGGATAGAGCGAGAGGGAGAGGGAGAGAGAGAGAAAGAGAGAGAGATAGGGAGGCGTTTCTATGAGTGAGACTTATGGTGGAAATTGGCAGCAAAGATTCTCGTATGTTGCAAGTTGTTGAATATTGAGAAAAAAATAAAATTAGAGAGCGAGAGCTGTGGGGATGACACCAATGATGATGAAATGGCGAAGGGAGGGAGGGAGGGGTTGGAGGGTGAGGTACAAGTTAAGACCTATGCTAACTAATGTATTCTGGTGGTTGGTTGTCAGGGGGGCTCATTACCGCTTTGGCTATGCCTCTCCACACGGTTCTAACCTCTGCCACTCGTTTCCAGTCCACCTCTGACACCACTTGCTCCACGTCCTTTCTTACTCCACCCAGACATCATCTGTACCTGGGTCTTCCCAGAAGTCGTCTGCCCTGTATTACATCTCCTATCACTTTTCTTAGTAGGTTGTCTGCTTCCATTCGGACAGTGGCCAACCCACCTTGCTCTTCGTTCCCGGTCGTCCCTCTGAATGTTAACAATCTATCTATCTATATACCAAGGGCTTTTTCCCCCTTGCTAGGGAGGTAGCCATTTCATCCCCACCCATCCCACTCCCATCCATCACCCTTTTCCTCCTCTCATCTTAGCTCCTCGTGGATGGCGGGTCATCCCTGTATCCCGCCCAATGCCCTGGGTCAGAAGCAACGCAGCAAGACACAGCACATCCACAGCAAGGTCGATTCACTTAATCTGGTACTCCCCTCTCCGTCCCCTCATGCAGAAAAATGACAGACGGGGAGAAACCCCCTCGGGCTGCGTCAAAATATCATTCACACCTAACTGGAAGTATTGAAGATGAGGCAATTGGAGGTGATCATAATGAAAGTGATGTTTATGATAACGATGACGGCGGTGATGATGATAATGGTGATGGTAAATGTGGTAATAATGATTATGTTAAGTTGGAAGGAAAAGGATGAAATGGAATTATTGCTATGTTTATTTTACAGTACATACGGACTTTATGAAATAAGAGGGGGGAGGACACAGATACGTGGGTGCCTAGTCTCTATTCCCATTCCCCCTTAATGGGTACAAGACCACTCCCCTTCCCCATCCCCACCGGTTAAACCTCCCCCTCCCTCCGTCGTCTGTTCCCAAAGTGTGAATAAGATTTTTACATGTCATGGTAACTTAGGTTATGTTAGCTCGGATCAGGTCAGATTAGGCCAGGTGAGGTGCAGTAAAGAGGTGGGCAGGATACAATGGGTCAACCGAAATTATAATAATATTTGCCTCTGTACGGGAATGCCCCCTCCCCTACTCTTCCTTAAAAAAATATGTTTTACGTCACCGACGATAGGTCACTGCCATTAGGGTAGCTCAAGTTAGGTCAGGTTAGGTCAAGAAGAGGGGAATAGTTGACTCTGGGGGTCAAGCGAGGATGTTGATGTTATTATGGACTGTAGTTTACCAGCGCTTCTATCCTTCTGAACCAACTGGCGCCCAGCGAGAAGTAGGGAAATGTGCCTCCACTCACCCTCCAGTCCCTACTGATGCAGTTCAGCCTTAATGGCCTACTGCAGGGCCGGCCTATCACCTGAGGGACCATGGAGCCTCTGTGTCCCACCATGGTGGCTTAAACCGGCTTGGTCAGGTTGTCTGTATGGTGAGAATTGCTGCAGGTGTGAAGTTGGTCTGGGTTGTCGGAATGGCTGCGGTTGTGGGTAAAGCCCGGGACCAGTGGCGTCAGCTCGATCATACTGACTGGGTGCTGGCATATATATATCTTTCTTAATCCTACCTCTTCCTACCCCCTTCTCTCTCTCCCTTTCCCCCCCCCTCTCTCTCTCTCTCTCTCTCTCTCTCTCTCTTTCCTGGCCAGGCTCGTGAATTCGGCTCTGGAAGTTAGTTTGCAGTGCATCTGCTTTTCAGAAAAAATCAAACAAAATGCAATTATCATTAAAATATATGTTTTTGATATTGTTGCTGTAATTAGTAACCTCCAGTTAATCTTTTAATTACTGTCTCCACCATCATGGGTATAATGAAATCATCATCTATGTAAAATATTTCCATTGCCGCTCCCTAATCCCGTTTTCTGTGAGCTGGTGACGTCATCGGATGTGTGCTGGTCACACTTCGCCTCGTTGTAGGTTCGAATCCCGCATTCCTCTCGACCACAGCTATTCAGCGCCTCCTGGCGTAGGTTATTCAATTTTTTACTATAAAAATGTACCACGTTTCTCTATTGTTACTCGCTATTCTAAACATCAATGTCATCACATTTGTCGTGAGTCACCTTCATCCACACTCAAGTCACCATTGCCATCCTTAGTTATTAACTCCTTCATTACACGTCCTTTCCTCTGTTGAATAAAACCATCTGGCTATAGTAAGAACAAAGCCTAACAAGTGTGTCATCATCATCACCACTATCCCTTCTTTACCTTTTGTTATTGCTATTATTCTGTGCATCACTATCCACATTCAAAACTACCGTCGTGATAGTCACCTACTGTCTGCCTTGTGGCACTTATATTATATATATATATATATATATATATATATATATATATATATATATATATATAATATATATATTATTATTATTCTTTTTTTTTAACATATATATATATATATTTTTTTTACCCGGGTCCGTGGCACCCACTCCAGCCCCTTCCGTGCTCAGTAGGACGTTCTTAGGAGTAGAAGAGGCTTCTTGTTGCCAAATCCGATCCCGTCTCTACCCATTTTCAAGTCCATCGCATTTCTTCATCGTCATTGCGCACGTAAGGACAATGGCCTCGGCCGGACGACGACGACGACGACACTGCCCGTGCTGGTGGTGAGTCGACGATCCTGGCGAAAGAGTCATGAGTAACCTAACGGCAACTTTATCGCATTTCGTGCCCAGCTCCTTCCAGAAGTGAGAGCAACGCGGTGGGCTGTGGATGTGTCTGCTGAGACACAGCGGGCGGTGGCGAGGGCAAGAAGAGGGAGGGAATAGGGGAGAGGAGGAAGGGAACGGGAAGAGGCGGAGGAGGAAAGAGAGATGGGAGGGAGGGAGGGAGGGGGTGGTGTCAACGCGACGCGAACTGCTGCAGGCTTGGGGTCCCTTCATTGATTGTACCTGCAGCTCTCTCTCTTTCTCTCTCTCTCTCTTTCTCTCTCTCTCTCTCCAGCGCCAGTGGGGGCTTAGTGAGTACTTAAGACAAAGGTGGAAGCGAGGGAGCAACCTCACAGGAAGAGAGGGGAAATATTTTTTTATTTGAAGATAAATGTAAATGGACGACCAGTGTGAATACACAAGAATGATGCACTCGAAGTCGGGCAAAACTAACATGTTTGCAAGAAAATGTAAATGTCCATCCATTAGCTAACAGATAAACTTTATCGAATAATTTATACATAAATACTGGAATAGAGTAGGTAAATACTATACATAGGTACAGATGAGCAATAGGCCTACCCTACCAAACTCACCTATAAATGATGAATACAGATAATTATTGATATATATATATATATACACACATATATATATACATATATATACAGTATATATATATATATACAGTATATATATATATATATATATATATAAACACACACACACACACACATATATATATATATATATATATATATATATATATATATATATATATATATATAGAGAGAGAGAGAGAGAGAGAGAGAGAGAGAGAGAGAAAATTTGGTCGACGTGTCCGTGCATGATAGAGTAGGTTTGCATCAAGTGATAGATTCCATAGGAGGGGATGGGGGAGGGAGGGAAGTATGAGGGGCCGGGGGGGATCTTCCCCCTCCCCTGTGATTCTGCGGGGGCCAACGAACAGACTCCCACGGTCATGGAAGGGGGCAGGAGGAAGGAAACCCCGGGGCAGGTTTCTCCCCTCCGCCCCCCCCCCCCCAGCCAGCCCTCAGCCGGAGGCACAATTGATGATGTTTAGTCTTTTGCGCATTTCTGGAAATGTCCTGTGCAGGCGTGGTGCCGGCATGGACGGAAACGTCGGACTTAGGCCGGGGGCGCTCGCTTCAAACTGGGAGGGGAGGAGGGCGGGGGAAGAGAGTAGGTCGGGAGGGTGGTAGGGAGGGACGGGGGGAGGGAGCGGAGAGCCCGGAGCTGTTTCAAAGAAGGAGTTGACCTACCGAGAATGTGGGGTGTCACGTTATCGTATTTCATGGATGCTATTGCTCTATTTTTCTGCCGCCGTTGCGCGCTAGGGATCTGCGGACGGGGAGCGGCGCGGGTCGAGGGATAAAGGAGAAGAGACCTGGATAAGGCCAAGCGCAGGGGTTGTCGTCAACAGTTTCAGTGATGGGGTGGTGTACTTGTTGGCGCGCGCACACACACACACACACACACACACACACACACACACACACACACACACACACACACACACACACATACACGAATACACAAGTTATTGTGTTAGCCGCCGTTGTGAGAGGGCGTCCCCGCCTCCGCTGCATCCGCCATAGCGAGTCAGCGGAGTTAACCATAGTGATGGACCTAATAGGGCTCATTTCCAGATTCATCAACCAGAAATTTAAGGCATAAGGGTAGTTAGTCCATAGTTCACGAGGATGAATAAACTCGTTAAAAGCAGGGTCACCTCGTGTAGGTCCTCATCCACCACCACGCTTATGTAGTGCTGTTATCAATAACATTTGCTGGCCTGGCACATATGCGGTCCGTTCATAGGGAAGGAGAGTCGGGTAAAAAGAGTAACGAAAGAAAAACTAAGAAGACACAGCTTCAAAAACTTGAGTTCAACTATAATGGATGGAAACGTCATAGACAGAGTAATTATGTAACGAATCAGCAAATAAAGTAGATGTTCCTACGCCCTGCATAAAGTACTGACCAACAGACACACGTCCCGCAGGATCAAACTGCGAATGTGCAATTTGATGATTAAGCCCACCGTTATACACGATATGTACCTGGGCCCTGATAAAGGACGGAATAGGGAAACTATAAGTCTTTGAGAAGAGCATTCTGCGAAGAATGATTGGTGGGGTCTAACGACGTGGATGTAGACCAGTGGGTAAGAAGACACAATGCCAGAGAGCAGAACAACCCCCTATATGCAAGGCGACATTAAATCTATGCGTTTGCGATGCACAGAAGCGGCAGAACACAGGATGGCAAAGAGCACTCCAGGTATACGACTAGCAAACAACAACACAAGGTCAGATGAGAGACTTAACGATGGGTCCTCAGGCCCGACAGCCACAGAAGTGTGAGTGAGAATGATATACTTAATAGGTGGTTGTGGGGTTACAGTGGAAATGTGGGGTCCTATTAAGTGAATAACTGAAGGTGTATTTTGTGCAAAACAAAAAATAACGGACAAAAAACAGTCGGAAAGGGCGACTGGTGACGGTTGTAGTGAATACGGTACCTTCACTGACATGAACAGGATACTGCTTATAGATATTTTTTTTAAAGGAAAAAGTAACATAGACTAGACAAGAACAAGAATGCTCCAAATGATGACGAAAACAAAGAAAATTGTGAGTGCACTTAATATACAGTTAATAATCCAGGGGGCAACAACTGAAAACTTAGAATGTCAATTGAATTATATGACTAATTTAAAAGAAATTCAAATTAATGAATTTGGCAAATTGAAAGGGGGCTAAAAAAGTCGAAATGAAAAGAGATCAGCTAGAAGTTAAGGTGAATAAAAGCAATTGCAAGGCAAGAAAAAAGAAAAGAAAACAAGAAGAGAATTGGTGAACTATTCACGATAGGAAAATATGATAATGGATCAACAAAGGAGAGAGTAAAAGGAAGGTTTGAAAAGTGAGTTGACAAGGGAACTTCAAGGTAGAGAAACACTGATAAGAGACGTAGTGGACAAACATAAGTGTATTATGACTGGATGGAAAGTGGAACATTTATCAGCAAGAACAGAAAGAAAGAGAAAGAGAGAGAGAAAAGGAAAACAGAAAAATAAAATTACACAAGTAATCATGAACAGTGAAGATGAGATTCACGAAGTAATGGAAGAAGTATGGTTAGATAGACAAACACAAGGAAGTTCACAGCCAATGAAAATAAAGTTGAAACTGCATAAAAAAAATGTAAAAGATAGATGAATGAATTACTTGGAAGAAAAGGAAATCTTGGTTGAAAATCTATTTGGACTCGGAAAAGTTAATCCATGTGTAATCCTCCTGTCAAGTTTTTACTCGACAATGATCGATGCACTGCATGAAAGAAAGAGTGAGCGTTTAGACTGTATTCCTGGACCTGGAAAATACTTTTACAAAGCGTAGGAGATCTTAAAGGAAGCACAATGGAATGGATAAAGGACTTCCTAAAGCAGCGTTTCATAACCTTTTCCGACCCTACGGACACCCCTGTAGTCAGGTCTGGGCAGTCTAGCAGCTCCTTGACGTTGGTTAACGTCTGATTACTAGATGGATAAGGGAAAGAGAAGTGAAGCACCGTCATGTACTCAGTACTTTCCAACGCTCCATAAAATTGAATTCAGAACTCCCAAAGGATGCAAGCACCACAGGTTAAGAAACTTTGTCCTAAAGTATGAACCCATGCGAACGGTAGTGAAAGATGAAATTCTGAATTGGAGAGGTGACTGATGGGGTACCACAGGGCTTTGTACTGGCACCAGCAATGTTCATTTTGTATATCAACTATATGATGAATGGAATGGCGCGACGTAACCTTATTTTCAGACGATGGCAAAACCATGAAAAGAGTGAAATATGAGGGGGATTGTGAATTGTTACAGGGAGACGTAGATATGATTTATGAACGAAGCCAGATGTGGGAGATGATATACAATACAAAGAAATGCAGACTCTTGGAAATGAGCCAAAGTTAAAAAGAGACTGTCAGGGAGTCACAAAATGGAAAATAAAATCATAAAGGCAAAAGAGGAATAATAAAAGGAAAAATAATCAGAGATGATCTGCCGCCAGGAAATCATATAAATATAATAACGGGAGAGACATACAAAATAATAAACACAAATGCGACATTTCGTTATAAGGATGAGGATATGATGAAGTAAAATGATTGAAAGTTTGACCTACCCCAGGTATATGCTGCACCAGATGTTGCCTCACAAAAAGAAAGGGTAAAATAAAGGGAGAATATAAAGCGGCAACCAGAAGGATCCTAAGCCTTGCAGATAAAATATATAAGAGGTGAAAAAAAGACAGAGAGAATTTCTTAATCTGGTTCATGTCCTCTTCTAGCAATGAGATCCCCCCAGCACCACTATATTTACATTCATACCAAAACTCTTCATACCCACTTAAACCAGTTCAAAAAACCTCCTTTTTAAATTTTTCTCATTACCAGGAAAATATGCACGGAAGGGATCTTTATTAGTACGACGTTCTCATTACCAGGAAAATATGCACGGAAGGGATCTTTATTAGTACGACGTTTCGGTTGTTACAGATTTAACAAGTACATGAACAAGAAAAACGTCATACCCGTGGTGTTATTGATGGACTTGTCGGTAACTCACAAAACCTCAAATCTCCCTTCCCAATTTCACCCTCTCCCATATTATCCTCGAAGACACTTCTTTCTAGTCCAACACACACTTTCCTATATCATCACTTACCTTACCTCCCTCAGCCCTTGTCACTCTTGATGTACTCCCTACCACACTTCCAACATAAAATTGAACCCTCCCTTTAAATTTAGTTTTACTCAACGCTTATACATCCATCTTTCTTCTCGGAGATATCTCACCAATATCTTTTTACTCTCATCTGTGCCCCATCCACGCAATCTAATGACCCAATTATTAGGGGTCTGATTGAGTTCCCGGTTTCGTTTCTCCTCTCCTTCGATACAATTTCATCAGTTTCAGGCCTAAAACATTCTCAAGAAGAAGAAGAAGAAGAAGAAGAGGAAGAAGAAGAAGAAGAGGAAGAAGAAGGTAAATTTTCTCCTGTTCCTAGGTCGATTTTTTCCCTGGCTTCATTTACTAGTTTTATCATTTTTGTTCTCTTCTTAAGTCCAAATATTCCTAAACGATTCCTTATCTGCTAGTTTTCATGTCTTACTGATTATCTCATTTACCGTACACGAGTTTGTTCCTTGTTAAAGAAAAGGGTACCACACTGGATTATTTTTCCTCCTACATCCTACCTCCAACATTTCAACAGTATGTCTAACATCGGTATAGGTTTACAATCTCTTGGTTCATCATTCAACTTCGCTATATATGATGGAAATATATAATTTAATATTTAGGGATTTGAAAAATAGAATATTGTAACCGACGCCGTTTTTACTTCAACGAACTCTCAACCGTCGGCGCTGGTGAAGCCTGTGGAAGCCCAGTGTGATAACCCCAGCAAGAGGCACTTCACGCCAGGAGGCACTTAGAATGACCGTGTTCAGACTGCCAGGACAGTTAGCAGTCGCCGGGTCTATGAAATGTGACGAGCGAGACCAAAATCCACCAGCTATGTTGGCAGACAAGAGAGGTAAACATCTCGAAAGAGATAACGCGGGAAGAAGAAAACGAAAGAGTTTGTGTACGAAGAGATAAATTAGAGACTGGGAAGTTCACTCCATGAGGAACTTGGCTTCAACCTTGGATGTCGTTACCTTTCCCGCCCTGTGTGTTACGACTTCGAGGGCAAGTGGAAGAACTTACTGGTTGTCGATGGAATCGAACGTGGTCCTCACATTGTGCGGACTGTGATCGACTACAACTCGCCACTCTGCTCATACGGCGGAAGAAGAGGGTGAAGTTAAGGGTTATATTTCTATTTGTAGGATGAGAAAGTAGATAAAAGATATAAGATCGGAAAAGTGGGGTGGAGGAGGCAGTGATAAGAGCGATAAGAAAGTATCACAGGGTAGGAAGTGCCGGGGTCAGGAAGGAGAAGAGAGTGGGTGGGGGTGGGTGAGAAGGGTATGAGAGATGGGTGCGCTCGAGGAGGAGGAGGAAGAGGTGGAGGAGGAGGAAGAGGAGGCGGAGGAGGAGGAGGAGGAGGAAGAGGAGGCGGAGGAGGAGGAGGAAGAGGAGGAGGAGGGGGAAGAAGCGGAGGGGAGGAGGAAGAGGAGGCGGAGGAGGAGGAGGAGGAGGAGGAGGAAGAGGAGGCGGAGGAGGAAGAGGAGGGAACAGTAAAGTTAGTTGTGCGCGAATTGGGGTTCGAGGGCGCGGGCGAGTTAAGGGGGGGGGAGTGACTCACGGCCTTGAAATGAATGGAGCGGGAAGGTGGAGGGAAGTTGGGAAGGCGGATGAGGAGGGAAGGCAGGGAAGTGAGGTAGTTTGTGGGAAATGTGGTGAAGGAAGGATGGAAGGGAGGAAAGAAGGAAAGATGGAATGACGGAAAGAAAGAAGGAAGGAAAGAAAAAAGGAAGGAAGGAAGTAAAGAAAAAACGAAGGAAGGAAGGAAAGAAGGAAGGGTGGAAAGTAGGAAAAAAGAAAAGAAAAAGAAAGAAAGAAGAAAGGAAGGAAAGAAGTAAGGAGGGAAGGAAGGAAGGAAGGAAGGAAAAAAGAAAGAAAGTAAAGAAGGAAGGAAGGAAGGAAAGAAGGAAGGAAGGAAAGAAGTAAGGAAAGAAAGAAGAAAGCAAGGAAGGAAGGAAAGAAGGAAGGAAGGAAAGAAGTAAGGAAAGAAAGAAGAAAGCAAGGAAAAAAGAAGAAAGGAAGGAAAGAAGAAATTAAGGAAAGAAGGCAGTAAAGAATGAAGGAATCAAAGAAGGAAGGAAAGAAGGAAAAGAAGGAGGGAAGGAAGAAAAGAAGAAAGAAATAAGGAAGGATGAAAGGTAGGATGGAAGTAAGGAAGGAAGAAGTGAGGAGGGAAGGAAATATAGAAGGGAAGAAGGAAAGAAGGTCTTAAAAGGAGTGAGGGGAAATGGAATCACGAATGAGATGAAAATAGGAAGACAGAGGATTAAGGAAACGGAGGAGGGGTCAGTCGTTGCCCTCCTTATGTACAGTGTGTGTATATATATATATATATATATATATATATATATATATATATATATATATATATATATATATATACATATATATATTCGTGGTTTGTGGGGCTAGTACCTGCTCCAATCTCAACCTTGTCGGTAGTCCGGAACTGTTCGTAATACAAGAACGCTGGAGTTACGATGTCCACGCTATCGCCACATCAGTGACGATACCCGGAGGAAGTTGATGTATCACATACACACACAGTGATGTCACCAAGTCACCTCGGGTCTTGAGGTGAGATGCAGCGGTCGGGGGTCATTACTCAAGCGTGAATGAAGCTCTTCCTAACCTCTGCGCATCGGCGAAGGTTGGAACAAGACACCATGGTGGGTCCCTGTCCATCAACCGAGGCGAGCTTCAACACACCACCGTGGTGCCCAGCCACGACAGTTTCCTCTCCAGTAAGCAACTTACGCTCATTGGCCCGGGCGAGGGTCGATCTGCCGACCCCGTGACTACGAGGCCAGCGCATTACCACTGTAGGAGGCTGTGACCTTAACCTATGAGTGATGCTACATCCGCGACAGGTTTCTTGGTTTATCTTTGTGACGCCTTCTCGTTAGGGAAGGGGTTGCCGCCGCTCGCCCATTTCGATTGGCTCCTCCTTCCTTTTATTGTGGCTGCCAACAGAATAGTTCATTCATTCCTGTGGTACGCCCTCGATAACGAAGGGGACAAAAACATCATGATGTTGTTTCAAAGATGGTAAGGGCGTAAACCAACACAATACACCCACGCATGATAGTGACATCGTGATGACGGCAATAGTGACTACGGAATGCCGGTGCTTATCCACAAGTGGTGTTGCAGTTGATGGCGGTAGATAAGATTAATGAGAGCATGATAACGCGTCCTCGCTGTAGGGTGCAGCACTCTGTGTTGTGCGCACAAGCACTTGGCATGGGCTCGGTTTACTCCTGTACCCGAGCCACACAGGCATTTCCATAAATATTTACCTAAATATTTGGAGACTTTTTTTTCGAGGCCAGAGTCTGCAAGCGAAGTCTTCTTAGGTTTCCACACGCATATTCAAATGCGTTTCCTTGAATATTCACACAAAGAACACAAAAGATTTCCGTGTGCGTACATGTTTGCTCAAAGACTATCCAATTACATGTAGTTTTCTTCGTACGACATCAATAAAACATGCACCTACTCTTTGTACGCATCCCTCAAGTATTAAGAAATTACGGACGGAGTGATGTTGGGGCGACGGGGGTGGTTGGGGATAAACGTGAGGGTTTTGGGCTGGGATTTGAAGCTGGTGAGTGAGTGGGTGGGTGGAGGTAGATGAGCCAGTTATTGCTTGTGGATGACACTGCATTTGTGGCTGGGATAGAGTAGGGTCTGAGAGAGCTAGTGGCGGAATTTGAGAGGGTATTTGAGATAAAAAAAAAAGAAAAAAAAAGCTGAGAGTAAATGTGGACCAAAGTAAGGTGATGAGATGTACAAGGGGAGAAAGTGGCGGTGGGTTGGAGGTAATTCTTAAAGGAGAGGGGTTGGAGGAACTGAGGAGCTTATTTAGGGCCAAATACAACAGGGAACGAAGGAGAATGAAGCCATGAAAAATAGGTATCTGGGGGTGAACACAGAGAGAAGGCTGATGGAAAAGGTAATTGTGGTCACGATGCGACAGAGAACTGGAATTCAAGCGAGGCAAAAGGAACCTAAATGTGTTCAAGGTGAATTCTTTAAAAAGTGTGGTGGAGGTTACGTGGATGTATAGAGTGAGAAATAAGGAGGTGAGGAAAAGAACTGAGTTGGAAAGAGAGCTGATAGATATGGTTGATCAAAGGATACTGGGATGGTATGGGCACATGGAAATATGATTGCAGAAAGCCAAACAAAAATACTGTGGGAGGTAAAGGTGGATGGAGTGAACTTGGGAAGACCGAGAATGGTTGGGGGTGATAAGGGACCTTAGGTACAAGGACTATGTCGAGCAAGAAAGAGATAGGGCAAAAGATAGGTGTGAAAGGAGAGTGGTAGGAAATGGATGAATGCGGCCTGAATGTATTTCCTTTTGTCTGCCTTGTATATGGAGTGGCTAAGGGGGAGGGGAAGGTTGGCATGTAATGAGGAGATTGGGTAAACCAGCTTTAACTGTCGGGCCCTGCTGTGTTTTGCTGTATTGCTTCAGACTTGAGCATTTTGCCAAGGACGGGGATGATTTTTCATTCATAAGCAGATAAGACAGAAGGCGCAACAAATAGGTTTTGGATGGCTGTGGGATGAGTGAAAGCATATCTATCCTTTTTGAGTTTCTTTTCATGTCCTCTTGTCCAACTTTAATAAATTATCTCTACCTAGGACTTCCATTCCTTTCATAATTCTGTGTGTGTGTGTGTGTGTGTGTGTGTGTGTGTGTGTGTGTGTGTGTGTGTGTGTGTGTGTGTGTGTGTGTGTGTGAATATGTGTGTGCGTTTTCAAAATTGTATTTACCTAATCGTGGTATACGCTATGCTTATAGCGTCCGGACCCTGCCTTTCCCACTGGTCAATTCTGACCTTGAACTGTCCCAAATTATTTGACTTTACTAATTATTCGTTCAAACTATTCCATTAATCAATAATCCTGGATGGAAGAATGTATTCTTTAATATCATTCAAACATCCAATGATCTTTAATCTCGTCCATGGCCTCTGAATTTCCTTCGATCCCACACTAAAGGTTCTTTATCAATTACAGCCACTACCTTCATCGTTCTGAACACTGTTATTAGATCACCTCTCTTTCCTCTCTCTCGGAAGTAATTTAGTTACTGTTCTCAGAACTTTCTCTATCTTGTTTAAAATTGATTTGTCTGTGGCGACCACGCCACTGCAGCACATTTTAGGGCAAATCAAGTTTGCGATAATCTTCATCATGTCTTTTTTTGTGTGGTGGAATGTTACTTCTATATTCTTCAATAGGTTATGAATTTCCCCAGCGATCCTTTCGATGTATTTCTGGTGAAAATTTTTCTAATATTCCAAGTCTCCTTTGTTTTTGTAATTAAAACAAAACATCCAATAGAACGCTGATGGCCTATTCCTACACCCATTTCCAATTTTTGCATTTCTTCACATTGAAATTCAACTCCAGCTCCCGGATTCACTGATGTGTCCTGTCTAATTCTCTTGTAGCAACCTACAATCCTCTATATTACTTACTCATCTCATGGCCTTTGCACCCTCTGCGAATAAGTTAGCATAACTTGTCATTAACATATACCAAGAGCATGACTGGCGGTAACACTGACCTCTGTGGGACACCACTGGTAACTTTCCTCCATCCAAACATCCTGTCCTTTACTAATGATTCCTCAATGATCTGTCCTTCAGGACGTCTATCATCCATCCCAGTGAGTTCCCTTTAAGACTTCTTGTATTTTCCAGCTTCCATAGAAAATTTTTGGGAGGTATCTTATGAGAAACTTTCTCTAGATTAATGCAAATACCGTGCAATGAACCATCCCTTTCTTGGAGCACATCTATTTCTCTTGAATAAGAATTCAACAAATTGGAAACATAATCTTCCTTTAATGAAGCATAATTAGACTTCCACCAGAATTTAGGTCCTGAAATAATGTTAAATTCTTTTCCAATTTGTTCTCGACTGGACATGTCAAGTTTCTCCTTCAATAACGATTTACCTATAATCTACCTGATATTAAACCATTTATATCTCTATGCGCCATTTATTTATTTTTTATTATTTTGATTTTTTCCTTGAATTAACACCTTCTTCTGATACCATTACCTCAGCTTCTAGTCCATCGCCCTGCAGTAAAACTCTATGGAGCCCTGTGACAACGAACACATGATTACACGCAACAGAATCGTGTGATGGACAGGTATAGGAATCTTAGTACAGGAACCACTGACTCGTCTAGAAAAGCTGAAGATTCGGGGGTGGGGGGTTACCAAGCCCCTCCGCTTTTGGTGGCTGGCAACCTTCCTTTGCACGCCGTCCATCTACGAAGAACGAACGCCCAAGACTGATACACCGTGACCTTATTAACTTGTACACGCAAACGAAGAAACGGACCATAAATATCCGTCACGCGATCTTTGCTCTACAGACTGCCTGGCACAGGGTGGGCACCAGTCTGGACAAGGTTTCCATCAAGAATCCTTTAATCCAGACCTGATCCCACTGTCCGGCGACAAGCGTTCCTTTCGCGCAGGACTTCACATAATACGACACGAGTTCCCAAGCCACTTCAAGGGATAATCTGCAGTAATACATGACTGTCATTAATAACATAATGAAATCCAATAGAAGCGGAGCATCGAACCTGGGACCTAAAAATTAAGTCCAGTCTACTACCATCTTTCACACACACAAACACACACACACACCAACACACACACACACACAAACGGCTTGCTGGTGTGATTAGGGTCTTAATCTCTCACGTGAAAGGTCCGAAACCGTGCCCCACTCTGCGCTCGAAAACCTCACTAACACTGCAAACTGTTACTGATCTTTTGAGCGAGGGGATTTTGTGTGTGTGTGTGTGTGTGTGTGTGTGTGTGTGTGTGTGTGTGTGTGTGTGTGTGTGTGTGTGTGTGTGTGTGTGTGTGTGTGTGTGTGTGTGTGTGTGTGTGTGTGTGTGTGCGTTAGGTCATAGCATTATCATAATTTTATCTATTGTAAGCCTGAAGTCTCATTTGGAGAGGTAATAGCTGTCGATCACAAGTCGAACACGTGATGCAAGACCATAAATCACACACACACACACACACACACACATTCCTAAGAAAACTGTAAGTGGAATTAACGATACTTTCATCAAAGACTTCCCTTTACCTGAATCCCCAATAGGTGCAGGAAAGGGTCACTCTAGATGGAACAGGATTCTAAAATGGGTCGTCTTGTGGTCAAGATGATTTGTTGTATGGAAGAGAGAGAAAAACATCCTTTTCAATGTGCAATTTGCTTGTGTTCACAGCGCTGCCTGCTGCTTGTGTAAAAGGTGGGAAGAGATGACGTTTGGGGGTGGTGGAGGAGGGGGGTAGGGAGGAGGAGGCAAGGGGGCACATGGTTCGCGTCGTGACGGTTGCACAGTTGTCTGCCAGCGAGGGTGCGTGCGTGCCTTCAGGTACACCCTTTCGTTAATTTCGTCATTTTCTGTGAACAAGATTTCCTACCCCAGGCTGGAGTAATTTCCTCCTGTAAGAATGGAAACATTCTTCTCACCTTCGGACAATGCGTCTGTTGAAGAGGTCAAAATTAAAACGTAGTAGTACTTGTTTAAAAGGAATGAGAGCGTGGCGTCCCATCAACGCTTGCAACAGACCCAGCCGTGGGGAGAGTCGCTACCCGAACGCATTGTTTTGTCAGTTTCTACTTGCTCTGCGCCATTTGGTAGTAGAATGCACGGCATGGCAACAGTGTCCAAAGCATGCTTGAGCCCCACGTACACACGAACGCACGCGCAAATGCGCCACTCGTACACCTAGACCCTGCTTCAGACATAGATACAAAGAAATTGTTAGACAGACTACACGTGTAGGTTCTTGCTGCTTCTATAAATGCACGCATATGAACACACTCACAGACACGCTTGCAATAAAACAGAGACAGTGTAGTCCTCATGCTCAAAGTTGTATTTCCATACTGCTACAAAAATCTAAAGAAGACAGTTTTTGTCCAGCAACACATGAAGGCTGTATCATCTCGTTCCTTACCGATACCTCGATAACCGTTGGCGCCATGTCGCCATTTCACCAAGGCTTACCTGCAAAAAGAGAAACAAGATATCAGAACAGCGTTTGTGAAAAGATTAGGTGTAGTGTTTTTCGCCCTGGGTTAGATGCTGCCCACCCCACACTCCCCGGGGGGACCACAGGTCAAATGTGGGACGATGTAAAGAAAACCAGAGGACAGTAACATAAATACCGGGTACATGAAGTATAGGTGAACAGCTTATAATTTACTGTTTGTGACAACATAAGATCGTACGTCAAAGATGATCGGAAAATTAGGGATACATTTTTTCTATACACACACACACACACACACAGGCATATGCACACACACTGGAATTATTGGCCAAACTGGAACTACCAACCCTGGAACAAAGAAGAGAAAGAGGAGAATTTACAGAATTATGAAAGGGATGGAAGTCCTCGACAGAGAAGATTGATTAACGTGGGATAAAAGAAAAACAAGAGGACATGAAAAGAAACTCAAAAAGGATAGTTATAGAAGAGATATGAAAAAGAATAGTTTCCCATAGAGTGGTAGATATCTGGAACAAATTGGATGAAACAACATTGTGTGCTAAAACTATACAAGAATATACAAAGGAGATGCTGAGAGATACAAAGACGGGTCACTACGAACACAGCTCTCTTTCCATATAGTACAACTAGGTAAACACACACACACACACACACACACACACACACAAAGGATTACAAAGGCGGAGCATACCAACAGGAGACCTTTTGGTCCATATCTAGGTCGAATGCGAAAAAAAAATCAAAACAATAATAAATGAATAAATAAAAACTATAATAATGTAAATAACAAATAAAATACATAAATAAATGCATATGTACAGTTAAATAATAAACAGATAAATAGTAAATAATAATAAATTGACATATTACTAATAATTAATTAATGATAATCAAACAGACAAATGATAAAACAAAAACAAATAATATAAAATAAATGATAATCACTACAGCATCTTGCTTAGGTGTTTATCTAAATGATTCTTAAAGCTTCGAACTGAACTACATTGCACTGCCTCTGCAGGAAGTTTATTCCATTCACACACACACACACACACAGTAGCCGACATGATGGCATCACGCGTGACTCCAATCTCCAGGAATATCAAGGATTAATCGTCGTAGGAATCCAAATATAAGCTTAAGTTGTAATATACGGGTTCTAGAGCTTGTGGACGGGGTTCCCGAATCTACGAGAAATAAAATGAAAGTTACAGTATCTTTCAAATAAAATTAATATTGCAAGAAAAATGGCTTTTTTTTTTTTTTGAACCGCTAATTTCGAATTTTCTGGCTTTGAAAAAGATAAAGTAGTGGATATCTATTTTTCTATGAAAGCAGGAATGGGAAATTTGAGCAGTGTCACTGACACATTATTAGAATAAATAAAGCAAATAAGGCTAGATTTAATTCTCAATTAGAGAAACTTGGAACGGTTGGTGATTATCCTAAATTCATAAAACAAGTTAGATGGAATTAATCAAATGAAAAGAGACAACGAAGAGATAAATACAAATAAAATAAGAGAAAGAACTCTATCAAGAAAAGAGTATGGGAAAGCGAAAGGAGACAAAGATATGATTCAAATGAACTTAAAAAAAGGTCATGTAACAATGTCAATGAATAGGGATGTGAAAGTTATTGAAGACCATATAGGATGGGGAAAAAGTCCATGAACCTGAACAAAGTAATTTTAGAAAGATATTTAAATAACGGAGAAATGAAGAACGAGATGATAGGAAAAGGATATATTGAAAATTTTAAAGAACAGAGAAGTATTTATGAGAGACGTGGTGGAATAAAGAAAGTGCATAACTATATACAAAAGGTCTTATCAAGACTGATAAGGGTAAAACAGGAACTTATAAAAGATAAGGGCATATTATCATTAGCATTAAATAACAGATAGATAATGATGATACTGAGGACGTCTAAAGGCTTGGCAAACATGAGGTTACTGAAGCGAGGCTAATGAAAATTAAGTTCATGTCACAAACAGTGATGAACGAGATCATCAGTAAAACTTGGAGGTTGGTTGACATTGATACGATTATATTTATATATCGATAAGTAGAGATACAATGGTAGAAGAAAGAGCAAAAATTAGAGATTTAGTCAGTGAAACTAGGGAAAAATAAAACTGCGGAAACGGAGAAAACAGATTTATTGGAGAGTGATTGTCCAGAAGTTGTGGAAATGATATCTGAAGTAGAATAATGTGTTCAAGGAAAAAGTCAAGACAATGTAAAGAGCTCGAAGGTAGCGCACACCCGTATGATGGCTTGATATAAACTAAATTAGCGGTAAAGGCTTGTTTGAGGAGAAGAAAGAAACCTGACATATCATGCCTAGTCAAGACCAAATCAGTTTACGCGATGGAATGTAATATATATGGAGAAGGGAAAGAGACGACCAATGGAGGAGGTGAGATGAAGGTACTGAAGAATTTGAAAGTGGTCCACGTGATACTAAGAGAAGTAATGGATGAAAGAGGAAACAGGAGGAAAAGGTGATAGAGATTTTGCAGTGGTGCACGTGCCATATTATATAAAGGTATGGGAAGAAGATTAACAATGAATATTATTAGACATCGGAACATAGTTGAAGGAAACAGCCGAAAAGTGTGACAACATCGTCCTATTCGGTGACTTCAACTGCAGAGAGGTAAACTGGGATGACTGGGAAGCGGGTGGGAATGCAGCGTCAGGTGGTAAATACACTACCGAGTATAGCAATGAACAATGTAATGATTCAATGGATGACAGAACCAACATGGATGAGAGGGAAAAGCACACTAGTCAGATTGTATTTACGGCTAAAGAACCAGATGGTGTAGATTCCTTAATTTACCGATGTCCTATGGGAAAGAGCGACAATGTATTTTTGGAGTTCCACTTGACTGTAGGGAATCCAAAACACACACACACACACACACACACACACACACACACACACACACACACACACACACACACACACTCCTACACACACAAACACGCACGCACGCACACACACACACACACACACACACAAACGCACGCATACAGAAACACGGATTTGCAGAGTCGTTATCTTCAAGGACTTTGACAACTAAAACTCCTGCCATGGAAAGGCCTTGCGGCTCCTGAGGTATACAGGACCCCCCGGTGGAGAAAGACTTGTCCCACAAAAGAAAATGTGGAACAGAGAGATTGGGGGTGGAGTGGGATGGGGAGGGGGATGGGATGAGGAAGTGCAAGGGCGGCGTGTCGCGGGAGAATGCGAGAAAGCAGCTTCAGATAAGGAACCCGGGGGGAAGGGGCGAGTAAGGAAACACCAAATGGCTTTGGGAGAAAGGGGGGCCTCAGGGAAGGTGATAAGTACATAAAACCGAATGATTGAATCGACGAATAGAGGTAAATAGGTAAATGACAGAGATAGATATCTGAAATATAGAGCATACTAATAAATTAATAGTTAAATACTAGTCCCATTGCACAACAGGCTATGTGGATGTCATTGTGGCCAAGCTGAATGAGGAAAGAATCCAAACAAGAACGCGACAAGAACACTCTTGTGCAAATACGTGCCTCTGTTGCACCAGGGTGGCCAGGAACGGGTGCGGAGGTGCGAGAAACAACTTGGAGGGTTGAGCCACTTAATTCGAAGGATCTATTCCCATCTAAATAAGATCACCTGATGACAGCTAGAACGAAAATACATGTCGACCCCGTACTCCAAGGGTAAGTTGTAATGCGAAGGGTCTTTCTTCGCCCGACTGAAATTGTCCAGAGACACAAAAAAGGGAATCGTATTCAAGGCGCTAATTTCGTGAAGTCTGAGGAAGCTCTCTCGGTTCAGATGAGCCGAGGGGCTGCCGGATTCATCAAAATCATGTGATCATAGGATTAACATGATATCCCCTCCACTTCTTTTACATACGAAGTCACTTATTTGCTTTATTCTTTTGAACTGCACTTGACCCCTTTCAAAATTCTTTTTCAGTATTGTTATCTGAGGAAATGTTTTTACAATAATACTTAGATTTCTTCCTAACATATGTACGAAATGCCATATACATGTGGAGCTGAGATGTAAAGAACGTCACTATGATTCTTTACACTGAGTAAGGCACTCCTAACTTTCACGGTGAATCTTACATTCTTATAATCGTTAAAGTTCGGTGAATTCCAAAGGTTGCCTATAGCCTACATTTATTTGTATGGGATGCAAGTACAATATTTGATTTGTTTTGTAGTACTCTAATATAATGCTAATGGCAGGTATACCAACAGCAACACATACAGTCTTTGGACCTTTTGGCTTCCACGGATGGAAGGAACAGTGGATCTTGGTTTTTCAAATCCGTAGACTCTTGCTCACAGCAGCGCCTGAAGTGATTACCTTCTTTCTGATAGTTTTTATTTTTTTTTTCAATTCAAATATTTTTCTTCTAATATTGCAATTACAGGCTGTAATGACTACAGAAATATCCAAACAGATGAAATATATACTTGTTTCCACTGGTTTGGAAAACCGAGAGTAATTTGTATGGCAACATCAGCTGACTGTCTGGAGTATATTTTAAGTAAATATTTAGGGACGGCATAGCTGCTATCCGATGTTGCCATCACATGCGCTCCTTTTTTCTTTCATGAGATGTACATCTCTTGAGTGAAGTTTGAAAACAAACTGACGTAACGCTTCGGATACCGCTATAGTCCTTGCAAAGGCAATTGGCTTAACCTTCACGCAATATGTGATAATTATCGAAAAATAAGACACTGATATTTCGATCATTCAACACCACTAACAGACTCAATCACAGAATGTCAATATATTCGAAGACCCCACCCCCCTCGCGAGACCTTTGTACTCAACCAGACTGCAAATTGTCGACATTATTTTGAATACCCGGGTCGTTTCAGTTAACCAAATTACCTGTCGATACTGCGGCGAAGCACTAAAACCCCCACCCCTACCCCCACCACCCCCGCCATGATCCACGCTGACAGATTCGTACGTCGATGGAGTCGTATGCAGTTCCTCCTCAGCATCACCACTCCTTCCAAAGGCTCTTTGAACTCGAAAGGAAAAATTTCGGAATAGTGAGGGACATAATGATGATGATGACGCTGTTGATGATGATGATAACGATGGTGACGCTGTTGATGATGATTGATGATGGTAATGAAGACGATGCTGATAATGACGTGTGTGTGATTCACTACGGTCTTGGATCACGTGTTGGACTTGCGATCGACAGTTATTAACCTCACAGATGAGAGATCAAATATGGTCCGATCAGTAATGCTGTGACCTTAAACACATTGACCGTGTGTGTGTGTGTGTATTTACCAAGTTGTATTATACGGAAAGGGGAGCTATGCTCGTAGTGACCCGTGTGTGTGTTTGTGTTCTCTCCTAAATTTTGCAAAGTCCAGAAGGCTGAGGATTGCTGACTTCAGGCTGCAGAGCTGAAAGCCTCGCCGATGGACTTGGTATGATAATGTTGGAGGAGTGGAAATCGATCACATGATCGTTAGTATTCGTTGGGGAATCCTACAGAACTGGAAGACTTGCAAGAATATTGTATACATTGGGAATAACCACACACTGTATTCGCAATACGACTGGGTATCAATTCCAGGAGAATCTCGATTTGTAATCCAACTTTTATTCGCCTCGTCGTTGTAACTGTTATGGAACAAATCAATGTTTGTGTTGATATCTTTCAAATAATCGAAACCGTCAGTCAGGGAATCTGAACGATGTTTTTGTTCGTTTCGCCCTTGTAACTATCATGGCGAAGCCAATAAAAGTCGCGTTTAAATGCTGCCGTGTCCGCTGATGGGAATGGGACTCGGGGTAAAACGAAGAGTGCCCCGGGCTACACTTGTGGTGAACACTCCCGCCGAGTCTGCTGTACGTAATAGGTTCCGACTCTTAATCCTTTGCGTGACAAGATGGGAACAGACGACGCCTAATTATCAGGGCCCGGGATCAAGGCTCCACGACTAAGATCTGGTTATTTGAAAGCTATCAATATATATACATATACACACATATATATATATATATATATATATATACATATATATATGTGTGTGTGTGTGTGTGTGTGTGTGTGTGTGTGTGTGTGTGTGTAAATACTTTTTGATTATCCAAGTATATTTACCTATTTGTAGTATACCAGGAAGGAGGAACGTTTGTCATTTTTTCTCACTTTAGTTATCATACCTGGCTACAAATCCATGTAGTGTGTGTGAGCGTACGTATGTGTGCTTGTGTATATGTGTGTGGATGTATATGATTATATACTAACACACCCACACCCACACCCACACCCACACCCACACCCACACATATATACATATATACATATATATATATATGTATATATATATGTATATATATATATATATATATACATATATATATGTGTGTGTGTGTGTGTGTGTGTGTGTGTGTGTGTGGTCTTGGATCACGTGTTGGACTCGTGATCGACAGTTATTAACCTCCAGGATGAAAGCTCAGAGCTCGTATGACCGATCTATGGGTAATGCTGTGACCTTACACGCACACATACCCCGAACTCCCTGTCCACGAGAGTTGGAGTAACAACCCGCAGCGCAGCGATACTGAAATTATTTCAGCCCTGGGCGGGATTCGAACCCGGACCGCCGTAGTGGCAGGCGAGAATTCTAACCACCGCGCCACGAGATTGTGTGTGTGTGTGTGTGTGTGTGTGTGTGTGTGTGTGTGTGTGTGTGTGTGTGTGTGTGTGTGTGTGTGTGTGTGTGCTTATGTATATATGGCGTGCTCAAGCCCCTATTGAGGTCAGAGTTTATACCTTAGGAGGTGAATGGGACTGTTGTGGGCTTCCCAGCACCGGAAGCTGTAGCAAGCGGCGGCGGGCGTCAGGCCATGCCATTGACAGCACCTACGTAAGGAGGAGGCTGAGGGACAGTGGTCGAGGAACAGTTGCAGGTGCTCGTTCACCCGAACGAAATGAAACGAAAAGTTGAACCTTTATGGAAAATGATGGCGTACCGGTCATGAGGAATGTTCGAGGGAGAGAAGGCTGTACATGTTAGTGGGCCGAGATCACGTGTGTTGCAAGAACAAAGAGGAAATGTGATGGAGGGGGGGGTGAGGGGCGAGGGGGAATGCACAACGGTGAATAAAAGAAAGAATACATAAGGCAAAAGTGAGAAGAAAGGATGGGCCGAGGAAATGGATCTGAAAGGAGGGGGAGAACAGCAAACGTGATATTGAACAAGGTCGTGGCAGGACGGGAGGGCGAGAGAGAAAATGAAAAGAGAAGAACAAAAAATGGAAGAGAGAGTGGAAGGAACTAAAGGGGGTGAATAGAGGAACACTATCTCTGAGAATAAAAAAGGAAGAGAAAATGGTAACAAAACAGCTCCTGGCATGGAGGGTACTGAAGGGAAATTAGACTATCAACGAAGACGGAGCGGCAAAGAGTTGGAACTGCAGAACTGAGGAAATGCTGGAAAGGTAGAAGAATGAAAATAAGAGAAAAAGGGGAGCCAGAATGGAGGAGTGGGGTTAGGATACAGGGAGCGGAGGAGCAAATGACCCTTTCCAAATGCGCGAGGAATGCCACTTAAGTGAATAAAGTCGTCTGGAAACAGCCAGAATAAATATACTATTCGATGATCTGCGTCCTCATAGCGTTGATCGGCACGGTACTTTCTGAGTGCTTGGCCAGATGTCGGGGTTGCGGGGATTGTCTTCACTGAAGGGAATCGCCTGGCGACGGGCCACTCGGGCAAGTCACAGGACGAGCCCAAGAAAACCCAGAGTCTTCTTCTTTTGAAATTGTGCTCTACCTGAAGACAGAAATCACGCGATTTTAATCAAATTGGAAATACCTTTCAGATGCGCTATCGGGATAAGGAGAGGAGAGTTCACCAGAGGAAAATTCACCAGAGGAGAGGAGAAGAACCATCATATTTATTGCCTGTCCGTTTTAGTTGGCGGAAGTTGACTAGAAAACGAAAAATAATGATAAAACCGCCAACAGGAGAAACCTTGCCGAAGTATACACCTTTAATGAAGAAAAAGTTAGGAAATGATGAACAGAACTATAATATGTCAAGGATATCTGAGAGTATCTAAATGGCTGCCATCAATATTGGGGACTGAAACACCCGTCAAACGAAAGAGGACGAGGAGGAGGAAGAGACGGAGAAGAAGGAGGAAGGAGGAACTGGAGGAGGAGGAAGGAGGAAGAAGAGGAGGAAGAGAAAGATGAAAAAGAGGAGGAGGAAAAGGATGATGAAGAGGAGAAAGAGGACGAGGAGGAGGAAGAAGATGAGGAAGAAGAGGAGGAAGAGGAGGGGGAAGAAGATGAGGAAGAAGAGGAGGAAGGAGGAGGGGGCTTGCTTTTAAGGAGTTTTGAGAGTTGTGGACTGATTGCCAATTGCGGAGTAGACGCTAAAACCCGTTTGATACCGACGACGACGACAACGGAAGAGGGCGAAGTTCATGGTCGAGACGGTTCCGACCAGGCCAGCCACCGCCACCGCCACGGCAACGGATCAAACTCAGGTTAAGGCGCGTTTTCCTTGGTGCGATTATCGCTCAACGATGATCGCTCATGGCTCAATGATGATCGCCCAAGCGATTGTCAAGAGCACTTTTTTTCTTTGTTTGTGAATGAAGGGGCTGTTTTGCTTCCGGATGCACAATACGAAGCTGCTGCTGCTGATCATCATTCAACCGAACCTACAACCAACGCGTTGACCCAAATGTGATGCCACGGGGGTTAGGATGTAATGCGCGTCGCCCGCCGTTGGGGCTGCGGTAGTAGGCTAATAACCGCACCGGGCAAAACGTACCTTTAATAGAATCGGCGGCTGGCCGCGGCGGTCGGAATCGGATCCGTGTAGGACGGTGTCCGCACGCCGAACGATGAGGCTAACCAAGATGGGTGCCGTACCCCTTTCACCACGGCGACCTCCTACTCCCCCTCTCTCTCTCTCTCTGGTGAGGGCCTCCTGGCCTTTGTCTCCAGAATAAGACAAATGAATCCCGTTGCTCTACTGGGATCGGAAGGGAAGGGGAGGGTAGGAATGGGAAAGGAAGGGTAGGGAAGGAAGAGAAGGGAGGGGAAGGTACAGAAAATGAAGGGAAGGGAAGGGAAAAGGAAGGGAAAGAAAAGGAAGAGAAGGGAAAGAAGGAAAAGGAAAGAAAGGGAAGGGAGTGGAATGAAAGGGGGTGGAAAGGGAGTGGAAGGGAAGGGAAGAAAATGGAAGGGAAGGGAAGGGAAGGGAAGGAAAGGGAAGGGAAGGAAAGGGAAGAAAATGGAAGGGGAGGAAAGGGGAGAAAATGGAAGGGAAGGGAGTGGAAGGGAAGTTGCTCGTCATGGGGTGCTAGGGGTTTTCGGTTATGGGGGCTCGCGGATATTTTGCGAAGATTGCTGAGGCCGAAGATTGCTGAGGCGGAACGAAAGGCCAGGAGGAAGGAGGCCGAAGAAGGAGGTCAAAAGTGATGAAGGAGCAGACAGGTCCGGTGGGGGGGGGGCGGCTCTAAATAAGTTGTGATGATAAGGTGCTGCAGGAAGGTTGGCTGTGGCGTCTACGGGCAAGTCGATAGGTTGCGTTGGGTGAAGACGGGGCGGGGGGGGGGGGAGGGGAACCAAGGGCTCTTGGGCGGCAGTAGCGGGAGGGAGACGAAACGAGGGGAAAGGAAGACGAGAGGAAGGGGAAAGCGAGGGGCGATGGGCCGTAGTACGTGGGAGACATAAAGCTCGAGCCACGAAGGAGGAACTGCGAGGGAAAAAAAAATCAAAGGTACAGAAGAAAATAGGACGCGTACTGGAGAACGAAAGGGGAGGCAGGGCATCACAAGAGAATAACAAATATGGTTAACAAGGGGATGAAGAGCCGGGAATGAAAACTAGTTTTAAAACGACATAGAAGAATGCTTTGTGTGTGTGTGTGTGTGTGTGTGTGTGTGTGTGTGTGTGTGTGTGTGTGTGTGTGTGTGTGTGTGTGTGTGTGTGTGTGTGTGTGTGTGTGTGTGTGTGTGTGTGTGTGTGCGTGCGCGCGCGCGCGCCCGCGCGCGCCCGCGCTTGAAATTGCGCGTTGCGCTTGCAGTAAATCGCTGAAGTTCGCGTAAGGGAATAGAAAATGGACGCAGATATGGCAAGACATGACGGTAAACAAGGGAGCATAAAATAAAGAAACGAACAGGAAGGAGGGGTTGATGAAAGGGAAGAGGCAGGCGGGGAGAAAGATTAGACGTGAATACAAGTAAAAAGTGGGTATCGGAAATAGGAGAACATCGTCGATGAAAGGAGGGAGGAAAAGGGAAACCCTTTGGGAAATAGCAGACGCAGGTACGGCTCGTATCAAGGTGGCTGGAGGGCCCCTTTCCCGGTAAGCACAGAGGAGGCTGGCTGGCTTGCTGGCGCAGAGGGAGAGGCGCTGGTAACCTGATTTAAGATACTGACGAGTGGTGGTCAATAACAGGCTCATTTGGGATGTTTACAGGGGATAGTGCCTTGAACGGAGGCAGGCCAGTTGGAAGCGCTCACATTTGCAAAGTGCTGATGAAATAATCGACTTTAGATGCTGACGGGGGCAATGAGAACACAAACAGGTATAAAGGGAAACTATCAAATGGAAAGAAGGTATTAGTCTGGAGTAGGAGCAGATGCAGGCAGATACAGACGGACTACTAAGACGCAGAGAATAATTAACGATTGGTGTGAAAATTAGGCAAACGGGAACTTATTCTAGGTGTGGGTAGATAGATTTACTTCGAGAAGAAAACTAATGACATGGCGTTATGACGAAGCTATCTCGTGTCTTGGTGGTGAGACTGGAGCATCTCTTGATGTCACAGCTGCCTTTCCGAGGTGAAAAAGGTTCGAACTCAGTCGACTTTGGGCAGGTTTAGAGAAAACAGTGACAACTATAAGATGTACTGGAAGGTTAGAAAGGCTGTTTGCATGTTCTGTGTAGATGCAAGTTGATACTGGCAAGTTCTATTGGATACTCGTAGATGCACGGGAAGGTTCTGATAAATACAAGTTTTCTGACAGCTGTGGAATAAACAGTGACAACTACAAACGTATCCTACCCGGGGAAACTAGAGTAATAGGCTCATTAACAATGTTGTGAT
Organism: Oratosquilla oratoria; assembly: GCF_046742065.1. Taxonomy (NCBI): domain Eukaryota; kingdom Metazoa; phylum Arthropoda; class Malacostraca; order Stomatopoda; family Squillidae; genus Oratosquilla; species Oratosquilla oratoria. The sequence goes on along the minus strand of NC_134782.1, from coordinate 69,456,374 downwards.
CGTTGAAACACTGTTTTAAGAAAAGATTTAATAATTTATGGATGGGGATGACAGGTGGTAAGGGACATGGAACTGCCTAGTGTAGGCCTTATGGTCTCTTGCAGTCTCTTCCATTCTTATGTTCTTAGAACAACTGGGGAAATAAGATCTTCATCATTTTACAAAGATGGTCTTAGTGAAGGGGCTATCACACTGGGCTATTTTTCCTCCGACATCCTACCTCCAACCTCCATTTCAATAACTAGAACATGACTTCGTTTAAAGATATCTAGACTTCTCACATTTCAACAGTATTTCTTACATTCGCATAGGTTTACCATCTCTTAGCTCATCATTCAACTTTGCTATACATGACGGAAAGATAACTTGATATTTGGAGATTTGAAAATTGAAATACTGTAACCGAAGTCGTTTTATATTCGAACTGACTCTCAACGGTCGGCGCTGGTGAAGCCCGTGGAAGCTCAGTGTGGTAACCTCTTAAGAGAAGTAAGCAAGAGAAGGCTCATTTTATTGTTCATTTGCGTCGAATTACCAGGGAAAACTTTGCGACCACAAAGTTTTAACTTCCTTTCTCTGATGTAATCGGTTGAAAACAGTTCATTGTGGTACACTGATAGTTTCAGTCCGGGCATTCGTTAGCAGAGCGAGAATGACGGAAACATAAGAAGTGATTGTAACTGGCATTACAACTGTAACTGTAATTGATAATTGCGGTTGCACTTGTGGTAAGACACTGGGTACTGTGTGGAACTCATGAGCAAGAGGTCGTGAGTTCGAATCCCAGGGCCCGCTGCGCGCATCTTGCGGGGAGCCGACTCAAACATCGGCAAAAAAAAAAAAAAAAAAAAAAAAAAAACAGCGGCTTGCCACAACAGACAGGGCTTGCCATACCAAGGGTTTCTCACTTCCCACTTCGTGTGAGTGGAATGGTGAGGTGAGGTGGCACTTGCAACCATCCACTAAGAGAATGAAATACGAAAATGGGGAAAAAGATAAATGACGAAAGGTGACCTAAGGACAAGAGGAGGGAGGAGTTGGAGGAGTGAAGAAGAGGAGGATGACTGTACGGAGTAAAGGAAGATCAAATAAGAAAACAAAGAGGAAAGCAAGGCAGAATAAAAGGACGTGGGAGGTTCTAGGACAACGTTTACTGGCCTGGGATGCTAGGATCCGGGTTCTGCTGTGAAGCGATGCATACATGCTACACTTTCCTTTATCCTTCTAGTAATAAGGAATTTGTTAGGGAGTGGCGGACTGCATAGGCCTGGCTACAAGGGGGTGCTTGGGTCGGAAAAGGTTGCGAAACACTGCACTAGGAGGAGGAGGAGGAGGAGGAGGAGGAGGAGGAGGGGAAGAGGACACCAAGAAATGAACCTGTGACTCAAAATGAGAAGGGATAGGGGATGGGGGGGGGGTGATGTGGACCCAGGAGGGGAGGAAGAAGTTGGCTCTGAACGCGAGAGGCGGAAGACTAAAAGTTGGATTTACGAGTAGTAGAAGAGGGAAGAGGGGGCGACGAAGGAAACGAGGATGTGCTGCAACAGAAAGAGGAGTAGATGGATGAGAAGGAAGAGGAGGAGGAGGAGGAGGAAAGAGAAGAAAAAGGAAGAGGGGGAGAAGCACGTGGAGGAAGAAGAGGAAAAGGAGAATGCAGAAGGAAGGGAAGAAGACGAACTAGAGAAAAGAGAGAAATAACTGAAAGAACAGAAATAATAGAAAGGAAATGAAAGGAAGGAGGAGGAGGAGGAAGAGAGGGATGAGAGGGAGAGGGAAGAGGGGGAGGAGGAGTATGAGGGTTAGGAAAGGGAAGAAGCGGAGAGGGAAGAGGACAGAAGGCATTATCAGGGTAAGGAAACAAATAAGGTGAAACTAAAGAGGCACAGCAGGAGGAGAAAGGGTCTGGAAGGTGCCGATGGAAAGTTGACTAGATACATAGATAGGTAGGTAAATAGATAGATATATAAATAAATACAAATATACATCCACACACGCATGCAAACATGCATATAACAATGAATATAAACACATGTACACACACATATACATATATGCATAAATACGTACACATATGGATACATGAGATGGGAGAAAAGGAGAATAAGACAAGGAGGAGGAGGAGGAGGAGGAGGAGGAAGAGGAGAAGGACGAGGAGGAGGAAGAGGAGAAGGACGAGGAGGAGGACGAGGAGGAGGACGAAGAGGATAAACAAATTATAAAAGAAATAAGGTCGACGTAGGTAGGAGATCCACGAGTCAAACGTCACTGAAGACGCGAGGGGGAGATAAGAGAAGAGAAAGAAAGAAAAGAGAAACAGAATAACGGAGTAGAGAAGACGAGAGGTAGAAGAGGGAGAAGAGAGAAGAGGTAGGGAGGGAGAAAGAGGAGGGGGTAATCAAAGGAGATAGGACTGGAGAGGAACAGATGAATAAAAGATGGAATGGAGATGTGGAAAAAACGATGGGGCGGTGCTGGAGCGAGAGGGCGGGAAAGGATGGAGGGGGGAAAGAAAGGTGGGGTTGGGGAGGGAGGAACACAAATAGAACGGATACAAAAGAGAGAAAGAGAAAGAGAGAGAGACACACACACACACACAGAAGGAGAGAGAGAGAGAGAGAGAGAGAGAGAGAGAGAGAGAGAGAGAGAGAGAGAGAGAGAGAGAGAGAGAGAGAGAGAGAGAGAGAGAGAGAGAGAGAGAGAGAGAGAGAGAGAGAGAGAGAGAGAGAGAGAAGGGGGAGACAAGACAGAACAGAAGACGGGGGAGAAAAGAGGTTGAAGGGGAGGGGAGGAGAGACAAGATAGTCAAAGGGTGGGTGGGCCCGTGGGGGCTTTGGTTCCCCTTGTAACGGGGAAAAGGCATTTGGCTATTATATATGCATGTATGTATGAATGCATGTATGTATGCATATATGTATGTATATAATTATGTATGTATGAATGCATGTATGTATGCATATATGTATGTATATAATTATGTATGTATGAATGCATGTATGCATGTATGTATGCATATATGTATGCATGTATATATGTATTTATGTATCTATGTATGTATGTATGTATGAATGTGTGTATGCATATATGTATGTATGTATAGATGTATGTATGTATGAACGTATTTATGCATTTATGTATGCATACATGTATGTATGTATATATGTACAGTATGTATATATGTGTGTGTATGTATGCATGTATATATGACTGTACATGCGATATGTATGTAATGTATACAATGTATGTATGTATACAAGTATGTATTTATGTATGTATACAAGAAAACAGCTCTGGGACACTGGGGAAAGGGGAGGTTAACCGAGGTCAGGTCTGGAAGGACGGGCTCAGTCACAGAAAAAAAAAAAAAAAAAAAAGTTCCTCGAGGTGGTGGCAAAATGGTTACAGGAAGTTCTGTCGCCACGACCAAGGTCTGCACCTTTGGTGAGGCACCTTTACAAATTCTGTTTTGGTTAATGATCACACACGATTTCATCCAACCTGAGGACTCGAGAGGAAGACGTAAAGTCGGTTTCGAGTTTCCTTTGATGATGATGCAGTCCGCTGGGCGTCCAAGGCATGACTGACAGGTAAGTGAGGGGGTGGGTTAGGTATTCCTGTTGAGGGCTCTAAGATCAAGGACAACCTCACGACTGCTGCTGCTGCTGCTGAGGAGCCGGGACAGGCAAGAGTCTCCTGAAGAGAAACCGCTGCCCGCAAGATCGTACATGCCGGTCCGAGGAGACGGAAGGAGGAGGAAGCGTGTGACGTGCCTACTGAAGAAAGAGGACGAGAAGGTGGAGGAGAAAGGAGGTGGAGAAGGAGCAGGGGGAGGAAAAGGAGGAGGGGGAGGTAAAGGAGGAGGGGGAAGGAGGAGGAGGGGGAAGGAGGAGGAGGGGGAAGGAGGAGGAGGGGGAAGGAGGAGGAGGAGATGGGAGGATGGTGTGATCTTAATGAAGTGGCATGTGGGGTGTAGGGGTGGGGGGGGGGTTACCAAGGGTGAAGCGCGCAGGGGGAACGTTGAGGACTTGGTGCGGGTGGTGTCGCGGGCTAATTATCCTTTTCCTCGTGGGGAGGGACTCTATTTATTGTATTCTGTCTATTGTAACTCTATTTGAATCAGCTCAGGAGGCGTCGCCGAAGTAATGGGGTTCATGCCACGCCTCAACTCATTCCTTCGGCGGCACGATGGTGCAGCCTTCATATTCTATTCTGGCTAATACCAGACAACTTTATACCGTTTGCGAAGCTGCACCTCAGTGAAGATGGCTGGGATGCGATGTGACCCCCCCCACTACCACCACCACCTCCACCACTCCCGCCCTACTCAATCAAGGGCTGCCGTGATTCGCCCCATGGACACTGTTGTGGTAAATTGCAGACATTTTTTATTTCTTTATTCATTTATCCATTTGTTTTATATATATGCATATTTTTAATCATTTATCTATTCATTTCTATTTAGGTCAGAAGTCGTCGGCTTGGCAAAGTGGGTGGCGCCGAGGGAGGGCCAAATGCGGACATGATGCAGAAACGGAATCTACAAGAGGACAAGAAGACGAAGGTGGGTCGGCCGAAAGCAGTAGTATGGAGAGTTATGTGCAAGTGTATGTACTTGTATATATACTTTGATATAAGTACAGATTTCCATGTAGTTGTACTTGGACATTAAAAAATTTATGGTACTTATACTCAGGCCCAAAGTATTTGAAAAATAACAAGTACGTTCAAGTACAAACAAGAACTGCGTATAGATTCTAGCCAACATTGCGATTAATGATACCGGTAGGTGAATGCACTTTTCTGTTATTTTTTATTATAAAACTACCGGGTATATTAGTATAGAACAAGTTTTAATGCCCTGAAACTTATCTTTATATTCTGCACCAAATTTAGTTTTATTACTGATATGAGAAATACATGGATAGTCTTTTGCATTTGCAGCATAATACGGAATATTACTTATTCAAGTTATTCATAATGTATATGTTCTTGTTTTACAATTCTGTGATAAAAGCAGTGATGTGCTAAAATAAAGTTTTCATTCCCTTTTCTAAATTGAATCCCACTTTTTAACAATGCGAATCTGTCATAGGAATGTTCTCATCCATAAAATAGTTATATTTAATTACAATGGCATGTACTTGGACTTAAGTACATAGCAAAATTACTGTACTTGTACTTGTGCTTGAAAAGTACTTGGACTTGAGTACAGTCGCATGTACTTGGACCCAACCCTGGTAGGATGAGAGCTGCCAAGGGGAGGAAGAGGGGGAGAAGGAAGAGGAGGCGGATTAGGAGGAGGGAAGGGGAAGGAGGAGGAGGAGGTGGTGGAGGAAGAGAACAAGGAGAAGGAGGAGGAGGAGGGGAAGGAGGAGGCGGTAGTGGAGGAAGAGAAGGAGGAGGACGGGAGGGGAAGGAGGAGATGGATGTGGTGGAGGAAGAGAAGGAGGAGGAGGAGGGGAGGGGAAGGAGGAGGAGGGGAGGGGAAGGAGGAGGAGGAGGTGGTGGAGGAAGACGAGAAGTAGGAGGAGGGGAGGGAAAGGAGGAGAAGGAGAAGGAGGTGGGGGAGGAGAGGAGGAGAAGGTGAAGGAGGAGGGGAGGGGAGGGGTGGGGAGGGGAAGGAGCTCGATCATGAAGAGGAGAAGAGGTAAGATGAGAAGGGAGAGGAAAAGGGGAAGATGGAGGAGGATTTTGAGGAGCGCGATAAAGCGGAGGAGGACGAGGTGTGTGAGGAGGAGGAGGAAAATGAGGAAGCGGAATCTACTTCTGGTTATTTGTCGGCGATAATTAATCAACGCTTATGTCCTTGAGAACAAAATATTGCCGGAGTCAAAGTCATGGAGTCTCGCAGTCATGGAGGGGCAGTCACACAGTCACAGTCTTAGAGGCACAGTCATAGAGTCAAAATCATAGAGTCGAATGACAAAAAGAGGTAAAGGCAGTGGTCCTCAATCTTTTCCTCCCCCACCCCCACCCCGTTTCCTCTCCCCTCCTTCGTGAATTTTCAACAATCGTGTGGCTCCCATTCATCTTTCTCCCAAATCTCGCCCCGCCACCAAAGAAAGAAAAGAAAAGAAAAGAAAAAAAAAAGATGAAGAGAAACCCTTTACTTTATTACAATCATACTTATCTTATATTTCTTTTGCCAGGACAGATTGACGAATTTATTTATTTATTTACTTATTTCACTCAGATTCTTCACATTCTATAGAAATGTATAATTTGGAACAGTAGACCATGGCCCTCTTAATCTCTTGTCATGGCTCCCTGGTCCATAGGGGTGCCACTAAGGTTCCTAAGATATCGATTCCATAAAGTAGTGACTCCATGAAACTTATGACGTCAGTCCTCCAGATGGGGTGAGGCGGAAGAGAAAATGGAGGAAAATGATGAGGATGAGGATGAAGATAAGGATGAGGAGTAGCTTCAGGAGGAGGGAAGAAGGAGGAGGCTAGACGGAGGAGGAAGAAATGAGGGAGGAAGTGAGGGAAGAAGGAGGAGGTGACACGGGGTAGGAGGAGAAGGAAGAAAAGGAGGGGAAGCAGAAGGAGAAGGAGGACAAGAGGAAGGGGAGGAGTTGAGGGATTGGGGAGCGCGTGCCTTGAGAAACATTTATCTGTGTGATTAGGAGAGGATGGAACTGGGAGGGAGGTGGAGCGATCCTTTGGCCCGCTCTCCTTACCGAACTTTTACGAGTGATTGTACACAAAGTCGACATCACGAAGTTCTGTCGACTACTGTCAACTTCATTTATGCAAATACACCTTTGTTGTGAATCTTATATGCATCATCACTGGATCTGGTACCGGCCAATAAATGAGAACTTGTATGTTTTTGATTAATGATTGGTGGATACGGTGATTCAGCCGAAACTTTGAAATATAATACTGGGCAATCATGGTTCTATAATATTTTTTAAGTTGTGCATGTGTGTGTGTGTGTGTGTGTGTGTGTGTGTGTGTGTGTGTGTGTGTGTGTGTGTGTGTGTGTGCGTGTGTGTGTGTGTGTGTATGTTTACCTAGTTGTACGAGTATTATACGGGAAGGGGAGCTATGCTCGCAACATCTAGTTTGTTCTTCAATTCTTGTATGGTGTTTGCACACACTATTGTTTCGTCCAATTTGTTCCAGACATCCACCACTCTGTGTGATTTTTTTTTTAAGATCTCTTATATAACTATCCTTTTTAATTTCTCTCATGTCTCCTTGTTTTTCTTTTATCCTACTTTAATAAGTCTTCTCTGTCAAGGACTTCCATTCCTTTCATGATTCAGTAAATGGCCAATATATCTCCTCTTTCTCTTCTTTGTTCCAGGGTTGGTAGTTCCAGTTTAGACAATCTTTGTTCATATGTCAATTTTGAAAGTGTTGGGGCCATCTTTGTCGTTGCTCTTTGGATTCTTTCTAATTTCCTTATATATATATATATATATATATATATTTTTTTTTTTTTCTTTGGACTGGGTGTCCATAGTGTCGCAGCGTACTCCAATCTTGGTCTTGGTGTGATTAATATTTTTTTACCATTATTTCATCCAAGTTATTAAAAGACACCTTTATTGATCTTAGTAAATCGTAGGTTTCTCTGGCTATTTTGTTTATCTGGTTGTCTGGGGACATGTCTTTGGTGATAAATATTCGTAGGTCCTTTTCGGAACTAACTTAACTTCCTTTGTACCGATTTTATATTGTCCTGATTCTTTTTTTTTTTTACTTTTCCAAACTCTATTGTACTTCATTTCTTAATGTTGAAGTTCGCTTCCCACTTTTAACTCATTTCCCAAACTTTGTCCAGGTCTCTGTAGTGATTCAGTCTTTTTCTGTACTTACTTTTAGCAGTTTTGCGTCGTCTACAAAGAAGTTCATATAACATTCTAAACCTTCATCAATGTCATTTATATATATATATATATATATATATATATATATATATATATATATATATATATATATATATATATATATATATATATATATATATATATATATATATATATATATAGCAAACATTATCGGAGCCAATACTGAACCCAGATCGAGTTTTTATCTTTAAGCACCACTCTCTTTTTTCTCCCATGCAAGAAATCTTCCATTTCAATAAATTTCCTTGCATACCTGTTGTTTCAAGTTCTCTTAATATTTTTGTGTGGTACTTTATCAAACGCCTTTTATAAATCCAGGAAAGTACAGTCTGCCCATCCATTTCTTGCATGATATCTATTAACCTTGAGTAAAATCAAATCAAGTTTGTGGCACATGATCTTTCTTGTCTAAAACAGAATTGTTCTGGATTTAGTATATTGTTCTCTTCCAAATGTTTAGACCATCTAATACTTTTGATGACTTTTTCGCGTATTTTAGCTATTGTACTGGTAAGGGAGACCGGTCTATAGTTTGTTAGGTCTTCCTTGTCTCTCCCTTTATATATTGGCACAATATTTGCATTTTTCCAGTCTTGTGGTTCCTTTCCTTCTTTGAGTGAGCAATCTTTTATCTTATATATTTTGTCCATTACTTCATCTATACATTCTTTTAGTATCCAGTTTGCAATTCCGTCCGGGCCGTGTGATTTTCTTACATCAAGGTTCTTTATTTGGTCCCTTATTTCTTTCTGTGTCACATTCATTTTTTATTGTGTGTGTGTGTGTGTGTGTGTGTGTGTGTGTGTGTGTGTGTGTGTGTGTGTGTGTGTGTGTGTGTGTGTGTGCGCGCGCCCGCGTGTTTCAAGTATAGCGCGCAGCACGTGTGAGTCTGTAAACGCGAATGTAAGATAACAACTACACAGCTGATGGTAATAAAGATTTTACGAGTGTGTGAAAAGGCACGCTGAGGGGAACACTTTATCGGCTAGAAATAAATATAGAAGGAAACAAACAACTAAACAAGTAAATGGATGGATAGATAAATTAATATATATATATAAACAAATAGATAAATAGTTACGATGACAAACGAACGAAAATTTTTAAAACTCTTAGGTCCTCTTATCAGGAGACTTTCAAACAAATGCGATACCTAACGGGTGCGGGGCGAACCAAAACATCCACCAACGACACGAGACAAAGCGTCGACTTCGCGGTTATTCGTCGTCTCTTTTTCCTGCGAAATGGAAGCGATTTCGTATAGAATCGCGCGAGCCCAGACCGCTCGTCTGAAGAGACCTAACGACCACATTCCACTATATAAACAACAAAAGTCAACATAATTCTCTTGTTAATGGAACGTACATGAAAAAAGAAGAAGAAGAAAAAAAAGACCTTGGATACTCATCTAAAATGGGCAAACAGAACTACAGGGAAGGTATAAAAATGTCTGAGCAAAGCTTATACTATAGATCTTGGTGTTGTTCTGTGTTATTTAGCACATGCTTTAACTTGTATTCACGAAGTCTGGGACATTTTATACCTTGGAGGTTGCATATCTTAGAAACACATACGTAGCTTATAAAGCTGTCCCTTGCCCTCACACGATCACGCACAAAAGTCAACACCAATCTGACACAACTAAAAGAATAAGAGGACTGGTAAACAAACAAAACATCTTGGCGCCCAGGGACTTTGGGACTGAGACCTGGCTCAGCAGGGGCAAGAGCTCCACTTCAACGTTGAAAGCCAATTCTGTTAAAGCCACTGTCGTCAGGTTTGCATCGCTGGGGACAACATTGTGTCATCAAATACCCACAGAGGAAAACAACTGGACCTGCACGCACGCACGCACAAACACACACACACACACACACACACGCATGCTTGCTCGCTAATAGCTGCCCATCGTGGCCGATGACGACATACGATGTTCCCAAGGGTGATTTCCTTATGAATAGGTAAAGATGACTGATGTGGTGCAATGACTTCATCAAGGATGCTGCTGTCGTCTTCGGTGAGCGTTGGTGTGGTTCAGAAAGCCAATTCGGGACTTGCACACACACATACACACCAGCTCTTGGGCCCTGGAGAGCTTCCACAAGATCCTGCCGGGCGTGACGCTCTTGTCTCTTCAAAGTGCGTTGTGCTTTCCAGGCCTCCTCTAGATTCACTACCCTTGCCTTTGCTCTCTATTGAGTTCGGTCATTAACTAGTGTTCCGAGAGTACCAGAGTCTAAGTTCCATCTCTTCAGTGTGGGCCAAGATTTCTTACGACCCTGAGTATCCCATCAGTATACCTGCGCCCGAGTATTCGTGTACTTTGAGTGCTGGTGATGCTTTCCAGGTAACTGCACGTGCAGGAAGCAGCGACGGGTGTGGACGTCAGAAAGAGTCATCTCCCTTCCGCCTATTTTCATAATCTATCACTACTTTCATCTCCACCTGAAGATGCATCCCCAAGGGGTAGACACTCGGTCTTTGGGCCGGGGATAAGATCATTCTTCATCAATTTTGAGTGAGTTTTCTTTACCATTTCACGTAGGAAGGGTTGACAACTGGCGACTGCTTTCCTCCTCTTACTATTGTAAGTTGGTGACATGGAAACGGTCCCAGCCTAATACAACACCGGCAATAGTCCAATTTTTCTTCCCAAAGAGATCTGTGGGAAGGTGACCATTACTGTAGGGCTGTGGATCATTGGGATTTGATGGTCTTGCTCTTGTTCTCCGGACTGGGCCTATCAGCTTTGGTTTTCTTTTCCTCACCTTTTTCACATTAAGGAGAACAGTTGACAAGTGGAGACTCCTCTCCCTTTCTCTCTTCCTCCTATCAACCTGTGAAACATAGTTTCACACTAATGAAACACAACGTTTCTTCTTGGAAAGTTTTGCCAGGGTACCCGAGCGTTGTTGCCGGCTCTTATGAAACACAAGGCCACATTGAAAAAAAAAAAAAAATCCGAAAGAAAATGCATGGTCACAACATTTAATTGCACAGAAATACACCTTTGCTTTCACGAGTGAGTAACAGTTTGTAAACCTTCGTGTTATCCTCGTATAAACATACCTTTCTTGATGACCGATACCTTATGAACACAGTTATATAACTGACGTCATCTGCTCTCCATTGCTGCAGCATGTACGTGTCGATGGGTGTACCTACGCATCCTACGTGCTTATGTGGTACTGTGCGTGTTCCGGGTAACCGACGCTGCTCCCGGGAATTCGTGCCGTGCGAGACGGTGGCAAGGGCTTCTTCTTGTGACGGTTTGGCCCCCAATTCCTTTCGCATTGCAGATAACTGTACAGGATGCAACATGTCGCTCCACGCTATACAAGAAATTACGAAAGTCTGCATTGTACACATTCACGCACGCCGACAACACAATATACATTCCATAAGGGACCTGTGGGAAAACCCCGTTCCAGCGGTGGCGTTCCTCAGGGAGAGGGAACATGTTGATGTGTACCTGTGACACACACACACACACACACACACACACACACACACACACACGCACGCACACACACACACAGAGCTAGGTAGGATAATAGGAGAGTAAGAGACAACCGCCCACAACCGTTTCTCTTTTCCTGTATATTACAATTAGGTGACGATGATGATGCGGTTTACCGTCGCGAACTCCCCCTATGAGGAGGTTAGGACGGTGCCCCTTACAGAGGACTTTGTAGCGTGGAATTGAAAGAACCATACCCTTGGTCCAACTCGCTGATGGCAGGACTCGAACTGCCGACACCTCGACCTCCGCCGCAAGAAGCGACGCTCTAACCCGCTCGGCCAGCGAACACCACAACTGGTAAAGACAGAAAAAAAAAACTCTCTTGACCGACCCACTTTTCCGTACTGCGTGGCACTGTTTTTTTTTTCTTTATTTCTGAGTGCCGACACGCACCTCCTTTCATATCCGTGACAATTCCCTTTCCGCAGTGAGGTGGTAATCCAATTGAAACCAACTGGCCCTATAACGGGACAGCCCTTTTCTCAGACCGCCACGGAATCATATATTACCCAGTCAGGACCAAAAATAGTCGATACATCTGGGACCAGCAACTGTTCGGCAGGAACCAGGCAATGGCTTAGTAGGCAATCCACTTACAGGCCTTAATGTCTTCCACCCAATGATCTCATTTAGGGATTACATTCCTGATGAATGAGGTTAAGTTTGATCTTGAATGATATCTAAGGGACCCTGACTCACACCAATGGATTAACCCCGTTAACCGAATAGTGCCCCACTTTATAACTCCTGCAGATACAGTTCTGCTCTGCCTGCCTAGTACCAGCAGACTTGATTCCTAGATCCTAGACATCTTCGAGCCCCGGAAACGCCTAAGGTCCCCTGAACGTGCTGTCGAGTGGAAAATTTCCGAAGCTCAAATCCTGCCTCTCGCTGATCACAGTGAAGTACATTATCCTCAATGTCTTCACAACAGGACTTTTATTTATTTTCTCCTCTGTGTAGCCTATCCATCTTCTTCTGCAGGAGACCCGCGGTCCCCAGGAAACCGGCCACGATCGCCGGCCCATCCCGTGAGTCGCTCAGCGAGTTGTGTTGGTTTCTGGAAGGGACGCTATAGGACAAGGTGCTCTGTGTGATGACCTGAGCGTCGACGATATCCCTTGTTTTGGGTGTCATTTCTCTGCTGGATTGATTTCTCGGGGAAGGTTAGCGAAGTAGTGGACTTAGAACATAAAAACCTAAGAATGGAGGAGAATGCATGCGACCATAAGGCCTACACTAAGAAGTTCCATGTCCCTTACTACCTGCCATCCCTATCCATAAAGTTATCCAATCTTCTTTAACAACATATTGTTTCAGCGTTCACTACATGGTTACTTAGCGATCTATTATGAAGCATTTGTTTTGTGTTCTTAGTGGGTATGCTTTATTTCTTTTTGTATAATCGTATTGTGAGGTAGTGAGTGTGGGCTATAGATGTTTGAGTAGTTTAGTCTTGGGTCTTTATGTCATGTTTGATGGGCTGTGTTTGTGCCCTGCCAAGCGAAGGTCTTATGGTCTCTTGCAGTCTGCTTTATTCTTAGGTTCAAATGTTCTCCTTATGAAAACCAAAATGTGTGTTGAAGGATCAAAGGAGTTCATTGCCCTCCCTCCCCCCTCAGCCAAACAGAATGGCCTGGCGATAGCCAAAATAAAATCTGTAAAGCACGTCATCACGCAAAAAGGACCCTCCTTTACAATTTGGGTATTACGTCATCATCTGTTTGTCGCCAGGCGATTTCATTCAGCTGAGAAACAGCCTCAGTCTCGGTGTATTTGTTCTTAGGTTATTATCATTCCTTCAAGTTCTGGGTCAACAAGCTAGGACCGGACGCAGGGTCTTCTTTGCTGCAACTTTGTATTTATTGCCCTGGGGTAATGTTGTCAGGTCATCTGCATATGTGAGAACATTATTGTTCTCTCTTAACCTTTGCTGAACATTAACAATTTGTTTGTGCACGGTGTTAGGATAGCTAAAATTTGTGTAGAGATATCCTAAAATCATCCTCGCTGTGAACAGCTTGATGAGGAAGAGGAGGAGGAAAAGGAGGAAAAGGAAGAGGAGGAGAAGGAAGAGGAGGCAAAGGAGGATAAGAAGGAGGAGGACTTGGACGAGGACGAGGACTAAGGCGAAGAAGGCGACGACAGGAGGAGCAGTACCCGAAGAAACTCGGAGCCTCCCGGTCGGCCTTCTTGTACCTTTCCGTTGTCAAAGAGGAGGGAACCTTGGCGATCGATCAGGCGTGCTTTTGTGGCGTTGCATCATTCATCAGAAGCGGGAAGGGGGGGGGTGGGAGAGGAAACTGCACCGGATGCCCCGTTCCCGTCCATTGTTTTGTCCTTTCTCGTTCAAGGAAGACGTAGAACCTCAGAGAGCACACGGCTTATGTGTCATTGGGTCTGCAGTCCCGCGGGAAACGTCATTCTTTTCTTCTTCCTCTTCTTTTTCTTTCTCTTCTATTTTCCCTGATGATGATTCTTCTTCTTCTTTTTCTTTCTCTTCTATTTACCCTGCTTCTTCTTCTTTTTATTCTTCTTCTTTCTCTTCTATTTACCCTGCTTCTTCTTCTTTCTCTTCTATTTACCCTGCTTCTTCTTCTTCTTCTTCTTTCTCTTCTATTTTGCCCTGCTTCTTCTTCTTCTTCTGACTCTTCATCACCCTATTCTTCTTCTTTTCATTTTTCTTCATATTCTTATCATTTTCCTTCTTATTCTTGTTCTCCTTTTGCTTCTATTTCTGTCTTTTTATCATTATTATTCTCTTTCTTTTCCTTATCATTTCCCCCTCCTCCTCCCCTTTTTTTTCTCTTCCTCATCTTCCAAGCCTTCTCCTCCTCTTTATCTTACTCTTTCACCTCTTTATCTTGATCCTCTCTTTTCTGCATCTCCTTACTCTATCCTTCCTTCTACTCTTTCTCCTCCTCCTCCTCTTTCCCTCCTCCTCCTCCTTCTCCTCCCCTTCTCATGTGTCTCTTCGTTTTTTTTTTATCTTCCTCTTCGTCCATCTTCCCTCATCTTCATCTTCTGCCGCCCCTCCAATTAAAGCAAAAGTCTAAGACATCAGTCCACTTTGCCGTCGGGCATCTTCTCCGCTAATGGCGTCTTGTGTATTCCAAAGTGCGTTTGTGTGTATGTGTGTGTGTGTGTGTGTGTGTGTGTGTGTGTGTGTGTGTGTGTGTGTGTGTGTGTGTGTGTGTGTGTGTGATTCACCATGGTCTTGGATCACGTGTTGAACTCGTGACCGACAGTTATTATCCTCCCGGAAGATAGCTCAGAGCTCGTATGACCGATCTATGGGTAATACTGTGACCTTACACGCACACACACACACCCAACTCCCCGCCCACGAGAGTTCGAGTAATACTCCGAAGCGCAGCGATACTGAAATTATTTCAGACCTGGGCGGGAGTCGAACCCGGAACGCCGTAGTGGCAGGCGAGAACTCTAACCACAGCGCCACGAGGCACTGTGTGTGTGTGTGTGTGTGTGTGTGTGTGTGTGTGTGTGTGTGTGTGTGTGTGTGTGTGTGTGTGTGTGTGTGTGTGTGTGTGTGTGTGTGTGTGTGTGTGTGTGCGTGCGTGCGCGTGTGTTGAAGGGAGATCCACTCCCTTTATTATGTGTCATTCAGTGCCGTGTTTCCTGCGGACACTTTCCCCTTTTGCCTTCGGCCCCAAAGTGCCCTCCAAGGCCCTCCCTAGGGGACCCACAGCCCCTCAGCTGAATAAAATAATCTTGTTTTCATCACAACACTGTGTCGAAGGCATGAAACCTTTCATTGCCGTGGCCGACTGTAAAGTTCTTTTGTGAGAGCCGCGATATAGTTTTCCTGTTGATGGGATGTCTGCCTCTCGAACATGAGAATGGGGGATGTTGCAAG
>NC_134782.1:69376116-69436116 GCF_046742065.1 Oratosquilla oratoria | reverse complement strand
GAAACGGGTGATAGATGGGAATGGGATGGGTGTGGGGGGTTAGGTGCACGCTTTGCCTGGCTACCTTCCTTATAAAGGAGAAGAAGCCTTTGGTATGTAGATACACACACACACATACACACACGCACACATACACACACATGCACACGCGCACACACACACAAATACACACACACACACACACATCTATTCCCCCTCGTCTCACCATCACCGTCGCCACCACCACCATCACCACCACCACCACCAACGCCTTAAGCCCCGCCAACCTGACTACCTTTGCCTCCAACACCACACCTTGTATCCCCGTTGCCAGCCAGCACTTTGGCCATCACCAGCTCCACCGCCCTCAACACCACCAGGTCGGCTGCCACCGTCATGGGCGAACCACGCCCATTCTCTAATTATGCTCGGGCGCATTACCCTGTGACACGCCGGCAGTTTTACCCCCTCCGAGGACTTGGTGCACGGATGGGCAACCCTTGGCACGCGTGCAAAATCTGCTGGCACACACGACTTTTTTCCTGAACGTGAAACTCTCAGCTCTCCATATAATAATAATAATAATAATAATAATAATAACAATAATAATAATAATAATAATGATAATAATAGTAATGATAGTAATAATAATTATAATAAAAATAATAATAATAATAATAATAATAATAACAACAACAATAATAATAAATCTCCAACTTCTTTCGTATGGCCATTGGTAACCACATGCTGAGCTGGGCGGCGGATTGGGGCCCTCATGGGAGGTGGAGGGAGGAAGGGAGGGAGGGGAGGGAGGGAGGGAGCGAGCGAAGGGGCCCACATTCGTACATGATATGTGGGTCTTTGATTCTACTTCGTTGGCACGCACACTTAAAAAGGTTGCCCACCCCTGACCAAGTGTCTCTCGAAGTTGGGCGGAATCACCCGGCGTTAACCTAAATAAAGTCATTAGTGTATCCACTGGGCC
Organism: Oratosquilla oratoria; assembly: GCF_046742065.1. Classification (NCBI taxonomy): domain Eukaryota; kingdom Metazoa; phylum Arthropoda; class Malacostraca; order Stomatopoda; family Squillidae; genus Oratosquilla; species Oratosquilla oratoria. The sequence goes on along the minus strand of NC_134782.1, from coordinate 69,435,152 downwards.
TCCATTACCTCTTCGTTGCAAAGACGCACTTCAATTTCGGTCAAGCAAACGCCAGACGGTTTTATTCAGCTGAGGGTCTGGTTGGATTCACCAAACACACGACAAAACCGCAACGGACAAAAATCCAACCTGCATAGCAAACAAAACCCCGATAGGAAAACTGAGTGTAGGGGGGGGGGAGGACATAACCTAACCTACCGATTGGGTTTTTGTCCGTTGGGGGGGGGTATTACCCATCATACCGGTCTACTAACGTCATCATACCCCCCTACCCCCGACGTGCTGCTCCACCGCGATCTCACCAATCTATCTTTGTCACTGTCTTACCAACCAGTCACTGCTGCGTCATCAAGCCCACCTCTGCCAGCGTCTCATTAGGCCACGAGACGTCAAGATGCCCCGTGACCAAACCACAAAGCTTTCTTTCAGGCCAGAGCTGACGCGGCTCCACCTAACGTGTAGCTTCAGGAGTTATCAATATTCATTGTTGTGGTGACACGACCTTGTTCAGAACAACGCCAGGCAATCTTCTTCATCTCTGGGTGGAACTCCCATGTCGATGAGCCGTTATCACACTGGGTTATTTTTCCTTCAACTGTTGGAGCAGTTGTGCAGTCCAAAGCTTTCGGGAATGAATCTGTTATGCTGGAGGAAAAGAATTTTCTTCCAGCATATCAAATGACATTCTATGTATTTTTCTTGAGAAAATAAAATAATTTGCCAGAGTGGTTTTACGGCGCAAAAAGTCCTGGAGCTGGGCAGTACCACTGATTAATTGGAGGTTGGGGTATCAATGCCCAGAGTGATAAGGCCTCTTTCCTCTTCCCGTGTGGTCTCCCGGCTTCCTTCACTGAAACTTGACGACGTCACGATACAACTCAACACCTCCACTCTCCTCCGGAAACCTACTATGTGGTTTTAGGCTCGTTTCACACGTATCGACTTTTCGCCGTGCGCCGTCCACGACACGACGTCGTGCTCTCGAATAAACATAGGTGCCTATGGACGCTTTCACAGGTCATGACCACTGATGAAAGCGTCCATAGACACCCATGCTTATTTGAGAGCACGGCGTCGTGTCGTGGATGGTTGACGGCGAAAAGTCTTCCCACAATCCATCCCACCTCATTCTATTCTATTGAAGCTATCTGTTCGTACAGTTCTCTCGTTGTTAATTCCAAATCTTTTTTCTGGGTTGCTCAAAGGGTTATCACACTGGGTTATTTTTCCTCCGACATCCTACCTCCAACTTCCATTTGAATAACTGGAATATGACTTCGCTTACAGAAATCTAGACTTCTCTAAGAACATTTCAACAGTATGTCTAACATTCGCATAGGTTTGCAACCTCTGAGTTCAGCATTCAGCTTTGCTTTATATGACGGAATGGTAATTTGATATTTGGAGATTTGAAAATTCAAATATTGTAACTGAAGTCGTTTCTACTCAGACGAACTCTTAACTGTCGGCTCTTGTGAAGCCCGTGAAAGACCAATAAGATAACCCCTTAGGACAGTGCGTCGCTGTCAGTGATGATGTCAAGTCTCATAAATTTCTTCTCGTAGGTTTGTTATGTCAGCCTTTGATCGCTTCCTCTTAGGCGTCGTTGATGATTGCGCTGACGGCTTCTCGTTAAGTTCTGAGCCGCAGTGCTTCCCACAGTTAGGTCACGTGACACCTCCCCCCCCCTGTGACAGAAGGTCACAAGTCTGGTAATCATTTCTGCGGGTTTCTTGGAGGTTGTTTCTGGAATCTCCGCGGTTTTCCTTCGAAGATCTCGACAAATGGACTGTTCCGAGGCAAGGGTTCCTTCTTGGTTTAGGTCTCCACCGCACTTTCTGAGGTTCAGTTTCAGCCGGTCTTTGAACCTCTTCTTCTGTACACTTGTCACACGGGTTCCATCCCTCAGTTTACCGTAGAGACCTTGAAAGAGACTTTCTTTTCTTTAATTCGCATGCTACGTCCGATTCAGCGTAACTGGCGGATGGTCATCACTGTCTCTGTGCTGGAGGTGTTTGCAGTCTGGAGGACGTCGCTATGTGGTACACAGTCGCTCCAAGTGATGCCCAGAGTTCATTGCAGATCTGGAAAGCCTCCAGTCTGTTGCCTGTAAAGCGTCCAGGACTCGCTGTTATCCTGTAGGATGGAAAGGCAGGTGGCACCGTACACCTAAATTTCGGTTTTAATAGTCAGATATCAATTTGTATACACTCTGTGGTTGAGTATGCCGAAGCTTCCTGTGGCATGGTGGATACGTTTCTGTCCCTCAAGCCCACAGATAGAAGAGAGAATACCACCAAGGTATTTGAAGACGCTGTGGATCGAATAGGTGGTATCTGAAGTACCTTGAGGTCTTGTCTGCGTTAAGCAGCATGCCTTCTGCTTGGTATGCATCGCTGGTGGTAGTGATGTTTCTTTGAAGTGATGTCTTTTGGGTTACAAAGGCGCGCGTCCTATCATAGTGCGACTGGGCCCTAGCTCTGCATTATCCCATCATACCCTACCTCGATCTACTCCGTCCCATCTAAACTCAACCTCAGGCCATCCCAACCCACCCCGAAGTTCACCCCACCACACCCTGTCTGACTTCCTCTACTCTCCTCTCCCATCCTCTTCAGCGACATTCAGCCTCGTTCTACATCAAAGCACCTCACTACACACCAGTGTCAATTACTGCAGTAGTCACGACACAGAAAAGACAACGGGGACAAAGAGGTGGACGGGTGGTGTTGGTGCCTCGTGCTGAATCACCCCCTCACTCACCCAATAACACACCCCGTCACTTGTCCGTCCTAGAGGATCCTTCCAAGGTTGTCTAGTTCAGTGTTTTTCAACCATAGGGGTCCGCGGATGCCTACGGGGCCGCATACACCTACCAAGGGGTCCGTAGGACGGGGAATCAACATGTTACAGTTAATCCTGTCATAGCTCAGTAACTTTTTATATAGTTTACGATTACACAATGTGTCTTAAGATGTCCATTTTTTCTGCCTGTATCACTAAATGCTAAGAAAAAGTGGCTATATCCTATCTAATCCCGTGTCAAGAGGTCCTTTGAATACTGTATATGAATCGATGTTAGGGGTCTACAAAGCTTGAAAGGTTGAGAGACACTGGTCTAACTGATATGTCACCTGGCACGTCACACTCAACATCATCAGATGAAGTGGCACTCTGAACGGCATACCACGTCACGCCTATGCCTCCACCTCAATCCACCACCTACCACCAGTCACTCATACCACACGCCATCCATACTATGATAGCAGGCTCAAGGCCGCAGACTCCGCTATTGATTCTCTGCTATTTTGGCAACAGTCCAGTCGTGGAATCCGCACTCATCCTCCTCCCTGTCACCCTGGTCCCTGTCCCTGTCACCCTGGGGCCCTGTTGTCACCCTGGGAACGTCCTCCTTATATCCCAGGTACATCGTACTACCTCGTTCAGAAATGTGTCACCCTAAATACATTTTCCTGCTCTTCCTCTACAACATAGTTTGCACATTTACTACTGTAATTGCAGGTACTACATACTTCTTCATGCGTGTCACCCTATATATGAATTTTTGTTCGCTGCTATTTACTGTTCCCTCACTCTGATTCCCCTTTACCTCAGGGTGTTACGCTTCTACTGCTGCCAGATCCTACCGAACTGTGGGGGACCTAAGCAGGGGAGTTCTATCTCTCGGTTTGGTTACATTTGGACGGTTCTCATGCAAACACTTCCAAACCTGATCTAACTTAACCTAACCCTTACTAATTATAATATTTGTTTTTTAAGCACATTTTCATAAACCATCCAAATGGGAAGCGTCCATCTGAGAGGCTTCCCTGGGCATTTTTTCCCACACACTGAATAATAAATGTACAAACCAAGTACACAATAGCCACTTCATACAACTGTATATTACAATGAACATTACTTAGCCCTTCACCCCCCCAAAAAAAAAAGTATATATATATATATATATATATATATATATATATATATATATATATACAAGCCGCGATCTTCGCCAGGGGATTGGCTGCGCATAACGCGGCCTACGGCCACAGCTTTCCGCTCTCTAATCCCTCGTTTTCCCCTTCGGCCTCGGCCTCGGGGCGGAACCCCAACACGGGATCCCCAGCACGAAGAAGAACGCGAGGAAGAAGAACGCGAAGAAGAACACGAAGTAGAATGCGAAGAAGAACGCGAAGAAGAACGCGAAGAAGAACGCGAGGAAGAATAACGCGAAGAAGAACTCGAAGAAGAACGCGAAGAAGAACGCGAGGAAAAAGAAGAAGAAGAAGAACGCGAAGAAGAAGAAGAACGCGAAGAAGAAGAAGAAGAACGCGAAGAAGAAGAAGAAGAACGCGAAGAAGATGAAGAGGAAGAAGAACGCGAAGAAGAACGCGAAGAAGAATACCACCTGACCCCGACTTACCCCAGCGCTTTTTCGAGAATATTTTTAGGACAAAGTGTCACCGTAATACCACCTGTCCCTGACTTCCACAGCGTTTTTTAGAATAATATTTTTATTTCGACATATATATATATATATATATATATATATATATATATATATATATATGTGTGTGTGTGTGTGTGTGTGTGTGTGTGTGTGTGTGTGTGTGTGTTTCCAGGATCTGCTACCAGTTCCTCAAAATGTGGAACCCAAACCCAGCCACATCACTCTTCCACTAACTTTTCCTCTTCTGCGTGCTACTGTGATGCCTCGTCGTCCTTACAATCTGAATATATGCCTTCGCGACAGCCTTGGTCAGGTGGGGATGGAAACCAACGTCAGTCTTAAAAAAAAAAAAAAAAAAAGCTTGCCGCAGTCGACAGAACTTTGCCCTACCAGGCTTTTTTTCACTTCCTACTGCATTGGAATGGGATGGTGAGTCTGAGGATCTGAGTACACAGGGCAAAGGTGACTGTTCGGTCACAGCTAGCTTGACCTTTGATATGTACACTAGGTGTTCCTTCCCTAAGTTGAAGAAAATCTCCTGACGTCTTCAGAATAAACGTTCAACTCGATCTTGGTCGGAGTGTTTGTTCAGCCCTCCGCTGACCTGACGTGCTACCCCGGTGTCACACTATGCGGCGGCGCCGGATGCGGCCAGATGATGTTTGCAAGTTCAACTGGCTTGATAAAACCACCTGGCGACAGCAGCCGGAACTTGATATAACGGCCACCATCTTCCACTGGCTAAAACACAATCATAATCTTTTCAGTGAAGTGTGTAGTAGCGGCTGTAGCATCATTGTTGCTACTACTGAGCAGTTACCATTAGTCATTATTAGATATTTCTAACCGACTTCTAAACAAAAAATTACAATTCAATACACTGGTGAGATGACTCACCGGTGAACGTTATCTCTGGGCAAGAAAGGCACGCCAAGCCTATTACATATTAGTCAAAGAAAATGTGAAAAAGGGGCGACTATTAGCTACAAATGACTCATAAAAATGGCAACAACAACAAGCCGCAAATGCGCCTAAGACAAACCCCAATGGCCAGCCATAGACGGTTTCATTTAGGTGACTTTGGCAGACTTGGAGCGAAACGGGGTCTCATTCAATCGGGACCCCGTCCAGTCCAGTCTGCTCCGTCACCTGAACACATCTACGCTTGGCCAGAACAGCTCATTCTCACACTGCTCTCATCCTTCAAGGCTCCAAGGATGTTCACATTCTTAACACTGTTCACTGTCTTATTTCATAGCCTATAATATGCGTTAATTCTAGTTTCGAATCCCGTCACCTGCCCCGGCAGTCCAAGAGGATAGGGTAAAGGTGACGGCTTCGGTCGTCTCATGGTGTACGCTCCTCCAATTCTTGAGAGCGAGGGAAGATTTCCTCATTTGAATAAAATCGCACTCTCAAGGGTTGAAGAGTTACCTTCACCCTTTTCTTCCTGACACCACCTTTGGTCATATCATCACCCTGTTTTACGATTGGGTTAAGGACTTGAACAAGGGTGATACAGGCAAGGTAATCATATTAAGACAACAGGGCAGGACTCGTAGTGATGGATTCAAATTGGACAAATTTAGGTTTAAGAAGGAAATAGGCAAGAACTGATTTACTATCAGAGTGGTTAACGAATGGAATAGACTTAGTAACTACGTAGTGAGCGCTGAAACAGATTAGATGCCTTTATGAATAGGGATGACAGGTGGTAAGGGACATGGAACTGCCTAGGGTCGGCTTATGATCTCTTGCCGTCTCCTCTATTTTCATGTTCTTATGTCACTCAGTCCTCCACCCCCGTCCCTCGAGACACCGAGGTTCCTGTCACCTTGGGTCCGTCTCCCGGCCAACCTGATCGTCTCCCTCCCACGAACTCATCATCAAATCCAATAGGCCTTTTAGACCTCTTCATCGCGGCGACGTCCTTTGGGAATCTCGTTCTGGCAAAGGAAGGGCGGTCTTATTCATCCGAGGGGACAAATTCAAGACTGACGGAGGTCTCGATAGATCGGCCAGAGCTCCTTCTGTCTGGTGTTCGCCTCTTCAGCTGTTCTTCGTTGGAACCGAGTCCATAACGTGTGTCACGGTGTTGAAGGGACTCAGCCTTACCTGCCAAAGGTCTTTGATCTAAAAATCGATTTCCTGCAGGATCCACCGCTCGCCACCCTATCAGTCAGAAGCTTCCTTGCAGACTACTTCGGGGACTTTTAGTTGATATCTTTGTCCGGAGACCCTCCCCTTTCACAAGTGTTATGTTCCGCCATGCCCTGTCCACAGTTGTAGCCCTTCTGCTGTGCAGGAAGAGTAGGAAGAAGAAGAGGAGGAGGAAGAGGAGGAGGTATTCGTTTTCTTCTTTGCTCAATAAAATCAACTTGTGACAGCTAGAATAAATGTACAAGTCTCTGTTTCTCTTTCTCTTACTTTGTCCAGGTCTCCCATCCTCTCTCTTTCTCCCTCTCTCTTCGTCTATGTCCACCCACACTCTCTCTCTTTGTCTGTGTCTACTCTCCCCTCTCTTTGTCTATGTCCACTCCCTACCTCTCTTTCTCTCTCTTTATGTCTTTAGGCCCCCGTCTCCGCCTCTCTGTCTCTCCCTAGGCTTTCCTCCACTCTCTCTCTCTCTTTCTTTCTGTCTCTAGTTCTTCCCTCTTTCTCTCTTTTGCTCTCTCTTTCCCCTTCCCTCTCTGTCTCCACCTCTGCGCCGCGCCGCAGAGTTAAGTGCTGGGTATGCGTCTCCTCAGACCGTCTTTTGTTCGTAAGTTGGGTAGACAGATAGATGGATACTTGTGAAGCTCTTCTCGGCTGCGCCTCCCAAAAACTTTTCCCTCCGAAGTTGTTTGTAGCCGGGCCGACAGGAAGCACTGGCTGGCTAGGCCGCGGGTTGCAGGCATCGCCCTGTGCCTCTCACAGGGGTTCGTTCGCTCCTGCTGCGTCGTTACCCGAATCTCTGGTAGACATACCAGGGAAAGTCGAGCGGCGGGGATCCTGTCTTACTCTAAGCTAAAAGAAGCACAGAAGATACGGAGTTCCCCCTTTCTTCGCGGAGCCTCGTCCTTACTGAATGAAATCGCCCGGCGCTACTCGTAGCACAATAAGGGGTGGGTAGGTCGGGTAAGGGGGGATACCTCACAACACAGGGTCTATGGTTGTCTGAATCAACTGCGGTTCCTTCGACAAGACGGCACGACATCTTGCTCGGCTTCTGTTCCGGATTACATCTGACGATTATAAGAACATAAGAACACAAAAATGAAGGGGACTGTGAGAGACCGTAAGGCCTACACTAAGAAGTTCCATTTCCATGACCACCTGTCATCTCCATCCATATTTTTTTCTCTTAAAACATCCAATAGTTTCAGCGCTCACTACATAGTTACCAAGTCTATTTTATTCATTAACCACTCTATTGGTAAACCGGTTCTTCTCTATTCCCTTCTTAAATCTAAATTTGTCCAATTTAAATCCATTACTACGAGTCCTGCCCTGCTGTCTTAATATGATGACCTTGCCTGCATCTCCCCTGTTCAAGCCTTGACCCATTTGGATGAAGACTTTGCTGGACTGGACGGGACGGTCTCCAGAAACCTCTTCAGGTCGGTGACGCTCTGTACTGATTTTGTTAACCCGAGACGACTGGAATCAGGTGTGAGTGTTTCGCCGCATTCCAGTATGTCGGGGAATTCAGCGTCCTCGCATGGATTTAGATGACAGGGTTCTAGCAAGGCTTTGCTTCCATTCAAGAGTGCCAGTTACGTCGTGGCGTGGTTCAGATTACAAAGGATTACAAAGGCGGAGCATGCCGACAGGAGACCTTTTGGTCCATATCTAGGTCGGATGCGAAAAAAATCATAATAATAATCAATTAATAAATGAAAACTATAATAATGTAAATAACAAATAAAAACATAAATAAATGCATAGGTATGGTTAAATGATAAACAAACAGGTAAATAGTAAATAATAATAAATTGACATATAACTAATAATAAATTAAAATCGAACAGGCAAATGATAACAAAACAAAAATAAATAATATAAAATAAATTATAACCACGGCAACGCATGTCAAAATCTGCTGCTACATTTCTACAACACGAGTCACATCGTCGCGTAGCCACTAATATGTGATTAGAAACATGGCTATTACTGTCTTCAAGTGTGTAAACAACATGCAAATGTCATCATCATGGCTGTGTTAGTGCATTCTTCCACTACAGTGATGATAGTTTGAAAACAATGGGCTTTCATGTCACTGATTATGATGTGAACATGATACTCTGATCACGATCATGATTCCTTAGTCAGAAGCTCCCCTTCCCACCCCGTCGTTCTTCAGTTATTTCTTAGATTGTACTACTTTGTCATCACTCAAGTCTTAATTATCTCGGTGACAGAATGCCCCTAAATGATAGATCTTTATTAATTTTTGACTACCTGGCAAATCATTAAGGTACTTTTGACAGTGAAAAAATATGTCTTTTGTTAGGCCATGTAGGGGAAAATACAAAGATTAAAAACGTTATTTAAAAGTACGTATCCAGTGTTTATGAAATGAAAACCGTTGGATTGTAAGCGATCTGACGTCATCACGAGGGCGGAGACTAGGGACCTGTTTTCTGGAAGGTTCGCCATTTACCTCGATGTAGTTTCGGGCTCAGACAGTGTTTTGTTGTATGACAATGACATTATTTCCCGTGTGGACAACAGTGATGTCACAGAAATGTCACACAGCATTCGTGTTCTGTAAATTTAAGGCACTCCATGATGATGATCCTTAGGGTCTTGTACAGATTAGACGAAAATTGCAGACTATGAGACCATGTGCGTGTTTTTGGATTCCACGTTTCCATGCGTAGTGCGAAGTGGAACATAATTTGACTCCCGCTTCTGTAGATGTGTATACCTGTCATAGTATTTTTTCGTTTTTTGCTTTACTTGGCGAAAGTTCACTGAATATAAAATAAAATCATATTAGTCTCTCTGGGTAACTGTTATGTTGAAACACACACAATATAAGAAAATTGAAGTTTGAGAGAACATAACTGTCAAATTAGAATGATCTTAGTGAAGGTGTTCCAGGTGTATGTGCAGGTGCTGCCCCCCCACCCCCACCCCTCACCCAGTGGATTCGTTCGAGTCATAATCCTGACAGTCACAATCCTGCCGGTGTCACTTGAATCACATTGCAAACAAGAACTTACATTTGTATGCGTCACACTGATTTTGATGTAAAAGATGCTTCGTATATGTATTTTATTTTCAATCGCACAACTTGAATAAAAATCACGTACTGATGGAGGGAGTTTGATACTGTGCGGCTTCTTGTCACATGGGGGAAAGGGGAGAAGCGGGAAGGGGGAGAGGGAGGAAGGGGGGAAGGGGTTGAGGAGGGTAAGAGATAAGCGATATTTCAATGGGCTCCGGGCGCTATGGCTCGATAAAAGTAACCCACCCCAGGTTCTCCCTCTCCTCTGGAGTTTCCTGTTGGCACCCCACTCCTGTGGCTCTTCGGTTCTCGGCGCCTGCGGCGACCCGTGAACTGTCAGGTCGAGCCGGGGCGGAGGTAGAGAGGTCCCCCTGCAGCAGTATCACAGGGTCGCCAACAGATCTGGACTCATCTGGGTAAGTTTCATCTTTGGCAATGTCTACCTCATACCCACGTGGGGACTGTTTTTATTTTTACATTTTTTTTTTGGAGGGGAACGTGGATATGGTAATTAAGGAGAGGGAATTCTGTCAGAAATCACAGAGACTGACAACACCTGGCAACCAGTATAGGATCCGCGATCTCGTGTCTCGTGGTTGACAGGCAACACGCGGAGCAATTACTGAAGCGTCGTCCATAACCATGTTCAGTTGAGGCTCTCGAGCGGAAGGGGACGTCTGTCTGTCTGTCTGTCTCTCGATTTGTTTGTCTGTGTCTGTATATCTCTTGGTTTGCCTGTCTGTCTTCTCTGCTTGCCTGCCTGTCTCGCAGGACTCTGTCTATTCTGTCTGGTACGAGTCTTGGTTTTTCTCTCCGTCTGTTAGGAGGTTTTATCTGTCTGTCTAACTGTTGGTCTACCTGTCTGGGGCCTGGCTGTGTATCTGGGCTCTGTCTGCCTAGGCTTTCTAGCTGTCGGCCTAATCAGTGTTCTAAGTCTGGCAGTTTCCTGTCCGTCCGTCTATCTGGAGGGCTTCCTATGTATGGCAGCCTGTCTGTCTGTCTGGCAAGACGTTCTCCTGTGCCCGCGGGTTTTACAGGGCTCGAGTTGACGTCATGCTGCCCTCAAACGTCACGTGACTTCGGAGCCGGAGAGGGCGATATGACATCACGCATAAAGGTGGCGGCACACTAGGTATTTCTTGCTAGCATGCTACTTGCTTTTGGTACCTCGTTTGAGTAGAAACTAGTTCGATTACGATCATTTGCTTTTCAAATTTCCATATACTGTATTATATTACTCTTATGTCATAGAGTAAAAAGCTCAATGACCAAGAGAAGTTAAACCTGGAACACGAATGTTTATTGAGATGTTCTTACATAAGTCTAGAATGTTGTGACCAAAGTAGTTTCTACTCAAAGTAGCAAAAACAAGTAGCATGCTAGCCTAGTGTGAAGTCACCTAGTTACGTCCCCTTTGACGTGGACGAACTGTGTATGTCTAGACTCTGGATCTTCATTTGCGAAAAAGAAACATTGAGGAGCTGGAACTGCTTGAAGGGGTTATCACATCGGGCTTTTTTCCCTCCCACATCCTTCCACCAGCCTTCCTTTGAATAACTAGAATATGACTTCGCTTACAGAAATCTAGGTTTCTCTAAGAACCTTACAACAGTACGTCTCACATTCGTGTAGGTTTACAATATCTTAGCTCATCATTCAACTTTGCTATATATGACGGAGAGGTAATTTGATATTTGGGGATCTGAAAAATGAAATATTGTAATCGAAGTCGTTTCTAATCATACGAACTCTCAACGGTCGGCGTTGGTGGAGTCCGTGGAAACCCAGTGAGGACTTGCCAAATGTGTATAAGCCCCTTGGAAACACAGGTACTCTTCACCCCCCCCCCCCGAGAATTTCTGAAATTTGGAAGGAAAATAACTTTCAGTAATAAGCATTCGGGTAATTTTTGGATTTCGGAACTCTTCCCTCCAATTTTTAGATATTTCCTAACACTAGAAATTTCCAGTGGAGAAAACTACCTGTACTATAATCCTGATGCAAAGATTAATCTCATATTTAACAAAGGGGGAGTGAGGTGGAGGTGGGAAAGGAGAAGGGCCACTTTAGTTCGGCAATACCCAGAGGCCAAAAGTTACAATCTCACTGAGTAATGGGTGAAACTCTTTAAAAAAAAAAGGCCATCATAAAACCTCCTGTACACTACACTATCACATTCACGCCCATGTGCGTGCGTGTGTGTGTGTGCGTATGTGTGTGTGTGTGTATGTGTGTGTGTGTGTGTGTGTGTCTGTGTGTGTGGGGGGGGTCATGAACAGGGGCAAGCTTGCCTAGGTGTGGTATGACCCCAAGCCCTCAGAAAGCTCAAAGCAACCAGCGGTCAGGTTTGATTCATTATCAAACACAGAAGCGGGACGCAACGAATGGCTCTCTTTTTTTCTAATAAAACTGGTCAAAGTAAATGCGCCTCAATGATCACACATACTGAGCGTGTGGGTGTCTGTATGTAGATAGATAGGACTGTCATGCCTCATGACACCACCTCCCCTCAGCAGGAGCAGGAGAAGGAGCAGGAGGAGGAGGAGGAGGAGCAGTGGGAGGAGCACGAGCAGCCGAGGTCTCCCACCAACGGGGAACAAGTCGGCTCCGAAGTGATGAAAGATGCAGGACTCGGCCTTCAGCTAAAGGTCGAGGCTGCCACCGAAGAGATGAGCCGATTTGACCACTCTTCTCCCGTACTGACACAGCTTCTGCACACAAGCCTACAGAGGGCTATACTCTCATAGCCATCCTCATGGCTACATCGACGCCCTGTTAAAAGTCATGGCGACATGACGTCACGTCTGGCTAACGTCGTTATGGAACTGCATAATGTCTTCTTACACTCGCCGGAATAAAATAAGCACAGGATGTTTTCATAGGGACGGGGTTAATTTACATACACCTGACACACAAGTCGAGGTGGATACGGGCACCTATGAGCCAGGCCCCGAGGACTAAGATTACCTCTGTCGGATCAATGGAATAAAAACAGATGAAACAATGCGACGAAGAACACCAACACGGACACCGAACGATACTCTATGAAACTGACGACATCACCGATAGAACGTAAGAAGCGTTTTCTAAAAATGCGAAAACGAACGAAAGAAAAATAACCTTTTCGTGTTAGCTCTTCACCCGATACCCATTCTGTGAAGTGTTGCATCTCAGGAGAATTAAGACTATAGGCTCTCAGCGACGTCACACGATTACTCTTGGAGGGGTGGGGGGTCGAATTGCCAACTACCTCTGCCTTCTCACCCACAGATGCTGACGTCCTGAATAGGTCAATCAAACAAACATTAAGAACTACACAATAAGGATAAATTTCTATCATATGACTTTATTTGTTGTTTTGAAGGAAAGCTCGACCTCTGCATATTCTGTCTGTGTGCACGATTATTATATACATACATATGTCTATATATATATATATATATATATATATATATATATAATATATATATATATATATATATATATGCAGGAAAAACAACAATGGAAGCGTGTGGTCTTGAAAATGCAAGGTTGACCACGAAGAAAGACTATTAAAGCAGGGCGCTTTCATGTATTCACATCTTCAGTGCAAATAATACGTATTATTTGCACTGAAGATGTGAATACACGAAAGCGCTCTGCTTTAATAGTTTTTCTTCGTGGTCAACCTTGCATATATATATATATATATATATATATATATACATATATATATATATATATATATATATATATATATATATATATATATATATATATATGCTCAGACATTGTGACAAGTGGAGAATGGAACAAGACGTCACGGGTTAAGTTCCGAGTTGCGAATTTATTGCTGACCGGTTTCACTCTACGGGGTTAAGCTGGAGGATATACGTTGAGACTCAAGCCCGCGTTCCCTCCTAGAGGGTGGGGTCCGCTACTGTTCTGACCGAAGTATACAATAACTTACGATTTAAAATATATTTATTTAAGTATTTAGTAAATACCAAAAACAGTTTCGGTGTGTGTGAAGTGTTGCCCGAAAATGTGACAGAATATCTGTTGAGATGAGCGAGTGGTGTAAAAATGTGTATAACCCGACATGTGTCATAAACTAATTATTATGTACATGACAATGAAATAATAACATAACAAAATAAAATGAAATAAGAAGAAATATAAAACAACGTAATAACTCAATGCAGTATGATGTAACATCAAGCATTTCAAAAGAGAAAGAGAAAAAGGAAAAGGACATTTATAAGTAAATCTGGTTTCCAGTTTAAAAATTTGGAATTTCTCTCCAGGAATATTAGAGATTTCTTGATTTAAGAGATTTCCAGTATAGAGAATTCTTTGCTTACATTGACAGAATGGTTTCATGATTAATTGGGCAAATCCAACCTTTCAAATCAGATAGGACTGTGTGTGCATTCATTTGTGAGATAATGTGTAGTTAGCGTAAGTGCGCGCGCGCGCGGGCACACACACACACACACACACACACACACACACACACACACACACACACACACACTCATATACCGATCTCCCACGCTGTAGATCCGAGTCCACGCCCCGCTCAGGGCGTGGGAGCTTTATAATGTGATGGGCGTGCGCTGGGTAACATCTCAACATCACACACGGATCGGACTAATGAGGTCTGGGCTCTCATCAGAGAGTTAATAGCTGTTGATCATGAGTCCAGCACATGATCCAATACCACACACGCTCACACACACACATACGCGCGCACGCGCATGCACGACTCGACGGCGCAGTGGTAGCGTTCGCGGCCGCTACTATGGCTGTCCGAGTTCGAATCCCGTACTCCAACTCTCGTGGGCGAGGGGTTGTGTGTGTGTGTGCGTGTAAAGTCACAGCATTACCCATAGATCGGTCATGTATGAGCTCTGAGCTCTCTCCTGGGAGGGTAATAGCTGTCGATCACGTGTCCAACACGTGATTCAAGACAATGGTGAATCACATATACGCGTACACACACACGCGCGCGCGCGCACACACACACACACACACAAACATGCACACATTTTATGCATGTAAATACATGCTAACTGTATGCTACAAATGCTTGAAATCACAAGGTAAACACGTAGTCTATGCAACCAAACAAATCCATTTGCCACTCCTTGGAAAATTCTTTACTGAAACATTGGCACAACCTGAGGTTTACTCTTTCATAAACAAACAAGACCACCCTAATTGCATGCACCGAAAAAGCACGCTTAAAATGAGAAGCGACGAGTGTTGTGCTAACAAAATTGATTTCCTACGTCGGCGACACATGAGAACACAAGTGTGGACATGTAAGGCTTCCTCGGACACCCTGTTTGTCTGTCAGCCACTCGCCAGCCCCTCTTGTTCCTCTTTCCGTCCTCTCCCTCCCCCCTCAAGGTGCGCGTGCGCGCTTTGTCGATCTCTTGTACCAGGAACCACGCGGACGTCCATAGGCCTAATCATCTCTTGCAGCCTCCGCACATCAAGATTGCCCCTCCCCTCCCCTCCCCTCCCCCTCTCCCACCCTTCTACCCTCCCTTACGCCCTTCAATCCCTCGCTATCCAAGCCTTCTTTGACCTCTCTCCAGATCTTGAAAGCCCTTCTCTCCTTTGGAACCTGGACACATTATCAATCCTCCTGCACGACCTTCCTTTTACTCCTTCCTTTAAACTTGTCCTTTGCGTTCTCTTCTCCCCCCTCCCACTCTTGTCTCTATTTTCTCAACTTTCTCTTCCCCTTCTTTCCTCTTCCTCCACTTCCTCCTCCCCTTCATATTGTTACGCCTCCTCCTCGTCCTCCCTCTTATACAGTTCTTTAATTTCCACCATCCTCCTCCTCTTCTTTTTATTTTCCTCCTCTTTCTTCCCTTACTTCTCTTCCTCCTCATTTTATTTTCCCTTCTCCTCCTCGACTTCCTCCTCCTCTCCTTCTCCTTTTCTTTTTCTCCTTTTCCTTCCCCTACGTCTCCTCCTCATCCTACTTTTCCCTCTCTTTTCCTCCTCTATTCCTCTCCTTTTTCTTTTTCTCCTCTGCCTTCTCCTACTTCCTCTCTTCCTACTCCTCATTCTCCTCCTCCTCACCTTTCTTTTCTTTTCATCATTTTCCTTCCCCTACTTCTCCCCTCTCTCTCCCTTTCTTCTTCTCCTCCTCCTTTTCCTACTTATTTCCCTCCCCCCCTTTCTCCTTCCTTAGTAGCGCGCTATCTCCATCCCTTCCCTACACCTCTATTTTACCTCTTGGGCCCTGAGTCCCTCAGTGTGTCTGCTCCCTAAGTGCCTCTATATCCCGAAGTGATCCTTCCACGGTCCTGCTTTTATCCCCAAAACTCCTTCGTCTCCCACTCTCCTCCCTCCTTCATTTTTTCTTTTGTCACTAAACTCTCTTTCCTCCATCGGTCGCGCATGCATTTCTCCTTCATACACAGATAGACGTACAAGTGCCATCACTCAGACACACGGGAACGCACATGCGCGCGCGCACACATACACACACACGTACACAGACAAACGAACACGAAGCGAGAGTGAGAGAGAGAGGGGGGATGCTTTCCCTTCGTGTTATGAACGTGTTTTCTTTCCCATCTCCTCCCTTTCCCCCTTCCCGTTTCCTCGTGGGGGGGGCCACCCTTTCCATCCCTCCTCCTTCTCCTCCTCCTCGTGCATCTCATTAGATGCACCCTTCCTGATCCTTCCCCTCTCTCCCTCCCACCCCTCCTTTCTACCAACTTTTTTTTTTTTTTTTTTTTTTTTAACCTAACACCCTCACTCTTCGCGCCAAAAAATCTTCCTTTCCTTTGGACCGTGTTTCCGTTGCAACCTCCTCCTCCTCCTCCTCCTCCTCCTGCCACCCTCACCGTCCGTCCCTCCCTCCTTCCCGTTCCTCTTGTGTACTACGTAGTACCTCTGCAGACCTCCACTTACGCCTCCTCTCCTTCCGCGGCACCCCAACATCTACTACCACCTCTATTCTTTCTAGTCATGAGTTTCCGTCCCTGCCAGTTTCCGCCTCTTCTTCCCCCCCCCACTCCCTTTATTCTTCTCTTCCTCCTACTTCACCTCTTCCTAATTCTTATTCTCTTCATCCTCCCTCTTCCTTCTCATCTCCCTCTACTCCCCCTCCTCCTCCCCCTCTGCCTCCTCGCTGCTATCAACTCCGAGCTCTGGCTTTTGTCACTCCTTCCGTCCAGAGGTCTTCGACGTTCTCCTTCTCTGTGGCCACCTGCCCCCCCCCCCCGACCACCCATGCCCACTATTCTTCGTTCCTCTTGCCCACATCTACACAACGCCGCCTTTTCCTCCCTCCCACACAACCTTAAGAACAGCCAATCATCAATTAGATGTATATGAAGCTCGACCACACACGAACACGCGCGGCTTACTGGTGCAATAGTTTGTGCTTTGGGGTCCCTCGCCTGAAATGTCTAATTCTTGTCGTGGTCCCAGCTTGAAAAAAACTTTCACCGATATTACGAGCTCTTGATGTTCCCTTGAGCAAGGGAAATAATGTGTGTGTGTGTGTGTGTGTGTGTGTGTGTGTGTGTGTGTGTGTGTGTGTGTGTGTGTGTGTGTGTGTGTGTGTGAGTGTGTGTGTGTGTAAGGTCACAACATTACCCATAGGCCGAGGAAGAATATACAAGCTCCGAGTTCTCTTCCTTGGAAGAGTTGTAGCTGTTGATCACGAGACTACCAAATGATCCAAGACTATGGTGAATCTTTCTTTCTCAGTCTTTGTCTCACGCAGGCAGAGTTCTCCATGCAATTTTTGCACTGGGGCGTGGCAGAGGAGACGTCTTAATGCACCACTTCTGAGACTTTCCGTGGAACGCTCTACTGCTTGTGTGCACTTGACCCGGCATCGTTTGCGGAGAGCATCTCATGACGGACGTGTGATCACCTTGGACAGAGGAGTTCATTACAAGTAATTTCAATACTGAAAAAAAGGTCTGACACTAAAGGTTTTAGTGATTATCAATAGAATGCGCAGGCTTAGAAAGTTGTCCAGTGCCCCTCAGAATCCAATAATAATAATAATAATAAGCGGCGTGGATGAGGTCACCCCGTGATGATCCGCAAAGGCTGTATCATCCAGAATGGGGATAGGCCGGTCGTCCTTGTAGTAAACCACTAAGGTTGAATTTTATCACTATACTTATCTAGCCGTATCTATTGTAATCAAATGTATCGATGCTTTATATGAAGTATGATTAACTTTGTGTTAAGACTGTGTTTAAGGCATTTTGTTTGGGTTGAGATGAAAACGTGTTACGGATGATAGTATGCGATATCGTTGAGGTCATTCAACTCAAGACTCTGTACTAATGTGCTATGGACACCAAACGTTTGTTTTGCTGATGTCCAAACAATTCGGCAACGTTGTAGTGTGTAAATGAAATTACTGTAACTGCTTTGATGCAGTTCGTTTAAGTGAGATTGGCCCAATAATCTGTCGTTATTTGTAGACTTGAACCAAAACGCACAAATAAAATCCTTGGTATATGAAGAGATCACGCACAGAAACAGTTGCACCTGTAGATGTTGAATTTATGATTTTACGATTAAGAATGGGAAAATTACATATTCATTCTGCATATCCAGACACTGCTTCGTTAAAAAAAATCAGAATATAAAGAAGAAATATTTTATATTCCCAAAAGTGTCCCATTATATCTGCATCCGATGAAATGAACAAAATATTATAGGAAATCACAGAAATATTCATCCATCATCATAAAAGATTAACATGTAAAAATAACATTTATGTTGTGCGTTTACACGACAATTGCCTAATGCATTTCTGATGTTGTGTCCACCTTTCTCTGCATATTTCACCTCACGTGCACTTTCTCACGTGTCTGACACGACCTGTCCACTGCTTCCTTTATATCTCACGCCACGTGCAGCTTCTCACGTGTAAGAACATGTCTTATGCACCTCACGTGATCATGGGCCGGGGGCCGGGGGAGCGTTCTGTGTGCAGCCTCTTCCTCTCCCATGAGCGGCCTGTGCACCGTCTCACTTGTGCTTATGTGGTGCTGCTGCTGCTGCTGCTGCTGCTTCACCCAGTGACCCTTCTCCGCACTAACCGCAGTTCCACCCTCCCTTCCCTCCCCCACCCTCCCTCTCCCTCCCCCACGCCCCACACACTGCGCCACTATTCAATCACTGCAACTTGCCTGCCTGCCTGCCTGCCTGCTTGCCTGCCTTGTATACCTGCTCGCACGCCTGCTTGCCTGCCTACCGACTCGCTTGCCTGTCTACCTGAGTAATATACCTGCCTGTCTACCTGCTTGGTATATCTACTTGCCTGTTTGTTTGCTTCCTAATATGCCTGCCTGTCTGCTTGGCTGCTTACCTACTTGTTCACCTGCCTGCCTAATGTGTCTCCCTTTTTGCCTATCTAATATGCATGCCAATTATGACTGTTTACTTGCCTAACATGCCTGCCTGCTAAACATACCTGCCTACTAATCTGACAAGCATGTCTGCCTGCCAGTCTGCCTTACTATGCCTGCCTTCCTGCTAAGTATGACTGCTTGCCTAACGTGCCCACCTACTTACCTGCCAAACATGCCTGCTTGGTATGTCTGCCTAGAATGCTTGCCTAGACCTCTCTGCCTGCCCTGCTTGCCTGGCATCCCAGATGCCTGCTTCCCTGCCTAGCTTGTCTGTCTGCCTGTCTGCCTGTATAGTATGCTTGTCTGCCTGTATAGTATGCCTGCGTGCCTACTTGCCTACATGCTTGCTTGCCTACAGTAGATACCTGCCTGCCTAGATGCCTGCCATCTGCTTGCGTGTCGAGATGCCAGTTTGGCTGCACGCCTAAATTCCTGTTCTTTTGCTTGCCTACATGCCTACATGTACGACTGCCTGCTTGCCTAGACGCCTGCCCGTCTACCTGTCTGCTTAGTTGACTGACTTCTGTTTGCCTGCTTGCCTACCTTCTTGCCTAGTCACGCACGTCTGCCCACCTATCTCCTTGCCTGCCTATCTCCTTGCCTGCCTGCCTGCCTGCTTTCTGTGTGCTTGCCTACATAGTTGACCGCCTTCCGTCTGCCTGCAGCATCGAAGAGAACGGGAATTGAGCGTTCCCCTCGGTGGCCGCCGCCTTTGCTGTTCTTTGCTCCTCTCCGGCGGCACGGGAGACGACGTTCTCAACTCCCGCCCCCCTCGTGCCAGACGACTTGATTCAACTCACCGGGGTCGTCTTGGCCATCTCATTCGTCCACTCAAGTGAACAAAATCGCCTGAACAAAGTCCCAGTCTATTCTGTCGAGGGGCGTCACCGTGGTGGAGGGGCTCCCACACGACCTCTTCTCTTTCTTCGACCTCTCACCTTTGTCCCGAGAACTCCCGAACCTCCCCACCCCCACCCTCACACACACCATTTTCCTACTACCAAGACCTCCGTGGCTCTCCTTGCTGGCTTGTCAGGAGAAGGCCATCACCATCACAACCATACCACCATCACTACCACCTCCTCCTCCACGTCTTCTTCCTCCTCTTGCTCCTCCTCATCTTCCTCCTACACGTCTTCTTCCTACTCCACATTTTCTTCAAGTCTTCCTCATTTTATTCCTACTCCTGTTCCTCCTCCTGTTTCTCCTCCCTCCTTCTCACCCTTACTTTCCTACTCCTTACTCTCCTCCTCACCTTTTTTCTCTTCCTGTCTCCTCACAATCTTCTCCTGTCCTTTCTCTCTTCCTTCTCTGTTCTTCTCTTATGTCCGTTTCTCATTTATTTTCTTTCCGTTTTTTATTCCCATTGTGTCTGTTCGTTTTTCCTTTAATCTTATTCTCCTCGTTAAGATCAACTACTCTTATTTTACTCTTATAACGGAGCGCGTGTGTGCATTCTCTTTCTGTCTTACACACACACATACACATAAACACACACACGCACACACACACTCATATATATATATATATATATATATATATATATATATATATATATATATATATATATATATATGCAAAGTAGACCACTTGGAAAAAGAAACTAACGAAGCAGAGCGCTTTCGTATATTACATCTTCAGTGCAACAAGTACATAGTGATAGGAATACATAGACAATATATACATGATACAAAGGAACAAGGACAGTTTGAATAAGCGTAGCGACCAATTACCCCCTGGAGAGCGGAAGGTCATTGTCAATTATCTTACGATGGTCGGGCGACATCAGGTCACAGTCGCCAAGGGTCACTGTTTCTACTAATTATATAGGGCGACATTAAGTCAATTCGTTGGATTACATTTTACCTGATGTTATCTTACTAATTTCTTGACAAATGAAATTATCAAGTTTGTACAAGCCTTTATGTAGGTTGGTATTTTGATTACTGGTGGTATGAATCAAACTGCACTCTATTAAATTTCTTGCTATTAAATTTAATAGAGTGCAGTTTGATTCATACCACCAGTAATCAAAATACCAACCTACATAAAGGCTTGTACAAACTTGATAATTTCATTTGTCAAGAAATTAGTAAGATAATATCAGGTAAAATGTAATCCAACGAATTGACTTAATGTCGCCCTATATAATTAGTAGAAACAGTGACCCTTGGCGACTGTGACCTGATGTCGCCCGACCATCGTAAGATAATTGACAATGACCTTCCGCTCTCCAGGGGGTAATTGGTCGCTACGCTTATTCAAACTGTCCTTGTTCCTTTGTATCATGTATATATTGTCTATGTATTCCTATCACTATGTACTTGTTGCACTGAAGATGTAATATACGAAAGCGCTCTGCTTCGTTAGTTTCTTTTTCCAAGTGGTCTACTTTGCATAAGTGAACACACGTACCCGTGTTCTTATTAGCATATATATATATATATATATATATATATATATATACACACTCAAAGCCTTAGGTTGAAACAGAGGCACATAAATATGTACACTTAATGTATCCCACTTGAATCCACTCAACATCTAGCTTCCCAAACGGTCCCCTTCACATAGTTTACCCTGCAGGCGACTTTATTCAGACTGGGGATGAAACTGTAGGAAAAGGTTTGAAGACTTACTGGTGCAACTGTCCTTCTACCTGGTTCGGGGGGTCGGCTGCATTGTAATGCTTACCTGTAAACGAAGAAATGTATGTCACATGACCAAATATTTTAATAGCACATTTCAGGTAAATCATTAAACTCCTGATAAAAGAAACACGATACTTTGATTGGATATTAGATAAACAAGTATTATAAGAAAAATGTACCCTAGGGTATTTATACATTATTTGTTTCAGAAAAAAATATGTAGCGGAAACCTAAGAGTGTTGTATAAGAAGATAAATTGCGTACTTAGTAATCCATTTATTTTCGGAGTTCATGCAAACACGGTTATAAATTTCCCTTTCACACGTTTCAAACAACCATGTAGACATTTACAAAGATCTAATTGTGATTCATAAAGTGGTGGCATACTTTTTGACATTTTATGAAATCGTTTACGTGGGAAAACTCTTCAGAGAAATTTTGCGTTCTACATATTCATCTATTTTTTTTACTTACTTATTCATTTATTTATCTATTTATTTATTTATTTATCTATTTATTTATTTATTTATCTATTTATTAATCTATTTATTCGTGGTAAGACAGAACCATGCTTTGATTCTCAGACAACAAATTACAGGCAATTTGTTGGATTGTCAGACAGACACGGGGGAAATATTTCCGTTAGGCACTGCTTCTTCCAACATATTGTTGCATGTCTTTGTGTCCTTAGCGCGCGTTATATAATTCCTCCATGTGTCATGTTTGTGTTCGTATGTTGCATTTGTTTGTGTACGTACGTGCGTATGTGTGTCTTTACCTAAATGGATTTACGCTTGTAGGGTCCCGTCTTTTACTCTCCAATTCATCATGCCTTCCGTCAAATTCATGTGTGGTTCCATATTAGTCTATATCCTTATTTGCCAATTGTCATATTCAGATTTGAATTCATGCTTGGGCTATATTACCCTCCAAGTATCTAAGTATTTATGCATTTATATGAAAAAATGTGTGTGTGTGTGTGTGTGTGTGTGTGTGTGTGTGTGTGTTTACCTAGTTGTATTATACGGGAAGAGAGCTTTGCTCGTACTGACCCATCTTTGTATCTTTCAGCATCTAGTTTGTTCTTAAATTCTTGTATAGTTTTTTTACACACTGCTGCCTCATCCAATTTGTTCCAGATATCTACCACTCTGTGTGGGAAACAATTCTTTTTGAGATATCTTCTATAACTATCCTTTTTGAGTTTCTTTTCATGTCCTCTTGTTTTTCTCTTATCCCACTTTAATAAATCGTCTCTGTCGAGGACTTCCATCCCTTTTATAATTCTGTAAATGGCCTGTAGATCTCTTTCTCTTCTTTGTTCCGGGGTTGGTAGTTCCAGTTTGGACAATCTTTGTTCGTATGTCAATTTAGTGTGTGTGTGTGTGTGTGTGTGTGTGTGTGTGTGTGTGTGTGTGTGTGTGTGTGTGTGTGTGTGTGTGTGTGTGTGTGTGTGTGTGTGTGTGTGTGAAGTGTTTGAGAATTTAATACTCCGGAAGATCCTTGGAACTCTGTATGACGAAGAACAAAAGCATTGGAGAAGAAGGCATAATACCGAATTACGAGTACAACATGGAGTAGAGTACAGGTGACCACTATGGGTGGGGTGTTATTAAGAGGAGAGGCGGGGCGGACTCCCTAAGAAAACAATGGATGGAAGTGTTCTTGGAGTCCGGCCATTGGGCAGACCCCGTTAAAGATGGACGGACAATGTGAGGACGGATGTTGAAGAACTGGAGCCCTAGGTTGTCGACTGGCAAGAAACTGGACAAGGCCGGCTGAGGAATGTGTAAAAGGGTTATCACATTAGGCTATTTTTCCTCCGTCACCGTACCTCTAACCTCCACTTGAATAACTAGAATATGACTTCACTTACAGAAATCTAGACTTCTCCAAGAACATTTGTATAGGTTTACAATCTCTTTGTTCATATCATTCAGCTTTCCCATATATGACGGAAAGCTAATTTGATATTAGGAGATTTGAAAAATAAAATATTGTAACCGAAGTCGCGTTTTTATTCAAACGAATTCTCAACTGTCGGTGTTGGTGAAGCCCGTGGAAAACCAGCGTGATTACCCCTTAAGGGTTGATTCACACTATCGGTCCGGTCGCGCTCCACTCCCGCTCCGCTCTCGGTCCGGTCCAATATTGTCTCATTAATTTCAATGGAAGCATTCACACTGGCGCTCTCGCTCCAGTCTCGCTCCGGTTTCGCTCCGGTCACGGTTCCGTCAAAAGATATTTTTACTGGAGCGAGACCGGAGTGTGACTGGACCGTGAGCGCCAGTGTGAACTCAGTTGCCACGGTCCTGCTCCTCCTGCTCCACTCCAGTCGAGATTCAGCCTTCATATAAGCAAGTAGTGTTACCTTCTGTCCTACCAAACCATGGATAATCCAAAGGAAACACCACAATGGGATCATGAGAAAGTTATAAAAATTATAAAAATACATTTTCTTTTTATTTATCACTGATACAATGACAATGCGTACAGCGAGGATATTCATAAGCACCAACTGAATAAAATATAACCTACAAAACTTACTTTAATTTTGTGGATTTAGATGAAATGCTAATAGAATTAGTCAAAAGGTAAACCAGAGCTGTATGACCTGACTTCGCTGCACTACAGTGATAATGTTTGCATACTTATCATATTGCCAAGGTACTGAGAGAAAAAAAAAATACACATTATTAACCGAAGAAAGAAATTCCATATGTATAATAACAACCTATTATCCACTGCGGAAATGCATCTCCTTAGCTCACTCAACAAATATTCCTACACAAGTTTGTTTGTCTACTTATATTTTATCATTTTGCCAAGGCATTGAACCAGCTGGGGAGCTGAAATAATCTTTCAGTGTTTCTCTCGCGCCAAAAGCCTCCTTTGTAGCATTTCCCCCTCTTCCTCTCATTGGACGTACTGTGTTTGATGGAGGCATGACAACAGTATCTGGTAATGCAACAGCATTTGGGTGTATCAGATTGTGAAGTATGTATGTTGTTGTAATGATTGCATTAGCGTTAGAAGGCATAGCTTTAAGTTTCCTTAAATATATTCTGAAGGTTTGCACTAGAATACCAAATGTGCACTCAACTATCCTCCTGGCTCTAGATAATATATAATTAAAAATCCTCTTCTCTACCTTATGTTCAGTCTGTGAACCTGGGTAGGGCCTCATCAAATTTCTCTTCAGCGGGAAAGCCTCATCTCCCACTATAACGTATGGTGCAAGCACATCAGTGCCAGGAAGTGCAGCATCTTCTTGTACATTTCAAGTCATCCTCAATTTTGGATAGTATTTTCTCAAATGTTCCTTTGTTCATTCTGAAATAGCTGTGGAATTTACTCTCATCATCAATAAGACGAGGATACAGAGTATGAAATTCTCCTTCAGTCTTCCTATCTTGCAACATAGGATGAACCCACAATCTCTTTCTTTTTCTATTTTTTTTTTCCTTCTTCTTCTTCATCAAGTGCAATAGCGATTATTGCCAACTCGGCGTCAGAAAAGTCACACATCCTTCGTAACTGATGGTAAGACTTCTACTGGTGTCGAGGGAGGGGGGGATGACGGGAACGAGAGCGGACCGATAGTGTGAATACCTCAGAACCGAGAGCGGAGCGCGACCGGACCGATAGTGTGAATCAACCCTGAATACCTCAGAACCGGAGCGGAGCGAGAGTGGAGCGCGACCGGACCGATAGTGTGAATCAACCCTAAACCAGCGATGGGAAAGCAAGCCCGAGAACGTGTGCGTGCGATTAGCCATGTAAGGAATTACGCGCGTTCATGCATGTACGCGTGTACATGCACAAGATAATCTATTGCAAGGTGCGGCTGTATTCGTGTAATCGCGAGCATCAAGCGTGTATGCGTACACTGTCGAGAGTGTATTGGGCGTATGCACGTGCGCGCGCGCGCATGTATGTGTTTTACATATATGGTTTGAGTATGTGACGTTTATATGCGCACTAGGGCATAGAGAAACGGGTTTACATGAGAGCAGAACATAGCGGAAGAGGAGACAATTAAACGGAGGCGGAAGTGGAGAGAGAGAAGAGGAGAGGACTGGGGATGAATTATACGAAAAAGAAAACACTCACTGAGCTAAGAGAAAGGGTGTAAATGGACGGAGGGGGGAGGGAAAGGGACTTGGAGAAGGACTATACTACAGAATACAAAAATGGACTGCAGGAGTGGGAGGGAAGACGGGGGGGGGGAAGCTTATGAAAGGACCAAGAGAGCTGGGCTCGGAGGGCGAACAGAAGGGGAAAGCGGGGGGATCAGGGCCTCAGAGGCGCGGAAACCCTTTAACGAAATGTAAAAGATGATGAGGAGGAGGCGAAAGAGGAAAGGATGAGAAGGAGGAGGAGGAGGAGGAGGGGGATGAGGAGGAGGAATGAGAGGGAGATGAGGAGGAGGAATGAGGAGGAGGAGGGGGAGGAGAAATGAGGAGGAGGAACAGAAGGAGGAGAGGGAGTAGGAGGAGGAGTTTGATCTCCACAGGGAACTAAGACTGCTTATGAGGCGCTGTTTATGAGAGGAAAGGGGAGAAAAGGAGAAGAGGGGGCATATTATGTGACCAAGGCTTTCTTTCTCCGCTGGGAGTTGAGACTTTGCGTGTGAGGCGCTCTTTATGAGAGAGAGGAGAGAGAGGAGAGAGAGAGAGAGAGAGAGAGAGAGAGAGAGAGAGAGAGAGAGAGAGAGAGAGAGAGAGAGAGAGAGAGAGAGAGAGAGGTGTTAAAGTGGTGCGTGAGAGTGGAAGTAGGGGTACGAAGGGAGTAAGCCTCGTTTCACACGTCCGACGTTTCCCCGTGCGCCGTCCATGACACGACGTCTTGCTCTCAAACATGGGTGTCTATGGACGCTTTCACACGTGGCCGATGGTCGTGGCGTGTGAAAGTGCCCATAGACACTCATGATTATTTGAGAGCACGACGTCGTGTCGTGGACGGCGTACGAGTAAAAGTCGATACACGGGAAACGAGTCTAAGGGTTCTCCCAAGCGTTTGGATGGGAGCTCGGAAGGGAAGTGGGAAGGAAAAAGCCTTGACAAAGGCTAAGCCGAGGCAACGGGGGAAGGCGAGGGGTGATTATACGGTGGCCCGGAAGGTAATCAGGAATCTTGTCGAACACGAAGGGTATTATCATCTGGCGTTGTATCAGTGGTGGTGGTCCGTGTGGTCAAGGAATGGCACAGGAAGTTCCGTGTGTGTACTGTGAGGTTCCCTGATGGTGCAGTGGGCGAATTTTGTTTATCTATTTATTTATTTATTCTTTTTTTCCTATTATTATTACCTCTACTACTACTATTACTATTATTGTTACTATTATTATTATTGTTATTATCAATTATTATTATTAATATTATTATCATTACTATCATTATTATTATTATTATTTATTATTACTACTATTATTATTATTATAATTGTCATTATTATTGCTATTATCATTACTTTTATTATTATTATGATTATTATCATTATTATTATCATCACAATTTTTTTTCTTTCAGAAATGGACTTGCCACACTCTGTACTTTGTTCTTGACTAAGTGGTCAAGGTATGTTCGACTGATATACTTGTATTGCATACAGTATATGTATCCCATATGCAATGTTATCGCGCTCTTTGGGCAAACTTTAGCAATCCAACCTAAGCCTACTCTACTTAGGGCGAACTAGTGCCTTTTTACACAAGAAAGAAGAAGAAGAAAAATAATTAGAGAAAAAAAAAACGGAATCTATGTCCCAGTGAAGCTCCTTCCGATGAGAGAGAGAGAGACAGACAGAGAGAAAGAGAGAGAGAGAGAGAGAGAGAGAGAGAGAGAGAGAGAGAAGGGTAATCATATTGTCTTGGGAGTATCCCAAGGCACCTCTGGAAGCGAAACTAAGAGCACACGTCCTCTAACCAAGTTTGCAAGAAGAAGCGGCGAGGGAGGAACCTGTACGTGTGAATTCGCGTGCAAAGACTTGGTGACTTGCACCCTTGCACGCACACACACACACACACACGGTAGAAAGACTGTGATTACATACGTTACAAGAGGTATGGAAGGCAGATGTGGAGGGAGTGAACATGAAGGGACGTCCTAGGATGGGGTGAAGGGGGCTTTGGGAAAGATGGGAATGTCTGTTGAGGAAGGACGGGAGAGGACCGAAGATAGGGGTGAACGGAGAATGGTTGTATATGGATGATGTTGTGATGCATGGGGTGGAATGGGCGGGGGGATGGGGGGTGAGGTAGTATGTGTGAGCAAATTTTGACGCAGCCCGAAGGGATTTCTCCTCGTCTTCTCCTTTATGCATGGGGGGACGGAGAGGGGGGGTCGCCGATTTAATGAAGCGGCCTTGCTGTGGATGTGCTGTGTCTTGCGACACTGCTTCTGACCCAGGGCAGTGGACAAGGTGCAGAGATGACCCGTCATCCAGGAGGTGCTAAGATGAGAGGTGGAGGGGTGTGGAGTGTATTCAGGGAGGGAATGGGTGGGAATGATTTTATGCCTTTTCCTTTTTGGCTACCTCCCTTGTAAGGGGGAAAAAGCCTTGATATATGTATGATGTACAAGAGTTGATGTAGGGAAGGTGCAGGATAAGTTCCAAGCGGCTTGTATACACATCCGCCGTGGCGTGGTTGGAAGCGTCCCAGTCTCGTCAGTCAAACCCAAGGGTCCGAGTGTAATAGATCCGTTTCATCCAACTGCCCTAACACATACGTGCTTGTCGGAAGGCTCTCCCGAATAAAAGACTCGGTGAAAAGACGTCCAGAGGAGATTCTTTTTGGAAGACACCATACAACCTCATTCGCTTCGACGAAACCATTCATCACAATGACAGAGCTTTGGTCTGATTGGGATGGCACTTTTATTAAATGTACAACGTTTCAATTGTCGAAGCTACAACAAACGAAACATTGTACGTTTAATAAATGTTCCATCCTCACATGCTGACCATTCTGCCGGTAATTGTCATTCTAAACCTAACAAGCGCTTTGTTCAACTGAAAATAGGAACCTGTGCCGAAGGGGTTCAGTGGTTTGGGTGCGAAACCTGAAAACAGGATCGTCTTGACAAGTAGTGACTGGCCGGAGTTTGTTCCTGACTGTGTTTCCGCGATTCGGCTGCCAGCGGCGGCGGCACAGGCTCTGCTGATAACGTCAGGTCAGAACGGCGACACACTTTCCAGGCGGGCGTCTCTCCCTTCTCCTCGACCAGCGGCAGTTCTCAGTCCTCTCCTTCCTTCCTTCCTTCCTTCCTTCACTCACTAACTCATTCACTCCCTCACTCCCTCACCCCTTGGCTTGACCCACTTAGCCACTTACCCTTGCGTTGCGTTTCTCCCTTACAGAGGAGAAAGAAATTAGAGAAAAACAAACTTGATATTAATGTTTTTCATGAAATGAACCTTTATCAGGCAAGGAAATGTAAAATCCACTCATGTAAATGTAACATGGTTAAGCAGGTAACCCGCATAACAGAAGCTAAATTTTCAGTTGTGATATATTTTCCCAGTTCCATTTTTTTTCCTACCTCAACCAGGATTCTCATTAGCACACTGTCATCACAGTTGCCAGGCTGTTACATCACTGCTACCACCACCGCCACTACCACCACCATACACAGAACTTGAGTCCTACGCTGGCTCGTAGGACGGCCACCTCTGATGTTGATAATGTAGATAGTGTAGGAGCACCATTATTGTTGTACTGTACCCACGGAGTTGACACCACTTGCGTGTCACTTCTGCTGGCGCCATCTCACTGCATCATCACGTAAACACTGATGGCGTCATGCCACTGGTACACCATCCACCCGTCCTGGATGGTTGACTTCCATTTGCCTTATTCTGTGTGCCACACGACGATTTTATTCAGACACGGGAAATCCTCCCCCTTCTGATCTTTATGCTACAAGAATTCCCCAAACAATGTTGTTATTCAGCGGAAGGGTTGAAGGCGTATGTCGAAATATATTTGCCACACTTCTGCTAGCGTTTACAAGATCGCACCAATATCACCACTTTTACCACAGCCTTTAACCTTTATCACCATCACAGTCCTTACCACCATCACCACAGCCAAATCCAGAATACGTCATCAAAATCCTCATCGGTCTTATATTTTCATCCGCGAGGCAAGAAGGTCAATAACCATCCTGCCGGAAATCCTACGCACACGCTGGGGATGATCCCGAGGATTGTCGAGGTACAGGAAACTCGTCTGACAGACCAGATGGATCCAAAGTCACAGGAGATATTGTTCAGGTCGGGTACACAAGAAAGATGATTCTGGTGCTGTAGTTTAATTCAACGTATTAACCAAATTATAGTATACAACAAAATACATCATACAACTGTCTTAAAGTAAGTATGGTCTAGTCGATCTACAAATTATACCGTACCTCACCTCTTGAAGGTGGAAACCCTCCATAAGTTACAGTATACATATACTGTTACGCACATACAGTAAAAGATTCCACCATACAGATATATCTAAACGTAGTCAAACGTGTAGAGCATGTACAGGGGAAGGTGTAAAGACCAGGGCAGATATTGTCGGTCTCCATGATGATCGGAGGAGGAGGAGGAGGAAGAGGATATGGAGAAGAAGGAGGAATGACGTTCGACTGCGACGACGACAAAAAGGCTTCGCTAACGCTTTCATGCTTCAAAGGAAAGTAGAAAGGTTAGTAAGTAAATAAATAGATTAAATAAGTGGGTAGATAAACGTATTGTATGCATGTATTGGTTAGAAATTAGACTACATGTAGAATTAGATTAATGCGTAGTTTCTGTGTACGTATGTGTGTGCGTGCGTGCTTTAGCGTGAGTTCCAGAGTTCTAGAAGTCGTTGTACTTGTTAATTAATTGTCATATAAATTGTAATGCGAAAGTTGAGTGAATGGGATATAGATCATCTTTACTGTCAAATTAAGTTGTTGTGTAACTGAAAGTGTATGAATGTAAAATGTCTGTGTGCAAGTGATTAATTGAAATAATTAGATAAATTAAAGTTAGCAACTGTTTTGGATCGGATCACGAATGCTTTGTCACGCAGCACGACAGATTTTTGTGCGAGCTCGTTCTGTACGCATCAGTGCATTTCCGTGACTGTGGTGAAGAGTGGAAAGACGAAGTGTACCTTACTCGTACAATAATATTAACTTTAAGAACACGAAGTGTTTCTTTACACCTTTATTGTACCAAAACAATAAATGGTGGCAGCGGTGATATAAAGAAATAGATAAATGAATAGATATTAGGGATTAGATGAATAAGCAAATAAATAGATAAATAAATGAATAAACAAATAGAAAATAAGTGAATATATATTAATAAATTAGAATAAATAAAAAATAATGCTAACAAACTAGCTAGCTAACTACATAAGTATATGGATAATTAAATAAATAAAACATAGGTTAATCAACACTCAAATCAATAAACAAAATATGAATGAAATAGGAAATATGCAAACAAGAAAATATGGATACATAGATGCAGAAATGAGTAAAAAGATAAAGAAAATGAAAACAGAAAATACTCGCGGAAGACTATCCTGGACAGTACAGGAAGAAGAGCCTTCTAGATCGAATTCAAAGTTCGAAGCAGCCGGAACAAAGGCAGTTAGGTGCAGCAAGAGGAAAACCGGGAGAGGGAAAGAGACAGAACTACGATCAGTTCGTGAGGTTGGAGAGATCAGTTCTTTGATGAATTTCGCGCCCTGACGGCGCATTCAAAGGGCACTAAGTTGTTCGAGACGGAGGGAGGTGTTCGAGACGGAGGGAGGTGTCCGCCGGACAGCGGTCACTGAAGAAAGAAGGAGACTTTATTCCTACACCACACAAAGCGTTGTTTTCTCCACTGTACGTGACGACATCGTGGTTCTTCCTTGATCAGGCAGAACATGCGCAAGATGTAGGAAACAACGATGATGGGTGGAAGGAGCCGAAAAGTTCGAGAACCGAAGCGGCCAAAGCTGCTGTTGCTGGTTTCCCCAGGTAATAAACACAAACGATACAACTCGATGAAGGCTGACCTCTTTCCAAGGAACTTTTGCCTCACCCCGCCAGCGTGACTTTGTTCCTGTTCCTTCCTTCCCTCCTTCCCTGTTTCCCCGGGGACCATAATATCCGATGTTCCCGTTCCAAGGACCTCGGAACGGCTCTTATTTCTGTAGTTCTTGGTCTCGGGGAGCTTAATATCTTTGTCCTGGAATGGTGTTGCACTGGTTTGATGTTGTTTCTGGAAGGATGGAAATGAGGGTATGCGTTTGGAATCCAGCGGTGGTGCTGTAAAAGTTTACGGCTGAGGCGAACGTAGGTTCCGGAAGCGTATGGGGTGGTTTAGCTTCTGGATTACTGGGTGTGAAGTTGTACTGGCGAGGGGAATAGACCCGAGGTGCTTGTGCTCGGGTTGTTGCTCTTTGAGGCCGCCTTGAAACTGTTTTTTGGGACGCGACTGCGGCGTCAGGGAATGGCACGGCCAATGGAATGTCATGTAAGGTTCGGAGTTTCAGGAATCAGTTGGACAAACACGCATTCAACATACTGAAATATCTGTTAAATGACGACCGCGGTTACTTGTTTGTTGTTATCTTTTTTTCGCTGGCCAGGATGCTCTCTGGCCGAGTATGTTAGAGCGTCGCTAATTGCGACGGAGACCAAGGTGACGGCGGTTCGAGCTCTGTCGCGAACGAATTGGACTTGGGGCATGTTCAATTAAATTCCGCGCTACAAAATCCTCTGTAAGGGGCACCGTCCTAGCCTCCTGAGAAGAAGAGTTTGCGACGTTAAATCGAATCATCATAATTTGTTTGCTTACCTTGTCAATTTCTTATTCTTCATTGATCTTTTCCCCTCGTGTGTCCCACTTCGTTATGAGTCGAAAAGTGTTTTGTTCTTACGCATACTCAGCCATTCAGACCCGTCGCGGCTGTTTGACCAAGATAAGAAGACTTTTGGTCGTTTCGCTCTCGCTTTCTTGTTCACTGAGTGTCTCGCATTTGCAGATGGCTCTCATGAGGCTGCACAACAACCCCCGTTCCCATTAAACCAACCCCGTCTCAGTGGCGGCGCCTTTACATATTTTATTCTGTAATGTGTTCGTGATGGACTACATGTTAGGAAGGTCAAAGTGGCGGCACACTTGGCTAGCATGCTACTTGCTTTTGTTACTTCGTTTGTGTAGAAACGACTTCGGTTACAATATTCTAGACATTTCGACAATTCTGTGTCTAACATTCATATTTTAGGTTTAACTTCTCTTAGTTCGTCAATCAGCTTCTCACTCTATGACGCAAGAGCAATCTGACGTTTGGAAATTTGAAAAAAAAAAAAAAAAAAAAAAAAAAATCGTCACCGAAGTCGTTTCTATTCAGACGAAATAGAAAAAGCAAGTAGCATGCTAGCGAGAAATGCTGAGTGTGCTGCCACCCTTGCTGAAGCTAATAAAATTTCGATGTACAATATTTATGTATTATATCTAAAGTATAAGGACCGTGAGATCTTAGCGTGGCGGACGCCTGGAGCCCCTTCAGGGGGTTTCGATGGCTTTATCGTAACGACAACAGAGTCCAACTCTACTGACCTTCCACACTAAGTATTGCATCAGTTTATGCTTAGCAAAGCAGTTAGGGAGGTGGTGTTTAGGCTTTTTAGAAACTGAAGTTTCCAGTGTGAGTGTGATAGGCAGACATGCGTCTTATGACGTGAGTACAAAACGACTTTACTCAATTTTGGTGTTCTGGGGTTAAGGCCCTGTCTACAGTACACCAGCGGTCTGAGCTGCGCGTAAACCACGGCGATACAGCATAGTTAAGGACAAAATGAGCGGTTGTGTGTGAACGCCTCCAGTGACTTACACTGTAATGGAACCGCCGCGGTTGAAACCACTGGTGTGAACAGGTCCTAAGGCTGCCTCATTTAGAACCTCAGTTAGACTCATTTAACACCGCTGTCCAAGGTTTCCAAAACTAACCATGATAAAGTCCTATAAACAATGTGTCTAAGTGTGTGTGTGTGTGTGTGTGTGTGTGTGTGTGTGTGTGTGTGTGTGTGTGTGTGTGTGTGTGTGTGTGTGTGTGTGTGTGTGTGCGCGCGCCTTTATTCTTGTGTGTGGTCACCATCCCAAATGGGTAATATGATACACGACCCAGCGGCCAAGCTATAATAATAATCTTGTCCTTGCAAGTAGTATCCGATTACCTGCCTACCCCGCGAGTTAAGGCCACTGGCGATTAACTTTGTTCATTGGCTTCGTAACTTCAGGTAGGGGCTGGGTCCCTCCATGTTGCCACAGTCTGCGTCGTCGTCATCATCATCATTATCATCGTCGTCACCATCATCGCCATCTTCATCAGTCATCATGATATTTGTAATTATTATCACCATGATCATATCCTCATCATATATTTTAATATTTTATATGATTTTCATTGTTATTGTTTTTATTGTCATTGTTATTATCATTATCAACATTATCATCATTATCACCATTATCATTACTATAAATATTATCATTATTATTTTTTACCTGATATCATCATTATCATCATTACCATCACCATTATTATTATTATTATCATTGTTGCTATTAATACTACTATTATCATTATTATTATTTTTACTACTGTTATCATTATTATTACCATTATTACTATCATAATTATTTTCATTATCATTATTGTCATTTCCATAATTTGTTTTCATAATACTAAGTTTTCTCGACTTTTTTTTTTTCATCCACTTGGAAAAATAGAACGGTCCGAAATTCACGGCAGGAGGCATGTGTAGGTATATTTTAAATTGTATAATGCATTATGTTGTATATTATAATTTGCTCATTAAACTAAACTATCATGTTGACGATCACGCAAACAGAGTACGGACCAGAATAAACCAAAGTTAGATATTCTATCCTGTCTTTGTCGGTAAGCTACCCTTTCTGCATAAATGCTCCCTATATTTCTCTTTGCAGCCCTTCATTCTGTAGCTACATCGCGAGCTACAGAATTATAGGGAGCATTTATGCAGAAATAGTAGCTTACCGACAAAGACAGGATAGAATACTTAACTGTGGTTTATCTTGCTCCGTACGCTGTTTGCGTGATCATCAACATGATACTTTAGTTTATCGATCAAATTATGGTATACAGCATAATACATTATATTTCTTAAAGCTAGTATGGTCCAGTATACAGGTCAATCTACAGATCACTTCCTGAAGACAGAAACCATCTATAAGTTACAGTAAACATATACTATATATGCACTTTTCTCTCAGACAGTGTTTCGCGCCTACAGTAAAAGAAAATACACTATACAGACATATATAAACCTAGTAGTATGTATTTTTTATGATATTGATAGCTAATATATTCGCGTAACATAGAAACTGTCCTATTTGAATCTATACACACGACAATAGCGACGACGTCGAGGTTGCTGAACTCAATGCTAGGGGGGATTCTGCTGGGAAGCGATGCATACATACACTTTCCTTTATCCTTCTAGGAATAATATATTGGTTATTAGGGGGTGCTAGACTCCCTTAGGGTCGGAAAAGGTTGGGAAACGCTGGAGAGAGGAAGTGTGGTTTCAGACCCCTTTTTGGAAGGGTCCAAGTCGAAGATAGGTTTGTGTTTATGCCTTCGAACTCACTTCTGCATGTGTCGTGTTTGGAGCTGAGACAGAAGACCAAGACTGATGTCTTTGCCTCTGCTCTTCGAAACC
Organism: Oratosquilla oratoria; assembly: GCF_046742065.1. Classification (NCBI taxonomy): domain Eukaryota; kingdom Metazoa; phylum Arthropoda; class Malacostraca; order Stomatopoda; family Squillidae; genus Oratosquilla; species Oratosquilla oratoria. Next base: position 69,399,702 of record NC_134782.1, on the reverse strand, counting down.
TAAGATGTATGTAAGTAAAGCGAATTGTGTTCCTTGGTTGTCATTTACTGTGAAAACGATTATATATATACATATATATATATATATATATATATATATATATATATATACATATATAAATATATATATAAATATATATACATATACATATATAATATATATAAATATATATATATATACATACATAGACATATCTATATATATATATATATATATATATATATATATATATATAATAGATTAAAATAAATAAAGAGATCAATGAACAAATAAATGAGCCATCAGTCGAGGCTACCATTAGAGCGTTCAGTGCCGCTCTAGTTGCTGCCGTGGTTGTAAACAAAGGTGGGTCCTCTTAGCCAGTGCCAAAGTCGCCGCCCCGACGTTTGGCGGCCACTTACTGGACACGCTATGAGCGCCGACACCCAACGAGGCATCTGCAGCTATCTCGTGAAAATAGTGGGGCCGTGCTGACATCGCTCATTTGCCTCAGATCTTCAACTGAATCCATGAGGAGCTCTCCTAACCTCCACCTTACCCTCTGTCCGCTGTCGTCGCTTCTTTTCGTGCCGCTGTGCCGTGCTGGCTTCGATCTTATTTCATGAGACGGGGACCCGGAATCAAGCGGACCGGACAGAGACAGCAGAACCTTATGGCTTCGATGGCAACTAGGAGCCTCCTGGCGGAAACATCTCTGGACGGGAAGTCGGTATCAGAGAGCACTGATGCCACTTCGATCGCCGTGACTCTTCGTAACTTGTCCCCGGGAGGAGTCCATCTGGTAGGAGGAACCCTGACCTCCACCAACGCCGACAGTCGTGCGTTTTCCATTTTACCGATGGAGCTCGAGTGACAGGAATGGCACAGGCATGCATAAACAAATGAGCTCTCACGCACATACACACACACACACGAATTTCATGCTAGGTATGACAAATTGGAGAATAGGAGACGAGACCCAACAAGCTTAGCTCCTTTCCTGTATACTGCAATTATGTAAACACACACACACACACACATGAGTATCGAATACACTAGGTAAATACACACCCACACACAAAGCATGGTTCCCTTCTTTCTCAGACGTCATCTCCAGCTTCAGTCATTTTGTGAAGTTCTAAGAATGTCAATTGAACTTTCTTGTTCTTTCTGTGAAGCGTGAAAAAAACGAAAACACACCATCTGGGCGCCGACCGACGAGTTGCCGGATTGGTCACCGTTGTGTTTTATTTTTGCCGCATTGTGGCGCTTTTCCTCCGCTGAGGTCTGACTGCCACCTTCATTCAGCTTCGCGGAACCCATTCAGTGGCGGTGACACTTTTGTCTCCTTGTCCAACACCCTATGTTCGATACTTCCGGTAGATATACCTAGCAACACTAATAATACCGACTTTTGCATATTCTGAGGTTAGTCGTGACTCGCCCTTGAGCCACAACCGGTCTGTAACATGCAGCGCCCCGAGGCGGAGTCCCCACAGATATTGTATGAAATAGATTAATTTGTGCCTTATGAAGAGACTTATTAACCTGATCTGTTAAAAAAAAAGGCAAAAGTCCCGGCCATCTCTCGTTTCTTTTATTCTGACTGCCGTCCACAGTATAGAAGAGGTAAAGACAACCGGAGGCTTCCTAAATCTGTACTTCCTGGGACATATACTCGCGCGGGGGCGGGAGAGCTCACAAAGCACTGAACCATTAATTTAATGAAGCGACCAGAGAGAACGTACAGTGCAAGTGTTGAAAATATATTTCTCAGAGCCGAGAAAGAAACAACCCTGTATTTTAGAAACACACAAGACACTCCAATAAAGCAAAGGAATTTAATCTAACGGAGATGTGGGAAGAGGAAAAGTCTGGGCATTGTCACGAGGGGAAGGTGGGCCCAGTGTAATAAAAATCAGTATATTGGAACCATGAGCTTTCCAACATCTCTCCGCAACGGCGGACACCAGAGGTGTGGTAGATCAGTGTTGTGTGTATATATATATATATATATATATATATATACATATACATACATATAATATACATATACATACATATACCAAGGCTTTTTCCCCCTTACTAGGGAGGTAGCCAAAAAGGAAAAGGCATAAAATCATTCCCACCCATTCCATCCCTGAAAACACTCCACACCCCTCCACCCTCCCTCCCATCTTGGCACCTCCTAGATGACGGGTCATCCCTGCACCCTGTCCACTGCCCTGGGTCAGAAGCAGTGTCGCAAGACACAGCACATCCACAGCAAGGCCGCTTCATTAAATCGGCGACCCCCTTCTCCGTCTCCCCATATAAAGGAGACGGGGAAAAATCCCTTCGGGCTGCGTCATATATATATATATATATATATATATATATATATATATATATATATATATATATATATATATATATATATATATATATGCTAGCACCTAATTAGCATGGTCGAGCTGATTACACTGCAGAATCTGTCCACAACCACATCCATTCCAACATACCAAAAGCACTTCTCACCATACGTACCACCTGACCAAGCCGGTTTAAGCCACCATGGTGAAGTACAGAGGCTGTATAGTCCCTCAGGGGATAGGCCGGTCCTGTAGTGGGCCATAAAGGCTGAACTTCTCGTATTGACATCTGTATGTACACGTACAGTCACGAGCAGTCAATATGATATATGTATATATTTTTTGTCGAATACATGATATATTTTCCTATGTAGTACTTAGTTTACAGCGAGGTAATTTTCTCGAATAGATAAAAAAAAGAACTCTCAGAAAAAAAAACGAATTTGACATCATGTAAAACTCTGAGTGGGTAAAAAAGTTTGCTCCTGACTACTTATATGATTTAAAACAGATTGATTTATGCTGAAACTTCTCAAAAGACTTGTGATCAAATACTATAATGGAGGTTTTTATATTTCTAAATATACTTGAATTCTTGCATGGAAAATCTTCAATTGAATACCAACAAATATTGCGAAATGTTCTATTGAATTAACCATAACTGGAGCAAAATCAAAGTAAACGTTTCATAGCATTATGCATAATATTTAGACAAAACTTTTGCCGACCCCCAAAAAAATCGTCTTCCTCTTCTTTGAAAAAGAAGAAAAAGATGAAAAATGGGTTCAAATCGAATATGGACAGAAAAACTATCATCCACAGTAAAAACTGAACATAACTGTGGGAGACAATATATAGCCTACAGTTTTGTAGAGGTTAAACGGTGTGGAGAGAGAAATAACCGGAAACACATACACACACACACACATACACGTACAGCGCAAAGCATTCTTGGAAGGTAAGAAGAAATTATTCTCACTACTGAACTGAGGGCCGACTTGGGCTGGTGGAATAAGATGCAGGTGCCCAAGAGCCAACTGAAGAGCGTGGTGAGGTGCGACCAACAAATAAGAAGGAGCCAAACACCAATCAAACTACGAAAATGAACAGAAAGATGATGTAAGGGCAGATAAGCTACTTCAAAAAGCAAACTAGAATTGTGATAAATTGACTGACGGCACAGATAAAGGGAGAAAAAGTCGTGGGGGTATAAAGGATTGTGTGTATTTATCTACTTGTATTATTGGCAAGGAGTAAAGCTTGTGGTGTGTGCGTGGGTGCGTGCGCGCGCGCGCGTGTGTGTGTGTGTGCATGTGTAAATGTATGTGTATTTATATAGCTGTAGTACACAGAAAAGGAGCAACGCTCGTGGTGTCCTGTCTCTTAATTTCCAATTTATCATACCTACCTTCAAATTGCGTATATTCGTATATGTGAGTGTGTGTTTGTGTGTGTGTGTGTGTGTGTGTGTGTGTGTGTGTGTGTGCGTGTGGGTGTATGCACATGTGTATATATCTCGCGCGATCGTTTGATTAAGTGTACATATTTGAACTTTCATATCTGTAAACTTGTACAAGTGCAGACTTATATAAATGTGAAATAACGTAAAAAATACTGTTAAGCCCTTTTTATTATGCTTTTATGGACCTTTGTTTTTTTTTATTACACTTGTAACTAGTACTTTATCATGAATGTATATTTTACGCTGAAGGTAAACAGCCATGTGGGAGGAAAGCTGGGCTCGTTCGGCGAGCGCGCGCAGGAGCCGCTGTATTATCAGCTCCCAGTCGTCCCTCGTCCCTCGTCTATTCTCGTCGGCGTCGCCGCCCGGAGGCAAGTTTGGTTTGAAACAACAAGAGATTAGTTCTCTTCGACAGAAAAAATAATAAATAAATAATAGTGTGACTCTGTGTTGGGAAGGGCAAAGTACCAGCAGTCAGCCTAACTTTTTATCACCAGCCTATTAAAAAGACATTTGCCTCCTGACCTCACATACGGAGTGAGCCGAGGGTAGAGACCTCTCCCAATGTTCCCCTTTCTCATGTCAAGGGTGCTAATTAAGTAGCACTCACTACTCCTATTTGTACCTACTGAAGAGGATTGCAGTTTGCAATCGAAATATATAGATATCCCGTCTCCAGTCATTTTTACTCCAACAGTGGTTTTCACGTGATTGGCAAATGCGTGATTACATTTTTCACATGTAATATAATATTTATATATATATATATATATATATATATATATATATATATATTGTTATTTTTTCTGGGAGAGAGGGAAAGGGATGAGCTGACCTGTTCTTGTTTGAAAATTTAAAATGTAGTGGGAGATTAAATTTATTCAATGCTGATGCTTCGTTGGAGGAAAGTCTCCCAGATAGGTCTTGTACTCATCTCAAGAGTAATTGACAGCTCCTCTCCTGTGGTAATGCCTTTTGCCAATCTTAGGTCGGTGGGCGGGCAAGTTCAATAGGCTTCATAAAATCAGATGGCGACAGCAGCCAGAACTTGATATAACGCCCCCCACCCCCGGTTAGAATGTTATCTTTACCTTTCGAGTCCAATGACTCATAAGGGAGACTTTGCTAGAGCCAATAGCAAACCACAATGGCGGCGCCAGACAGTGTGATACCGGCCTTACTCTGGATCATAATACATACATACACACACACACACACACACACACACACACACACACACACACACACACATATATATATATATATATATATATATATATAGGGTAAACTCTACGAGATGTCTCGACACCTTGAAATCAATCAAATGTATCCATGAAGAAATGACTTTTTCATGAAATCAACTCGCTGACTGTGAAGACTAATTTGCATGTACATCCCGCCTAGCGCCAGACGATTTCATTCAGCCGAGGCAATTCCCCACCGTATTCAGAGATAAAAAAAAAATCACTTTCGAAATAACGAATATTGCTCCCAGCATAAGTTAAAGGAAATCATGGTTCATCACTGGAAACTGGAAGACCTGGTGTCAGGCTAACGTCTGGAGGCACCCCGTCGCAGCTCCAGCCGCCACCTTTGCCCTGTGAGCTCGGAGAGCCAGGGTAGGTGGAGTTTAGCAGGTCGGGCGTAAAAGTGAGTATCCCACGCGACGGCACCTGGCTTGTGGGGCGGGGGGTGGGGGGCAGGTAGGCTCGTCCGCCGTCCCTCCCTCCCTCCTTTCCTGCTGCTGGAAAGCTCTCTTCAAACTACTAGTGAATCCCCAACACACTTGGAACGAAAAATTCCAAATTCTGGATACCAAAGGCTCTTCCTAATATTCTGGTAGATTTCTTAGTCATTTTCTCCCCCAATTAATTATTAAAGATTTTCGATTTTAAGAGATTCTTGAATAGTGAAGGCTATGTCGAGCGACAGCATTGTGTGGCAGGGCTTAAAGTCACCCCTTCACTTATATCAACATATATATCTTTAAAAATTGTCATGTAAAATCTGTTTTTGTAAATAATCCATTGTAATGATATATTACCTAATTCTAGAGGCTTTTGCCCAAATCATTGCATACATAAACACTGTTCCCGATTTCTGTTTAACCAGCTTATGAATTAAAGGCTACCTGCATTGCGTTATTGACAGAAGACAAAACAAAACAACGTAGAGACTGAACATCTTCATACCAGGCTCAATGACCCCCTTATGGGTCGATTGCCTAAAGAAAAAAAAAATGAAATGAATGAATCTGATAAGCCGGAGGAAAATGATTTTCCTCCAGCATATCAAATGACATTCTATGTATTTTGTTGATAAGGCAATATAGTTTGCCATAATGATTTTACGGCGGTAAAATTAGGTTCTTTGCAACACTCCCCAGTCTCATTTAACCCCTTTCTTAAGGGATAACACATTTCCTTTCATTCCTGCTGTCGCTAAAGCGGAGCCTACGAGATCAATATTATTGCGCAATGTTCTGTATTGCACAATATTATTGATGGTGGTGAAGAGTCACACGTGTTTGGCCTGTACACTTGATGTCTTCAATATATTGTGTCATTCTTCCATACTATCCCTACACCATCAGTAATATTGTACAATACGGGATATTGCGCAATAATATCATCTAGGGTCCGTTTGAAGTATATTATCGCCGCAGCCTGACACTCCCTCCCTCTGTCCCTTTAAGTAACCAAGAATGGTCGTGTCAATGAAGCTTCCTTTTCATGTGAAAGTTTTGTCTCCATATTCAAAGTAAAGACCATGTTAAAATCGCAAATTATAATGACCACATCAAGATGCTTATCTTAAAATTTATCTTACTAAAAAGCGATTTCCGGTTGTTGCGTCTACACAAAGGCACATTACGTTCCTCATTACAACACATAAACACGAATAAATTGTTTATTTTTAGAGTTTAGTAATGAGGCAATCAATACACTCCTTAGACTATTTTTGTTCAAAATGTTTTATTCAATAAGCCTGATATTGCCAGGAGGATTTCACTCAAATATAAACATGCGGATGGTGCACTATCACTACTTGGCTTTGAATTCACGTTTAATTTAAGCACCAAGTACTTTGTATAATTCAGAGAGGTACTTTTTAGTCCACAGGTATAATACTTCATGTTGTAAGTTTACGTGCATTCAATATGTGTGTGTGTGTGTGTGTGTGTGTGTGTGTGTGTGTGTGTGTGTGTGTGTGTGTGTGTGTGTGTGTATGTATGCGCGCGCGCGTGTGTGTATGTGTGTTTTCACCACGGTCTTGGATCACGTGTTGGATTCGTGATTGACAGCTATTACCTTCCCAAGTGAGAGCACAGAGCTCAAGTATGGGTCGATCTATGGGTAATGCTGTGGCTTTACACACACACACACACACACACACACAGACTGAGTTTCTTGCCTGCGTCTTTCATGCGAAGTTTTTTTTTTCTGTTTCTTTATGAAGCCACTGTAAACAAGATTGATTCGGATGTCACCCTTCCTTGAGAGGGATATAAGTATCAATAATTTTGGTGATCGTCTTTTGAAATATTCCTTACATGGCTTCCACTCTTTTTATTCTGATTTCTTTTTTATTATTAGTTCTTTTTACATAATTCTGACTTCCAGTGAGAGTGTTAAGTGTTTGATTTTCCTTCATTGTGGATCTATGCATGTCACCATTTAATGATACCTTACGCAATGCCAATACAGCAGACAGAAGTGAGAAATCCCTTCTCTACCCGGTTTAAGAGCACGTTCGGAGATCGTTGCCTAATGCCTATGGGGTCGCGGGTTTTCTGCAAGAGAAACCCGAGGCAACAGGTTGGCTGAACAGGTAGATAACTATCAAGCCTGCTTGCGCAAGCACTGAGTCACTGACCAATACTTCACAGGGAAGAAGGGGAAGGGACAGAGGGAGATGGAGGACACGGAATAGAGAGAGGGAAGGGAAATGGATGATAGAAAGGGAGAGGGAGGCACAGGGGAGATGGTTCCGTGGAGGGATAGAGGGGGAGAACGAAAGCAAGGAGGGGGAGTGGGTGAGAGGGCAGAGGGAGAAGCGGAAAGTGGGAACTACGTCGTGTAGTGAAACGGTTAGATTTTCTCCGTTGCGCTTCACACAAAATCGATTGACGTCAATCTGCTTCGCGCGCTGTTGACGGGTCGTCGACGACATGACGTCATTACGACGCAAAGTCACTCCTTCCTGGTAAAGACGGGGCAATTGGTCCGTGGCGTTTCCGATGCAGTCTCTCTACTGGCTGGCAAATTCCAATAAATAAAACGAAAGCTCCGAAACCTGGGCAATTCCCAACATACCAGAAACTTTAAGAGAAATTCTGCTATATTTTTGAAAGGCTTTTTTTTCCGAATGTGGCGGATATCTAACTGTTTTAGATATACCCAACCATGAAGCATTTGACACTTGTGTGACGCTAGGTGAACGGCCTCAATTCAATGATATTTCATACCCGCAAAATCCGAAGAATGTAGAAATTCTTTCTCTTTCCTTATCGAAGCTTTTGCTTTAATACTCGTGTGTGTACGTGTGTGTGTTTCTGTGCGCACGCGCATGTGTCTGTGCGTGTGTGTACGAGTTTTAAGCAATCTAGTAATTAACAGAGCTGAATTAACCACGCAGTTCCTCTTGCGTATCTTCATTAAATTGAATCAGATGTTCGAGTTAGATTTATCGAAAACTTAAGGTGATTCTCGCTACTTTGTGGACACATTCAGTCGTGTGAATATCAATTTGTGTGTATGAATTGAGTGGGGATTGGACTGAGTGGTGCATGGGATTTCTTTCAACTTAATCTTTGTTTTCAGGCGCCGTGCAGGAAAAAAACAAAACAATAAGGCTCGTTTCACACGTATCGACTTTTCGCCGTGCGCCGTCCACGACACAATGTCGTGCTCTCAAATAACCATGGATGTCTATGGACGCTTTCACACGTCACGACCACGGCCACGTGTGAAAACGTCCTTAGGCACCCATGTTTATTTGAGAGCACGACGTTGTGTCGTGAACGACGGACGGCGAAAAGTCGATACGTGTGAAACGAGTCTAACATAATGTATAGAGTGAGGGTGTCTGGTGCCAAAACTGATCCATGGAGTACTCCACTTGTCATCTTGACACTTTTTTCTTATCAATGCTGCCCTCTGCTTGCTGCCTTTCCTACAGGAAAACTTCTCTTCATTTCGGCATAGTTTTCACACCAGCAGATTTGCGTCTCGGTTGCTAAAAGGTTTTTGGAATCCAAGAACAAACCGTATTCATTTATTCACGGCAAGATATCTTATTCACTCTGTCACGGAACCCCAAGATCCCTGGGACTCGCTCTCTTCCAGGTTTGAATTTGCTGACATCAGATTGCCAGTCACATATCAAATTCACCTTTCCAGTTGATCCATCCATCTTCTCAAGTGTCTTTCCTTCTATGCATGTGACACTGACTGTACTTTAGTGGACCTTCCCTCTCTCTCCTTTCCTGGAAATGCGGTCTGTGGCAGCTGCCTTTAATTGAAAGGGAACCTTTCCTCTTGTGAGGGTGGTTATCAAACTGTCAGGTATGGGGTCGTTGAGAGCAGTTCACTACTTAAAACATTCATCCAGCTGTGTGTGTGTGTGTGTGTGTGTGTGTGTGTGTGTGTGTGTGTGTGTGTGTGTGTGTGTGTGTGTGTGTGTGTGTGTGTGTGTGTGTACTTACCTAGTTGTATTTTACGGGAAGGGGAGCTATACTCGTGGTGTCCCGTGTGTGTGTGTGTGTGTGTGTGTGTGTGTGTGTGTGTGTGTGTGTGTGTGTGTGTGTGTGTGTGTGTGTGTGTGTGTGTGGCGTGCTCGCATGAGAAGGTTTTGTGTCTGTGACTGAAGTCTCATTCTTTGCTGCCGTCACGGTACACTCACAGATTAACCTTCAAATTCACCACTATCACGACCGTTGCCACCACAATCACCATCACCACCATCACTACCACCAACACTACCATTACCACTACATCTACCACTACTACCAACGAACGCCGCCGCTGCCACCAACAACACTATTTCCACCACACCCTGCCACTATCAGCAGCAGCGTTGGCAACGTTGAGTTTGTCTTGTCATGACACATAGCCATGGTATGGGTGGCTTCGACGAATTGTCTCCGTCTCCCTACCTACTCGCCGGCGAGCGTTGTGGCTCCCGGCGTCCACGCCTTGGGTCGTTGTCTGTCCCAACTTTGCTCGTGTGTGTGTGTGTGTGTACGGGGTGGGGTCCGCACACGTCCACATGTGCACACACGTGTGCACACGTGCGAGTGGAATTTTTATTTGTGGGTGAAGAACTGTGACGGCTATGTCTGCGAATGTGTGTCGTTCTTTTCTTGCCCGTCCGCGGTTCCGCAGCGGTTGTTACGTGCGGCTCAAAGGTGAAATTAACTAAGGGCCTCGATATAGAGGCGTGTAATACATAGACTTGTGATCGACAGCTATTTCCCTCCCGCAAGAGAGCTAACAGCTCATATATGACCGATCTATGGGTAATGCTGTGACCTCACACGCACACACACACACAACTCACTACCCACGAGTTGGAGTAACGACTCGCAGCGAAGCGATACTGAAATTATTTCAGCACTGGGCGGGATTCGAACCTGGACCGCCGTGGTGGCAGCCGCGAACGCTACCACCGCGCCATCGAGTCGTGTGTGTGTGTGTGTGTGTGTGTGTGTGTGTGTGTGTGTGTGTGTGTGTGTGTGTGTGTGCGCGCGCGCGCGCGCACGTTCCGTGTTTAGTATACCTACTGTGTTTCTTTCCCTCGATATGGGTATGGATTCATATGCACATGTGCGTGGATACGTGCGTATGTGTGTGCATGCGTGCGTGTAGTTTTAGATATGTCACTGTGTGTGGGTGTTTACGTGTTTGTGTGAGTATTCATTTGCATTTTTTGTATGTATGTCTGATTATATATATATATATATATATATATATATATATACATATATATATATATACATATATATATATATATATATATATATATATACGTAGAGACATTGGGACAAATTATGGGAAGGTGGAGGGGGAAACACGGGTCTTTATCTGATTATCGAGTTTATTCCTGCCCGGTTTCGCTTACAATAGCTTCTGAAGAAGCTATTGTAAGCGAAACCGGGCAGGAATAAACTCGATAATCAGATAAAGACCCGTGTTTCCCCCTCCACCTTTCCCATAATATATATATACATACATACAAATATTCGTGCGCGCGTGTGTAATTGTGTAAGTAAATGCATTGTGCACACGTGCGTGCCCATGTTTTGGAGTGTGTTGGAGAGAGAGAAAAAAAAAGAGAGAGAGAGAGAGAGAGAGAGAGAGAGAGAGAGAGAGAGAGAGAGAGAGAGAGAGAGAGAGAGAGAGAGAGAGAGAGAGAGATGGAGGGGGGGGTTAGACATGTTTCCGACCTCTGACTTGTTCCCTTTCTCCTCCTCCTCCTCCTCAATATTTGGCGTGGTTGGATCTACACACAACTCAGAGTCGCCTGTAAGGTGTCAGGTTTGTGTGACTATTTGTATTCTTCTTCTGACGGTCATGCAATTAGTCTCGTTTTATTGTTTTTTTTTTTTCTGGCGGTTTCGAGCCTGATGGCATTTTAAGAATTTCGTCCTGGCTGAGGCCAGACAGTTTCAATCAGCTCAAAGGAACTCCAGTGCCGGCGATGGTCAGGATTGACCAATGGGAACGTAGCTTTTATCCTGTATACTACAACTAGGTAAATGCAATTAGGTAAACATGCACGCGCGCGCGCGCGCGCACGCACGCACGCACACACATACATACGCACACAACACACACACGCATGCGCACACACACGTATGAACACACACACACACATACATAAACACACATACATACGCACACAACACACACACACACACACACACATAAACATAAACACACACGCATGCACACACACATATAAACACACACACACATAAACAAAAACACATGCACACACACACATAAACACACGCACACACATACACACACACACACACACACACTCACACATGCATACTCACACATGCACACACACGCATGAACACACACACACACACACACACACACACACATGCATACTCACACACACACACACACGCACGCACACACACACACGCACATGCACACACACACACGTCGATGTACAGTATATTTCCGTCCACAACGGTCGCCTTTGTCGGGGCTGCTGGGAGAGAGAATGGCAGGTATGATGTACGAGTTCCCTGACAGGAGGCTATGTGACCCCCCCCCACCCTCCTCCTACCTTGTGCTGTGTTGTGTTGGGCTCGAGATTGCTCCCTCTGTGTCCGGAGGTATGCGGCGGTGATAGCGGGATGTCTATTGTATATGTACATTTATCCTATTTACTTGTTATTCATGTATTTATGAATTACTTTATCTATTTACTTTATATTTATTTATTTATACATTTATTTATTTATACATTTATCTATCTATTCATTCATTTAAGTATTCCTTTAGTTATTTATTATTTTATATGTTTTAATCTTTCTTATTCGCTGAATACATGGTCAGTCCTGATGGATACCAGTGCTAAGTATTATAGTTAATTAACCTAGGGGTTTTTAACTTCGTTGCTGATCAAGTGTGCCTGTAGTACCATCACAATCGGAGACAGGAGGGCATGTTGGGCAGTCCCAACTTGCCCTTCTTTGGTGCATACATCCACGGTGAAGTGAATCTGACCGAGATGGTGGCGACGATCAGGTAGGTCGACGACACATGTCGTTCTCGACGTATCGGGTTTCAGAGGCTTATGATGTGCTGTCATCTCAGTACCTGATGCGATGTCCGTGCGTGCGCGCGTGCACACACACACACACACATGTATTCTATATGCTAGATATGCGCGGGTTGATGTTAATGTTAACTATTCTCACTTTATTTCGTTATGTAGGAGAGTTTCTTTAGCAACTTTGGTGAATTCATTCTTTATGATTTTCAGTTTTCGCTGAACTCCAGTCTGTCGTTATTTTCTGATGTGCATATTTAAACTAAATTGCTATTTCAAGGCCTAGAATAAAATTTGCTTGCCAAATAAATTTTGCCAAGTCGAAAAAGACAAAATATATATTATTTGAGGTCACCAGCAATAAATGCCACACCACAGGCTGGTTGCAGAAATCATTTTCTACTGGGAATATTCTCAATGAATTTTTTTGAAAATATACCAGAACGTTTTAAAGTGTCTCTCGGGGATTTTCTAGGTTCCAGAACTTTTCGGATGTTTCCGATTTGTAGAGATTTCCAACAGATGGACTGTTTTTTGTAGACTCTTTCGTCCCCCACCATCTTCCAACACTTTCAGACATTTTTAGTCTGAGAGATATTTCTTTTCTACGTTCCCACAAATTAAAAAAAAATCTGATTTAATAGTTCATCATCAAATCGGAGGAATGGAGTGTCTAATAAATACTGTATGCTTTCACAAATCTTTAATCTGGGGTTTATGTTCTATTTTCGCCAGACGATTTTATTTAGCTTCCGTCAATCGGGGAAAATCCTTAAGGACATCTGACCACTTACTGTAAAAAGAGCTGGCCCAAAAATCATGGGCTAAGACAGCACTAATGCTTGGTGATTCGACTTTGGAAAACAAGGTAAAAAAATAAATAAATAAAAAATAAATAAATAATAATAATAATAATAATAATAATAATAATAATAAAATCTGCACTGCCTACAAACAAAATGTGTCTGCCTCGATCCTTCAAAATCTAATTTCTGAGCAAAACCAAATCCTCTTTAATCAACTGGGGGTTGGGAAGGGGGTGTTAACCTGAGCTTCGGCCGAGATTTTGAATAATCCTGACCCCATTTTGGGGAAAATATACAATAAAAGCCACGTCATTTGGGATGTAGGTCTCAGTGCGATGGTGCCTTCGCCCTCCATGTTTTTTCAGTTAATGGAGGCTTCCTCTTATAGTCGATTCGTAAGAACATAAGAATGGAGGAGACAGCAAGAGACCATAAGGCCTACACTAAGCAGTTCCATATCTCTTACTACCTGTCATCCCTTTCCATAAAGTTATTTCATCTTCTCTTAAACAACCAATTATTGTTTCAGCGCTCACTACGTGGTTACTAAGTCTATTCTATTCGTTAACCACTCTATTGGTAAACCAGTTCTTACCTATTTCCTTCTTAAACCTAAATCTGTCCAATTTAGATCCACTACTACTAGTCCTGCCCTGCTGCTGTCCTAATAATTCGTTAAGCCTGTTTCTGTAAACTCGCTTTACGCGATTTTTGCCCTATACATTAAGGGCCTGTTCACTAGCGGTTAGAACCGCGGTGGTTCAATTACAATATATATCAATGTAGGCTTCCACACACAATCACGCAGTTTTTTTTTTCTCCTAGACTATGCGGTACCGCCGCGGTTTCCGCGCGGTTCAAACCGATAGTGTGAACAGGACCTACAGTTTTCGGCTGCCGCCAGCAGGTTTCTCATGGGGTGAATGAGACCCATCCCACCCCGCCCCCACCCAACCCCGCCCTGCCCAGGTACAGCGAGAGTGTGAACTGATGTTGGTCGCCTACAGTTGGAAGTCGTCCCAGAGATGCAGAGGAACTTTACGAGTTCGAGAGAAGAAGAACTCGGTCAGTAGAATCAGTGTCAGACGCTCAGTTCGAGATCTCCTCAAGGCTCTCTCTAACTCCATGACTTCGGTGACGTGCTTGATGGTTTTGCTTCTGGCGAAGAACAGGCGATTTTATGCCGCTGACTGAGGGCAGAATCTAACCTCAGACAGTTTCATATTGTCCCGAGTTCTCACCTTCTTGGACGCCTAAGGTCACCTGTCCTTAGGCAGAACCCAAATCATAAACCAAGTCATGGTATTGAGAGAATTAGCCCACTGATGGCCGCTGTCCCAATTATATATATATATATATATATATATATATATATATATATATATATATATATATATATATATATATACATATACACACATATACACACATATATATCACAACAAAGATGTGTCGTAGCACATTTGTAAAATAATACTGATGACCCACTTTCGGAGAAGAATAAGCGAAGATATAGAGATCTGTATATTTCGATCACTTACTGTGATCCTCTTCAGCAGAGGATATCTGCTGAAGAGGATCACAGTAAGTGATCGAAATATACAGATCTCTATATCTTCGCTTATTCTTCTCCGAAAGTGGGTCATCAGTATTATACATATGTATATTTATATATATATGTGTATATATATACATATATATATATATATATATATATATATATATATATATATTTAACAACCACAATGCACTTTAATTCTAAGCCATCAAAGGCATGGATGTAAAAATTGAAATGTGGTACTACCCAGGACTCGAACCCGGCATCCTCATGACAAGTGCGACAGTGACTTTACAACTAGGCTATCTCTCTTGATATATATATATATATATATATATATATATATATATACATATACATATATACACATATATATATATATATATATATATATATATATCCTGATTATCCCCGAAACATTTCATTCGAGAGGGGACCTCTGGCCGATGAAAAATAAAACTTTTGGTACCTCTGACTCCTAAGGGTTTTCCCCTCTTTGATGAATAAAATCACCTGGCGGTAGACAAAAAAAACAACTTACAAGTCGAGGAAAGTACTCCAAGGATGAAGAGACACGCTTATGAGACTGTCAAGGACAGCACGACGCACGGTCGCGTTCCGTCTGCCGGCGGCCGGCCAGCAGGGTCTCGTTTGGGAAGGTGCCCCCACCCCCTTACCCTCCCGCCCCACCCCACCCAAACCTCAAGGTTAGTGGTGTGAGGTCTCGAGCATCACCCTCCTCCTCCTCTGTCCCCCTTGGGAGGTCGTCGTCGTCGCCGCCACATTCTGGGCACCGCCGGTGTGCCACTGCCAACGCCGCTTGCTGTCACTGCCGACCGACGCATGTCCCGCCGGTGACACCACCATCACTATTACCTCCAGCACCATTGCCATCACCACTACCACTATCACCACGAGTACCAGCACCATCATATATACCACCACTATCACCAGAAGTACCATCACCACCACCATCACCATAACCCCACCACCTTCATCACCAGCACCACCACTGCCACCAGTACCACCACCATCCCCACCAGCACCACCTTCATCACTATCACCGTCACACTGACCATCCCCACCATCGCCGTCACCACAGCACGTCTGTCTGTTCCCAAGCGAAATTATTGGCCTGAGTACGAGACGGGGTGTGTGGGTCTCCCCTCAGCGAAGAAAACCGCCGGGCAGTGCACCTTTCTTTCATCCTAGTCTCACCATACAATCTTATTCATAATTTCTCATCTCTGAGGTCCTCGCCACTGTAGTATTGTCGGTTGTAATTCTTTTTACACGATTACTGCCTTGTCAGCTTAAAGCATTATATTAGTGATCGCACATCATTATCATGATATACCACGGCAATTACTACAGCCCGTCGCATTACAAGTCAACAGCACCATTAGCCACGTCTATATCATACTCAATTAGGTATATGTATATATATATAAATATATATATATATATATATATATTATATATATATATATATATTATATATATATATATATATATATATGTGTGTGTGTGTGTGTGTGTGTGTGTGTGTGTGTGTGTGTGTGTGTGTGTGTGTGTGTGTGTGTATTGGGACTGTCAACCTACAGTCACATGATTATTTATTTTGACAATACTCACCACATAACTAAGCACCACTCTCCCAGTTAACACAGTATTGCTCACCAACACAACACCGCTCACCATATCACCACTTCATATGCCTATCACAGACCGCCTAGTCCTAACTCTCATCACCTTTTACAGCACCACACTTTTTCTATTACTATATCACCAACACCGAACTTCTCATCACAACCTGTTCTCTTCATTACAACATATCTTAACACAAATCTCTCTTTCCTAAACCAGTTCTTTCCTTACAGAACGCTACTCTTTGTCACATGGCAATGAATATCACATGAAAACTTTACACAACACGGTCATAGCCACTTTATCAGATCATAATAACATCTCTAACACTACGACGTAATATATCAGGTTTGGTTCCATTGGGACGATTCTCATAATATATATATTTTAGGGCATTTTTTTTAAAGCGTCCAATTGGTGAGACAACACCATATAATCGATCACTCATCAAAGTAACTCACCTTACAGGAACCCTTACTGAAGGGGTTATGACGACCTCAAGTTACTTGACCTTTGCAGCACGAGGTCTTACTCAAAACTGAATAAAATCGTCAGACGTTAGTCAGAAATGAGTCTTACGGTTTCAAGCGTTTTCTCAGCAAAGGGGCTTGACCCTGTACATATCCGTTGGTCTCTCTCTAGACTCAGCAGTAAAATCGTCCCTTGTTAGCCAGGACCAAATCATCAAAGTAACTACTGGGTTTCAACGGCTTCATGCTTGTCTTCACGCTACTCGCCACAACAATGAGGACATCGCTTGCCTCAATACACACAAGTGTTGATGAAAGTTGACAAGGGATTAACTCAAGTAGGAGGTCACCAAGGGGCTGAGAGGCGAGGCAAAGAGAGGAAACCAGGAAGGACGCCGAGGGAATGGAAGAAGAAGGAGGAAGAGGACTGGAGGAGGAGGCGGAAAAGAAGAGCAGAGACAAGAGGGGCTAGTGAGGGAAAGTTAAAAAGATCTGAGGAGAGATGAAAATAACGAAAGAAAGACCTACGGATTGAAGTGGTACATCAAAGACGAAAGAGACACTGAAGGCAGTGGTATTGCAAGAAAATGACAAAGAAGAAAAGTGAGAGAGGAAAAAAAAGTGTGAAGAGTAAAGTGAAAACAAAAATAAGGAAGAGAAAACAATAGAAGGGTGACAGACGAACGTATATGTGGATGCAAAGCTTTGTGTGACTTGGTTTCATAGACGGGATGAAATGGAGAGATGAGGGGAGAGATAGACCGTTGAGTGAATAAAGAAGACGAGTGCTGGAGAGATAATGTGTGAGGCATGTAGAGATAAACTGATGACGAAAACAGGAAACCAAATGCTAAAAAACAGAGGAACAAGAGAACAAAGAATATACAAAAGGATATAAATGGTTAACGGGAACTGTTGAGATCGTGACGTCATGTCGGAGGCCTTGCATGAAAGGGCTTCCGTGTCTTCGTCTTTCCTCCACGGTTGCCAGCATGGCTTCCCCTCCTTTGTATCTTCCATTAATACGGCGGACATTACTTCACCATTGACCTAGGTCAAGTGGAGGATAAGGTCTTTGGGAACCTTAAACAAAGAGAAAGTGACACAAATCCACCATGAGAAATAAGACCCCAAAGAGGCAGATGCATAAGAGGGAGGAGGAAAGATGCTGGAAGGAGAGGAGGGCTGGAAGGAGGAGAGGGAGTTGGGACATCTTGGAAACAATGGCGGTATCAAGAGGCGGTGGAGAGGCGGGGAATGCCGAAGGAGGAAGGAGAGGAGGGGGGGGGCTTCAAAGAAAGAAAGAAAGTAGGGAGTAGGAGCGAGGATGAGGAGAGAGGATACGGAAGAAAAAGAAGAAAAGAAGACGTAGAAGACGATGACGAAGAGGAAGAAGAAGAAGAAGGTAATGATGGTGATGATGATGACAACGACGACGACGATGAAGAAGTAGAAGAAGAAAAAGAAGGAGAATGAGGAGGATGAGGAGGAGGCGAAGAAGAAAAGTTTTACAAGAATGATGAGGTTTCAGAAAGGATTAAATTATAAACCGAAAGAGGGGAGGGAAGGAGGGAAGGAGGGAGGGCGTGGAGGGAGAGAGAGGGAAGGGAAAGGAAGGGAGAGAAGGGGACAAAAACTCAGTGAGGAGAGTTGGGAATAGGAACATACGATGCGATAGACGAAATTATTTCAAAACACGAAGAAAGGTGATGCTAAGAGATGGGACGATTTGATCAAAGGTAGAAGAGGGGGAAGAGGATGAGGAACAGGAGGAGGAGGAGGAGGAGGAGAAGAAGGAATAGGAGGAGTGGGACGAGGAGTAGGAGGAAGAATATCTGCGGATAACACAAGGGAGTTGACGATCAAAGGAAGAAGAAGCGGAAGAGGAGAGCCTGATGCGAGTGATTGGATTAAAGGAAGAGGAAGAGGAGGAGTGGGGCGAGGAGTAGGAGGGGGAGAATCTACGGATGACGCAAGAGAGTTGACGGTCAAAGGAAGAAGAAGCGGAAGAGGAGAGCCTGATACGAGTGATTGGATTAAAGGAAGAGGAAGAGATATGGGGGCAATGAGGGAGAGGCGAGATGGCTGCAACAAAGAATGAGGAGAAGGATCAGGAGATGATGTGAAGACAATGAGATGACTGGAAGAAACGGAGGGTGGGGTGAGGGTACAGAGGTGACTTGAGAGCAGACGATGGGTGGAGCGGAGGAGGAGGAGGAGGAGGAGGAGGAGGAGGTGAAGATGCAAGCTAACGATAACACAGCACACCGCTGGCCAATCGACGCTACACGGGCGATGAAGACGACGACGACAACGCGATGCATAGCATGTGAGCATGTGCATCTCTCTCTCTCTCTCTCTCTCTCTCTCTCTCTCTCTCTCTCTCTCTCTCTCTACACACACACACACACACACACACTTGCTAGGTTTTGTGGTTGTGGTTATGGCTGTGGTTGTCGTCTGAAATGAGTGTTATCAATCGACCGTGCTGAATTGGAGCTACGATCGTAATGTGACACTGAGACGAATGTTCCCACGAAAAGGGTATATTTCTTTATGATCTCTAACTCGCGTTCGAAGGAAAATGAAAGGAGACTGTGGGATCCTGAAGCCAGATCATCTTGGTTGAATGGAAGTAGAGAAGATCCCAAAGAAGTAGCTGAATGTGGCGGTCCGAACCTCGGTCTTGGCACGAACCAGCGTCGCTTGACAGAACCTTTGGCTGAATCGATTAATGGAGGCGAACGGTGCATTCCCAGCAATAATCTGAGAGCTTCAGCGGACGGGACGTGGAAGCTCGCCCAAGTACCTTTATTAATCTTGGGCTGGGGGTTCTCGGATCGGCGTCCTCTTACGCCGTCCTCGGCGGGTCTCGGAGAGTTTCTTCTTCTTCTCCTCCTCCTCACGCTCTCCTCCGGGACTCTCCCGTGCTCTTCGGGGCTCAGAGCGCTGCTCGCCGTCGTCCACCTTCTGGAGAGGAAGGAGGCTCTTCCGTTCTTCGGGAGAGCCAATGGGACACTCACCGCAGGCAGGGCAGAGCGCGCAGGAGGTTCCAGCAGCCTCCTCTCCCCCGTGGGTCTAGAGTAGACAAACGACCCCCTTCTCTCTCTCTTTCATTGTGAATTCTTCGCAAAATTCCTCGAGGCTTCGCAGCTACCCGCGCCTCCCGTCTCCGGCAAGGAGTTTTCTTCCCTCTCCTTGCAGGACCCCCCGGGTTCTCCTTCGGCGTGTTTAGAAAAGTTCCATCTTCCCTTCCTCCAGTGGGCGTTGCAAGGAACTTCCTACATTCCCTCGGAGGAGATGAAAATGCGCGTCTTCCCTCCCACGGTGGTCTTTGTGGAAGGTGCCGCTCCTTCCTCCTTGGCCGAAGAACCCTCGGGATCTCTCCTGTCCCTAGTCGAAGTCGTCGTCCTGGACATCAGCCGTCATTTTTCGTCTTGTTGTTGTTTGGGTGGGCGTTTAATCCTCCGTTGCTGTTTCTGTCCACATCCGACCTTGTTATGAACCGAAAGGTCTTCTGTCGGAATTTGTGCTTTGTCACGGGAATCTGTCGTGCTGGTCACTGGGTCTTCCTGCGTCGCTGCCTCCGCGGGGCTTGGAAGAGGCTCGGACGCAGGTCCTCGGAAAGGTCGCAGACCGCACAGCGCAGATTTGCTTCCGATGGTGTACGTATGCATAGGGTATACCATAGGTATGAATACACACTTTGGGAGCCTGCAGTGTGATTTATTTTCATAGCGTGTGTCAAGGCACAATCTCTGTGGTACCTAGTTCGTGCCACCGCAAGCCGTTACTATTCTCCTTGAGCAAGGGGATGGGTGTGTGGTGGCTGGAAAGGGGACAACATTACTTACTAAGCGGATTGTATGCGTTCGGAGCTTATATTCGTCAGGATAATAGGTGAGGATCGCGAGTCCAAAACGTTACTGAAGACCACGATAAATCACGCACGCGCGCACGCGCACACACACACACACACACATAAGCACACACACATACACACAAAGAAACAGCAGACATAAGTATTCTCATAGACTCTATAGACCATTACGTCAACACACGTTGGATTTGCACGACCGCCTCGCTCTAGTCGCGCCACCTCAAATGGAGCCTTGCCTCAGCTCACGCCAGACGATTTTCGTCTGCTGAGGGGATCTCCGGATGAGGCCAAGTTCATGTGTGCTTTACGCAAGACTGAAATATCGCAAGAGAGCCCATATATGTCCTGTTTAGGTGAAAAGTGTCCGTGGGGTGTTAAATAAATAAATAATTAATTAATCAATCAATAGAAGAAGCCCGCGCGTCACTCTAGGCTTAAGTAACATTCTCGTTTGAGGGCAATAAAAAAAAAAAAAAAAAAAAGGACTGTAAAGGTGGAGGTGATGGGCGGAATTTCTTCTTGTGGATAAAACAGCTTGGTGGAAGTCCGAATTCGCTGAAAAAAAAAAAAAAAATTACAAAGCAACAACGATTCTTGAGCTTCAGGTAAGCGGCTCGAGATTTGAAAAAATGAATGAAGGAGACTGCAAGAGACCATAGAGCCTACACTTTGGTCTCTTGCAGTCTCCTTTTTATTTGTCTCATTTTTTACTTTCTATTCTTTCAACACTTTTTATTTTTTCTATTTCTATTCATTTTAATTTACTTATTTACCCATTTAAACATTTTCTGTGCTGCACAAATCAAAATATAAATATTAATGTCAACATTTCAATTTCATTTCATTCATTTTCAATTCTATTTCATTCTTTTTCTTTGTTTAACAATAGAGTGAAAACAAAAGGGGCCCATTTCAAGTTCAACTTCATTTCGTTTTGAATTTTTCCTTTGCTAAATCAAAATAAAACTGGCCCATTTCAATCTCCAACTTTATTTGATTTTTCAGTTTTTCCTTTGCTAAACAAGTGAGTCGCAATAAAACTGGCCCGTTTCTCAATCTGGTAAACCTTAGTTACAGGAACACAGCAACGCGGTGGGGGGGGGGCATCTTGGTCGAAAAGCGTCTATGAATCATGTGAGATCGAATCGATTTGGCGACACTTGAGAGAACAATCTTTTGTCTTTGAAGGATCGCTCGAAGGCGCCTCGACACAAAAAGAGAAAAGAAAATGAGTCATTGGCCCGTTGACCCAGTTTACAGGGCAACAGAGCTATGTAACAGGAAACACGAGGAAGAGATGAAAAGGAAGAGGAAGAGGAAAAGAAAAATAAGAAGAGGAAGAGAAAGAAAAATAAGAAGAGGAAGAGAAAGAAAAATAGTAAGAAGAGGAATAACAAGAGGAGACGGAAGAAGAAGAGGAGGAAGAAGAAAAGTAAGAATAAGAATAAGATTAATAATAAGAAGAAAAGTAAGAAAAAGAGGAAGAAGAAGCACAAGGAAAAATAAGAAGAGGAAGAGAAAGAAAAATAAGAAGAGGAAGAGAAAGAAAAATAGTAAGAAGAGGAATAACAAGAGGAGACGGAAGAAGAAGAGGAGGAAGAAGAAAAGTAAGAATAAGAATAAGATTAATAATAAGAAGAAAAGTAAGAAAAAGAGGAAGAAGAAGCACAAGAATAAGAAGACTTGTCAGGCTCAGAATAATTTTAACCACGTGCAACACAATCTCTCTCTCTCTCTCTCTTTATGCCTTAGCCTGATGCTATCGCATCTCAGCTTGTGGTAAGACTTCTGATGGGGTCTCTGTTCTATTTGTAGCAACCTCGGTTCTTTGTCGCCAAACTTCGACCTGTTTCAGGCGAAGTCGTTTGCATCGCGCCCACTTCTTCTGGTTCTTCGCCTCAGCAGTGGAGCTCATCCTTCCCTCCTCAAAGGGGACGAATTTAAGGCCCTGAGATATCTGAATCTAGTTAACTAAAGACGATCTTAAGCCCTTGTCGAGGAACTTCATGGATTGATCACTTGGTGGCCAAGTGTTTTGGTTGGTTGCTTTCTTTGTTGCGGTCACGCCCACCTCCCCCTGCATCTAGTAAAAAGGCAATGACGACGACCAGAATAAAACACGTGAAGTTCATCCCCACATTGATGATGTCAGTCGACACTTCAACATCCTTGAGGACTCAAAAAGTATTTTCTTTCCTTCCCCTCAACTTAGTGAAATTGCCTAGCGACAGACAAAATGGATATTCAGGTAGAGTAAGGTAGTTAACATCTTGAACCTTTGTGCGACTTAATTTAGTTGAGGTCCTCCATTCCTGAAGATTGTTTGGGGTCGAATTTGCTGCTTCTCAGGCTAACTTCACTCATGTTCAGATCTGAAATTAATAACTACTGGGGAAAAGTTGTTTGAAGTCAACTCGACTTGATTTTTTCCCGCCACAACAACAGAAAGCCCCTCTCTCTCTCTCTCTCTCTCTCTCTCTCTCTCTCTCTCTCTCTCTCTCTCTCTCTCTCTCTCTCACTCTCTGCTGTCAACCTGCCGTCAGTTTGTTGCCACGTTCCCGGACTTATGCCAGACGTTTCGACCAAGAAGTGCGCGCGCGCACACACACACACGCACGCACACACACACACACACAC
>NC_134782.1:69361116-69371116 GCF_046742065.1 Oratosquilla oratoria | reverse complement strand
ACCCACCCAGCAACAAAACATTTGTGACCGTCACTATAACACATTTCCCTGTTTTCGTGGGAGGAGGAGGAGGAGAAAGAGGAGGAAGAGGAGGAGGAGGAGGAGGGAAGAAGAAGGAGGAGGGGTTGCAGGATCTCGCGACCCCTCTGGGGTTCGGGACCCCCACTTTGAGAATCTCTGCACGGCAAAGAGGTCGCCCTCACGTGGGTCGAGGAGAAGAGAGACATAGTTTCGAAGACTTGATGAAGGCTTTGTGCTCCGCCCCCATCCTCGCCCTCTCGAACTTCAACAAACCATTCAACAACATTTCGCACCTTGCAAAGTAACTGGGGCTGTGCGAGCTGACGAAAGGGTACCGCAAAGGCCAAATACCCAACTACTCCCTCTGGAAGCACTATCTACAGCAAGGACTTTACAACATTCCAGAATTTTTGTATTGGGTTTAAAAAATCCACGTATCATCCCAGTGATTCAACCATTCATAGGAAAATCACTACAAAGGAATACCGTGCGTTGGCACTTGACCCAACTAGAATTCAATCCGATCTTTCATTCACAGAGAGTAAAGCAAACGCAGTGGTTGATACACTCAGTCAAGATATTCCCAGCGAATGTATTCAAGAAGCCCCACTAGTTGCAGTTATGGTCTCCCTCTGCCCATTCCCCATTGAAACCCCACGAAAAGAACAAAGAGAAGACCCATTATGAAGATATATGATATATAGCCTGGATTCAGGGGGGTGGGGTAGACATAGACAAGAATGGCTTTAGAGATGTTTAACCATGAACAAGACTTCACGAATATATGTATATGTATATATATATGTCTATATATACATATATATATATATATATATGTATATATATATATATACATATATATATATGTGTGTGTGTGTGTGCGTATATATATATATATATATATATTAATAGATTAATTTTCACTCAACCCTTGTATCACAAGTGATAAGAATGATGTATGACAATACAATAGGATGTCACCCATGAGGAAATACAGTTCTCTCCAATGCTGAGAGGAAATCCTCCTGGACAACAATGAGAATAAACATTTTCAAACACATAAAACAGTGCACGACTTACGCTTAGAAACTTATGTAGAGTCTGTTGAATAGACATTATCAAACACGCAAAACAGTGCACGACTTACGTTCTTTCTAATGAACGATGAACTATATAGCTTAGAAACTTATGTAGAGTCTGTCGATCAACTCAAAGAGGATGTAACTGGAGGGCTTAGAAACTTATGTAGAGTCTGTTGATCAACTCAAAGAGGATGTTCACGATCTGGTTAAAGTAGCAGGCTCACAAGCTGGATACTCGCATCCTACCTTCCCCTTCACACCCACCGAGAAGTCGTCTTCAACGCCCAGCCTACTCTCCTTTTAACTCCATTTTCCCCTGTCAATACTGTCCAACTTAATTTCCAACGTTTTGGAATGAGTGTTAACGTCCCCTCCTCCCCCTTTCCCATTCTCTCATAACTACTGTACAATCTCTTGATCCTGAAAGGAGGAGAAACCCTCGTTTTCCTTTAACCAAGTAAGTTGGGAAAACGGGAAGGAACTCCTCATACAGGAAGTAAGTGCCCAGTTTATCTTATTTAAAGATGACGTCGACTCTCAATAATAATTGGTCCGTTTCGCGAGTTGAAGGAACAATTCGATATCAAAGTGTGAACACAAATAAATTGAATCCTCGGAGATTTCTCATGTTTATACGCACGAGTTTCACGATTTGTTCTTCCTAGAGGAACTTTCTATTCCTGTAGTTTGCTTTTGTTGCGAAAGTGGACTTGTGAAAACCGTAGTCACGTAATAGGAGATATACATTTCTTTGTTCCGAAAATGGGACACAGTATTATAAATATATATATATATATATATATATATATACATATAAGTATATATATATATATATATTATATATATATATTGAAGGGGAGAAGCGTAAACACCAAATTCGTAGTGGGAGGTTTAATGCCCAAAGTTTCGGTTCTAGTCCTAGGACCAAAACGTCGGGCATTAAACCTCCCTAACTGAGTCTGTTGTTTACGACTCTCCTCTTGAACATGGATGCCAGAATCCACATCTTCACACATATTGAATATATACATATATATATATATATATATATATATATATATATATATATATATATATATATATATATATATGAGACTAATTTTGGCTAATTCATTCTTAACGAGATCTCTCAATTGGCTCCTCAGTTCCACGTGTCTTCTATGATCATGTTAATACCGATTATTTATACACTGATACTGGTATACTGATCAACAGAATTGTTTAAGAGTTCATCCACGATTTACTCCCCGTCTTGAACTTAACATCCAACAAGCTTCATAACAAAGAAGAATGGACTATTCTTAGGTTATGTAAGATGACATTTGTTCTTTCAGGTAATCAATTTTTGACACTGTTGGTTCATGTATTTTTTAGTATTGCGTAGTATATAGAAGATAGTTTCTCCCCGATCCATGTGTCTCAAAGTTAGTAGATATAGAATGTTTCAATTCATTTCAATTATATATATATATATATATATATATATACACATATATAATATATATATATATATATATACACATATATTATATATATATATATATATATATATACATATATATACATATATAAGATGTTAATAGATTAATCTTAAGTATACCAATACATGTGCTGAGTCTAGGAGTATAAAATTCTTTATGTAAAATCTGGGCATGTATTATTAGGACAAGCAGAAAAGAAAGGTCAAATATTTAGTTTCATTATGCTTAACCGATGTAATTGTCAGTAATGAAACTTGACCAAATGTTCAATGTAGAATTGCTTAATTGAAACTATGAGTTCATTTATTATTCTCTTGAAGAGGCATTGGTGGATGGCCAATCAAAAAATCAGCTGATCACGCTAACGCATGCAGTGTAAAGACAGGAAATGCCGGCACCAATGCTAAATCAGCTTCCTTGCCTTGGCTAAGTCCCTGAGAGCCATCACAAACATTCAGTTTGTGTTCGTACTGCAGACTGTTCTTATTAAAATTTATACGTTACTTATTAACTACTGAAAATGATACACTATAGTTTGACCAATTGTTGTAGTGTTCCCATTTATGAGGAGATAACCAGACCAAAACACAAACCTTCATAAAAAAAATCCACTCGGCCATTATTCTTAGTTTAGTTGAAAATGTCGTCAGAGTCGACATGACGTCATAAGCTCCGCCCACCTACACAAACACATACTTTATATGCTACGACTTCAAGATATCTTATGTTACTTATTAGACATTGATCACAACAGGTCTTTCAATAAGCATATATCAAACCTACCCGAGGAGGATCATGACGGGAATGCCATCGCACTTAAATGTCATCTTACATACGTATCGACATTTCTCTCCCTCCTACAGAAGTGCCACGTCACATGCCATCTCCCGGCGACTTTGATGTAGTATGTCATGATGATTAAGAAAACCATAAAGAAGAACATCATCCGTATTCTGCTACAAGTGAGCTCTTTCTAGCTGAACATCTTCAGTGTGTTTAATATAACTTAGCTGAAAGGTTATTAACATTAACAAATCATCAGTTTCTGGATAAGTCTCAGTGAAATACTGTCTCCAGCAAAAGAGAGAGAATAAATTTAAACGGCAAAAACCCGTAAATTCAGTAAGACCTCCTGAAATTAGGAATAAACTTCAGCTATGGCAACGAAGATGATATATACCAATTTTTACTTTTTGGTTGCTGAGGAGCTCTTTCCCTCATAAGAATACAATTTGCTGATGACATGTAGGTTAAATGATACAAAAGGGGTAAGCAGACAGTGAAGAGGCGGCATGGCACCCACGGCCTCCAAATTCGAGTATCACTCAATACAAGAGGGAATACGAATTGATTATATATATATATATATATATATATATATATATATATATATATATATATATATATATATAAAACAACGCCCTCTGTGAGGGGCACCGTCCTAGCCTCCCGATAGGGAGCTAGTGTGTGACGTTAAACCATATCATATATATATATATATATATATATATATATATATATTATATATATATATATATATATATATATATATATATATATATATATATATATATATGGGCCTTAAGACTTAAGTGAGTACAGTTGTTCATAAGAGTATTGCATGTCCCGTTGCGGACACGAACCTGATATGCAAGTACTGTATATCTTTCGTTGTTGAGTGTTAGTATATTTTAACTTACAGAAGTTTGATTATAAGTGATGTGATTTATCTTAAACAAATTTATATGAAGTCTACAACAACGCAAGGTAACATTTTCATCGTTCCTTTTGTCTGTGGCAACTCGGAATCGTCTCTGCGAGGAGGGAATCGAACGCAGTCACACGTCGTGACGTAAGAATGGAGTGTCCCGAGATGGCCAATCACAGCGCTCGAATGTCCCCCGGGCAGATGGCATCACGACAGACAACTCGGTTGTCCTAGAAGTGGCGCCTCCACTTTCCAAGAATGGATTCATGAACCACGTCCTATAGATATGGATAAATAGATTAATATCAACCTTCACTTTTGGATTTCTCTAAAAAGGTACCCTCGGTCCCATGGTAATCGGCCATGGTCAAGAATTGTTGTTTTCTGTGCTGTGTGAGCGTTTGGTATTGTAAGATGATATATTTTGTAGTTTGAGAACAAATATATATATGAATAAGAGAAAATAAATGAACAATTTATTAAAGATATACAGAAATAAATAGTTCAATATATCAATGACTAGATATTTGAATATTAAGTTATACAAAGAGACATATGAAAAAATCAATGATGAATTAACAAGCAATAATAAATGGGTGAATCAACAGATAAAATTGTAAATAGAATAAATAAATGAAAATAAAGAATTTTATTACATGAAATCAACAAATAAACACATACGAAGGTTAAGAAAATAAAATAAAATAAAAGAATAAATGATCAGGTACATGAATATTAGTCTTCTGTACAGGGACATCAAGGTAGTCAATGAGTTCTCTACTGTAATGTGCACTCACAAAAGTTTATATATATATATATATATATATATATATATATATATATATATATATATATATATATATATATATATATATATATATATATATATATGGAGCAGGAACATTATATTCCTGACGTTTCGACTGCAAGTCTTCGACTACGTCAGGAATATAGTGTTCCTGATTCAACCCATGTTTACCTACCACCTTTTCCACACACACACACACACACACACACACACACACACACACACACACACACACACACACACACACACACACACGCACACACACACACACACGCACGAACACAAACGCGCACACACACACATACACATCATATATATATATATAATATATATATATATATATACACATTTATACACACACACACACACACACACACATACTCGTGGGCGTGGAGTTGGGTGTGTGTGTGCGTGTAAGGTCACAGTATAAGAACATAAGAATGAAGTGTCGTGCTGGTTGCTGTTGACTTTCAACGACGCTAATGCGCTTACATATTTTTGTGTGGTTACGGCCAGCAAATGAACGGATTATACGACCAGAAAATTAAAACATAAGAATGGGGGAGACTGCAAGAGACCATAAGGCCTACACTAGGCAGCTCCGTATCCATCACCACCTGTCATCCCTATCCATAAAGTTGTCTAATCCTTTCTTAAAACAACTGATAGTTTCAGCGCTTACTACATGGTTACTAAGTCTATTCCATTCGTCGACCACCCTAAAAGTAAACCAATTCTTGCCCATTTTCTTCTTAAATCTGAATTTGTCCAGTTTAAATCCATTACTGCGAGTCCCGGCCTGTTGTTTTAATATGATGACCTTGTTTGCATCACCCTCGTTAAGGCCTTTCATCCACTTGAACACCTCTATTAGATCATCCTGCACTCTGTGTCTTTCTAGAAAGTGAATTGATGTCCATTCTATAGGACGGAGACCAAAACTGTACCGCACAGTCAAGGATGGGTCTAACTATTGCTAGAGTTTGATAATTACCTCTGCACTTCTATTCGTCCTAGCAATGAAACCTAATGTCTGTTAGCTTTATTTCTGGCGCTAATGCACTGTTTCCTGGCTTTAAGGTCCGGACTCACTAGAACTCCCAAGTCTCTCTCGCACTCAGTTTTCTCTAAAAACGTGTTATCTAAGCTGTATTTATTTTCGGGGTTGTGTAGCCCTACGTTTAACACACTACACTTGGAGATATTGAAGTTCATTTGCCATTTCACCGACCATGTGAACAATTTGTTAAGATCATCCTGCAGAATCTCTGCGTCGTCTCCTGACCTAATTAGACGTCCTATTTTAGTATCGTCCGCAAACTTACTAACATCACTATCTATCCCATCGTCTAAGTCGTTTATGTACATAATGAACAACAAGGGACCCAAAACCGAGCCCTGGGAAACCCCACTAGTAACATTGCCCAACCTAGATTTTACTCAATTTATGATGACCCGCTGTTTTCTGTTACTAATCCAAGCTCTAATCCATTCTAAGACTTTTCCTCCTATGCCATGGGCTTTGATTTTATTTAGTAGTCTCTGGTGTGGCACCTTGTCGAACGCTTTGCTAAAGTCAAGGTAAATAACATCGTAATTATCATTATCTGACGCCTTATATACAGTACTTTAGTGTAAAAGGACAGAAGATTAGTCACACATGACTTACCCTTGGAGGAACCATGATGTGTGTCACGAAATAAATAATGTCTTTCGATGTGTTTTCTGAGTCTTTTTACTATTATTGATTCAAGCATTTTACCTATAACCGATGTAAAACTGATTGGCCTGTAGTTGCATATAGACGATTTATCTCCCTTCTTAAAAACAGGAACAACGTTTACCTATAGATCGGTCATGCGAGGTCTGAGCTCTCATCCGGTAGTTAAATAAATGTCGATCACATGTCCAACACGTGATCCAAGACCATGGTGAAAGGTGAATCACACACACACACACACACACACACACACACACACACACACACACACACATGTATAGATACCAGAGAGAAAAGGAGGAGAAGGAATTAGCTAAGGAAATTCTGAAAGAAATACAGGATGAAGGACAAAATCTCGATAAAGAAATCGACGAAATCCATAGGATTGGCAAATATTCAAAATAAAAACATTATAGACCTCTGAAAATAAAACTAAGAACTCAAATGATAGCAGAGGAGGTATTATCGAAAACGGTTAAACTGGCAAACAGCGAGAAATTCAAACATATAAGGATACAAAAGGAAATGAGTGATGAGGAAATAGAGAAAGACAAAGCTCTCAGAATTGAAGCCAATGATCGAAATAAGAAGAGAACAGAGACGGAAAAAAAACGAGTTCTTTTGGAGAGTGATGGACTTGAGACTGAAAAAATGGTACATCAAAAAATGGATACTTAAACCAAAAAACAAAAGAAAAACTATGAAAATAAAAGTAGCATACACAAATATTGATGGCATGATCTCTGGAATCAACGAAATAAATGACTATCTAGAAACAGAAAAACCTGATATCATGGGAATAGTAGAGGCAAAATTGAAAGGACTTCTATCAACAAGCTTAGTGGGACATGGTCTATACAACCACTGGGTGGAAAATAGAACAGACAAGCAAGGTGGAGGTGTCATTATATTGACCAAAAAGGGTCTAAATGTGACAAAGATTATTGAAGGCCAAGGCAATGTAGAAGTAATTATGATCAAAATTGCAAACAAAAAGGTGAAAAGCAGAACATTTGTAGCAGTGTATGTACCACCAAAAACACATGCGTGGTCGGACAGCGAACATTCTAAATTACTGGAAGAAACAATGAATGTGCTAAACGAGTTACTGAAAGATGTTGGAAACAGTAATCATGGACGATTTTAATGCAAAAGACATAATCTGGGAAGAAATGATAGTTAAATGGGGAGACGAACTTTGGAGCAACATTCTACTGGATATGACCATCGAATAAATCCTAACACAATGGGTTAAGGAAAATACTAGATAAACAACGAGGAACCATCGAAACTAGACTTAATATTAACTTCTGAACCAGATATTGTGAACAAAATGGTGTATAAAACACCAACTGGAAAGAGTGACCATATACTAATAGAGTTTGAATTAAAAGAACAGAACGATGTAGATAGGAATGATAAACATTGAGAAGGAAGATTTATGTACAACAAAACGGATTTTTTAAAATCAAGGAAATTTTTCCAAAACACAAATTGGGATAAATTCTCTAAAGAGGAAACAAAGATGGAAGACAAATGGAACATATTCAATGAAAAGAACAAGGAAGGAATTAACAAATATGTACCAAAAAAAGAAATAAAGAGATTTACATAAAACGCTGGTTTAACAAAAGACAGGAGAGAGAGGAGAGACAAAGCCTGGAAGAAATGGAAAAAGATAGAAAAACATCCAAATGGTAAACATACATAAAACTTAAGAATGAATATGTGAATATACGCAGGAAAGAAAAAAGAGATTATGAAAGGGATATAAATGACAAACCTAAGGATAAGCATGAAATAGTGAAATTGCGTGGAGATAAAGAATATATAGATGACACAGAGATGGCAGAAGTTATGATCCGACATTTCAGGTCTGTTTTTACAATTGAGAGCTCACAATCTTGGGAAGATGGAAAACAAGAAATATTACCCATGATGAAAGAAATAAAGATAACACAAAAAGAAATAAGAGACCAAATAAAAAACCTGGATGTCAGGAATTCGCACGGACCAGATGGAATTGCAAATTGGATACTGAAAGAGTGCATAGACGAACTGACAGATAAACTATACAATTGACTTCTCACTCAAAGAGGGAAAGGTGCCGCAAGATTGGAAATATACAAACATAGTACCAATATATAAAGGAGGAAATAGGGAAAATCCTACAAACTTCAGACCGGTATCCCTTACAAGCACAGTGGCAAAAATCTGCGAAAAGGTCATCAGAGACAAATGGACCAAACACTTGGAAGAAAACAAAATAATAAACCCCAAAGAATTTGGCTTTAGAAGTGGAAGATCGGGCACCACAAACCTAATTGCTTTTACTCGAGATCAATTGAGATAATACAAGAAAGAGATGGATGGTCAGATTGCACCTTCTTGGATTTGCAAAAGGCATTCGACAAAGTACCACACAAAAAATTAATAAGAAAAATTGAAACGATAGGAGGAATTCAGGGTAAACTATTGGAATGAATGAAGGATTTCTTAAGTGGGAGAAAAATGAGAGTGGTACTTAAGAGACAAAAATTCGAACTGGGAAGATGTGAAAAGTGGCGTCCCACAAGGCTCTGTTTTGGCTCCTTCAACGTTTGCCATATACTTAAATTATATGGATGAGGGAGTAAATTGTTACATGAATTTTTTGGCTGACGATGCCAAATTACTCAAGAGTGTAAGAACAAGAAGATTGCAGATCGCTGCAAGATGACCTGGACAAAATAAGGGAATGGAGTCGGAGATATGAGATGAACTTCAACATTAAAAATGTAGCATAATGGAATTTGGAAAAAGTAAAAATAGTTTCGGGACAATATAAAATTGGAAACAAAGAAGTAAAAAAAGTCGACTCAGAAAGGGACCTAGTAGTAATCATCTCAAGTGACTTGACACCTGATAAACATGTAAATAAAATATTTCGAGAGACTCATAGCTTAATAAGATCAATGAAAGTGGCCTTCGACTACATAGATGAGGAGAGGGTTAAAAAATAGTTGTTACACTGATAAGACCGAAATTAGAATATGCTATAACAATGTAGGCACCTAGCACAAAGAAGAACATAAGAAATTTATAAAGAATCCAAAGAGCAGCGACAAAAATGGCACCTACACTGTCAAATCTGACATATGAACAAAGATTGGAGAATTTACATATGTCAACACTAGAACA
>NC_134782.1:69328616-69351116 GCF_046742065.1 Oratosquilla oratoria | reverse complement strand
TGAGACAACAGGGCAGGACTCATAGTGACAAGATTTAAATTGGACAAATCTATGTTTAAGAAGGAAATAGGCAAGAACTGGTTTACTAAAAGAGTGGTCAGCGAATGGAATAGACTTAGAAACCATGATGCAGTGAGCACAAACTATTGATCGTTTCAAGAGAAGATGAGATAACTTTATGGGTAGGGATGACAGGTGATAAGGGACATAGAACTGCCTACTGTAAGCCTTATGCAGTTTTCATCATTATTATGTTCTTATGGCAGTGAGTGACTCGTGTGGACACAGCACCTTCTCTTACACGATTGGCCCTTTCGAGGGAAAAAATTTACGGGATTTTTGGTCTGACAGTCCACTCGAGATGAGTCCTGGCTGTGAGAATAATTTGATTGTGGTTGGTCTCAAGGAACTTAAAGACCAAAGACCACGAAAATAATCTTTGAACAAATATCTGTATGCATAAAATTATATCAAAATACTTGTTTGTGCCCTAGAAAAAAAAAACACGCACTCAACCTGAGTCTAATAAGTTAATACTTTATGCCGGGAATGAGAATTTACGATGGGTTCTATGGGATCCTAATTATTTGATAGGTCATGATCGTCAATTCTGCGGCCTAACTCGTCAACACAGTCCTCCCTTTACCAGTGAAGCGGATGAAAACTATTCTCGCCTACATTTCTCTTTGTTGGCAGCTCTGACTGGCATTGCTAACAAGTTACGACGATGCTTTATTTTTGTCTTAGCAAGATGATGAAGAGGAGAAAATTGATGGCTCATGGCTGGGTGCATGACTATTCATGGCAGGTACTGTTTACGAGAATCAACCACAACTGTTGTGCCATTTATTTCTGCCGCACACACATACACGAATATAACACGTGATCCAAGATTGTGGTGAATTACGCACACATGTGCACACACCACACACACATACACACGTGTATATATATATATATATATATATATATATAACACATATACATATATGCATATATATATATATATATATATATATATATATATATATATATTTATACATGCTCGCACGCACACACACACACACACACACACACACACACACACACACACATACATATATATATATATATATATATATATATATGCATATATGTATGTATACATGCATATATGTCTCTATGTTCGTATTTACCTAATACAGAAAAGGAACAACGCATCTGGGGTCCTGTCTCTTACCTTCCCATCACGTATGTATTAATATATAGGATACTTCATCGGCCACGAGAGTCATTTCGCCACGAGGACAGAGAGGGACCTTGGGCCAAAGCTGAGTTGATCCCGCAGACCTCGGACGGACTTAGGACAGAGTTGGCTCGCGAGGCAGCGACACTCTGGACGGGGTCGGTGGAGGTCGGGGGTGTTTGTGTGCTTAAACTTTTCTCCACAGTCTCCGACCTTAGTTATTCTATTCTATTTCTAGCCAATGCATCCAGACGATTTTATTCAGCCGAGGATAACACAGCAGTCCTCTAGCCAGAGGACTGCTGTTCGAGTGCTCTGGAAGGGTGTGCGCGGCCACAAGCGTGCAGGATTATCTCACATTAGGCAGTGCAAAGTTGTTGAGCCGCCCAGCTGGGCACGGCAGCGTCCAGGTGTTCTGTGTCCATATGGACCTCTGACTGTGCAACGCCCTTTGCAGAAATTCTTCAGATCCGGTGCCGCCGCCAGAAGACATCATATCCAACTCTTCTGTCCCGACACCTGCCGTCTCTTGGGCTCGTTTAGCACGGATCGACTTTTCGCCGTGCGCCGTCCACGACACGACGTCGTGCTCTCAAATCACCATGGGTGTCTTTGGACGCTTTCACACGTCACGACCACGACCACGTGTGAAAACGTCCATAGACGTCGTGTCGTGGACGACGCACGGCGAAAAGTCGGGGCAAACGGTGGTTACAGTGCGTTGCAACGATAAGATTAAATTAAATTTAGTTAAACTAGCTAAACGATAAAATCTTACCAAGTCCGACAAAAAACTTTCGGTCCACGGCGAAGTCGAAAAAAATTAAGATAAAATAAGATGAAATAAGATAGAATATAAACAAAATAATAATAAAAAATAGAATATAGATAAAATAAAATACCTTAAAATAAGATCAAATAAAATATGAATAAAAATAAATAAAAACATATCACATAAAAATGAAATTAGATATAAATAGATGAAGTAAAACAAAAGAAGATGAAATAAAACAAAACGAATAGAAAATAAAATGAAATCGCCCTCTTGACAGGGCGACGCTGGGCTGAAGACATGCACCGCTGTTCAATACAAACTGCGCGTCTGGCGATAGAAGGCCAGGCGTTCGAGTCTAACTGATGATTTAATTGTTTGTTTACTTGCTCCATAACCTTCACTCATTAAGAGTGAATTAGTTTCATAGACCTAAGGACGTCTGAGCGAAGGCCGCACACAGACTAAGGCCCTGGTCAAGCTATCACGACTCAAGTGAGTTCGTTTGGGTTGAAACGACTTCGCTTACATTTTTTTTCGAATCTCCAAATGTCATATTACCTTTACTTCATATGTTGAGAAGCTAAATGATGAACTAAGAGAAGTTAAGCCTATATGAATATTAGATACAATGTTGAATTCCCCTTAGTGAAGTCTAGGATACTGTAGGCGAAGTCGTCCTGCAGTTTTCAAATTCACATTTGGCGAGAACCGTGTTAATGTAACTGGGGCTTAAACCAACAATTAATCGTTGACTAAAAAAAAACGTTCGGCATTCGGACACCACGTGTTCGCCTGGGAGATCCTGAGAGAAATCGGGATGTCTCGTGAGATCCCGTGAGAGACTACACGGTCAGGTTTTTCGCTGCACTCAGAGGCTGTTGAACCACCCACCCTAAACCTGCCCTGCAAATAATATTGCATAATAATCCGTACTGCCGGGAATTAGTGACAGCGTAGTGATAGTGATGATGGAGCTTTGGTAGACGGTAATACTGAGTCAGTTTATTGTGTTAATAAACTGCAGGAGCTGTTTAAGGTGCTTTCGCTAGTCTACCTGGGAGTTTCGTGAAAAACTTGTGCTTCGGGCGCGTGCTTGGGTTGACGTCGTTCTGTCAGGGGCGCTCTTGAAGTGCAGCATGTTCGCCACGGGGGTGAAATATTGATTACCAGGTTCCCGTCAATGACGGGAGTCGTACACCCTCGAGGCTTCGCTGTGGCGTGGCTCTGTTTCGCGCTCTTCCTTCTCCACCGTCGCCTGGTCGATGACCTGAAGCCGCAGTGTTGTGTCGCGGCTGCAGAAACGGGAATATAGCACAGCGGCACGCTAGGCTACCATGCTACTTGCTTTCGCTACTTAGTTTGAGTAGAAATGGTTTCGGTTAGAACATTCTAGACATACGTAAGAACATCTCAACAATGTGTCCAACATTCGTATTTTAGGCTTAAATTCCCTAAGTTCGTCATTCAGCTTCCCACTATACGACGCAAGAGTAATTTGACATTTGGAAATTTGAAAAGCAAAAGATCATCACCGAAGTCGTCTCTACTCAAACGAAGTAGCAAAATCAAGTAGCATGCTAACAAGAAGTGCCTAGTATGCCGCCACCTTTAGCATTACAAAGGTGTTTATAACTCTGGCAGCAAATTTTAGGTTTAAGAAGAAAATAGGCAAGAACTGGTTGACCAACAGAGTGGTTGACGAATGGAATAGACTTAGTGACCATGTCGTGAGCGCTGAAATTATTGGTTGTTGAAAGAGATAACTTTATGGATGGGGATGACAGGTGGTAAGGGACATGGAACTGCCTAGTGTAGGCTTTATGGTCTCTTGCAGTCTCCCCCATTCTTATGTTCTAATTTTCTGGTCGTATAATCCGTTCATTTGCTGGCCGTAACCACACAAAAATATGTAAGCGCATTAGCGTCGTTGCAAGTCAACAGCAACCAGCACGACACTATATGCTTCTGTGCCCGTTCACTTGTTAGCAGCTGCATGAAACTGTTACAGCTCAGTGGTGTACATGGTTCATTACAAGAACTCAGATACAGTTCAATTAGCAAGTCATGAAGCACAACACTCGAACGTTTACTAACAAATAACATTATGGAAAAACACAGAATGGAGTTGCTAAGTACTGCAAACAGTTACAACATCACAACATGCTGCACTGCATCAGGTTCACATAACCTCGTTATCGCGAAAAGGTGTTGTCCTACGGTGCTTTGCAGAGTTCCCTCGGGGAGCGGGTGTTTCTTCGCCGTCAGGGAATCGTATTTCCCTGCAGTGCCAAAGCATGTCGGTGTTCTTTGTTTGTTCCTTGCACCACCCTGGTGCAGGGTGGCTTAGCACCTCGAGTCATGACGTCACCTTGGCTCATCTCATGTGATGCCCACTGTCGTTGTCCTTCAGAACTCACCAGAACACGACGTTCCTTACCTGCGGTGTTGTCATCAAGATGAGGTACTGTGCACGGGCGTGCTCTTCATTGACGCTTGGCTTCCTTGTCGTTGTCGTCATCGTCGTCATTTCATGAAGATGGTGGCCCGTGGTGCTCTAGTCGCCTCTTCCTCCTCCCTTCCAATTCCCAATTCCCAGACCACGACCGCCGCGGGTTTGTTTCTCTTCGTCTCCTCTTTCAACCCCTTTCCCTCCCTTCCTTTCTCTCCTCTGTCTATCTCTCTCTCTCCCTCTCTGGACAAAGAACAGGTTACTTTGAGTGAATTGAGATATCTGTGTGGTCTGATATTATTTTGTGAAATATTTCTAAACATCTGCCTCTTCCTCTTACTTTTTCTATAGCTCACATTATTCTTCTCACGGTTTGCAAACTTCCTTCCCGATCATCATTCTTTGTTTCCTCGACCTGCTCGGAACCTTTTGTCCTCTATTCGCTGGCTTGTGTGCTCGTCTCTCACAACGTCCACAAGTTGCCCATTTGCAGCTCCTTCCTTAGAAAAAAATACATATACACAAACATATATACACATGTACACATACATATGAATATACATATAACAGAGGTTCTTCCACCTTTACAATGGGTTGGGTATGTATAATCAAGACATACATACACATCCTTCATCAATCCCACTCCCATCCAAAATCCATTTGTTGACCCTCTTGTCTTATTTCCTTGTGGATAAAAGATCATCTCTGTCCCCCACCCCCTGCTTGGGTCATAAGCAATGTAGCAAGGCACAGCACCTCCACAACAGGGCCCATTACATGGTGACTCTTCTTCCTCATCCACTTGAGAAAATACAAAGCAAACATGAAAAAATCCCCTTAAGTTCAATCCATCTACTTCTACTGTCTACACTTTTTCATCATTGATTTTTCCATGCACATACCATCCTGTAATGGTCTACGTATAATTTCCTTATAATAGTATTAGTACCCAGTGGGTATACTGTTAGTCTTTAATACTGGCATTGTGTATTTTGTAATTGTATACAAATATGTTTGGGATATTGTTTGTCTTTAATATTGTCATTGTGTATTTTGTACTTGTGTACCAGTATGTTTGGGGAACCAGATGTTCGGCCCCACGTTTGGCACCAAGACAATAGGTGGTGTTACTATTACTACTACTAATTATACTGTTACTACTGGTACTACTACTACTACTACTATTACTACTTTTTCAGAACGACCTTCATCCTCGTGGAACTGTGTGGTGAAATCAGTCAGGATTTCTCTCTCATATGCACAGTTCATTGGCACCCTCTCTCGCTGCCACTACTGCTATTTCTACTACTACCACTACTACTACTTTTTCATACAATGACCTCCATTCTTGAAGAACTGTGTGGTGAAAATAGGTAGGATTTATCTTCCAGTTCATTGGCTCCATTCCTGTCGATGACTGTGGTCGACAACCCTTTTATATTTTCATTAACTTATATTTCAAGGGAAAAAATAATTGATCCGACTTTCTTCTGCAGTCTGCTCAAAGTAGAAGACTCTGTGTGCTGGTCTAGGAGTTGTTGACCTGGTACTTCTCGGACATAGGGGAGTTGGCCTAGAGAGTGAATGAGAGTTTATACCTCATCCACATCACAATAGGGCTCTTTGGTTGTTGTTATTTTTCATCGGTCGTCATCTCTTCAAGCCGAGCTTAGAATGCCTTTGCTCTTGGACCCGTTCCTCCTGAGGCAGTGAATGTTACCGGAGTGAATGAGCCTTGATCCACATTTCTGTACACGTTCTTCGTACTCTCTGATCTTCTAGCTTATGTATTTGTGTATTTATTCACTTATTTACTCGTGTATTTTTCCATTTATTTGCCCTACAGCCGCTGTTTGACACATGCACATAAAAATGTATTGTTCTTGCCTGTGCACACAGTCTTAAAGAATTTTATGTTTACTGAGACGTTATGAAACAACGACGCATTCCGAATTGAACCGGAGACGTTTCGCGATCGTAACATTTTTGACGTCGCCACAATCGCGGAGAGAATTTCTGTTGTACAATGAATAATGTTTACAAGAAAATAGGGAAGATGGAATGGGCTAGTTGGGTTCTTTATGTATGTAAGGACTTCACTCCAATTCAAAAGTGCTGCGAAAACGGTGCAACGAGGAAGATGAGCTTGAACTATTGGGGCAGGTAACAGTCACTGCTGAGAATTGGAGAGGAGAGCTGGATTCGAACCCACAACTTGGCGAATGTTAGACCAATACGCCTCCGTTTACACCACCAGCGCATTAGGACATATTGTGTAATAAATACTGAAGTCCTTTAGCCATTGATAAAGTTGATATGGATTGTAAATGTAAAATTGTTTTCATGAAGTGGAACAGAGGGGATTGTTGAAATCATCAACGCGCACTGATTCTTACTCAAGGTAAATTATTACATTAAGTTGGAGAAGTGTGTAGTATTTAAAGACGCTTTCCACGAAACTGGCTACAAATACAAACACTATATCCTTTAGGCAACAAAACGCCTGAGATCTTCAGCGCCGAATTTTCTTCCAAGGGTTTGTAATAAGTGATGAAGTTCACGAATTGACTACTAAGCGTTGTAGTGACGTAGAAATGGCGGCGTGTCGTCATATATATCAAACACCTGCTGTTGATTTTTTTCTTCCATTTGTAGGGGTGATTTGTGATGGTCTGGAGTTGGATAAGGGTTTAAAGGAAAACAGGCTGGTGTAAGTGATCAGATTTACGTAATTGGGATCATATAGAAGACTGCAGACTGAGAGATTGAAAACTGTCACGAAAGAGTGACTGTGCCCACATCACTGTATGGATGACTCAAAATTGGAAGGAAGCAGAAAGGAAGAGCCTAGACGTGTCAAAGATGAAGTGTTTCAGAAACATGGTGGGGATTTCCAAAGAATGGGAAAAGTGCAGGAGAGAAAAAAAAAAAGGATGGAAAGAGAACTGACAGATAGGGCTGCTAAAAGTATGTTTAGATAGTTTTAGCATATGAAAAGAATCAATGGTGAAAGAATGTGAAAAATAGTGAAGGTAAGCAGAAGTGGAAGGAGAGAGTTTCAAGGAAATACCATGAGTGAGGTCGATGGACCGGAGAAGGGGACATTTGGATGCAAGAGGAATGTCTGTCGAGCAAGGAAGAGAGTGCGCAAAAGTAGGAATGAATAGAGAATGCCTGTATATAGATGAAAAAGTGGTACAGTCACAAAAACATGTCTTCTTGGCTGCTCTGTGTATTCCTCGAGCGGATGAGAAGGGGATGGGGGACGCCATGCAAATGAATCGGTGGGGGTAAACTACCCTCGACTGTCGGGCCCTGCTCTGGAGGTGCTGCGTCTTGCTGCATTTCCTGTGACCTGAGCTACCAGGGGACAGGGATGACCCTTTATCCACGAGGAGCAAATACGGTTTTGGATGAGTGGGTGCATTATTTGATTCGGCCACCACACCTTATCAGGAGAGAAAGAGGAAAAGGCTTTTTGGTATATGTAAGTAGGTGATGTGTTCTGCTCTGTTTGGCAACTGATTTTTTTTTTTTTTTTTTTTTTTTTATCTTGCTAGTGGTGTTAAGTGTTCCTTCTTTCCATCATGATGGGTGGATTTCGCTTCATTTGGAGTGAGTGGCTGGTTCAGTGTTAGGGACAGAAGTGGACAAATAATTCTTTACACATGAATTACAGTAGCATCATTTAACAGGTTGGTTCAATATTTGTATGGATAACGACCACCAGTCTGTATTTTTTAGAGCGCTTTGACAACATCAACCCGCGATGTGATGGTAAATTGTTTATCATTCTTTAGTTTGCTGCAATCATTTATTCAACAAAGGGTAATAATGTTTGCTTTTCTAAGCAGAGTGTATCAACAAGGGGGCTTAGTCTGTGCCAAGAGGCAAGACCCATGCCCCGTCCTAATTGCTGTTGTGGTGTTGTTGCTGTTCATGTTGATGCTTCTCTCAAGTTGTGTTTATCTTCAAGAGTTTTTTTTTTCTTTCTTTTTTTCTTTTTTACCTCACCCACCCTTCACTATTCTTTGCCACCGAGTTCAAGCCATGATTATCTGCATTAGGGTTTGTATGGGTTTCCGTGGTTCTTTGTTTTGTGTAATGGGGGTTTCTTGTTCAAGTAAAAATGAAATTTTGACTTATTCTTTGCGTCTATAAATGTCTAAAAGAATTAATTTTCTTTTCTATTTTTTGCTTGATTGACGAAATAGTTCTTCTGTTCCTTCGTTTTACTTGTATGTTTCTGTAGGTACGCTTCTTCGCCTTGTTTTGCAAAAACATCTGTGCTCATTCTGAGCAGATATAAAACCACATTTTTTATTACCTTAGTTTGAAAGAATACCTATCTTATGATATGTAGAGCTATCAAAAGATGCATTAGGTACGACTCTTCTCATTATTTTGACGGATTTCTCTGACCTGATCCTTTGCGAGAATCT
Source organism: Oratosquilla oratoria (assembly GCF_046742065.1). Taxonomy (NCBI): domain Eukaryota; kingdom Metazoa; phylum Arthropoda; class Malacostraca; order Stomatopoda; family Squillidae; genus Oratosquilla; species Oratosquilla oratoria. The sequence continues at coordinate 69,342,225 of NC_134782.1, read as the reverse complement.
GAGCGTGAGTTGACTTATTTCATGGTTTTGATTGGGTCCGTGCGGTTGGGCTTGTATGTTCGAATGTTGACTAAGTTCGTTTCATGGCCCGTCTCGGTCAGGTCCTGCCATACCAGAAGGAACAACTTCACCCTTTATGTCACTCACCTCAGTAGCACTGCCTCGAGAACAAAGATGTCGTCTGTTCCCTGGTCTAAGTCAGTTCCCCAATCAATTGTTCGTTACTTCCCTTGATTTGTGCGAGCTATCGCGGCAGCAGTATCATTTTGCCTCATTGAGCAGGGAATGATTTCGTGGCAGCTACATACGTTGAGTCATTTTGATGATAACAAATGTTTTCACTGTGACAAAGGATAGTCGTGGTGGTGTAGAGTTCAAGAGGAGGCTTGGAAGATCTTGTAAGGGTGGAAGAAAAATCCAGACTATAAAAGAAGGTTCATTCTAGCTGGGTAATTAGTCAGTGTTACTATTTCTTCCCAAGCCGATCGGCTACTGAGGAAAGTAACCGTTAAATGAGAGTATGGGCCCACGTAATGTTGCCATACACGTGGCATTGCATAAACGTACATCAAACATAAGGTAGATGCATACATGGTACCTAATAAAGTTATATTACAAATGCGTTACACTGGCACACTATGGTACAATATCAGCTATCCACAATGATGGTGGTTATGGTAGCAGCCTAATGTGTTGTTGCTTTGGTTGTCAGCGACATTCTGGTTTGGAGCCAAGTTTTAATGGAAAATGATGGATGGGAGGATTGTGCTGCCCTCTACAGGTTTATGGGGTTTGGCTAACGCGGTGTATTCCGAGCAAGAAGTATGGGGTGGCTCCGCTGATATAATTATTATAGATGAGAAGCATCTTAGGGGTAATATATATTGCAAGTCATTGGCAAGGACGAACAAGCATGGTTTTTTTCCGGGGATGAGTTATGGGATGTTGCGTATTGAAAATAGTGTCGTTCAATGTGTTCGGCATTGCTGGTTGAAATAGAAATATTTTGAAGACTGCATTGGTAATACTGATTTGAACATTTGAAAGTGGTAGTACAGAGTGCAGGAAGATATCTGGAGTTGTTGTAAGATATGTGATTGAATATATTATGTGTGTGTATATATATATATATATATACATATATATATATATATATAGATATATATATATATATATAAATCATACGAAAATCGACTAAAACATATGAATCTGTTTTCCCTAAAAAAGCGTAGACTCAGAGGCGACTTGATACAGGTCTTTAAAATTCTAAAGGGAATTGACAACATCAAAAGTGACAAAATTTTTACATTGAATGAGAATCAGACAAGAAACAATGGTCTCAAACTGTCCGGAAATAGATTCAATTTGGAAGTAGGTAGAAACAACTTTGCCAACCGTGTAGTAAATGAATGGAATAAACTTCCTGCACAGGTAGTGCAATGTAGTTCAGTTCGAAGCTTTAAGAATCATTTAGATAAATACCTAAGTAAGATGCTGTAATGATTATGATTTATCTTATATTATTTGTTTTTGTTTTGTTATCATTTGTCTGTCTGATTTTCATTTATTATTAGTTATATGTCAATTTATTATTATTTACTATTTACCTGTTTGTTTATTATTTAACTATACCTATGCATTTATATATGTATTTTATTTATTTACATTATCATAGTTTTTATTTATTATTTTATTATTAATATGATTTTTTTTTTCGCATCCGACCTAGATATGGATCAAAAGGTCTCCTGTCGGCATGCTCCGCCTTTGTAATCCTTATATATATATACCCATAAGAGGTATTTGATGTTTTTGTGTTGTTTTGATTTTGTGTTGATTGTGGTGTTGGCTGTTTTTGGTGTTGTTACTTATGACGTTAGTGTTGGTGTTGTTATTAATATGCGGGAGCACAGTAATAATGATTGATTGATACTAATAAGGATCGATTTGTTTTCATTCATAGATTTCTGTGAATGACCATTTTTCGTAGTTTCCTTTTTCATTATGTTCATATATGCATTTCTCCAAAGAAAATCGACGGCTTCTATGATTACCCATAATGCCTCTCCACCAGGCGAAATTAAACCGATATTTTATGTGATATGTAGAATCAATGTTTGCCAAGGTCAACTTCTGACGTCACACGCCATTATATACAAGTACAGCTCGATGGCACGGTTGTAGCGTTCGCAATCGCTACTCCACTAGTCCGAGTTCGAATCCAGTCCAGGGCCGAAACAATTTCAGCATCCCTTACGCTGCGAGCCTTTACTCCAAATTTCGTGGGCGGAATGTTGGTTGTGTATGTTCAGTCAGTTAAGTCACAGTACCCATGGATCGGTCACATATGAGGTCTAAGCTCTCATCCGGGAGGAATAGCTGTCGATCACGAGTCCAACACGTGATCCAAGACTATGGTGAATCACATACACACTAAGCAAACTTGAGTTCCGTCCCCGCACAAGGCCTAAAAGCATCACAACAGAACCACCCGGAACCCTGCTGTGCTGGGCATGGAGTTGTGTGTATGTGTGTGATTCACCATGGTCTTGGATCACGTGTTGGACTCGTGATCGACAGCTACTTCACTCCCGGAAGAGACCTCAGAGCTCATATATGACCGATCTATTGGTAATGCTGTGAATTTACACGCACACACACACCCAACTCCCCTCCCACGAGAGTTGGAGTAACGACTCATAGCACAGTGATAATGAAATTATTTCAGCCCTGGGCGGGATTCGAACCGAGACCACCGTAGTGGTGGCCGGGAACTTTACCACCGCGCCACCGTGTGTGTGTGTGTGTGTGTGTGTGTGTGTGTGTGTAAGGTCACAGCATTACCACTGGGCAATATACGAGTTCAAAGCTCTCATCTGGAATAGCAATAGCTGTCGATCACGAGTCCATCACGTGTTTCAAGACCATAGTGAACCACAAACACATGCAGATATGCACGTGTACATGAACATGCTTACAGACATATGGTGATTCAACCACGTTTGTAGTCACAAACGCGTATATAATCGAATAACTATGTGCAGTTGAACAAGGATTTAAGCACTTTCATTCATATATAAAACACTGGTGCATGTCCTCGCACCTTTTGTGCCCTTCAGTAGCAATGCACTGTGTCCTGTCAAGATAGACCTCGATTTCATTTACTTCCTCCACCCAGGTTCCTCTCTGCTGCAGAGCTCTATCGATGTTTTGTTCCCGTCCCATCCTCCCTTTTAGTCTTCTTCTGTCTGGTATCCAGTTGTACTTTCTCTTTGGCAACCTTCTTCCATTTTCATTAGGTGGCCAAACCATCGTAGTTGGTCCTCTGGATTACTGATATTATTGATTCTACTCCAAGTCCTCTCAATATAGCCACGTTTCTCTTCCTGTCTCTTCTCGTTACTCCATATTTCATCCGTAATAAGCTCATTTCAGCTGCTTTTATCTTGTTCTTAGTTTTACAAGTTAATTTTGCATGTTCACATAAAAGGAAATACATATGCGACTATAAGATATCATTAGTTCTAGTTTTCATACTCCTATATTGAATGTAAATACATTCTACATCCAATCGTGTCAAATATATTTTCCCCCATTCCCTTTAACTGCAGAATTAAAGTCATCATTCCTCAGCGCAGTATCGTGACCTATGGTGACCTCAGTGACCTACTCTGACCTGATTCCTGAACGGGAGACTCGGTTATGTTCTATGTACCAATGGACCTTTCCAGGTAAGTTGTTAACCTGGGTACCTTTCGTACGAAAATTATCTCATTGACTGTTTTGGGGCAAGTCAAAGTCTGTTGCCGGATACTTCGATGCTGAGGGTCAGCCTTCCAATGTGTATGTGTGTGTATGTGTGATTCACCATGGTCTTAGATCATGTGTTGGACTCGTGATCGATAGCTACAACCCTCCCGGATGAGAGCTTAGAGCTCCTATATGACCGATCTATGGATAATGCTACGACATGACACGCACAAACACACCCAACTCCCTGCCCACAAAAGTTGGAGTAACGACGCGCAGCGCAGCGTTACAGAAATTATTTTAGCCCTAGGTGGGATTCGAACCCGGACCTCCGTAGTGGCAGCCGGGAACTCTATTAACCGCTTCCTCGAGTCGTGTAGGTATGTGTGTGTGTGTATTTACCTAGTTGTATTTTACAGGAAGGGGAGCTATGCTCGTGGTGTCCCGTTTTCGTATCTCATTTTATCTAAACTATTTTTAAATTCATGTATTGTTTTTGCACACACCACTTTCTCATCTAACTTGTTCCAACTGTCTATTACTCTGTGAGGAAAGCTGTTCTTTTTCACATCTCTTCTATAGCTGTCTTTTTTTATTTTCTTTCCATGTCCTCTTGTATTTCTTTCATCCCATTTTATCAGATTCTCTCTATCAGTAATTTCTATGCCTTTCATGATTCTGTAAATAGCTATCAAATCTCCTCTCTCTCTTCTTTGCTCTAGTGTCTGTAGTTCAAGTTTTGCTAGTCTCTCTTCATATGATAGTTTTGAGAGTGTTGGTGCCAATTTTGTAATTGCTCTTTGTATTCTTTCAAGTTTTTTAATGCATTTTTTTGTAATTGGTGACCATATCGTTGCTGCATATTCCAATCTTGGTCTTATCAGAGTGATAAGAATTTTCTTCACCATTTCTTCATCCAGGTATGTAAATGCCACTTTGATTGTTCTTATTAAATTATAGGTGTGTGTGTGTGTGTGTGTGTGTGTGTGTGTGTGTGTGTGTGTGTGTGTGTGTGTGTGTGTGTGTGTCTCTTTGTATATGTTCTCCTGTATGTAAACCAGCGTGCGTGCAGGATGGATACAATTTCAGTTTCAAATTCTCATGTGACCACAGACCACGGACACCTGGATGCGGAGGCGTGGTGGTGGTGGAGGAGGAAGAGGAGGATGAGGGTGGAGGGGGAGGCGCATTAGTTGTGAGATAGGATCCGGAGAGGACAAGAACGAGGAGGACGGCGAGGAAGAAAGGAAATATAAGAGATCCTGGAAAGAGATCCACAGACGAGCACACACGCACACACACAGAAAGAGATAGACAGACAGACAGATAGATAGAGCGAGAGAGAGGGGGAGAAAGAGAGAAATAGAGGGAAAGAGAGAGAGAGAGAGAGAGAGAGAGAGAGAGAGAGAGAGAGAGAGAGAGAGAGAGAGAATTTGTGTTTGTGTGTTTGTGTACACATGTTGGTATATATTTCTGTATGCGTATATGTTTGTGTGTGAGCGTGCGCGTGGTGTGTACATGTGTAGCACTGGTTGTTTTTCCACGTGACCTCGTCTTTTTGCCTCCAATTATCATCAAACTTTACCATACCTTCGTTGGTGCTACTTTGTTATGCGATCTACATAGCCAACATAATCTACAAGAGTCAAATTCTACTTTGATATACGATCTATATGTTTCATTGATCTATTATGGCTCAAACAAAACATTCTATATATACGAGTACATATATTTAAGAAAAACAATTACCCTTTATATATGTTTTTTCTTCAAAAATATACATTTAACATTCAAAAGAATTGATTTTTTTTTTTTTTTTTTTTTTTACTATTTTTATCGCTGAATCGAGCGACCATCAGCTAAGTAGGTCAAATCACGGAAAGGAGCACAGGTCGGCTATATATATATATATATATATATATATATATATATATATATATATATATATATATATATAATATATATATATATATATATATATATATATATATATATATATATATATAAAACACTGGGTCCCAGTGAATAGATTTATATTTATTAACCACAATTCACTTTAATTCTAAGCCATCAACATCAAGAAACTCGAGGAGGCACAATCGGTTACGTCATTGTCACTTGTTACGTGCTATACCCGTTGCACTGAGATCTGGCCGTTAGGGCGGAGCACTGGGAGTTCCCCTGTGGTGCCACATATAATTATTCTATAATTTCATTTTATTTTATAATTCTATTTCATAATTTTATAATGTTGCCTCATATGATTATATTATAATTTTTTGTCACACACCACCACTGAGGTAAAAATCAAAGCAATGTTTTCTATACAAAGGTTTCGTTTCTTTAAGTCTAGATATGGCATATGTGCATGAGAGAGCGACGTTGCCGCTACATCTAATCTCTGGCCCCGCCCCCCTCACACTGCATTCAGAAAACATTGCATCCACATGCACGTTCTCGCCATGGATGCCCACATGTGGCAACACCGGGAAATCTCCTAGCCCCGCCTTATCGGTCATTTCTCCTTGCGCTGACTATAGCGGAGGTTCGAGTCCTTAGCTGTACCACGTATCAATTTCTACATGTATGACTCCTCGAGTTTCTCGATGTTGATGACTTAGAATTTAAGTGAATTGTGGTTGATAAATGTATATATATATATATATATATATATATATATATATATATATATATATATATATATATAATGGCGAAGACCGAGTTGTGGGCATTTATACATAAGGGAGACCTAACTACATTTCCGTGTCGCCAGTGTTGGCGACATGTGTGGATACCACCAGGAAATGTTAGTCAATTTATTGCATAAGAACGAATATTGAGAATATAGACAAGAATTTTATTATACAAATATGATATACTTTAGTACGCAATCTACATAGTCAACATGATCTACTGTACGTATAACGTTCCTTGCTGCAGATCACAACATAAAGTGTAGATCGCATACCAAAGCAGTTTCATGACACGTAGATCGCTTACCAAAGCAGCACCCATTCGCTTATGTTATTGACTTGGATTGCATTTTCATCCAACCTATTCCACAAATCCATGCATCTATGTAGAAAACTATACTTTGTAACATCTTTCAAATAAGTTTGCGTTTTCCATTTTTTTTACTATGACCTCATAATGATCCTTCATCCTATACCAGCAGGTCCTGTCTCTCCATTTTCCTTTTTTTCTGATATGAATATTATTATCATATCTTTCTCTCTCTTCGATTTCCTATGAGGAACGTTCCAGTTTTTAGCACCAACAACAGCAGCCGCAATAGCAACAACCACAAAGGCAATTTTTTTAGATAGTACACATATTAAGAAATGCTTTTCTGAAAATATAGCACAATAGAAAATCGTCCTCTATGTGAACTAAAAATGTATTGTCTATATCCCACAAGTTGCCAAATGGATGAAATTGCGTCTTGACACGTGAACAAGCATGCGTGCGCGCGTGCGCGTGTGTTTGTGTATTTAGTTGTAGTGTCCAGGACAAGAGTTATGCTCGTAGGGTAACGTCCATGTGTTCTTATTGGTCAATTCAGACTTTAAATTGTCCTTTTTTTGTACTATTCCTTCATCCATTCTATTATATAAACCAATACTTCTGTATGGATTTTTTTCTCCGAACGTTCACTTTTTTCATGTCATGGTATTTTGTTCCAGTTCTGAGAAGGTCTTCTTTACCAAGTCTGTCCACATCTTTCATTGATTTAAACAATGTCATTAGGTGACCTCTCTTACTTCTCTCCTACAACGTTGGTAGCCCCAGAATTTTCAGCCTCTCGTCGTAGAATTGATCAGCAAGATCTAGAACCATCCTATTTGCTGCAATTTGAAATTTCTTTATCGTGTTTTTTTCTTGTTACCACATCAATGTAATATATTCCAGTGTAGAACAAACCAGGGTCTCAATATTTTTCTCATCATTATCTTGTCCATATGGGGCAGCGTGAATCTTTAGTTCTTCACTATATTTTAAGTTTCTCCAGTGATCATGTGCTTACGGTGGCAAATTTTAAGTAACCGTCACTCCTAAGTGCCTCTAATCCTTTCCTTTTGTGGTTATATCATTGCCCATTCTAAAGCACGGTGATGGCCTATTCTTACACCCATTTCCAATACCCTGAATTTCTTTGCGTTGAAATCCATTTCTTACTCCTGGCTCCACTTATATACCTTAGAATCTTGAAGAGATCCTTTTGTATCAACCCGCAATCGTCTTTGTTCTTCACTCGCCTCATGATCTCTGCACCACCAGCATATAAATTAACACAAATGGTGGAATTATTCGACACGTCATTACCATACGCCAAAAACATTACTAGCGTTAATACTTATCCCCATGGAACTCCTCTTGTAACTTTCCTCGTCTAGACAACTTGTCTTTTACTAATGTTCTAGTTAATCTATTCTTCGGAGTCTCTCATCTATTCCAGCAAAGTCCCTTCAAAATATCCTGTATATTTCAGCTTCTATAACAATTTTCGTGAGGTACCTTGTGGATGGTCGCTGGCCGAGTGTGTTAGAGCGTCGCTACTTGCGGCGAAGGTCGAGGTGACGCAGTTCGAACCCTGCCACCAGCAAGTTGGACCAAGGGCATGGTTCATTAAATTCCACGCTACTAAGTCATCCGTAAGGGGCACCGTCCTAGCCTTCTGACAGGGGAAGCTCGCGACGTTAAACAGAATCTCACCTTATCAAAAGCTTTCTCTAGATCCAAGTAAATACAGTTCACCCAACTATCCATCCCTTGTAGTTCGCCGATTACTCTCGAATGAAAAATTATTATGTTGGAAACACAAGATCTTCCTTTCCTGAATCTGCATTTGTTTTCCACCAGGAATTGTTTTTCTTCTAAATACTTTGTACATGCCTTTCACAATTCTTTTACACATTTTAAATACCACACAGGCCAAAGACATTTGTCTATAATTAAAAGGAACATTCATGTCTCCACCATTATAAACTGGCACAATATTAGCTAGTTTCCAATCATTTGGCACTTTCCCTTCCTTTAGTGAACACACAAAAAGTTCAATTATCTTAACGGCTAATTGTTCTCGACATTCTTTGAGTTTATGCGTGCGTGTGTGTGCATGTGCGCGCACGTGTGTGTACGTGTGTGTGTGTGTATGCGTGTATGTGTGTACGTGTGTACGTGTACCGGCTAACCAAAGTTGTGGTTGTATTCACGTGTATTCCTAAGTACGTGTGGAAGCATGTGCACATGCGTTCATAGCATATAGGACCAGTCAAAGCAAGCAATACAGTATTCCGTTTCTGTTGCTACTTCCATCCGAAGAAACTCTGTACTTTCTTACAAGACGGAGTGGCAGGGCGAACTCGGCATTCGTGACGTCAAGTCGGCGGCCGTAACGAAAGTAGTGACTGACGAGTACTTTGTTGTAATCTGTGCGCTACAAGGCGTTCGTTCAAGGTGTGGTGTCGTCGTGATTTACTACTAGCCATTCTACCAAATCAAACTCAGTACATGCTTCTCCGCCCCCCTCTCTCTCTCTCGCATCTCCCATCTGTGCTATTTGATTTTTTTATATACTGTATACAGTAAAAGAGGCAGTATAGTACAATGAGTATCACTTAGGATGATAACAACGATTTCAATAAATGTTAAGACAAGTGCCAGCGCTTTTTCCTCCCCATGTTGCCACGCCGAGGAGGTGTCACCGGTGAGACAGCTGGGATGGGGCATAGATAGTCGTTGTTATAATCCTAAAAAGTAATACTCGTTTTACTATACACCTTCCTTTACTATATATTGATAAAAAAATAGAGTAGCACGTAGATCGGAAACAAGAGAGAGAGAGAAGCTCGTACTAAGGTTGATTTGGCACATGTCACACCCTGAACGGACTCCTTGCAGCGCACAGACTATAGGCGTGACTCAACCCTTAGTCTTTATTCTTGATCTTTGGTCATCAAAGTCCAAAAAATATTGGTTAAATAAACCATGGAGCCATTACCCCATATGTGGCGGTGCTGAAATAAATTATAGGGTGTGCTGGGAAGTGTTGAATACATGGCGGTAAAATATCATTTCCATTTTTTTCTCGGCTTTTCTTATTTCTTTGATCAAAAATGTTGGCAGTTAGTTTTAGTTTTGAGGAACCAACAAAATAAATGATCAACCAATACTCCACCACACTTTTCCTTTATCCTTCTAGTAATCAGATATTAACAAGAGTCCAGGGGTGCTAGACTTACCTAGACCCGACTACAACAGGTGTGTCCTTTGGGTCGGAAAAGGTCAAGAAATGCCGAAGTAGAAGAGCCCCTGCTTTGCCACCCGCCTCTCCATACCAGAAAGATAATCCTGGTGGCTTTGGACATCGGAGAAGAGCGGTCTCGGTTGTGGAATTACGAAATCAGAGACGTTTCTATCTCCTCTGCTGACGCATTCTTCTTTCGGTCTGCCCGGCGGTTTTGCTCTGTCGACGTGATCTACCGTCATCATGTGCGGCTTAGACAGGATTATTTTGCATCATCGCTCTCATTCATGGCGTGCATATGATTACTGAATTTGTTGTCCTCGTACATTTCTTAGATATATTAATATGATTGCTCATACATAGCTTGGCCACAGTGTTCATATATGGCAGTGGTTGGCAACCCTTATAGCTAGAAGAGCCATCTTTTAAAGTCTGATGAAAAAAATGTGCTGTCGGAGTCACAATACACAAAAAAGTCTCATAAACCGAAATCTACAGGCCTTTAATAACGTGAGATTGAGAATATACCGTTCTTTAAAAAAAATCTAATCATAAATATATTGTTCGATTTACTTGCACTCCCAAAACGAAGCTGAATAAAAAGACATATAATTTTGCCTGGAAAGTTTTACAAATCTGCAGTACATGACGTCTTAGCTTTGATGGAATAATTTATTTTGTAAGAAGTTTCTGGAACCACACAGAGGTTTGAAAGACCCTCAGGTTGCTGACCACTGCATTGATATGTGGCGTCGATATGATTATATTGTTGCAGTCCCCACGATTTATTTGGAGAGGATCGCACTATTGCATACCCCATACGTGACCTAGATATGATCAAATTAGTTGCAGTCCTGTAAATAAGTGGAAAGATTGTAAGAAACCTTTTGTTGATCAGTGGAATTCAGATGGTTGCTCCTGATAATAAAAGCCACAAACAAGACTACATTATTCGCGTGTTCCATGCAAGGGAGAGTCTAGATGAGCTTCCGACATTAATCTCTTCGTTGCAGAACTCATACGTGGGGCTGGAACATCTCACTTCTTAACTTCACGACACAAGGAGAAAAGGACGCTGGCCACACCTGTTGGCCACTGAGTGGACAGTGATTACCTTGGACAGGTCATTACTTAGGGTTAGGGCCTGCATGCCGCTCGTGATGAAGGGCCAAGCGGGAGGATGGGGGTCCAAATTCTCATGGAATGCTAATGCCTCCACGCACTAATTAGCATTCATATGTGCGCGCGATTAAACGTACATGCACAGACGTGTGTAAACGCATGTACACAAACCATATAAAAATTCTCTCGGCAATGTTTTTTTCACTTTGCGGGGATAAAACGCTATTATCTGGAGACCTAAAGAATCCATATGATATCAAGCGCCTCTAGACAATGAAACGAGGAAGACCAATTCCTCCAAGACACACAAGAACCACTCATGACCAACTACGCACAGGTACCAGAAATGTAACGATGGCAACACAAAATCGGCCTGGTAACAGACGCGGTATGACCCACATGCAATCACCATAGAGAGGAAAGCACTGATCCTGGATCGCCAATCATACAGTTTACATAACACACACATATGTGTGTATATATATATATATATATATATATATATATAATACACACACACACACACACATTTATATATATATATATATATATATATATATATACGTGTGTGTGTGTGTATTTACCTAGTTGTATTTTACGGGAAGGGGAGCTATGCTCGTGATGTCCCGTCTTCATATCTCATTTTATCTAAACGATTTTTAAATTCATGTATTGTTTTTGCACACACTACTTTCTCACCTAACTCGTTCCAATTGTCTATTACTCTGTGAGGAAAGCTGTTCTTTTTCAGATCTCTTATATAGCTGTCTTTCTTGATTTTCTTTCCGTGTCCTCTTGTATTTCTTGTGTGTGTGTGTGTGTGTGTGTGTGTGTGTGTGTGTGTGTGTGTGTGTGTGTGTGTGTGTGTGTGTAAGTGTGTGTGTGCGTGTGTGTGTGTGAAGGAAGACTATTCATGGAGAGGTCACACTGGGCTTGACCGATCGTCTCAGGCATGATTTTTGTGCCCCCCTGGCGTGCTTGTCCGTGTTCTGAGCCTCCGTGGGGTGCCTGTGTGGGGGGTAGATGTCTCCTGAGAGTAGGTCTCATACTAGGAAGGTGGGAAAAACCATTAATTTGTACATTAATTGTAGGTTGTAAGTCCTTTATATATATATATATATATATATATATATATATATATATATATATATATATATATATATATATATATATATATATATTATATATATATATATATATATATATATATATATATATATACACATATATATTATATACGAAAGCACTCTGTTTCGTTTAGTTTCTATTTCCCAGTGGTCACTCTTGCATAATTGAAGAAGTTACCAGTGTTTCTTATTTGCACATATATATAAATATATATATATATATATATATATATATATATATATATATATATATATATATATATATATATATATATATATATATATATATATATATATATATATATATATATATATATATATATATATATATATATATATATATATATTATATAGATACGAAAGCGCTCTGCTTCGTTTAGGTTCTCTTTCCCAGTGGTCACTCTTGCATAATTGAACACAAGTTACCAGTGTTTCTTATCACCATATATATATATATATATATAAATATATATATATATATACATATATATATATATATATATTCAACAAAAAACCCTCTGTGTTGGATAAGAAGAAATGAAATAAATGAATTCAATATATTTCGATCACGGACTGTGATCCTCTTCAGTGGAATACCATTGAAGAGGATCACAGTCCGTGATCGAAATATATGGAATTCATTTATTTCATTTCTTCTTATCCAACACAGTGGGTTTTTTGTTGAATCTTTACGAATGTGTTACGACATTACATTATATATATATATATATATATATATATATATATATATATATTTATATATATATATATTATTTACATTTATATGAGTGTGTATGTCTTTTTTACTCAGTCTCACATTAATTAAAGGTAGAGAATGTGCAGATATGAATAGACACGTCTGTGTTGGTGCGTATTCGTGTCTTCGTGAGTGAATCACTCGAGGCTGAGTCATCCCGATTGGGTAGAATGCCAATTTCGTGGCAAAGCTCAGGGGGTGGGGGGAGGGGTGGGAGGGGGAGGGCATGAGGGGCTGTTGGGGAGAAGGTCTTCTCTTCCTTGTTTTGCGAGTTCCTGCCACGCTGGTGTTGGAGAATTGCTTTCTCAATCTCGAACAGTAATTCACTGAACTACTGTTTATCTCAACTTCTGATTTTTGTTGTTGTTCTTCTTCTTCGTTTGTAATGTGTGAGTTTCGATGGTGGTATGATTTTTGTTCCTGAATGAATTCTCGCGAGATTTGTATGATCGTAATAATGCTCATCATCTTTTTATTGTTCAACCAGGGGGATTCAGGGATAACCTTTTATTTTTTCATCTGTATGCATACTCTTCAGGTGACAGATTTCGTGTGAAGGAGAGAGAGGAATTCATTTGAGTCTAAGTAAAATTGTTCCTCTTTTTT
>NC_134782.1:69266116-69321116 GCF_046742065.1 Oratosquilla oratoria | reverse complement strand
CTACATTCTTTAGCGTTACAGTGAAACGATTACAAAACAGTTATAAGTACGAACGTAAGGGTAATAAACAAGAAACATTCTTGTCATAGAGTACACTAAAATAGTTCTTGCCGGGTCTTCAAGATGAAGAAAGGAGAAAGGAGTTACACGGGCAAAAATAAATCGCAAAATTACACAAGAACATAAGAATGGAGGAGACTGCAAGGGACCATGAGGCCTATGCTAGGCAGCTCCATGTCTCTTACCACTTTTTATCTCTATCCAAAAAGCTGTCTCATCTCCTCTTAAAACAACCAATTGTTTCAAAGCTTACTAAATACCGGTAGTTACTAAGTCCATTCCATCAATTAACCACTCTGTTGTTAAGCCAATTCTTGCCTACTTCCTTCGCCTAAATTTGTCCATTTTCAATCCATTACTGTAAGAGAACTCAAGTACCACACGTGGTATCACCAAGTTCCTCAGAATAAAAATTCAACAAAACATTCAACTGGCAAACGAGCCAGACATCAAAGGCAAAATGCAACATTCTTGCACTAGACCAAAGTCAAACAACACGCGTCACCTCGTGCGTTTCCTACGACAAAACATCCACAGAACATTCTTCAGCCAAACAAGCCACATAACAAAAGTAAAACGCCAATCAGCAACAACCAAATGACACAGGCAATCTCCCCCACCCGGTCCGCAGGGCCCAAATCAATGCCATTGCAGAACTGCAGAGGTGGCGGTGGTGCACAACTCCAGTTTTATCAGTACAAAATGCACTGAAATAACACAACACACAGTGCTGCTGCCACACGGGAATTCATCAGACCCACAGGTCACGCTATAGTATCGTGCATCACGGGACTCAAAGACACATTACACTAGCGTCGCGCTACACAGGTCAGCCAAACTGCACTTTGTGCCATGCAGATTCTATAACACCAGATGGTCCCTTAACACCACTCAGTCACAAAATTCCTCTGAAGAAGCTCTAAGCAAAACTGGTCAGGAATAAACTCGGCCCTAGAACCGTGTCTTATTCTTCCACTTTCCTCAAACATGTCACAATGTCTCAACATATATACATACATATATATATATATATACATATATATATATATATATATATATATATATATATATATATATATATATATATATATATTCCAACACCAAAACCTTGTTACGGTGAATGTGTTACTATTTAGAAAATGGGTTGACATGGTAATAATACAGTGGTGGGATTCAGCCGGTTATTACCGGTTCGTACGAACCTGTTCTTGGAATTTCAAGAGCTCCATGACCCGGTAATTAAAAATTGTCTTATACAGGTTATAATACAACCTAAGAGATATATGCATGCTACTAGCCTAGTGAGAGTACTTATTGTTAAGATTTTTCAATCCCATCACTGTACTAATACCATCATCGCAGCAACATTCAAGTCAGACTAAAAATGAAAACACGCCCAGCAGTCAATCACGGTCACACAACTATCCGGTCCACCAACTGATGTAAAGATCTGATTCAGTAGTTCTACATACAAAGTATAGTAAGATATAGGGCATCTAGGAAATTATCCAAGGGAATAGATCTAGTATAAAGGGAAGCCTTGGTAATACATCATACGTGTGCTATAAGGTAGAAAGAACAAGTTATGCAACTTTATCATGACAAAAATTAGCTGATCGTGTTGCTATCGGTTACGTAAAGAATAACAGCACGCGTTTGCTCTTGGCAACTACGCACAAACAATCAGACACGAGCTACGCTGTAAACACTCAAGGTAGCGGCACACTTGGCATTTCTCTCTAGCATGCTACTCGCTTTTGCTACCTCGTTTGAGTAGAAACGACTTCGGTGATGATCTTTTTTTTTAATTTCCAAATGTCAAATTACTCTTGCGTCATGAAGTGGGAACCTGAATGACAAACTAAGAGGAGTTGGACACAGTGTTGAAATGTTCTTGCAGACGCCTATAATATTGTAACCGAAGTCCTTTCTACTCAGACGAAGTATCAAAAGCAAGAAGCATGCTAGCCTAGTGTGCCACCACCTTCATTTTTATCGAGATAACTTTGTCGTGGTTGTTGTCGTATTTAACATTTTGTTGCTACTCGCTTAGGCACGAATCTTACCACTTGTAACTAACTAATCCTAACTAGCCAGTTGCGTTGTACAGGGCTGAACTAGACTTAAAGGCCGTGTTCACACTACCTGTTTGAACCGCGGTGGTTAAATTACAATGTAGGTCAATGGAGGCGTTCACACACAACCGCGCAGTTTTTCCTTAAATATGCGATACCGCAGCTGTTTCCGCGCTGTTCAAACAGCTAGTGTGAACAGGGCATAACATCCTGTCTCATGCAGTTCCCTTGTTCTCTCCTGCTCAAGACCCATACCCCAACGTAACCGGCAGCAATCCCCGCGTTGGCTCACAAATAACCAATAAAAAAAATTATACTGATGTTTGTACTGTGCTTGTATTGGGCCTGTGTAAGATGAGGTATTCTGTGTCTTTGTGTCTTGGGGAGATTGTGTGCTCACAGGACGTTTCAGTGATGGCTGGAGACCTGGTCGGAGACAGACCCCCCCACACACACACACAGCGAACTATGCTCCTTTCCTGCATACTACAATTAGGTAAACACACACACACATAGACATACACACATGACTCGATGGCGCGGTTGGTAGAGTTCCCGGCAGCCACTACGGCGATCCGAGCTCGAATCCCGCCCAGGGTTGGAATAATTTCAGTATCGGTGCGCTTCGAGTCGTTACTCCAACTCTCGTGGGCGGGGAGTTGTGTGTGTATGTGTGTGCGTGTAAGGTCACAATATTACCCATAGATCAGTCATGTATGAGCTCTGAGCTCTCTTCCGGGGGGAAATAGCTGTCTATTACGAGTCTAACACGTGATCCAAGACCATAATGTTGAATCACATAAACACAGGCACACACGCGCGTGCTCATAATATCAGAATCTCTTCTAATAAAATAAATGTATTTTGCTTTGAACTTACAAGTAATGGGTTTGAATATTTTCCTGAGTGACCTCCTGTGCATCGCAAGGTCCACTATGACACTGAAGAGTTCCAAAAGTTTAAGAAGGAAGCGGGCAAGAACCGGTTTACCAACAGAGTGGTTAACGAAAGAAATTAACTACCATATAGTGAGCGATGAAACAATGGGTTCTTTTAAGAGAAGATGAGATAACTATATGTATACGGATGTCAGGTGGCAAGGGGCATGGGACTGCCTAGTGTAGGCCTTATGGTCTCTTACAGTCTCCTTCATTCTTATGTTCCATTAATTCGTGACTTCTTTGTTATACATATTATGACCCTACCTAAGTACCCATAACCCCACTTAAAATGTCGAAACTTGGAAATTAGAGAACAAAATTAATCTAAATTGGTTATTATGACTTCCTCCCATCATTTGCACTTGCTCTCTTCTGAGCAACGTTCTCTTGTGAGAATAAAATAGAAAATCTAGAAAAGATTGTGAAACACCAATTTCTTTCAACTATATATATATATATATATATATATATATACATATATATATATACACGTATATATATATATATACACGTTTACATATGCATATATATATACACAAATATACAAGTATATATACTTAAAACATATACATATATATCTGCATACACACACACTATATATATATATATATATATATATATATATATATATATACATATGCATACATATACACATACATATACAATACAAATATATACACATATACATATATATACACATATTCGTATATACGCACAAACATATTCCGTGACCTCTTTTTTCGGTCTCTTTCCTGAGGGCCCCTTCAATGATACAAGAGAAGATGGAGGCGCCTGCCCGGCGGAGTACAAGATTCCTCATTCCTCTGCCAGGTGCCATCGAGAAACCTATTGTACTCACTCCGCTGCGCTGCTGCTGCTGCTGCTGCTGCATCCACCACTTGGAAGCGAAGGAAAGCAGCACGCAAGACTTCTCCTCCTCCACAGGTTCGCTGCTTTTTCAGCAGCTGAAACCCTTCAACATTGTGGGAAACACGATTTAACATTTTGATTAAAGAGCCATCGATTTCTTGTAGGAGGTGAGTGGGTGGGTCAGGCTTGGAAATGGTTTCGATCTATCTATCTATCGAGACACTTTGAATTCTTCCCTTTAACTTGGTCTCCTGTTTCAGGTCGGACCAAAAATCATTCAGAACGTTGCCGCGTAGAAGGGAAAGAAAGAAAAAGAAATAGAATGAAAATAGAAAAAAAAAACAGAAAAAAAAGAAGTGGAGGAAAAAATGCTACCCGGTCAGGAGCAAAGGACAATAAATCTAGTTTTGTGGCCTCAGATGACGCCAAGTCGTGTTTCGTTAGCAGACGAGGAGTACTAATGCCCGGTAGTTCAAATGAGGGTATCACGGTCTTCGATCCCAAAAGTCAAACAAAAGATAACTAATGAAATATTAGATAAATAAACATAAGTCTAATACCATTTTATGATCATCCTCATCCTTTGTCTTAGGGGGCACATACACCACTGCAAAATATGTTTGACTTTTTCCTTCTATTGTCTTTCGTGTTTACCAATTCGGCACCTCCTTTCCTTAGTGCCACTTCGACCACATTTAAGTAATTTTCTTATTACCATCATCACACTTCCTCCCTATCTATCGTCTCTTTTCTCCATATGTCACACACTCCATCGCCTAAATTGATATACGTTTTAATTTTTCATATTTAGTCTGGACTAGACATGACATGTCAGGTAATTTTCTCTTCAATTATGCATTTACCTTTAATCCAACTGATACTATGCCATATATATTGGTATATGTCACCTTCAAGCTCCTTACATTGTCTTGACTTTTTTCCATTCACACCTTTTTCAGATTCCATTTCCTCATTTTTTTGGTCCATCACCGTCCACTAAAAATTTGTTTTCTCTGAATCCGTAACTTCATTGTTTGTTTGTTTTTGTCCTAACTTCATTGACTGAAGACATATATATACACACACATATATATATATATATATATATATATATATATATATATATATATATTACTCTAACCTCCACAGTTGTATCTTTTCTTATACAAACACTTTTAAACTTGTAATTGTCAGCCAACCTCCATGTTTTACTGATTAACTTGTTCACCACAGATTGTGACTTGAGTCTAATTTTAACTGGTCTTGCTGCACCGACCTCGTATTTGCCAAGACTGTAGACTTCCTCAATGTCATCAATGTCTGCCCTGTTGTTCAACACTAATGATACTACCTTCTTAGCTTTTATAAGTTCCTGATTTATCCTCTATTCCGCCTGACCGGATATCCTCCTCATATTTCTCCTACAACATCTCCACACTTCTCTCCACCACATCTCACACCAACGCTCCTCTATTTTCTAATTCTCTCAATCGACCGAGCCCGTTAGAGCGTCACGACATGCGGCGGAGGTCGAGATGACGACAAAGTCCTCTGTAAGGGATACCGTCTAAGCCTCCTGATAAGAGCTCATGACGTTAAGCCGAATCATGTTTTTTTCCTTTCTGAACTCAACTTGTTCATCTCTGTGGTCTACATGAAACATCTAGATGCCCCTTTCAACTGACAGTGACACATTATCGTTCTTTCTTTTAAGTTTAATTGTGTATGCATCTTCGTCTTTCTTTGCCTTCTCACTCTTTTTGTAATTGTGCTTTTCTCTTATTTGATTGTCTACAATCCCTTTAATGTAATTTCTTCTTCGATTAATTTCACTTTTTGTAAGTTTGGGATCATCACCTGTTCAAAATCGATCTTTCTAGAAATCGCTTAATCTAGCAATTCATTTCTCCTAATAATGTTTCAGCGACACTGATCAATTTTCTGATCCCTTTCTTCGCACGCACGCGCGCGTGCACACACACACACAAACACAAGAATCTAGATCTGTCGTTCAGAAAAAAAAATCGTTCTTTTCGTTGTCGCCGGCCATGTTGTTTGCAACAGCATATCGTTACCTTGTGTAGCAAAATTATCTTTGCTAAACGCGCGCGCACGCACGCACACACACACACACACACACACACATATATATATATATATGACCTTTCTCTTTTATCTCTCGTAAACTTGGGACCATCGTGCACGGTTTCTAGTGTCTGTGTGTGTGTGTATTCACCTCCTCGGATCTGCTGCAGTCTCTGTCGAGACAGCCAGACACCACCCTACGGCAGTGAGCTCAGAGCTCCTTATTAGCCGATCTCTGGGTAGGTCTGAGACCACTCACACACCACACACCGGGACAGCAAGGTCACAACTCCTTGACTAACGTCCCGTACCTACTCGCTGCTAGGTGAACAGGGGCTACACGTGAAAGGAGACAAACCCAACTGATCTCCGCCCGACCGGGGAATCGAACCCCGGTTCTCTGGCTTGTGAGGCCAGTGCCTTACCAATCCGCCACCGAGTGTGTGTGTGTGTGTGTGTGTGTGTGTGTGTGTGTGTGTGTGTGTGTGTGTGTGTGTGTGTGTGTGGTGTGTGTGTGTGTATATAAGTGTCCTAATTGATAATGTGTATAGCATCAGTGACAGCACGCCAATGATGCCATTTTCAGATCAAGGATTATGAGGTCTAACGTACTTTTCAAGGGTCTTTTTTTTTTTTAAAGCTTTGCAGTTTTTCCCTTCCAAGGTTTCTGTCTTGACAGAGTCCTTTTGAAAAGTGCGCCATGGGGTTAATCCCCAGGGTTCTTTCTCTTCGTCAACGTCTTCACCACACATTTCTCCATCGAAGTCTGAGTACACAATGTCTGTTAATTTTTCATAGAAAAGATCACAGGAGTCGTAGACGACGTCATGTCGCCTTCAAAGTGGTGTGACGTAACTTATCAATCCCACCTTTTTCCGTGCGGAGGGATTTTGTCAACAGATAGTTCTCTTTCGAAATTTTAGGAATCTCTAAAAAATCAATAATCTCTAATATTAGGAATCAAAATGGTCCCATGAAGTACTTATATTCTTCTAATTTTGAGAATTTTTCGTTAGGATTGTTTTAGATTTTCTAATTTTAGAGATTCACAATAGGCGTGTCTCCGCGAGATCGGACCTATGAACTGAGTCAGCTCAGCTTCAATTCGGTCTGCATTTATTTACTTATTTATTTGTTTATTTATCTATTGCCACTGCCCTCTCCTCATTTGTTTCCTTCAATATTGAATCTTCTCCTGCATCACCCACTTTTCACTTCAATGACTTTCACAAGTTCACTACTTTGTCACGGTGTCTTATGCGTTGTTTAAATCTTGCTGCATGCCGAGTGGCGTTTTTTTCGGTGTGCCTTTGGAAATCCCATTTTCTTTGTCACTGTCAACACACATGTCCACATGTTTTGTGTTTTCTTCTCTTTCCTTTGTCACTGATACGGTGTCATCCAACTGAATTATGGGTTCGTTTTGTATCTGAGATGGTTCACACCTCGAGGACATAAAAATACGGTTATTTTCGAATATTTTGGTTTGATAAAGAAAGTTCCACCATGTTGGAAGTCTTGTGATACTTGACTTGCAAATCAGGGTAGGCTAACCACAAACGGTGGTCCTCCAAGACCAACGTCGGAGAGAATCATGTCCTTGCTCTCATCTTCAGGACGAACAAAACCCCCTCAAAAAATGTATAGGTGCAGCCCCGAGGGCTGAGACCCGGTCTTTGAACTTGGCCTAAGATATCTCTATATCAGTGTCTCCTGGGGTATTAACACTCCTACGGATGCTGAAATTAAAATTTAGGCTATGCTGGGAAGTGCTGAAGACATGACAGTACTCCACTTCCCTTTATCCTTCTAGCAATCAGATTTTAATCAAAGTCAAGGAACTGCTAGATTGCCTAGACCTGACCACTACGTGGGAAGAGCCCTTTGGGTCGGAAAAAGTTAAGAAACGGTGCTCTACATCAACTTCGACGGTATTTCTTCTGTTTTTATACATCAGAAGAGATGACAAACGGCGAATGACCTCCTCCTCCTACTACTGGAAGCCTCTGTCGCAGAAGTGGCCCCATACTCGTACACAGTAGACAATACTAAAACTTTTCTTACCAAATCGATTTATGGGTGGTCCGAGGACCCCTTCCTTATGGGGGGCTCAGGGCAAAAGTTACTATTATTATTTTGGTTAGTTATTATTATCATTATATTCCTATTATCAGTATTATTATTATTGTTATTATCATTATTATTACATGATATTATTATGATTATTAATATTACCATTATTGAAGTCATCATCACTATTATTATATTTATTATTTTTATTATCATTACCATTTATTAATATTATCACTATTATTTTATTATAATTATTATCATTCATATTATTATTATTTATTATTATTATCATTCTTATTATTATTATTACCAGGGCGGTGGGCAGGGTGCAGGGATGACCCGTCATCCAGGAGGTGCTCAGATGAGAGGAAGGGTGGGAGGGGTGTGGAGGGTATTTAGGGATGAAATGGGTGGGAGTGTAGGAGTGTTTTTATGCCTTTCCCTTTTTGGCTACCTCCCTTGGAAGGGGGAAAAAAGCCTTGGTATATGTATATGCATGTATTATCATTATTATTACCATTATCATTATTATTATCATCATTATCATTATTATTATTATCATCATTATTATTATTATTATTATCATTATTATTATTATTACTATCATTACCAGTTGAAATGTGTTATCTCGTTTTGTCATGCACATTTTTTTTTTTTTACCACGCATAGGACCATCATATGAAAATTCCTTGTGAATACCATTTGAGTTCCCTTCACACCAGTGGAAAACCGTCGACTTTTGGCCCTCGCGTCGCTTTCCCCATGATTCAATGGCACGATGTCACAGCGACATTCTTAGTCGATTCACGTGAGAAACATATCGACAGACAAAAATCGACGATATTTTGCTTGTGCGAAGGGTGTTAACATATGACTTGCATCCGTCTCAATATGAAGTCTAATATTCGATTTTTACTTTGTATAGTCAATTTTTCTTTCGTCCTCGTTTTCATGAAGATCTGTTTCTGAAGTGAAATCCTATCTCATCTATGATCCTTCCCCAAACTCTCTTTACATGGCTTCTCAGCGTTGTTAAAAAAAAAATAACTAGCAGAAAAACGTTTCCTCGTTAACAGTTCTGCAGCCGCTAGAATACTTTTTGCACCGTCTCTGATGTATGCTAATGGTTAATTAGTATTTTACCGTGAATGTATGACTGTAGGGCAGTTTGTTGGATGCTAATAACTACATGATTTCTAGTTTAAGGTCTGTTTTGTGTCTCCGGCTGTGCCTGGCACAACACACGCAAAACAACCTGCACTAAAGAGGCAAACAAATGGACACCATCCGCTTAAATGCATGCACAAAGGATACATATTGCTCTCCTTAAGCTGAGATTTATTTCTGCCCGGGATTTATCGCGGTACTCATCTGACATTGTTTATGTATATTTATTCACACGTGCCGCCGGCGAGGCTTGCGGCCTTGGCGTGCCGAGCTGTGCCCCCGAGAAAGAACAGACAGACTCTCCCTCGCTGCTTGCATCAACGCCTTCGCGTCTCTCTCGACGTCACCCTGATGGCCAATGAACGCGAACGCTCAACCGTCCCGCGATGTACTGATATCCAGACATGAGACATCCATCCTCATCCTCACAAATAGCCTGCACTGTGACCATGCCCACGCTTGAGAAGTAAGATACTGTACACACGCGCAAATACAAACGCACGCAATCTTTCTCTCTCTCTCTCTCTCTCTCTCTCTCTCTCTCTCTCTCTCTCACACACACACACACACACACACACACACACACACACACGTATGTGCTTCTAAAAAACGAGGTTTACGAGTCTGTAATCCTCATGGACTCTAAAGCCTGCTCCTACAGAGCCTGGTAACTTCCGCACATATAACTATGTGTTCAGACTTGAAAACAAACAAATTTGAATAATTGGAAATCTAACGAGGGACAAAGATAAAGTAGACTGAGATAGTGTCTTAAGTCGTGTCTGTTTTATCAAGATAGAATGGTGCAAAGATGAATGGCATCGCTTGGTGGTAGCTAGGACAAGAGTGAAAGTGATCGCCGGTAAGGAAAGGGGTAATTGATGCATGCTACGCCTGTACATATGGAAAGGTGCCTGTAAGAGGCCGGTAGTGTACGAATGGAAATGAGCTAGGGCATTAGAATAATTCAGACTCGACGCCTGCTCGAGGGCGACGTTATGTCTATGTGAGGGCGACGTTATGTCTATGTAAACACACCGACGGTGGTGACTGTTTTATAATCGATGATGTAATCAAAACTCTGTAAGCACAGGTTAGCTTCGTTTGACTAATGCTGGGGTAAACACTATTGCTAGTGGCATTGTAATGGCTTTCCGGATTGGTGCAAGGTGGAGAAGGAGAAAAAAACTATTGGTGCATGAATTCAAAGTCACGCCCATAAGGAGTGACATTTATTTGAAAAGTCACCGGAGATTGGATTAGAAAAATTAGTGACGTCAGACGAAGGTAGCTTAGCGTAGGATACGGGATCTCGTCTGAGAGAGGATCAAGAGACGATCTAGAGAGGATCAAGAGACGATCTAGAGAGACGATCTAGGGAGACGATCGAGAGAGACGATGTAGAGACGAGAGAAAGAGATCCTGAGTGTAACCAGAAGGTGAAATTACAGTGAAAGAAGAAAGAAAATTCACCACCCTTTTATTAACCCAAAGGACGAGAGAACTAGGCACGGGACCTAGAAAATAGTGAGACTACAGGAAATACAAGGCATTGGGCCTACTGCTTAAGAGGAACTTGAATATTTAGTGAAACTCACGTAACGAGAGGCAAGGGGCCTCGAGACGAGTGATATTACAAGTCAAATTTAAGTGTAATGATCGAGGACCGACAGTGGTGGTGACAGTGGTGACAAGGGGTGGCGAAAGTGCCATTAGGCAGAAGGGATCAAAGATGCAAATCTTGATAAAAAAAAAAAGTTATTTTTTAGAAGTGCACACCTACGCGATGTAGCAATAGAAAATAAAAAATATTTTTTGTAAATTTTAATACACCAACGTAATATACGCTTCTCTTGGAGGAAAACAATAACAGAAAAGGTTGCTTAAAGCGACACAGACAAACGTAGCCGCTTCGACTACTTCAGACGCCACCTTTATTTTGGTAGTTGCGGAAATCGAAGATATTAAAGTATGATAAATTCTACTCTAACCTATCCTGCATTTAGTAATGCGGTACCTGTAATTCTAAAGGTCATTACGGTCGTCGTCGACTTCGACCTCAGAATCTATCAAAACAAAGATGGCGTCTAGTAGTCGACGCGACATCTTTTGTGTATAGCTTTTAGCAACGTTTTCTGTTATTGATTTCCTCCAAGAAAAACGTATATTACGTTGATGTATTATAATTTACAAAATATTTTTTAATTTTCTAATTCTATATCGCGTAGGTGTGCACTCCTAGAAAAACAACTAAAGAGGAAAAGGAAAGGAAGGAGGAGGAGGCGAAAATAAAGAATGAATAAGGAATACGAAAAGGAAACGAGGAAGAAGAAAAGGAAGAAAAGATATGTAAACAAGATGAAAAATATTAATTGTTAAGAAGTAAGTGTTGGGAGCTTGATATCGAGGGCGAATAACAAGAGTAAAAGATGCCTGAAAGAGACTGGGATTGTGAGGACGGGGATTCGGGGATTCGGGTGGAAGTGGGGCCCCGATGACAGGACGCGAATCCGAAACAATTGTAGATCGGGGCGGGGGAAAGTGACTGAAATAATTTGTTTCATAAGGACGCCAACCCTTCCTCGGCTACATGTTGCCGGTAACTTGCTCGCCGAGATAATATTTTCGGCAACCCGTGGCAGGCAATATTATTGCCGCACACGGAAGAGGAGACTTTCGGATTAAATCCAACACGAGGCAAGAACATGGAGCACGTGATAACATGGCATGCAACACTTGAAGACGCGACGCAATTGAACGACAAGACGTAAGCGTTTCGTTGAATATTCCCTGCCTTTATGCCGGGTCCACTCCGAGCCTCGTGCAGCGCTGCATGAGGCAGGTGGCAGTTGAACGGAGCGCCGGGTCTCCACACTGTCCGTCACCACCAGGAGTGCCCCAGGTGCAGTAAATCTATAAATGCGAGATTGTTCCTCCTTGTCCACTCTATAGGTGCCATCCTGGAGAGCTTAGCCTCGATGGACCAGTAAATGGCGGGTTCTATCTTCACACACACACACACACACACACACACACACACACTATATATATATATATATATATATACACACATATATGTTCAACCATGTTAAATCTGGCTGCCGTCAAGCGATTTTATTCGGCAGAGGTAAGCCCCTTAAGGCATGGAATTAACCTTAAGACCACGGGGACTGTTTTCATGCATATTTCATGGGTTTCACCCAAAAGACTTTATTCAGATACGGGACCACTCCCATCCCTGCCCTATCGTTGATTAATCTGTGGACTACTGGACTTTCAAATGTTCTTCATCTATTTAATACTTTTATCATTTATATAATCGTTGTCACTATTATTATCATTACTATTATTATTATCATCACATTTTATTTGTTTGCTATTTTATCTATTCATATATTTTCATTAATGCATTCATTTATTAATCATTATTATCTATTCACATATTTTCCTTAATTCATTAATTTATTCATCATTAATATTTTTATTATTACTATTACCAAACTATTTCATGTGAATGAGGGAATCCCGTCACTCCGATCCGGAACAAATCAGGGCCAGGCCCACCGTGACACGAGCACCACCAGGGGCAGGTGCGACGGGACGCGTGATGACGACTAAATGTGTGTAACGAGGCATCACGAAGAAAGAAAAAACAAGAAAGATGTAACCTGGTGACGTCACAGCAGCAGCAGGTGTGGAAGATGTGGTGGAGTGGATGGCGGGATTGTCATCCGATCTGACGTGGTGCCAGCTGGATGTCGTGAACAACGAAATGGATGGGTCTCTCCTCCCTTCTCTCTCTTTGATTAACCACTTTATCATAAAAAAATTCTATGGGCATGTGTTTTTTTATCTTTTGTTTTATTTCTTTTTTATTTATATATATATAATTTTTACTTTTTGCGTGCGTTATAGCATGGGCGTGCTGTTCAATGAGACAGCCTTAAAAATATGCAAATTTGTTTTTGATCAAATAAAAGCTGCACAATGCAGTACGCTCTCATTTTCAATACGCAAATATGACGTTTGATGAAGCTCATTTGACACATACCGCTGCATAGGAAAATAACTCACACTAAACTAAGTATTGCATATGAAAAATACAAAAAAAAAACAAAACAAAAAAACGTGACGCTTACATGGTGAAAGGCTAGCTCAAGTTTGGTTGCGACGTTGTTGTTAAACTGCCTCTCCTCTGACCGGTTCCTTCTCGTCCCGCCGTGAATTCGTTTAGATATTTTGATCTGGCCATTGCCAGAGGATTGTATGCAGTTAAACATATTGTTCTGGTGAATGCCTGACTATTTATTTCAGCTCTGAAGGGTTTGATATTCTTATTTAGAGAAAAGCGTGGCGCGGATAAACAGCAGCTCATAAACAACTGGACAAACGGTCAAGAACACCGTACATCTGGCAACGCGTATGGACATGGTGCTATGGTACATTATCGTTTAAAATCTTAAGATTGAAACTTTATATATACATATATATATATATATATATATTATATATATATATATATATATATATATATATATATATATATATATATATATATACAGGAACATTTTGCAATTTTAATTATGTTCTAGGTTTGGTCCCCTGAATGCGCATTATGTCATTCATTCCATAGAGATTCTTTAATTCGTTTTCGAACACATTCTTCAGCGCCATTCGATCGACTATTGATATACGTTTGATTAGGCGTGTCTGTGGCAAAGGTTCGTATTAGTGACGCATCCATTTCTCATTAACTATCATGCAGTTATCTCCTAACCTTAGACACGAATCTAGGGGACCTCCATCCCTCGTGACACATCATTTACTAAGTTAAATTTGTACAGCGTTTCCTCCACGAAAATAAATACAGTTAGGCTTGTCGTCTGCTGATTTGCCATTGTCGTTAGGCCCAAGATCTAAGAATATAAGGTCTAACCACTTCCGACCGAATTTCGAGGGAGTTGGCGCAGCGGGCCCGTGAACGTCACCTGGCTGTTCAAAGTGGGGTTGGCGGGTCCTATAGCTGTCAGTTGAAGCTGGTGCGTCGTTTGGGAAAGACGTTCCCTTCGCTCGCACCGCTCCACGCAATTAGTTATATTCTGACAAATATTATATATAAATATATATAAAATATTATAGTTCCTGTCTATATATATGAATATATAATATATATATATATATAATATAAAATATTATAGTTCCTGTCTTCCTTGGCGTTTCACAGTTTTCTTCAGTGTTTCACAAAGAGAAAATGGACTCAGCCTAATGACGTCAGAAGCTGCGCAGAAGAATTCAAACGGTCTGACCTGTATATTTAGACCTTGGTTAGGACAATCGAATCGTCAAAACGAGTAGTGTATGCATAGGCGAGTAAAGCGGCTTTTACACGAGCAATATTACTGATTGTTGTGTAAATATTATTGAGGAATATTTGTTTGACAGAGTTTACCTGACCATGTTAACACAATGTAAACATGGTGGCAGTAGGATAAATTGTGATCTGAATCATATGACTAACGCCAAACGATTTTATTCAGTTCAGCATTTTGTAAGATTCTAGTATACGTGTAGCAAGGTCATGCCTTGAAGAATTCGTTTTCTGTAAAATTCATGTACCAGGTCATTTTTATTTATCAATATTGTCACCCCGCTGGAACTTGCATTATGGAAATATAACATTATTAATACTATTACGTCTCTCATATCTGTGTAAATATCTATAAATATTAGTATTGTTATTCTATAAAGTTTAGATATTATTATATAAACCAAATTAGTCGTGGTGCTATTAAATGTGCATTATATTCTTCTTGCATAAAGAATTAAGTCCCGCTGCCAAGACAGTAGCTTTATTCAACTATACTCGCCCAGAGAAAATTGAAGTTTACTTAATTCCATCCTTCCTCTGGGGGAAATGTACCCTTCACCAACTGCAGTAACATATCACTACATACGTATTCATAATGAGTATTTTGTTTTATGATGGTTTGTTGATACTGATCCTACAGAAGCTCCACTGTTTCTGGGAAGATTCGACCTCTCTGACGCCATGACCACCGTGAACGCTCCACCTCCACCCCATCTCACCTTCGTCTAGTTTCCTCTTTCGGAGATGATCTTGGAAGAAGGGACATCATCCGCAAAGCTGGTATTCAGTGATAAGTCAGGTTATTATAACACGATGGAAAAAAATAAATAAACAAATATGTAAGTAATAATGAATAGAAATAAGACTGCGTGTCATGTTTTTTTGTCCCGAGTTTAAGTCTAGTGTTTGTTTACCAAACAAATATTTATCAAATGCGTCGCTGCGTCATTCAATCCCATCAAGTGTTGTGTCGAACAAGCAGTAGAAGAATTGGAAGCCAAATTTTTATACAAACATCGTGCCTTAT
Source organism: Oratosquilla oratoria (assembly GCF_046742065.1). Lineage (NCBI taxonomy): Eukaryota > Metazoa > Arthropoda > Malacostraca > Stomatopoda > Squillidae > Oratosquilla > Oratosquilla oratoria. The sequence continues at coordinate 69,305,450 of NC_134782.1, read as the reverse complement.
CCCAGAACTGAAAGGACTTTCGCAAACATCATTCCATGAGCCACACAAATCAAACAATGCCTTCTGATCATGTACGTGTATGTCAATTCAAACTCCATGCCCTGAGCATTCAGCTGATACCAGCAACCTGTGGCAGTGGAAGGGCAATTCTATTTGATTTTCTAACTCTTGTCTGCCAAAGTTTGTCACCAGCTGAATAAAATCGACCGTAGGCAAGGAGACTAAACATTATAAGACGACTTACTGATTAGGCTCGATTTTTTCGTAAGCATTGTGGCAAGAAGTAATGAACTATTGTAATTTGTTGCACAAACTACTTATCGTGTATGTAATTGGCAATTGCTGACAAGTTTTTCTAAAGAAACACCATGGAGCCTCCTTTGTTAATACTACGACGTTTCGCTTGTTACAGTTTTAACAAATATTTCATAAGGCTCTAACAACTAAATAGTTACAATGACTACTGACGTGTATCGATTTCTACTATCTATGTCGTTACTGTACAGTAAACCCACGGGTAGTAAGAATTTGCTTCCAGAGTTATGAGTGTGTTAATGTTGGAATAGTGTTCAACAACCAGCACCGTTCCACGCTCAGTTATCTCGCGTTCATATGTCACGGCGTGCAATACCACGAATGTTTCCACGCGCGAAATGGTGCGTAGTGATGATATAACGCTGATGGGAGACTTCAGCTGTGGAGAGGTGTATTGGTAGGAGTGATCATCACAGGAGCTCGGGGCACGAGTGTAAAGGGTCAACATGAGGGGTAGTCCACAAGTCGGAAACAGGACCCAATGTGTCTCATATCATTATCAACATTCTACAGTAGGTGGAGACTTTGGGTTTCTGCTAAAAAAAAAAAAAAAAAAAAAATATATATGTAGATAAGCAGATAAACAAATGAATGAACAAACTGATAATTAAATGAAAATATAAATTGATAAATCAGAGATGAAAAACATAAAAACGGCCGTACCGAACTGCATCGAGAAAAATAGGACGGAGGACATGGTAATTGTTCAATGGGAAAGTTTCCTAAATTTCCCTTTTAGTCTATTACAGAATCCAAGTGAAAGGCGGGTCGATAAATATCTGGTTGGAGAGAGAGAGAGAGAGAAGGAAAGCATGCTGGTTGATTTTTGCAGAAGGTATTCATTCGCCCAGAAATAGAGGTGAGGCAGGCAGGCAGAGGTGCGTCAGCCTTCTCTGTGTTATTGGTGTCCAGCTGGAGAGAAATGAATCAGCATCCCCCTCCTCCCTCCCCCCTCCCCCGACCTGCAAGTCGGGTCCAACCTAAACAATCTCGACATAATTCATCCATCACAACCTAAATAGACAGAGCGTGAACTTTGTTTTTAGTCTCGCTTGTCTGATTTTCATAAGCACAGGCTCTGCCCTGTCAGAAATCATACTTACAAATGTTCCTAAGAACTGTGATTTCTTCTAAATTGAAGGGACATTCATATTTCTTTACAGTGGAGCAGACAGCTAAATTATACTTAATTCCGGAAACCACGTTATTATTATTTCTTATGCTGTAAAAGAAAATGTATTACAAAATTATTTCAAATAAGAATGAAAAATGCAGGACATCAGTCTTGCTGCTGTGCCGACTCATATTTGGGAAAGTTATTTGAAAGGTGTCGTTTCAACGTTTTCGGGCCGCTTTTTCGGCTCTGAGAATGTTTATAAATACCGACCCTGAACCGCGACAACCATAAGGTGCCAAATAGGGTGAAGGTTCTGCCCCAGCACAGAAATATGTCTAAAGAGACCGAAGAAGACTTAAGATGAAGTCGCCCCCAACAAACGTATGGCCTCATTAATTCGAGCATAACGGAACAGTAACAAGAAAAAAAGAACAATTAAATAATCAACATGAGTTTTTTTAAACACACACATACACACACAAGAGCGCGCACATACACACGCACACACACAAACGATGACGTAAAGTCGTGTAGTTCTTCCACGATGATGGAGGAACGATGTTATCACGCGGTGGTCGAGGGTCACGTGCCACAAGAACTGTAGTTCACCAGCGCTTCTATCCTCGTGGACAATCTTGTGCCACACGTCTCCAAGGATTCCTTGTGGTTGGATGCGTTGCTCCTACTACTACTATCACCGTCGCCAACACCACTACCAACATCGACATTGTTATCGCCAACACTACCACCATCACTGTCGTCACCACCGATACCAACAACACCACCCAGCCACCACTGTCGTCTTCCACCACTATCATCACCGCCAACATTACTACCATCAACATCTATTTTTTTTTTTTTTTTTTACTGACAGGGTGGCTTTGCCCTCCCACTGAACAAAATCGTCTGTTGTAAGTCAGAACAAAATTCGTCAAACTAGACGATGTAGCGAAGGTTTCACTCAGACGTACAGAACCACTTGGCGACAGCCACAGGCTCATACCAATGAGGACAACCATCTCGAACAGGTCTGAAAGCTCTTGTCCATTCCTCAAGATCTCAAACCTCCCCCGTCACCTGTGCACTTCCCACTACCTGTGCATTACCTCTAACCTGTACATTCGTATCACCTATGCATTCCCACCAAACTCATCCGCTCTCACTGACCGCATAGACCTGAGCATCCTTAGTACAGGAGAAAAGTTGTTAGCTCGTCGGCTCGCTTGACTTTCACAGAGGCGAGTCGTGTCCTTCGGATAACTGCCGTCGACGTGCGGGAACCAGGAGCCTCGACGCAACGGAAGCCGACGGACGTATGATACCTTTTCTTTCTTTTCAATTGAGAACGTGTTTATTCTCACCTACTTATTTTCCCCGCTGGTGTTATCGTCATCTGTGTTGACCAGAGCTATTTGCGGCGCATGGAGACATGGAGAGAAAGAAAAAGAGAACGAGAGAGAGAGAGAGTGCCCCACGTTTAAGGTGAAGGAACACAAGTGATGTGACGATTTACAGGAACGAAGTAAAAATAAATGAATATATATATATATATATATATATATATATATATATATATACATATATATATACATATAATATATAATATATATATACATATATAATATATATATACATATATATATACATTTATATATATACATATATATATATATATATATATATATATATATATATATAAATTACAAATTCATATTTTTTTTACATTACACATTTCCCTTCTTAATTTCTCTCCTTTTCTTTATCCTATGAATCTTTACCGAACATTTCTTTTTCCTAAGTGATGCTTAAAAAGAGAACAAGTTAAGCAAGATGTGGAGGGAGTGGCGGCGGAGGAGAGAAGAGGGGATGACCAAGGGCAGTGGAAAGGAAGAAAAAGGAACATTTTCTACGAAGAAAGGAAGAAAATTAGTACCTACTAAAGACGCCTTCTGCGAGGGGAATTGCGAGAATCAATTAAAACATGTAATAATTAAACAAATACAATGTCAACTGCATAGACACAGCAGGGAGTCTTGTCACTAACGAAATAGATCCCTGACGCAGAGGCATGAAGGTGTATCAAAGAAGTCATACTTAGCGTTTAGATTTAGTTCGGAATAGCAATTCTTCAACGCTTTGTATTATGCTAACCTCCTGCATTTGGCAAAAACGGAAACAGTTACTATTTGCATAGTGATATTCTCTTATATTTGCAACCAATACAACGGTTTCACTCAACTCTGTCAAAAAATAAAAGCACATTTGAACACAGAATACTGTCGAGGAAATTGCATCCAGAACTGTACAATCTCGATTAAAAGTTCGTGGTGTGAAGAAGAATGACGGCCGATGTCCAGAACTACAACTTCGCCCAGCGACGGGCAAGATCCCGAAGGTCTTCGGCCGAAAAGGGACGAGTGATCCCACACACACACCCTCAGAGACCACCGTGAGAGAGAAGACGCTCCCTCCCCTCCCTTCCCAGGCAAGGTAGAAGGTTCCTTATGGCGCCCACCGGAGGAAGGGAAGGAGGAACCTTTCTCAACCCGCAGAATGAGATCCCGGGGGTCCTGCAAGGAGAGGGATGGAGTCTCCTTGCTGGAGACGGGTGGCGCGGTCACCTGCGAACCCACGAGGAATTTTGCGAATAATTCACACACACACACACACACACACACACACACACACACACACACACACACACACACACACACACTTTCAGTATCGCTGCGCTGCGGGTCGTTACTCCAACTCTCGTGGGCGGGGAGTTTGGTGTGTGTGTGCATGTAAGGTCAAAGCATTACCCATAGATCAAGCATATATGAGCTCTGAGCTCCCTTCCGTGAGCGAAATAGCTGGCGATCACGAGTCCAATATGTGATCCAAGACCATGGTGAATCACACACACACACACACACACACACACACACACACACACAGAGAGAGAGAGAGAGAGAGAGAGAGAGAGAGAGAGAGAGAGAGCGTGCTTGTGTGTGCATATGTTTAATCAACTCCGAGACCTCTCCCCATCTGTATGTCAGATGGAATATGTAGGTAAGGCAGATGGGACAGGTGGCAGCAGCACCGTGTGCCGCTTCTCACGGCCCCCAGGATGGGGCCAATAATAGTTCGCCTGAACCCGAAATAGTCTTCGTCGAAAGGAGAGAGGAAAAGGGAAAGAGAGAAAAAGAGAGAGAAAACGCGTCAACATTCCTTCACTGAGAGCTATTCGTAGGAGATGTTGGCACGCCAACTTTGTCTGCGTCCTGTTTATCTCTCGTTTTTTTCAGTCAGGGTAATCGTAAAATCCCGTAGTATCTGGGATTTCCGGACGGGAGAGGTGGGCGTCTCCAACTTTTCCTCGTCCCGGTTGCGTTCCCCGCCCCTCCCGTCTCTCTAGGACTCCTTCGAAAAGATGACAGATTGTACTGATTAATTTCTGGTTAGTCATGAAATTTTACATAGCTGAGGAGGCCGACTCTGCCTTGAAAAGGGGTCTCGATCGAGCTTGACTTCCTTCAGGTCTGAGTCCCCCGACCCCCTTCCTCGTGCCCTTGGCCGGGATAGAGAACCGTGCCGCCATGTTGTTGAAGCGGCCGGGATTTCAATCTCCTTTTCCCTTCTTGGGCAGATCCAACACAAAGGTCTGTCCCTCATTCGATTCAATCAGGGAACATCAATGGACAGACAGACAGACGTACTCTGGTGTGTCCTCTGTACCCGAGACCCGGATGGAACTCACCTACGGATAAAAAAGAACCTCATCTCGCATGCCACGTGGTCTTCGGCAGATGGCCAACTGCTGGGTTTGTATGTCTTAGGTTTTTGCACACAGGAATGCGTACACGCTGACTCACACATGAACTTGCAACATGTATACATACACACACACACGTGCACACACACACACACACACACGCACACACATACACACAAACATACATAGATCATACACAACTTGGAAAGTATACACACACAGTTACACATATGCACAAAGACACACACACACACAAATTTATACACACATATATATATATATATATATATACATATATATATATATACATGCAAAACCAGGCCTATCAGCATACCTACACACACGGGCGCACACACACAAAACAGAGGGCAAAAAGAGTAGGAAGACGATGAGGATGAGGAGTGGACGAAAAGGAAATTGCGTGCAGTGCAAGTGAACTCACTCCCCTTCCCTCCACCCCCCCCCTCTCTCTCTCTCTCCTTTTTTCTCTGATTTCCTTATCGTCTTATTTTTTTTCTCCTCATCCTTCTTCTTCCTTTTCTCATCCTCCTTCTCCTCTTACTCCCCATCCTTCTCCTCTTACTCTCCATCCTTCTCCCCTTTCTCTTCTTCTTTCTCTCCACTTCTCATTTTTTGTTTCTCCTCTTCCTCCTCCTTCTCCCCCTTCTCCTCCTGATTCTCATCTTCCTCCTCTTCCTTCTTCTTCACCCCTTCTCCTCCTCCTCCTCTTTATTGTCTTTTCCATCCTCTTCCTCCTTCTTCTTTCCCTTCTCCCCTATACTCTTCTTCCTCCTTTTCCTTCTTCTTTACCTTCTCCTCCTTTACCTTATCCTCTTCCCCTTCTCTTCCCTTACCTTATCCCTTTCCCTTTGCTTCTCCTTCTCTTCCTCCTCCTCCTCTTCCCCCTCCTTTACCTTTCCATTTCATTTTCCTTCTGCAATTCCTTCTCTTCTTCCTCTTCCTCCTCCTCCCCTTCTTCCTCTTTTTCTGTGCTCTAAATCGTCTAAACGGAGGAGGGGAGGACGTGTGTTTATGAGCTGACGTTTACAGGCGCGATCTCTTAACAGATAACGATCCTGAGAGAGAGAGAGAGAGAGAGAGAGAGAGAAATTGCAAGAGCGCGACCTTGGCATGTTTACACAATTGGGTAACGACTTCTCACTACGACGGAATCCGACAGAACGATACGCCGGAAAGCCCCGAATATCTTTACGTCTTTTACCTGAAGGCGCTATCACACTGGGCGATTTTTCCTCCGACTGTTGAAGCAGATTTGGAAGCCGCAACTTTCGGGAAGGAATCTGATATCCTGGAGGAATATTATTTGCCTCCAACATATCAAATGACATTCTATGCATTTTTGCTGAGAATACTAAATAGTTCACATCAGTGATTTTACGGCGGAAAAAAATGTTGAAGATCGGCGACACCGTCGATCAATCGGAGGTTGGGGGAAAACTAGCCCACTGTGATGACGCTAAGGTGGCGCATGCTTCTCTTCGTGACGTGACGTGGGTTGGGGAGGGAGGAGGAGGGAAGGAAAGAGGACTAGCCGAGACGAACAGAATAATTCTTATGCGTCTGGGTGTTACACACAAGAAAAAAAATCATCTTTTTGGTATTCTCTTGGTAGCAAAGAGTCGGTACTCTATTATCTCTTCCCCTTTTTGTATGAAAGTGGCTGTTGCTACCGAGAAGTCTGTCGAAATAAACACCAAAAGTGAGGACGGAGAAGCCTTTATTACTGCGCCGTTTCGCTTGTTGTTACAGCTTTTTCAAGTGCATAGTCGTAATACACATGACTGAGATTAAATAAAAATAATTGGGGGAACGGGGGAGGGAAGGAGGGAAGGAGGGAGGGGGGAGGGAAGGAGGGAAGGAGGGAGGGGGGAGGGAAGGAGGGAGGGGGAGGGAAGGAGGGAGGGAGAGAGTAAAAAGGTAGGGGGAGGGGGGGTCACAATATTAGGAAAGATTAAGGGAACAGGAAAGGTTAACCTTTCCTATTCCCAGACAGTTGGTCCACCTTCTCCTTAACCTTTCCTAATATCCGATGATTCCCTCCCACTGTTCCCCCCAGTTCTTCTTATTTAATCTAAGTCATGTGTATTACGACTATGCACTTGAAAATAAGCTGTAACAACAAGCGAAACGCCGTAGACTACTAAAGGTTCCTTCCTCACTTGTGTTTATTGCGATCTCCTCCCCTTTCGGATGATACTTTTCTTTTAATTATTATTTGCCTGATTCACATTTATTATTAGTTATATGTCAATTTTATTATTTACTATTTACCTGTTTGTTTATTATCTAACTATACCTATGCATTTATTATTTATTATTGTTTATATTATATTTTACAATTATTTATTTATTTATCATTATTATAATTTTTTCGCATCCGACCTAGTTATGGACCAAAAGGTCTCCTGTTGGCATGCTCCACGTTTGTAATCCTTTGTAATCCTTTTCTTCTTATCATTCTGGCCACCGCCAGGCAATTCTATTCATATCAACGGCACACACACTCGGTAACGGCTGCGTCCCATTGGATATCTTACTTTTTCTAAGGTTATTTAATCTCATTCAGTCGATGGGGCGTCAGTTGACATCCATCCATAAGTATAATGTGTTGAATAAATAAAAAGAAACTTTTCTATGAACAAATGCATGAAAGAATTTTGTAATATGGCACTTGATGATGATTATAGGAAATATTTTTAAATGAACAACTACGAGAAAGGGCAGATAAATATAAAGAAAACGGAATAATGAAGAGCAGAAAAAAAATCAATCTTATCATGATCAAATGGGAGAAGCAAGCAAATGTCTTGGGGATTTAAAAGTGCCGTGAGAAATAGGCATTTGGCAATGTCTACATGGAAGGCAGAGAGGAGACGATTTGAAGGGGTGATTGCGCACAGGGCATTGTATGGGGCAGAGACCTGGAATTTAAGAGAGGCACTGAGATGAAAATTTTTAAATGTGTTTGAAATGAAATGTTTGAAAAGTATGTTAGGGGTTACAAGGCTGGATAGAGTGAGAAACGAGGAGGTGAGGAGGAGAGCTGGGGTAGAAGAGGAGATGATAGATACGGCTGATGAAAGAGTATTGGGACGGTTTGGACACATGGATAAAATGAGTGAAGAAAGATTAGTAAAAGAGGCGTGGAAGGCAGAGGTGGATGGAGTGAACTTGAGGGGACGACCGAGGATGAGACGGATGGATGGGGAAGAAAAGGGGCGTTGAGCAGGAGGGGAATGTCTGCTGAGCAAGGAAGGAAGAAGGCAGGAGATATGGGTGAGTGGAGAATGGCTGTGATACAAGGAAGGAAAGAGGTGGGGGATGAAGGGGTGAGGGAGTATGTGTGAATGATATTTTGACGCAGCCCGAAGGGATTTCTCCCCGTCTTCTCTTTTTCTGCATAAAGGGACGGAGAGGGGGGTCACCGATTAAGTGAAGTGGCCTTGCTGTGGATGTGCTGTGTCTTGCTGCATTGCTTCTAACCCAGGGCAGTGGGTGGGATACAGGGATGACCCGTCATCCATGAGGAGCCAAGATGAGAGGGAGGAGAGGGGAGTGGAATGGGTGGGAGCCTTTTGACTTGGCTTCCCCCCTTGTAAGGGGAAAAAACCCTAGGTATAGAGATAGATGATCAAACAATTTACACACACGTCTTCATCATGATTCTTATTATATTCTGCAACAGGTATCTCATTAATTACGGGAAATACTTATTTCTGATGGAGCGATTGTTGACATAAAAATATTTCAATCCATGGAATTATCTTCCGTGGATTCAAATCTTTGATATTAATAACCCTGAAGTAAGAAAGCACTTTGATACAGAGATAATCAATTCAGCACATAATAGATTGTTTTATGCAACAAAAAATGGCAAACAGCAAAAGTGTTTTCATAAAACTATTGTATTAAATGTTTGGATGTGATTTCATTGAAGTCAATATCAGTGCATGAAGAGACGGCATGACGTCAGATCGTGTGCACTTGCATCATAAGAAATGCATTTGAACTAGACTTTTTATTATGCATTTGTATCAAAATACAACAGCTGTATCAGATCTATTTATATCAATATACAATAGTTAAATCAGAACTGATACCGGATCTAAAACTGATTTTATTCTAATATTCTTCCCAGCAGCCCTACTTAGGAGGTGTGAGTTACCGGGTACCATTTTATATAGTTGATGCACTTACTATCCAAAGAATTTAAGAAACCGAAATAATACTGTTTTGGGCAACTCTTACAGTCATGGAGGACCCTCACTAGCACCAGACAATTTTATTCAACTAAGGGAACACCATCTTAGGCAACGCAAAAAAAAAAAAAAAAAAAAAAAAAAAGGAGCAAACTTACCACATCATGATGCTGAATTCTTGTGATTTGACACCATATTGTACACGCCAGACACCCATACTTTGACACATCTTACCTGGAAAAAAAGAAGAACATTAGAAAAATATATAATGTTCTATATATAGTCTATTACCTAATTTGTTTAACTGATTATAATATACGACACAAGAGCTTTGACATTAACGGCTGAGTATTATGACAACGGCGAATCTCTCTTCCTCTCTCCCTCTCATGTACAATTGATAGAATAAGTTCGTCGACACGAACGTGAGTACTAATTGAATATGGCAATTGTTGATAAATGAAAATTGTTCTGTCATGAGTAAATAAAAGATACCTTTTACGTTTCTCCCCTGGCCTGTAATTATAATAATTGGCTGGTTCTCTTTCATTAACGTAAGACTTGATCCTTTCAAATGCAATATATCCAAAAAGTTAGTATTGGGAAAGTTATTTTGCAAATTGAAAAAGGCGCCCAGACAAAAGAAAAAGGAGACGGTATAACTCATCGGTGATCAGACTGGAGGTGTGTCTGTGACGACGTTAGAATGAGTCGAGTCAGCGAATCAGTAACGATGTTAAGTAGATAACAGAATCGGCAGAGTCAGCAGAGAGGACGTCGCCATCAGGATGTAGTTATAAAAAGCGTTAGCAACGACGACAAAAGAAGGAATCATATAAAAGACAAAAACTCATGAGGACAAAATCAACAAACGCTGAGAGGATGGTGCCAGAAAGTTTGTTCAAATTAGAAGATACTGTCTTTGCAGTCGACATGACGTCATTGCCCTCATAAGCCCCACAACTCTGAACATACAGTAGGTGAACCTTGTCTACTTAAAATTTTGGGTAGGATTACCAAGAATAACGTCTTACAAGAAGCTCTCAGGAAATGCAGAGAACATCACGGAGATTCAGTAACTGGAGACGCCTCGAAAAGACCTCTGAATACGGACCGACTCACCACAAAAGGACATTAATGACATCACTACAAACAAACAGCCGTGGTGCGCAGACCTTTAATGACCGCACTCTAAAAAGAAGAAGACAAACGACACATGGGTTCCTCTTCTGCGTCCTGGCCCACAAAGACAGGGGCAAATGGAGGCAGAGGACGGAGGGAGTGAGTGAGGGAGGGAAGGAGCTGGAACCACATATGAACCTGGATTGGTAGCGTCTGCAAACTACCACCGTTCAACACAGCTCCTAATGCCACCAGGTAGACAAATATTTTCATATCTGGTTATGACTTTTAGTTGCTCTACGTGGCAGATAGGTGGCAGATTAAGTTATCTCGATAATTTTGCCTTCCCTCCTCCTTCACTTCCCTTCGGAACTAGATACTGCCTCAGCCACATACCTCGTCGATGAGTCTCGTCTCCCGCCACCTCTCTCTCACTTCTCTTCCCTTCCGTTCCTGTCCTTTCCTCTTTCTCCTCCTCCACCTCTTCTCATCATTCCTCCTTCTCGTCTTCCCTTTACTTCTCCTCCTCCTCGTCTTCCTCTTCCTTTTCTTCTTCTTGCTCCCCCCTGGTCTCCACTCCACTCCACTCCCACCCACCCACCGACCGACCTTCCCTCCCGAGTGGCCACCACTGGGCAACAGTAGGCCTCATCAGTCGCAGCCTCGTGCTGATTCCCAGGTAACGAACACTCAAACGCTCAGAGGAAGAGGAAGGGGAGTGAAAAGGAGGGAACGGTAAAGAAAGGGAGAGGAAGAGAGGGGAAAAGCCTTTAAGATTTTAAATAGAATTGGTAACATCAAAAATAGAAAATAAAATGTGTCCACATGAAATAGTTACTGGACGAGAAATAATGGTTTCAAGCTGTCATGGCGTGGATTTAATCTGATAGTAAATTGAAACAATTCTGCCAATCGCATCATAATAAATGGGATACGTTCCCAGCTAAGTCAGCTGAATGTAATACATTTTTAAGATCTACTTGTATTGACGCTTACTATTTTTTTCATCATACCGTGTTATACACCGAAATGTCTCCTGACAACTTACTCGTTTATATAGATATAAGCAAAATTCGTCTGTGTGGCTGTATATTCGAAAAAATCCAACAAAAGCCTTAAATGGAGGCAAATATTGCATTGGTTGGCGATATGACTGGGACTACGATGTTGGTAATGACAGGAAGGAAACTTGCCAGTGCCTCTGTCCTCCGGAGAATTCTGATTTCTTTTCCTTCAATAAAATTGGGTTTTCTCACTTTCTTTCATCTTGGCTAACGCCGGGAGATTCTATTCATTTTTGTGTCAGCCTCGTCGATGAAGCAGCCACGGAATGAAATAAATACTCTTTCTAATGTATTTCTATTTACTCCAATAAATCATTTACTTGTTGAAATTCGATCTTTGTTGATCTGAGCTCTTAGTTGTGAGTGCCGAAGTCCCAGGTGTACCTCCACCGTTCCGCGTGGAACGAAGACAGCTCGTTGTATAAACTGTAGGCAGTGAAGGGAAAGGGAGGAGCGGGTGGGAGGAGGGAGAGGCTCCACGAGAAGTTGATGTCTCACGGAGAGATAGGCAGGCGGAGAGGAAGATAGCGTGAGGTATTGGGCCAACGGACAGGAAGACGGCTTGGGCGTGTGTTGGGTGGGACAGGATGGGCGTGGGTTGGGCGGCGTGTCTGACGAACACAGCTTTAAATGTTAAATAACATGGCGGGCGTTAGTGAGCTTTAGTTCAAAGTGACGCCGGCGGAGAGGCTATGTTTGTGAGGTTTATGGAAACTGCTGAGACACATGGACACTGCGAAGCCTTTCTTGCGCGGCGAGTCTGAGGCTTGCTTTGGAGGAGCAGGGTATCTCTGTGCTAGTGTGTGTGATATTCTTTGACTTCTTCAGGAATCTGTCCCTGAGGAGACGACGAGGGAACGTCAGTGTCACATTACACCAGTGACGGGGAGTGGGGAAGGGGGGATTTCTACTCCTCATTTTATCTTGGGCAATAGACTGGCTGTTATTTGGTTCCACTGAGGTCGTATTACTTCACCTATCGAAGTACCTGTATTGTACATCAGTTACCCCGGAATTCATACTGTCACTGCGCCACGACTTTATTAGGACGGGCTGGCGGTTCATGTTTGTCGTGACGTGGGTAAGTCAACATCGTATATGTAATTCTGCTCTTCAGAATATTTCCCTGAGATCGAGCGGGCTTTGGCAACCCGGGCGAGTTGCCGAGGCCGGGGCGATGAGGCGAGACGTGGCAAAGTATCCTGGGTAGCAGCTCTCTCCTTCGAGAAAAAAAAAAAAGTCAAGACGGGCGAAGTAGGTATATGAGATGCGCAGGGGGAGGAAGGAAGGGCGGGAGGTAAAGGTAGAAAGGTCAGGACGACTGTGTAACGAAGCAATTTACTTTCCACTCGACGTAATCCAACATCTTTCCAGGTGATTTCGGAAACCGTCATTTGTGGAAAGAGCACCGAAAGACCGGTTTCGGGCAGGACGTCTCTCTCATAATAACCTCAAGGATGTCTCCCCAGTCACTGACGTGGCAAAAGAATCAAAGTTTTCCTTTTCCCACACCAAATGAAAAGAGAAACCTCACCCATAGCGGGTAACACGCTTCAGGTCAGCCGCTGTCCTTGACATTTAAACGTCATTTCAAAAGGAAAGCTTGGTTTTCTCACATCAGGGAGTGCCTGACGATTTTCCTTATTATTTGTCAACGGTTCACCCCCGAACAACACTAATGGCAAATAAGCACCGAGGAGGGCTACCCAGACGTAAACAAAATTAACTCACATTAGAGATTTATTACAGTTAAAGAGGGCAGTCCCTTCTGCTTCTTGGCGCCAGTTACACAGACACACACACACACGCACACACACACACACGCGCGCGCGCACACACACACACACACACACGCACACACACACACAGAAACACACACACACACACACGCACACACACACACAAACAAACACACGGGCACGCAAACAGACACAAACGCGCACACACACGCAAACACACAATGTACGGTGGAAGTAGATTAAAATATCCTAAACATGTAATTGACAAGGCACAGCAAATAGCAAGAAATTTTTTTTTATGGCTTAACCCAAAGACAGCATTTCAGTAATAAAACATTTTATCTCTTCCCTCCCATGAAAATTTAATCAGTCCACCCCATATTTCTAGTCCTTTTGGTATTCAAATTGTCTTTAAAAACAACACGATAAAAAACCTACTGATAAAAAATTCATCTAGAGTCAGAGAAGGGTGTGTTTATAGCATCCCTTGTAAAGACTGTGGTTTTTTATATACTGGCCAAACTGGTAAAGATTTAAATCTGAGGATAAGCCAGCATGAATATAACATCAGAATAGGGCAAATATCATGTGGGTTTGTTTGTGCATATGAGGGCCTTTAATCATTGCACTGATTGGAATAGGTCTGAAAAAATTGTCTTAAGTAAAAACATTATGGAGAGGAATATTATAGAATCATGTCATATCAGTTGTGGATGGTAGACTTGTAACCTGGATATCTGTGTTGAGTAGATCACAGTGGACCTTTACATGTTATCTTTATTCTCTTTCTGTATGTATATATTGTCCTTGTTTCTCTATGTGTATTGCATCCCTGAAGATGTCTAGAATAGACGAAAACGTTAGGTCACCAATCTTTTCAATTCCCCAGTGTTTTTTTGTATATATTGTGAATCTCGTGATTATTGTGATTTTGGTGCATATATATATATATATATATATATATATAATATATACATGCATTTACAGTGTGTGTGTGTGTGTGTGTGTGTGTGTGTGTATTCACTTAGTCTTTGGATCACGTGTTGGACTCGTGATCGACAGCTATTTCCCTCCTGAAAGAGAGCTCAGAGCTCGTAGGTCCGATCTATGGGTAATGCTATGACCTTGCACACACACACACACCCAACTCCCCGCCCACGAGAGTTGGAGTAACACCCCTCAGCGCTGCGATACTGATATTATTTCAGCCCCGGGCGAGGATCGAACCCGGACCTCCGTAGTGGCAGGCCAGAGCTCTAACCACAGCGCCATGAGAGGTGTGTGTGTGTGTGTGTGTGTGTGTGTGTGTGTGTGTGTGTGTGAGAGAGAGAGAGAGAGAGAGAGAGAGAGAGAGAGAGAGAGAGAGAGAGAGAGAGAGAGAGAGAGAGAGAGAGAGAGAGAGAGAGAGAGAGAGAGAGAGAGAGAGAGAGAGAGAGAGAGAGAGAGAGAGAGAGAGAGAGAGAGAGAGAGAGAGAGAGAGAGAGAGAGAGAGAGAGAGAGAGAGAGCGAGAGAATGGGAGCACAGCGGCCACGGCAAGAATGTTACGTAATCTTAAAGGTGATGCAGCCGTTCGGGCATGTTGACGGTAACGACGGCTCCTTCAAGGACGAAGGGGGAAGCCAATGACGACATTAGTTAATGAGGAAGTGGCGCCAGAAACTCGACTCCCGAGCTCTTCACCACGGCACCTTAAGAGGAGTGGCGCAAGACGACATCGTGCAAGGTCAGGTCAGGTCAGGTGTTTCTACCAAAAGGTTAAAGTGAAACGTATTCTTCAGGAAACAGACTCCGGGGCGACATCCTTAGATATTTTATCATGGCTGAGGTTATACGATCTTATTCAGGTGAAGGATGGCCTTCCCCGGTTAAAGGTTAATCCTGTAGCAAGGGTTAACTAAAGCTCTATTCTAGCTGTAGCCGGGCTATTCTATTCAGTTCAGTGACACCTCGGCAAGGAGGAGACTGACCTCTTCCACATGATCGCTCTTTTCACGAATATCGACGGTAGCCAGGTCATGCCAGGTCACCCAACATGATGTCGCCCGGCAGCAGCAGCTACTGTGGCGCAGCTTGTTAACCCCGAACTCCTCCAGCAAAGTAAAGATCCTACGGTGCCATAACAGGCAACTCTTCCATGTTGTTAAAAGTCAACATCTATCTATCTCCAACAGTTTTCGAGTTCCGAGTCCCTAAATATGGAATGATGTAGATTGCGGGGGTGATCTTGTAGAGGTATTGAAATGGGTCAAGGGTGATGCAGACAAGGTCACCATATTAAGAAAACAGGGCAGGACTCGTAGCAATGGATTTAAATTGGACAAATTTAGGTTTAAGAAGGAAATAGGCAAGAACTCATTTACTATCAGAGTGGTTAACGAATGGTATAGACGCAGTGCCTTTGTAATGAGCGTTGAAACAATTGTTTTAAGAGAAGGTGAGACAAATTTTTTGGATAAGGATGACAAGTGGCAAGAGACATAGAACCGCCTAGTGTAGGCCTTATGGTCCCTTGCAGTCTTAATATGTTTGACCTTGAGTTTGACTTTGCAAGGTCACCCTTTATGCCAAGTGCAACTTATGGATCGCAATAAACATATATTTTTTCATTTTTTTTTTTTTTTTTTGAGTTATGAACCTTCAAAAAGGTAAATATTTTCACATTTTTTGGTTACTGACAATGACACACACACACACACACAAAAAAAAAAAAAAAAAAAAAAAGGACCAATATTAATGTCTTTACCCCGGATTTCGTCCAGACGAGGTAATTAAATCTCCAGCCCTGGTCCCGTTGTGGCAGATTGGTTTCGGCCTCGCCCCTCGTGACGTGAGCCCAGATGAAAATGTAACAGTTACCAGTGACAACTTACCCTGGCAATCGTAGAACGTAAGGCAAAGGTGTCGGACTTAGGTTGCAGGTACACACCCCTGGGTACAACCTATAGTACTTACCACTTTTTAACTTTAATTTCCAACTGATTAACTTTGAAATTCTCTTCACTTAATCTCTTCGCTATGATGACGAACTTAACATATTTTATTCTTGCTAATGCTAAGTTATTTTATTCATTGTGTGAGCTCCTTTGTGACTCAGCCTCCCTTATAGGTCTGTATCATATACATCTGTATTAATATATATATATATATATGTATATATATATATATATATATATATATATATACATATATATATACATATATATATATATATATATATATATATATATATATATATATATATATATATATATATATATCATGTGGATAAGACGTGTATCGTATCATTATAGTCTCTCACGTTACTGTCCCATAACCTTCTGGCTTCTGCGATCGAGACTTCCTCTTTTTCTTTCTTTTCTAAGATGATTTCATTCCTCTTCGCGACGACAAAGAGACGAAATGGCGGAAAGAGTAATCTATATCTCGACTGACCACTTTCGTACCGGACGGTGAGAAGTGGTGTTTGGTTTCAGAGGCAGCGCCAGCTGGTTTTCAGTAAATATTCACAGCTCATCATCGGGGTTTAGGGAATATCTAACCTTTTCCATGACGGGAGGGGGCGGGGGCAGGCACCTTGTCTTTTATTTTAGTTAATGACAGTCTACTTTATTCTCCTTCACAGGACACTTTGGGTAAAGAATAACGAGGACGCCATCTTGATGACTCACCACCACCCCACCCACCCCCATCGTTGGCAGTGGGCACATTTGTCCCCGTAGTCATTCCCCTCCGACAGTTGAGGGTGTTAAACCCGATTAAGCTACATAAATGAAGAAGGGGTTAACCCAGTTCCCGGACCCTTGTGTTCCGGTTTCCATTAACTATATATGCTCGAACACGCTCGCTGAAACATGTATTACGTAAGGCCGGGACACAGCCCCGCTCGTGGAAATAGGTCATGCGAGGTCAGCTGCCTGCCTGCTCGCTCTCCCAGCGGTCGGGAGCAACCGCCCTTCATTCCCTTTAACGCAGTGACGTCACTTCAGTACACTTCACTTCATCGATTTATGTTATGGTCGGGAACTTCCGTACCAGGTTGCACTTCTCTCTTTGTTTCTGCTATCTTATCCGAAACACGCCGTACATAGTCCCCGTCACACGGACGCGACTCAAACGAGTTCGTTTGAGCAGAAACGATTTGGGTTGCAATCTTTCATTTTTCGAACCTCCAAATGTCAAATTATACTGAGAAGCTGAGTGACGAACTAAGAAAAGTTAAACCTATACGAATATTAGACACATTGTTGAATTGTAGACTTAGGGAAGTCTAGAATATTGTAGACGAAGTCGTCTTCCAGCTTTTCAAAATCACAACATTTGACGAGACTCTCTTGAACGTGTGACTCCCGGAGGCTTTGTTCAGCTAATATTAACTTGAGATCGAAACGAAAAGGAGTTTCGATCGCTCGATCAACAACGCTGCCGAACTCAGGAGGCATTTAAGAGCTAAATCGTTCCCTCCTGCGGATCCCTGAGAGGCGTTTTCATGGTGGCTAGACATTGACAACTCTCACATTTGGTTCGTGAAAATTTGGGTTTAATTGGACAAATTTAATTCTAAGAAAGAAAGAGACAAGAACTGGTTTACCCATAGTGTGGTGATCGAATGGAATAGACTTAGTAACCATGTAGTGAGCGCAGAAACAATGAATTGTTTTAAGAGAAGATGAGATAATTTTATGGATGGGGATGATAAAGTGATATTTGATGTGGAACTGCTTAGTGTGGGCCTCACGGTCTCTTGCAGTCTCCTTCATTCTTAGGTTCTTATGTTTCTTCCAATACTTTTACCCACTCCTGCAGCCCACCGCTTCCAGGAAGGAATCTGATTATATGCTGGAGGAAAAGAAATTTTACCTCCAGCGTATCAAATAAAATTCTATGTATTTTTGTTGAGAAAGCAAAATACTCCGCCATAGTGATTCTACGACGAGAAAAGTTCTGGACGTGGACGGTACCACCGATCAATCGGAGGTTGGAGGGAAAATAGCCCAGTGTGATAGCCCCTGAAGGGTGGGGGTGGAGAGCGAGAGAGGCGTTGAAGGAAGGTGTGTTGGGCAGGACGAAGTTTTTGATTACCCAAATGCCGGCGAGGTTCGTCCGTCCCCCCTCCCTCTCTCTCTCCCTGCTTTAATTCATATGGATTCCCTTTCTATTTGATTGCGTGCACACATGTGCGCATACATATATATACATATACTGGCTCACATATACTCAATTTATATACATGCATTGTAGGTATGTGTGAATGCCTTAGATATATGCCGAAGTCCATTTTCTTTCCTAGCATATATATATGTATGTATGTATATATATATATATATATGTGTGTGTGTGTGTGTGTATACACATAATATATATATATATATATATATATATATATATATATATATATGCATACATACTGTACACGACAAGACGTTAAATTAACTGGATAACGCTGTTCTTTGCTTTTCAGTGATAACAGAGGGAAGGATGAATCCTCCGAATCCAAAGTTGTCAGTATTTCTCTCTCCTTTGACGAGGGACCAGTTTGGGATATTCGCCAAAAGAAATGTTCAGCATCGCAGAAATGGTGCGGGCGGCGTTGGTGGTTTCGGAGAAGCTGCGTGAGAGCATTAAATCGACGCGCTCGGAAACTGGTTTGACGATGACGACGACGACGATAACTCTAGCAGGCATTCCATAGCCCGTGTGACTTCAGCGGCCCGTGATATGGCTAGACATTTTTCGATTCGAGTTATTATAATTGTTATAACTGAAGAAAATACTAAACTGTCAAGACGAGAGATAATAACATTTACATTTTAGTTCTATAACAGTGATTTCATTTCATATTATAATTGCTAGCAACGATGCTCCTTTATTGCAAATTTACCAGTGATATGTAATCACCAATCCTTTGGTGGCCCCCCGAGATCATAACCACGTGCATGAATGGCATTCGAAAGGATCCGAGTTTGACATTCCTGGGTTAAGCACACCAAGCGAGCCTTCCTCCCCTCACCTCTAGATCCTCCATCAGAACAGTCTTAACTTATTCAACTCCGATGACAAGATGTCTTGTCATTTGGTCAAATAAAACAAAAAATCATAATAAAACAACAAAATGTTTGATGATCAAACAGCACCAGAAAAATATGACGTCATCAGTCCTCCTCGAGGAGGAGGACTGACGACGTCATATTTTTCTGGTGCTGTTTGATCATCAAACATTTTGTTGTTTTATTATGATTTTTTGTTTTATTTGACCAAATGACAAGACATCTTGTCATCGGAGTTGAATGGGTTAACTTATTCGTGGTCGAAGCGCCCTCCCCCTCCTTCTCGCCGCCCTTACCATGTCGATAACTTAATTTAACAAAATCTCCTGTCATGATGGGGTAACAGAGACCACGCAAAGTGAAGCACAACTGGGTCAACATCCTTGTTCAGACACGCCTCTGTAGCGTTGCTTTAACGTAGATCTTCGATGTGGATATTGTACCATAGTGTACTGTGTACCAGGGTTAACATGCTCATAATATTACTGTTTCATGTACAATGTATGCATGTCCCTTATGTAATATGACATCTGTATGGCAACATTGCACGGGCCCATAATCTCGCCTGACGGTTTTATTTCCACAGTAGCCGACCGGCTTGGGCACAGTTGACATTTGTGACTGTCATTGGCCAGCCAGAATGAGCCTTCTTTTACAGTCCAGTATTTTCTTCCATGCTCACAAGAACTTCCAGGTCTTCAACCTCCTCATCTCAACTCTACATCTGACAGATCCACGGAAGACTCAAGATAAAAAAAAATAAATATCGGTTGATCAATTCTTCCCGAGTCCATCCCTCGGCTGAATATGCCCAACTGGCATCATCACCCGGAACAGAAATCCATAAATCCCTTCACCACCAAGTCGAAGAGGTTGAGTCAGCCCCGAGCGTTAGTTTGTTTCTTTTCTCTACAGACTGACTGACGGGTGATGTTCCTGCATCACCATCCTGAGTGAATGGTAAACAAATGCTCCCCAGTCGGTTCCCATCGTTCCCCTTCTGACGAGGTGTTGGCCGAGCTGAACTTGATGAGCATAAACCTGGCGGGCGAAAGGTTAGTTTGGCCTTTAAGCGTCATGTGCCAAGCTAAAGCTCATAGACCCAGCTAAGCCCATGAAGGCTTAAGCATTTTTCGCATGCAGCGCGTCCGTCTGCAAAGGCATCTCAGCTGCCAGCTTCCACAGGAATAAGGCCAAAGAGAGGAAGAAGAGGGGGAAAAGGAGGAGGAGGAGGAGCAAGAGGAAGAGCAGAGGATGTAGTAATAAGAGCAGAAGTTGGGAGGAGGACGGGATGGATGGGGAGCAAGAAGCAGTGTTGCCACTGTGATCTATGCCAGTTCCCACATATGAGTGAGATTTTTACCACAAAATTCCCACAAGGAAATCATGATTTCCACATTTTTCCACAAAAAGAAGGAATTATTATATACACAAATAAGTTCATTGCAACATATAATTTGCTCACAAAACATCTCATGTGAGCAAATTTTTCCCACAAATTTGTGGAAAATTCTCACAAAATGGCATCGGTGGCAAGAAGAGAGGGAAGAGCAGGAAGAGGAGGAGGAAGATGAGTAGGAGGTGGAGGAGGGGGAACCAGATGAGAAGCAAATGGGAGATGCAGGATGAGGTAGGAAGAAGGAGGAAAATGAGGAGGAGAAGCAGAGAGAGAAAGAGGTGGGGGAAACAGGAAAATCTTTAGAAGGATGAGGATGAGGAAAAGGATCAGAAGGAGGAGGGGGAGGGAAGGGAGCAAGAGGGGAGGAAACGGAGGAAGAGGAGAAGAGGAAAAAGAGGAGAGGAGTGGAATAACGAGGAGGAAGAGGTGGAGTGGGTATAATAAAGTAGACATCGTGTTTTTTGTTTTTTCTTGCGATGAGCCGTTTCTTTCGTAGAACGTCATTCAAGACGACACACACACACACACACACACACACACACACACACACACACACACACACATACACACACACACAGAGGCTATACCACGGCGCGTTACTTTAGGGCAAGAACGACTTCCTCGGCCATGAGAAAGTCCGACGGCATCCAACGAAGGAAGGAACTGGCGTCGTCGTCGCCCGCACCACGATGGCGGCGTCACCGGACGCCCCGAGAATTTCGTAAAACTTTTTCCACTGACTCGTTTCCCATCAATGTGTACTGGGGCTTTGGCCCGGGCCTGGCCTGGGCGCCGCGCCGTCTACTCTGAGCATCGTCCTCAGGTCTGGCGCAAAAGAAGTTGGCACAGTGGAAGATGGATCTGATCATCAGGGATGGAGAAAACATTTGGTCCTTTCAAGACTCAAAGGCACGGAAGTCCCGTGGCTTGAATCACTGCTCCAAGTAAAACATGAGAGACTGGAAGGAGGGAGGGAAGGGAAGGAGGGAGGGAAGAAACTTTGTAGAGAAATAGGGTATAAAAACAGATTAATTCGGACAAGGCGGGAATGAAGTATGGACTACGTAGAGGGGTACATTGTGTGTGTATGTATGTGTGTATATATATATATATATGTATATATATATATATATACATATATGTATATGTATATATATATGCGTGTGTGTGTGTCATTATGACAAATGGGTTTACAAACTACAGTACGCCGCTGGGACTCGAACCCTTGCATGAGCGACTGTTTGTTACAAAGCAAGGACGATAACATTGCACCACGCTTGACCATACAAAAGTGAACGACCCGGAAGTTCTCTGACTTATACATGGATGGGGTGGTGCAAGAGGTAAATGCAAGGGTAGTGGGCAAGGGATTGGAGATGGTTCAAGAAAATGGAGAAAAGTGGGAGGTGAGCCAGCTGTTGTTTGCGGACGACACTGCGCTTGTGGCAGGATTGGAGGAGGGATTGAGGAAGTTGGTGGCAGAGTTTGGGAGAGTATGTGATAGAAGAAAGCTAAAGATAAATGTGGGTAAAAGTAAGGTGATGAGATGTACAAGGGGTGAAAGTGGCAGTAGACTGGAAGTGAGCATTAAGGGAGAGCGACTGGAGGAAGTGGATAGTTTTAGATACTTGGGTGCAAATGTGGCAGGAAAAGGTGGAGTGAAGGTGGAGGTAGAATGTAGATTGAGAGAACCAAGTAAATGCCTTGGTGGATTAAAGAGTGTAATGAGGAATAGACATTTGGGAATGGATGCTAAGAGGAGACTGTATGAAGGAGTGATTGTACCAACAGCACTTTATGGGGCAGAAACATGGAACATAAGAGAAGAAGAGAGAAGGAGTTTGAATGTGTTTGAGATGAGATGTCTGAGAAGTATGATGGGGGTTACTAGGCTAGATAGAGTGAGAAATGAGGAGGTGAGGAGGAGAACAGGGGTGGAAAAGGAGCTGGGAGATAGGGTTGATGAAAGAATATTAGGATGGTTTGGACACATGGAAAGAATGAGTGAAGAAAGACTAGTAAAAGAGGTATGGAAGGCAGATGTGGAGGGTGTGAACATGAGGGGACGTCCTAGGATGAGGTGGATGGATGGGGTGAAGGGGGCTTTGGGGAAGAGGGGAATGTCTGTTGAGGAAGGACGGGAGAGGACAGAAGATAGGGGTGAATGGAGAATGGTTGTATATGGATGATGTTGTGATTGCATGAGGTGGAATGGGCGGGGGGTGGGTGGGGGATGAGGTAGTATGTGTGAGCAAAATTTGACGCAGCCCGAAGGGATTTCTCCCCGTCCTCTCCTTTTATGCAATGGGGGGACGGAGAGGGGGGTCGCCGATTTAATGAAGCGGCCTTGCTGTGGATGTGCTGTGTCTTGCGACACTGCTTCTGACTCAGGGCAGTGGACAAGGTGCAGGGATGACCCGTCATCCAGGAGGTGCTCAGATAAGAGGGAGGGTGAAGGGGTGTGGAGTGTATTCAGGGATGAAATGGGTGGAAATGATTTTATGCCTTTTCCTTTTTGGCTACCTCCCTTGTAAGGGGGAAAAAGCCTTGGTATATGTATATATATATATATATATATATATATATATATATATATATATATATATACACATATGTATGTATTTATCTTTTCAACCACATTTTCCTTTTAATTCAATGCTATCACGGTCGAGATTGACAAGGAGCTCGATGAAGGCAGACATTGAAACTGATACGTAGTCAAGCTATGGACTCTAACCAAGCTGAGGCATGACAAATGAACGATGACTTAACCCACTGCGCTACCAAGAGGGATATAAGGTGAACACAACTTTTTGTATTTGTATTCTCGAGTTACATACGTATACACGAATTTTATGCTCAACCCAACCCCGCCACACACACACACACACACACACACACACACACACACATCTATATATATATAATATATATATATATTATATTATATATATACATAGATATATATATATATATATAAATATATATATATATATATATATATATATATATATATATATGCCCCCCACACTTTTGCAAAAACGCTCCATTCAGATCTGTCACAAATTATTTTCCAATACAAGGATAAAAGATTTTTTTTACATAAAAGGAAAGTTATGAAACGATTTCAATGGAGTTGTTGGTACAAAGAGCCCATGTGACAAAAGAAGGGAACAATTGATAATTAATCATAAAATATAGGATTTCAGCGGGAGAACTTTATACGCGCCAGTGTCGACCACTAAAACACTTCCTTAAGGTACATTTTGCTCGGTGTGGTTAAAATCATTAGCCTACCATAGCCAATGGCGGGTGACGCGCATCCTCTCCTGGCATCATAGCCTATTTGGGTAAACGCGTTGGTAGGTTCGGTTATAATGATCAGCCTCGTAGTTTGCAGCTGGAAGCAAAATACCCCCGTTCAAAGACAAAGATTTAGTGCTCTAGACAGTCGTTCGATGATCACCAATGAGCCACAAACGATCATTGTTGAGCGACAGCCTCACCAAGCAAAACATTCTCTTGGCGACGGGTATTTCTTTTCTTTTTTTAATGACGGGTTACTATTGAGCACTTAATAAACCATACTGCATGCGACAGACTGAGGAAAAGGGCTAACTAAGTGTCACTAACGGGTACAGAGGGAAATTAACCAAGATTAGTTTAATGAAGGATGCACCTCGCCTCTGTCACTCTTCTCAATTCATTAACGACAAACGTCGGTAGGGCATTTTGCGTGCCCTGTGCCATTGCCATGGGAAATTAAAATTATGTAAATGAATATACCTTTCACTTTTTAGTGTCTCACATATTTCTAGTAGTTCTCTATAACATCTTTCAATTAAGTTCTATTGATGTAACAGCAATGGAAGACATATTTGCATTCTTCTGATAACAGTCATGAATAAGGTTTGGGCGCCAGCAAAGTAAAGATCGTGTAGTATAGATTCAATCTTAGTGACAGCATGCAGCCGCACTCACCCTTCTTCCCCTCGAGGCAGTCAGCCTCATCGTATCCAGCCAAAACATCTCTAAGCAACTCCTCCTTTCGTGGGTCTTCATAACTTCGTCCATGCGTTCTCTTGCGCTCTGGTTTTTGTTACTCGGGGTAACATACTCGTATGTGTATACACATGGCGTACACACACACACACACACACACACACACACAGATAGATAGAGAGAGAGAGAGAGAGAGAGAGAGAGAGAGAGAGAGAGAGAGAGAGAGAGAGAGAGAGAGAGAGAGAGAGAGAGAGAGAGAGAGAGAGAGAGAGAGAGAGAGAGAGAGAGAGAGAGAGAGAGAGAGAGAGAGAGAGAAGGAGAGAGAGGGAGAGGGAGAGGGTGTTTTTGGGGAGGTGACATGCAGCTTGATCATTTGGACTTAAAACAAACCACTCTTGGTGTCTGAAGTAGAGGGACAAGAGAGAAAAGGGACAATAAAGAGTTTGGCTTCATTTAAAAAAAAATCATCTTTTGAAATATTTTACTAAAGGCTCACACGAACACACATGTGCAACTCCCAAGTTCATTTAAGACAAAAGCACCGCGCTGGGGGGATACACGAACTTAAACGTTTGTTTAAGTTTAAACAAAATTTTACATTTTTCAGTGAATTCCCCCCGTGCCAGCCCCCTTTGGCGCCACCGAGAAACAAGCCTATCCTCTTAACGTTATTTTCTAATATTCTACACATTATGAACAGATTGTAAAAGTATTGTGTTCTCCGGCCGTTGTGAATTTTTATTTTGTTTTCTCACTCTACAGTAGAAAGAAGAATTATGATTTCTGCCATACGTTTAAAAAATAAATCTACCATCCTGATGAATCTCACCATCATCAACAATCGCGAACGCACACATCGAGGACAAATCGCCACGATAAAAAATATCCATTTCAATATGTGAAAAAAATATATAATTTACCTAACAAGTGATTATTAACCGCTGGTTACAGCCGTGATGCACCCAACTCCCTGAAGTCGTCTTCCCCTAAGCTCTACTCACAGCCGCTGGAAAAAGGCCACCGGACCCAGTTCCCCCAAAGAGCAAAAGCGGCACCCTTCTACTCCTCCTGGTGGACTCATAGGAAAATGGACACCTGCTCTTCGTCAAGGCTAAAATACTGTTGAGACTAGCGTCCCTCGACACTTTCGGCCGTGCGGCACTCTTAATGTCTTATAACAAGGACATAGAAAGTTGCCTATAATTTAGAGAAGTCTGCTTGTTACCACCTTTATATAAACTTACTCAATATAAGCAAGTTTTTACTCAACTGGCACTTTATATATTTTTTTACTGAACACAAAAAAGAGTGGCTCTTGTTCACTAGTTGTCCCCGACATTCGTTGAATATTCTTCTCATTCGGGACGACACACAGAGGGCGTCATCTCGATAAAGGGATTAATCATTATTGTCATAATCGTTTGTCTAGACTAGCAGCGTTTCCGAACCTTTTCCGACCATAGCACCCCCTGTTGTCATGTCTAAGCAGTCCAGCACCCCTATCTTGTTATTAGAAGGATAAAAGAAACTGAATTGTACTTCCTGATGATTTATTTTCTTGATTCCTTAGAAATGAAACAAATTGACAATACTGTTTGTAGAAGAAATAAGAACACCCTAGAAAAATAAAATAGCTTGGTAAAAGTCCAATATGCACAACTAGGTAATCAATGATGCATATATAAATGTGATTTTTGTGTACATCACTTCTCAGCACCCCACCTATAATTGATTTCAACACCCCCAGGGGGTACTAGCACCCCAAGTTGGGAAACGCTGGTCTTGAGTGACGCCAAATCCTCAACCAGAGCTGAGTAAAATTGTCTGGCGCAAGCTCAAAGCATCCTCTTTCCCTTTTCTTTCCGAAGCAGACCTCTCCAGACATTTTGCTTTTGTATATATGGGATGCTCGCTGGCGGGGTGGATTAGAGCGTCGCGACTTGCGACGGAGGTCGAGGTGACGATGGTTCGAACTCTGCCACCGGCGAGTTAGACTAAGGACATGATTCATTAAATTCCACACTACAAAGTCCTCTATAAAGGACACCGTGCTAGCCTCCTAATAGAGAATTCGCCATGTTAAACCAATCCACGAAATTCATCTTTCTTTTCCCTTTTTTTAATAGAAAGGTAAAGCATATAGAGATTATCTCTAAGCCAAAGGAAATGATAGTATATGAAGTGTCAATTCGCAGTGAATACGGAATACTGATGATTATTTTTTTTTCACACCGTAACGCCATCATGGCAGTACATTCAAACAACGAATATCGAACGACGCAATATAATGTGCCCGTTTGCGTGTCGCTGATGCTAATCTGTCACTTTCAATTATCTTTTTTTTTCTCTCTCTTTCCAAAATGTCTCGTAATCTATACCAGTACCTTTTGTCCCACATGTGGACTTGCTCTTGTTCCACTGATGAAAACAGTTCAAAAGCTCTGCATGTCGGGAAACTATACAAAGGATATATGTATTTTTTTTACTTCTTTTCGTAATGGTTCCGTGTTGTTTTTAATGAACGTGTTGAACGGGTGACATAAAAAACGAAATTCATAATATTGTAGAATCGTTTAACTTTACCTTATTGTGAGGAAAAAGAACCAGTCAACTATGAATAATGTATTTTTTAACTTTTTTTTCATAATTCGAGTTAGTGGTCAAAAGCGTTTTCATCAAAAGAAACATTTTTGCTCATTCCGTTCCAAATGACGTCGACGTTCACCACAGAAGCCTCTTGTGTGTCCGCGGTCCCCAAAGAACAGACTGTTTTGACAAATTTGCTGGGTGAGGAGGGGTGGGGGTGGGGTGGGGGGATGGATCGGACCCGGTCTGAACGGCGTCTCATCTGATCGCGACCCCCACCCAGTCCAGATTAATCTTTCCTTTCCTTGCTTTCTTCTCTTCTGTCCTGGCAAATGGCACCGCAGCCAGGCCAGATCATTCAAGTTCGTGGCACCCAGCCCCACCCCCAATTGTTTAACAAAGGGAGTCTCAAGACACCTCCTCCCCTCTTCCTTCTTCTCCTCCTCTTCCTCTTCCTTCTTCTCCTCCTCCTCCTCCTCCTCCTCTTCCTTCTCCTAATCCTCTTCCTCCTTCTCTTCCTCTTCCTCCCAAAACCGGCACTTGACTTTGAACTGGTCTTCTGTTCTTCGTTTCCTTTTTGTTTCCCCCCCGAAAGGCCCTATGAAAGGATTTTATTCATATAACATTTTTGTCGTTCTTTGAAACGTGGACAAGGCTTCAGTGTCATATGACACTTATCTTTGAATTGTGGCAGTCGCAACACTGTATTATTCAACAGCCCTCCATTGGGAACCTCTAAAACTAAGAAATTCCCAGTACTAGAAAGTAAAACCCTTTCCGAAAAATTTCCAATGATTCTGGTTTCTGATGTTTTTTTCCTTTTCTTTTAGCATCTAATTTTTTTCTCTGAATATTGAATATTTCCGGATTTAAGAAATTCCAAATAGAGAGTGAACTCTCTGTGTTAGCAGAAAGGCCAGACACCTTTGCGTCTTTGGTTTGTCTAGTGAGGGGGTCTCCTATAAGCTGAATAAAGCCGCCTGGAGATAAGAATACTCACACATAAAATGACGACGCCATCCCAACAGATCGAGTTTTACTTATTTATTGGTATAATTATTTTCAATGAACCCAGAAATGACGATATTCCTTCGTAGGTCAAGGTTAACCTGAATTTTTTGGGTTGTGAATGAGGAAAAGGAGGAGAGGAAGGAGGTGAAGGAGGTGAAGCATGAGGATTAGTAGTAGTAGGAGGAAAAGGAGTAGAAGGAATAGGAGGAGGAGAAGGAGCAAGAGGAGGAAGAGGAGGAAGAGGAGCAAGAGGAGTAGGAGTAGGAGGAGGAAGAGGAGGAGTAGAAGAAGGAGGGGGGTAGGATGAGGAGGCGTAGGAGGTGTAGGCGTAGGAGGTGGAGGAGGAGGAGCAAAAGAGATGGACCCTTCCTCCCCAACTGAAGAGAGGAGTCACTATCACGTTGGAGAGTGTACGAAGCAAGTGTAGCAACTGGTTCCCCTGACGACTCACCCTTTGGACCGAGGAGTCACTAAAGTCACCACAACAACCTCCAGCGCCGGCCGCACAGTCCGTCACACAAGTCACGTTTTGTTTGTGACGAACGCGGCGGTTTACCAGCGCGACAATCAGCGCCACTTACACAATGCGGTCTGTGTGCCTCACATCACCTGCGTCGGGGGCCTTGTTTTTCTCGTGGATGTGGCCACATCTGTACAGATGGACTTGCTATGGCTCTTTGTGTGTGTGTGTGTGTGTGTGTGTGTGTGTGTGTGTGTGTGTGTGTGTGTGTGTGTGTGTGTGTGTGTGTGTGTGTGTGTGTGTGTGTGTGTGTGTGTGTGTGTGTGTGTGTGTGCTGTGTGTGTGTGTGTGTGTGTGTGTGTGTGTGTGTGTGTGTGTGTGTGTGTGTGTGTGTGTGTGTGTGTGTGTGTGTGTGTGTGTGTGTGTGTGTGTGTGTGCGCGCGTTTTCATTCGTTTGCGTGTGAGCTTCGAGATAAAAGAAGAATATTATGATTCATCTATCTCGCGAGTTAGCTGGATATGAAGAACCTGAGATGTGTTATTCATTTAAGACTATCGTAGGGTCTGGGAAGCTAGGAGACACGACAAGAAAATACGTGACATTTTTATACGAGGCGTGCAATATATCTAACTCTATATTAAAAGACCAGTAAATGATAAGCAAGTAAGAATTGTTACAACGGTGACGTTAGGTGAGACCAGAAAAAGAAAGAAAGGAAGCAAGGCAACAGAGGAGCTGAAGACAAAAAGGACAAAGTAATCGAAAACAGTGACAGCGACATCAATGGGCGCGTCAACAGAAGGGAAAGCTCCGGAACTAGGTCAAGGCTCTCTCTCTCTCTCTCCATCTCTCTCTCTCTCTGCCGCCCGCTCGTTCCACTGCTCCTCACTCAGGCGCCAAGAGAGCTCGCGTTTGGGCCTGGGGAGGAGGGGGGGGGGGAGGATAGTGATGCTGCCCAGCCAGGGAAACTGTGACCGATTGATTTGTTCTAATGTCGCGAAACTCCACCTTCCAGACGACTGGGACGCGGTGCCCCTCACAGAGGACTTTGAATGAACCATGCCCTTGGTCCAACTCGATGGCGGCAGAGTTCGAACTGCCGTCACCTTGACCTCCGCCGCAAGTAGCGACACTCTAACCCGCTCGGACAGTGACTGAAAGAGCAGACAAGTAAAATCCCCGTCCCTCTTCACGCGATCGGGTGGATCAAGGTCCAAGTCGTGCTTCTGCATGAGTTTCATTACTGAAGGCGGTGACGTTGATTGAGGGATAAATCATCTGAGGACAGAGGAGGAAGAGGTGGAGGAGGAAGAGGAGGCGGAAGACGAGGAGGAGGAGAAAGAGGAAGAGGATGAGGGAGGGGAGGAGCAGGAGGAGGAGGATCAATGTCTGTCAAATACGTTTGGTTTATTCTTCTCGCACTAGCTGAGCGATATCGGAAACAGTCGTATCGTTGTGCGAAACCGTCTTAGGCCCATGAAACAGCCAATTCCATAAGAGGACTTCCACATGGTAGTAAGACGCTAAAAAAATGGAATGATTACAGATACTGATAATGATGATGACGATAAAAAAAAACTCACCATCCCACATCCGCGTAATGGGAAGTGAGAAACCTCTGGCAGGGCAAAGCCCGGTAAGTTGCGGTAAGCATTCTTTTTTAAGGCCGATGTTTGGGTCGCCTCCTCGCTTGGCCAGGGCTGTCGGGAACCAACGCATGAAGCACGTAGCAGGTCCCGGAAATCGAACTCACGACCACCTGCTCGCGAGTTCGACACGGTATCCACTGGGCTACTGCCCGGAATTACGGCAATAATGGTAATAATGGTAATGTTATGATGGTGGAAATGATAAGATGATGATAATGATAACAGAATAATAAGCTAATTGGTTAAGAATAATCAATCAATCCGTTACCCCAGGTCTCTCTTTCAGAAGATCTGTGGTCTCCTGGTGACAGACAATAACCGCCGGCCGGGTGGGGTTTACAAGTCACTCATGGACGCTGCTACATTGAACTGCTGTCTTGGGATTCTTACCGTGGGACACTCAACTACGGCACTGTCTCAGGCCCGCCAGTGTGGTTCTTATCATTCGTGGGAATTCTCTTCTTCTTCTTCTCTGTGGGGCTTATGTCTTGGGGTTGCTATTGGAGTACCGAGTTTGGCGGTATTTCTTGAAGGGCCCGTCTTTACGTGGATGTTTTGTGTGATGTGACTGATGTGTCCGTGTAGTAGCTCAGTGGATATCGTGTCCAACTCATTGTCGTAATGTCGATTCCCGAGATCCGCTGCATGCTTCTTGCATTGGTTCCCGACAGCCCTGGCTAGGCGGGGAGGCGACCCAAAAATCGGCCTGAAAGACCCAGTAGCTAGCCGCAACTGAGAGGGCTAGCCTTACCAGAGGTTTCTCACTTACCACTCCGTGGAAGTGGGAGGGCGAGTTTTTTAGCTGACAATTTACTGTAGATGTTTGATTAATATGCGCCTGGTATATTTTTTATTGTTTTTTGTGCTCTGTTGGTGTTTAGACTTCTGGGGTAGGACGGTGTTCCTCTCGTTTCCATGTGGCGTTCTATGGAGAGGATTTTGGCCTCTGTGTGCGGGTGTCCAATTGGGGTGGTTTTGGTGCATCCTGTTATTAGTCTAAGTGCTCCATTCTGTAGAGCTTGTAAATTGCTCGTGTTTGTCTTGCTGATTGATGGGAACCATGCTGTGAAGACTCTGGTGTTCTTTGTTGTCGTTTCGTATTTAGTGTCAAGTCAGTGTGGCGTAATTATGCAAGGGTATACCGTCACGGTACGCATTGTAGCTTCCGCATGCCACGATGCGTACAGTAACTTAATATAGGTCTACGTGGGACGACACGCCGACTCACCGAACACTGACGCATTGCGTAATACGCTTGCGTAACGAACTACGCAGCAGTCATCTTCGTATGAAAGAACATTTGTACTTGTGGAATTGGGAGATCACTCATGTAAAGATTGAACATTAATGGTGAAATTATTGCACCCTGAGGAACTCCACTGTATAGCCCTTTTGTGCATGAGATTTAGTTGTTTTGGGGTTACTCTGCACTATCCTCCTGCTATAAAGTTGTTTAACCACTTCTTGCCATTGTAACTTGTTATGAATGTCTGTCCCAATGATTCTTTTGGACTGTATGAGTCTAGAGACCTTGTAGAAAGCCTTGTTTGTATCTATAGCAACCATAACTGTTCTTTTTCATTATCATTATTATTCTGTCTTGCAACATTGCTTCCGACCCAGGGCAGTGGGCGGGATTCAGGGATGACCTGTCGTCCATGAGGAGCTAAGAGGAGGGGGGAAGGGTGCTGGATGGGGTGGAATGGGTGGAAGTGGGTTCGTGCCTTTTGACTTGGCTACCTCCCTTGTAAGGGGGGAAAGATATAGAGATATATAGATAGATAGATAGATTATTATCATTATTTTCAATCCTCCCAGTACTTGTTTTGCGATATTTGTGAGCAGAGTGCTTGCAGAGTAGCCTTCCTTGAAACCATGTTGGTTAGAGGAGGTAATTATTTGAATCTTGCTCTCATTAGCCTTTCTATTAATTTCTATATTGTGGATAGCAGTGAGATTGGGCTGCATGATGCAAGGGGTTGAAGGGGTTTCTTAGGTTTCAAGATTGGGTTTATGTGACTCCTTTTCCAGATGTTTGTTTGAAAATGTCAGAAAATGTCATCTCAAACTCTTGTGGCTGTTCAGCCAAGGTGTTCGAGGTGAATGAGATCTTGTCTGAGCCTTCATTTTTTTATGGGTCCTTTTGTATCTTTACTGGAGAAAATGGGGGATGTGTGGGTGGCCTCATTATCAAGTTTGATTTTTTTGTATTTCCTGAACTACGAGTAATTTCCCTTTTTTCTGGTGTTGTGGGCTTGAAATTGTTCTGGAGAAATTCTTGTCGTGATGTCACATCGATGTTTTGATGATGATGGTATCTTTAACTTGAGTTACACCGACTGCTTCATGCGTGGTGTGTGTGTGTGTGTGTGTGTGTGTGTGTGTGTGTGTGTGTGTGTGTGTGTGTGTGTGTGTGTGTGTGTGTGTGTGTGTGTGTGTGTGTGTGTGTGTATTCACCTTGGTCTTTGGATCACGTGCTGGACTCGTGATCGACAACTATTTCCCTCCCGGTAGAGAGCTCAGAGCTCGTATGACCGATCTATGGGTAATGCTGTGACCTTACACGCACATACACCCCAACTCCCCGGCCACGAAAGTTGGAGTAACGACTCGGAGCGCAATGATACTGAATTTATTTCTGATAGTGTGTGTGTGTGTGTGTGTGTGTGTGTGTGTGTGTGTGTGTGTGTGTGTGTGTGTGTGTGTGTGTGTGTGTGTGTGTGTGTGTGTGTGTGTGTGTGTGTGTGTGTGTGTTCAATTTTGAGCTTTTGATGGTCTTTACACATCTCCACGTTTGGCCATTATAAGTATTTCCATAAATTTTGTAAGTCTTTCTTAGTTCTTTTTCCGTTTGTTATTGATTAGGCTTGTGATGTTTCTATTTAACTGAATTAGATATTCCTCTTCTTGTTCTGTTGGGTGGACATTTTTCTGTGGTTTCTAGGAATGTATTTTTACTTGCCTTCTGCATGGTAGTTGCTATTTTCTTTACTGTTTTATCCAGAGATGGACACTGATCTATTCCAAACTATTCTAATTCTTTCTATATATCTTCTGAGTACTTTATCTAGTTTGTTTTTTGATAACTTATAGTTATCTTGATCGTGGGATACATTTTCTCCTCCAGTTTTAAGATCATCTATATTGGGAAGTGATCAGATGAAAGATCTTGGATGATTCCACATGTTGTTTGTGTTTGTAGGGAGGGTTGACGGTGGCCTTTGACCACAGGTTGGACTTGTGATAAACAAATTTTATCCTCTCAGATCAGAACTCAGAGCGCACATACCGCCCGATCTATAGGTAATGCTGTGACCTTACACACATCATACACACACACGCACACACACACACAGACATACACACTGCACCATCAAAGCGTAAACACATTCTTAAGTCAGGGCATGTTGGTTGTTGATTGTGTTGGAGAGGTTATGTCAGGGTGTTATATCAGTCTTCCTCGTATGTTTCAGATTATTGTCAGAAAAGTAAAAACAAACATAGATTAAAGAGTGATTCATAAAGAAAAGTATTTGCAAGAATAGGAGGAAACAGGGCAGTGGCCGGGATACAGGGATGACCCGTCATCCATGAGGAGCTAAGATGAGAGGGAGGAAAGGGGGGTGGATGGGAGTGGAACAGGTGGAAGTGGGTTCGTGCCTTTTGACTAGGCTACCTCTCTCTCTTTGTATATAGATAGATAGATAGATAGATAGGAGGAAACAGCTGTAACATTGAGTTTATTTCTCTCGCCTTTGGCACATAAGTAATTCCTCGGAGCAATTAAAGAAAAAAGTAATCCAGCAATAACTCGTGTGTACTGTTTATCTTTGTATCACTACCTTATCATTGTCCCTCGTCTCCACTAATGTCGCAACTCGTCGTCTCATTTCTGAGTCACCAACTGACCCAGGCCGACCTGACCGAGGTCGTTATCCACGCGTTGTACAAAACCTTATAGAAGTAAACGAAGACAAATTTAGAGCTATGTTTCCTTCTCTTTCTAAGCCTCGATGTCCAAAGCCTCCTGGCATATGCCTCCTGAGCCACAACAGTACAAGCCCGAGCAAATACCCCTTAGAAGTGCTCAGTGGTAATAGTCCCCTTTTACAAAGGCGGAGCATGCCGACAGGATACCTTTTGGTGCATAACTAGGTCGGATGCGAAAAAAAAGTAATATATATATATATATATATATATATATATATATATATATATATATATATTTGTGTGTGTGTGTGTGTGTGTGTGTGTGTGTGTGTGTGTGTGTGTGTGTGTGTGTGTGTGTGTGTGTATAAATTATTAAAAAAATAGAAAAAATAAAATTAAAATTATAATAATATAAAAGATAATAAATAAAATAAATAATACATAAGTATAGTTAAATGATAAACAGGTAAATAGTAAATAATAATAAAATGACAAATAAATAATAATCAATGGAAATCTAGCAAATAATAGATACACAGACAAATAATAACAAACAAATAATCCTAAAATATAAAATATATGGCAGTCATTACAGCATCTTGCTTAAATGTTTATCTAAACGAATCTTAAAGCTTCGAACTGAACTACATTGCACTGCCTCTGCTGGTAGTTTATTCCATTCATTAACTACACGGTTGGCGAAGTTTTTCTACCCACTTCCAAATTAAATCTATTTTATACACGCGACTATCGTTTCGTTTTTCAACATTCTCTCCCCATCCCACAAAAAACAATCTCGTTCAAGTGGATGGTCTGTCCTAGGTGGTCTATAGTCCTACCATTACGGTTTAAGGAGAAATAATTTAGTGAATAACCGAAAGACGATATTTTTAGTATAATGTATATATATATATATATATATATATATATATATATATATATATATGTGTGTGTGTGTGTGTGTGTGTGTGTGTGTGTGTAAAATACAGTGATGAAACGAAACTACATTTTCAATTTCCATTCAGTCTTGTACACAATCCCTGTAGTTTGTCTTCTATTCATCTTTCTTCAGAATACTTTAATAAAAGACGGCTTGGAATCTTCATAAGTAATAAATTACCAAGAATAAGTTACAGACAAATGAACTGTTTCCACGACTCTGAAATACTGTGATGACGTGAAGTTTAAAAAAGAAGAAAAAAAAAGTCACACGGGCAGCTGACGTGTTTCCCACAGCATGTCTGGCCCCAGCATCTTTTTTTTTTTCTCGCAAATACAGGGATATTGTTTTGCAAGATATCGTGATAATGAAATGCTGAAAACATATGTTGTTGTGGCAGTTCCCACGATCAAAATAACACTAAATAGCTTTGGAAGACATTCTGAATGTACGCAAGAATGTGCACATTGGAAGGGAAATGGGGTGAGTTTTTTTTACTGTTGCATGCAGCACTAACACAAAATCGGCAACTGTCAAAAGAAGTATGACATCTGTTATTGGAGTGTTTTATGAAAACCGCCCAAAACCTCAACATGGTTTTGTTTCATTCTACAGGAAATTTCCTTTGCTGAGTGAGGGGCTTTTAAGAACATAAGAATGGAAGAGACTGCAAGAGACCATAAAGCCTCCACTAGACAGTTCCATGTCCATAATCACCTATCATCCCCATCCATAAAGTTATCTAACCTTCTCTTAAAACAGCAAATTGTTACTAATTCGTTAACCGCTACTGGTAAACCACTTCTTGCCTATATCCTTGTCTTGTTATATCTAAATATCTCCAATTTAAATCCATTACTGCGAGTCCTGGACTATTAGATCATCCCGCACTCTACGTCTTTCCAGAGAGTGTAAATTAAGGCGTAGCATGGAGATGTTCAACTAGCCCCAGACCAACCTTTGCTCAGTGTGCTCGGGCTGTTTGGGCGAGTACCTATGGGCACATCTCAAGTCCAGCTGTCTGCAGAGTGACCGATGAATTTGAACTTTCTCCACGCACCAGCCCATTCAATTGATTTTTATTCCAGTATCGCGCAGTTTTTTTTTTTTTTTTACTTCTTTCTTTTTTTTTCTTTTTTTGAAAAATGTGTTTTTTCCTATGAATGGTTACGTTAGGTTAAGTTAGTTTAGGTTAGGTCAGGTTAGGTTAGATTAGGATAGGTTAATTAAGAGCCACTGGGCAACGTAAGTTTCGTGATTCTGGAATTTTACCTCCAACTCTTGTTGGCCAACTAGAGAGCCAGCAGAAACAAAGGCAACTTTATCCTGGCCAATATTTCATACTATTTGTATTATGTCACAAAGAAAAGGGGCGAAAAGAAGTAGTAGAAGAAGGAGAAGATGAAGAAGAAAGAGAAGGAGGGGAAGAAGGATCAGAAGGAATAGAATTAGAAGTTAAAGAAAAAGAAGAAAAATAAGAAGAAAAGGAAGAAGAAAAATAGAAAGAAAAAAGAAGAATGAGGAGGAGGAGGAGGAGAAGGAGGAGGAGAGAAAGGAGGAGGAGGCGGAGGCGGAAAAGGAGGAGAAGGAAGAGAAGGAAGAGAAGGAAGAGAAGGAGGAGGAGAAGGAGAAGAGGAGGCGCTGATTTTACTCCGTGGGCCAATCAGAGTCGCGCGATTTTTTCCTTCTTCGACGATTCGTGCGTTAGCGGACCCGTTGGCCTTATGTGTTACTGTTCGTAGACCAGCTGGTTTCAACGGTTCCCTACGGGTTCCCGAGATTGATATGCCCCAAATATATATGTCCCCAAAAATATATATAGGGCCCAAATATGCCTGATACTGAAATATATTATGAAAAAAGAAATATGTTTTGAATATGTAAATACAGATGGGACAAAACAAACATTTTATTCGATTTAGATATATCAACCAAACTTATGGAGTTCTTTTCCCTCCCCATCTGGATACCAGGAGCCACCGCCACTCCCCCCCCCCCAGCACGCCACTGCTGTAAAGTAACCATTTGTTTGAGAGCAACTCGGCTGAATAAAAGATATCTAGCAATAGAAAGTGCTTGAGACCAAGAGAGAGTGAATAAAGATAGTACTGATTTTTTTCTGTTTTGAAAGCACACCAATTTAAATAGAATAATCTAATGATGACGGGAAATTATAAGCTGATATTTGTGGGAAAGAGAGGGAAGAGGAAGGGGCGCACGGCGTGAGGATAGTGACAAAGAGAAAAGAGCGAAACGGAGTGTCGAGAAGAGGAAGAGGTGGAGAGGGTGAGAGAGAGAGAAGGGAAGAATGGGGACTGTATAAAGTGAGGATAGGAAGTAGGGATTGGGAGGAAGGAGGAGGAGGCGAGGGAGAAGAAGATCCCCAGGGTTCATTGAGCGACGTTGGTGAGGAAGGAGACCATGGCAGAGCGAACATGCCTGTTTATCTGTTCTATTTAATTCTGATACTAATTCATGTTCTTCTAATCTACTATAAATGTAAATATCTTCTCGATATCCAACTTTGTTCAGTAGTGAAATGTCTCTTATAGATATTCATGTTTTGCCATTTTGAATCGTTTTGATTTGTTGAATGGAGACGATATGAGAAGAGAGGTCCGTGTTGCTAGGGGAACCTTGGATGACGACGACGACGACGACGAGGGGGTGGGTGGTAGAGGGATGGGATAAGAGGGTCGAACCTTTTCTGGCAAAAAATGTTATGAAGTTGCAGCGAAGAGGAGTGTGATAAATCACAGGCTACGCACGGGCAGGGAGCCTGGACTGGAGTCAGGAGAGACAGGCTACAGGAAGGTTGATAAATAGGAGAGATTGGGAACAAGTCGAAGAGGATGTCTGTTCCTAAGGACGGGGTGATGAGGTATGTCGTAGTCCTGACGAGCGACATACATAGGGGGAAAAATCAAAGTCAAGAATGTCGTGAAGTTCAAGAGATAAATTAGACGTGATTGTAAGCTGGGGTTGTCCGCCCTCTTCGGGGACTTGAAGGGCAGCGTCTAGTAAGGGGTCGGGGAGTGGGTATGTACAGTCTGTTCAGTTCAACTTATTATAGATTTACCAACAATAAACATTGTATCAACCTTTGGCGTTAGGATTTTGGAACGAACGCACACAATTTAATCAGAAATGATGGAAAATGGGAATTTAGTGTAATTTAGGGAATATACATACATACATACATACACACACAAACACGCACACATGCACACACATTTTTTGTCAAGTTCAATCAAAAGGGGCACAGTAAGACACATCCATTTGCCGATGTAGATTGTGGGTATATGGAGCATCTTTTTTTAACCCTTGGGTGGCGACCCAAAGTTGGGTTGCCAAGCCGCTTGAATGGACCATCAAGGATTTGTGGACTTATTATTATCCTAACATTCCTATTCAAAATGTCATCAAAGTATTAATCCTGATTAAAGAATTCCTAAGACATTATTATCTACGGTTAAGCAAAACATTGAGACACAGACGATTTTACAAGTACAAGTATTCTATAATTTAAATAAAAGTGTTTATGAAGGTGAGAGTCTCCATGGTCGATCTGGACAAGATTTTGGGTCACAGCCAAAAAAGGTTAAGAACCGCTGCTATAGAGGGTCAGTATTGTGTTGATGGGAAGGGGTACGGGAGGGAGATGAATACATTTGATTGTGGGGAGTGCAGGAAAAGTGAAGGTACGGAGGGAAGACACGAAGCCCCCCCCCTGCCACCCCTCCACACACAGCAAGCTGAAACTGACTGAAACTGAACGACAGTCCAGAGCCGTATCTCTCAGCCTTTCAAGCTTTGTAGACCCCTTACTTCGACTTGTATACTCAGGGGAGCCCTTCATACGGGATTAGATAGGATATAGTAATTTTTCAATGCATTTAGTGATAGAAACAGTGTTAAATATCATACAAATCATCGTCACATTCTGAGAAATACAACTAGCAAGGGAAAAATTAGAA
>NC_134782.1:69248616-69263616 GCF_046742065.1 Oratosquilla oratoria | reverse complement strand
TTTAGAGTTCGTGTGGAGTTTTTGGCCCCCGCTTTTAGAGAATGGGTGAAATACTCTACAATTCTTGCTCTGTTTCAAAGGATTTTTTTCGGTTGAACTTGGTTGCTGAGGTGCGAGCAGGGTCCACCGTTGCAGAATAGATCGTAGGGTGTGTTGTTGGCATTGGTGTTAGTGTTGTTGGTGTTGGTGCACTTTATTCTAACATGATTTTATCTTCATTTATTTTACGTTTCCCAGCGTTAATCTTACGAGGATCATGCGAAGAACCCACCCACCACAAAAATATTCCTGTCACCCTGTGTTGGCATCACCAAACCCCGCGAGGTACGAGACCCGCCCTTAGGGGAAGCCGGCTGATAACGATAAACAATAAAAAGGCGATTATGAATAAGGAAAATAAATCAAAAGGGAACTGGAAATTAAACATAAATCCCTTCCCTGCCGATGGGCGAACCACATAGCTGAACAAATTCGTCTGGTGTTGAACTAAAACACAACACATTGCGACCTTCAGGTGGGATGAGTATATCCATCGAAGAAGCGGTTTGAAGACCCTAATTATTTTGTTCTCACATGTAAATGAAGGAAAGTCTAAGTTCGCTGACCTTTCCTTTGACCCTTAATCGAACTCCCTAAGCCCCCATTCTCCACTCCCAGCCGTTTCTCCTCCTGCACCCATTGCCATATTTGCTTTCGGGGGGGGGGGTATGGGTTAAAAACACTTCTGTTGGTGTGGGGGTAGAGGGAAAAATGCGAAAACTAAGCCATTTGATATCCTGGGAGCAACGGAGCAGCTGACGCAAATGTTAAAAGTTTACAATGAGACGAGTTTCGGTGTTATTGGGGGCATGAGTAAGAGACGGGGGAGGGTTGGGGTTACTTGGAACTTGCAAGAGTTCATTGAAAAGAGAATACACTATAGTTTGTAGCAGATAGCACGCCAAGCCAGCGGGTAGACCTAACATGAACATTAAATCTTTGTTAGCATTTAAGTCTTTAAGAAAGAGGTGTAATAAGGACACATGCAGCTGTTCGGCAGGCAGAAGCAGCTGCACGTAGGGAATATACAGCTGGATGTTGAGGAGTGGATTCAGACAGCTTTGCGGATTGAACCAGACGGGTGGTACCTCCACTAAGGGGTGACGTGACTCCCCAGTGAAGAAGGCTTAGAACAGGCGTACCAAGTCACTCTCGCAATTCCCGTAAGTACCCTTTTATGATTTGCAACATTTTTCGTTTGTTGTATGGAGCGACTCCCCTATTCCGAACTTTGAATCGTTGGGACCAAGAGGGAATAAAAAATGAAAGTTACCAAACGTTGCACAAAGCTCAAGAGACTTAGGAGAGCTCTTGTAAGGTCCCCGCTCCACCACCCCTCCAAGGATATGACTCGGACAAAACCTCACGTGCGCATGCGCGCGCACACACACACACACACACACACACACACACACACACACACACACACACACACACACACACACACACACACACACACAGCGATACTGAAATAATTTCAGCCCTGGTTCGAATCCTGCCCAGGGCTGAAATTATTTCAGTATCGCTGCGCTTCGAGTCGATATCCGACTCTCGTGGGAGAGGAGTTGGGTGTGTGTGTGCGTTTAAGGTCATAGCATTACCCATAGATCGGTCATACGAGCTCTGAGCTCTAGCTGTCGATCATGAGTCCAACACGTGATCCAAAGACCAAGGTGAATCACACACACACACACACACACACACACACACACACACACACACACACACACACATTCCAAAACTGGAATATGCGTCAGCAGTATGGTCGCCACACAGAGTGAAGGAATTAAGGATATACGCAAGATCGAGAGAATACAAAGGGCAGCAACGAAACCGGTTCCCAGCCTGGCAGATAAACCATGCGTGCACAGACTAAAAACAATGGATCTGTCAGCATTGAAAGATAGAAGAGAATGGGGGTGATTTGATTACAGTATTCAGGTCACTAAAAGGGATAGACCGCATTAATAGAAGAGATCTCTTGATAGGCTAGGAGGATTTTAAGAGGTCATGAGAACAAATTGAGAAAGACTAAATGTTTAAAGGATGTGAAAAAAATTCAGTTTTCCACACAGATGCTTAGATATTTGGAATAGCTTAGTAGATGATATAACCCAAGCTGGAACAATATATAATAACTGGAAAATAAGGATATTGGCCAAGTTGGAACTATACATGAATTGAAACCAGGTATGATAAACTGGAGTGCAGGAGACGGGACCCGACGAGGGTTGCTTTTTTCCTGTATATTACGAGTAAATAGAACGTGGTAAACACACTGACACGCATTCTTTATAACATCCGTGACTGATGGACGAGCAATCCTGAGTATAGCCGATAAACTTCTGGTACACCTTCCATCCTTCCTCACCGAAGTCACATGGATGTCTTGATGCCTGAAGACGACGGGAGCGAAAGATGGTAAATGCAAGAAAAGGACATCCATGGAATCCTCGGGACAACACAAAACCGATCTGGCATTGTCGTCAGCCTGACCCCGATGTCAGACAACGGGGTAGAAAGCACACGCAGTGGGTAACCCTTGATGGCGTCAAGCAACGCCAAGCGATCTAACGCGTGGAATCAACACGAGATTAAGCTCGTATACGGCAGTGGTCTGATCTCTGATTGGCTGCCGATATTCACCAATAGAAACGTGTTCTGTTTTTTAGTTTTGTTGACATGACTGACATGAAACGAGATCGCCCCTATCTTCACTGGTGCCATGATATTGTGTAGGCACGTCTGTAATTCTTCTCTTATAGTGTGCACACAAATATGTTCTTGTGTCTATATGTCTACAGCAGAAATTCTCAACCATGTGTAAATTTGCCCCCTGAGGTTAAAAAAAAAATCATATGGTAGATTGTAAGTACACCAAACCTAGATTTTTAGCTTTGAATCTGTAATGCGATATACCGTACCTGGCTGGTTATATTTCGTATTCATGACTTTTTGGTTAAAGTTTATTTAATGGATAACCTTAATTTCACATATATATATTTTTATTTTGCATTTCTGTGCCCTTATGATAGCTGTGCGTTTTCCGTACGGGGGTGTGCTGCAAGGGTAAATGGCTAAATGGATCAGTCTGAGAGATTCTACATTGAGCGAGCGAGTCCATTAGTTGTGGGTGCTCGCCTGCATCTCTACAAGTGTTGACTGTGGTCCCGATTCTACTAGGAGAGCAGTGAGTGCTTCTAAATCTACTCTATATATCACCTCTTTTTTGTGTGTGTATTTACTTATTTACATTTACCTTATCACAGTATACAGGAAAGGAACAACGCTTGTAGAGGTCCTGTCTTTTACTGGGTAACTGTCATACCTTGCTTCAAATTCGCCTAACCTAGTGGTACACTCGGGAACATGCTGATCTCGTATTTGCTTTTTGTGGGTTCGAATCCCGCACTCCTCTCCGATTCCAAGTAATGACTCATGTTTGCCCCAGCAGATGTAACAAATGGTTACGATAGGAATAAGTTATGTTGAATTTATATACAATGTAAGGCTCACCTAAGCTGTGAATACGAGACCAAAAAACTATGCGGTCCCTACAGGTCTGTAGAAGAAATCGTAGCCACATTGAAGACACGTATCTAGCACACATCAGAACCTTTATATTATGAAAAAAGGACGCACTGCTACCACCCATAAGCCCTGTCCTTTGTTGAGAGGCAGAATTTACATTTATCAGAATGGTTTTTTTTTTCCGTTCAGACTACCAAGAGAACCGAAATATTTTCTTTAATCCTACATAAAAACGATTTCCTTGTTCCTTTGAGGTGAAAGAGGGTTTTGTCGTCGACACAAGCCGTGCATAAACATGAGAAATTACCATCTGGGTTTTGGTATACAATAGGCAGAGTAATCGCGACTCTGTTATAGCAAAGAAACCCCCCTTCCACTCCCCCATCCCCTCACCTCCCTTAATTTAAACGAAACAGTCTTCTATTACGGAATGAAAATACAAATTAAGAATATGTCTATGTGTTGAAGAGATCAGTATCCCTTTCCTAGAACTCCAGAATTCAAGGGCTTGAACAAGGGTGATAAAGGCAAGGTCATCATATTAAGACAGCAGGGCAGAACTCGTAGTAATGGATTTAAATTTGAGAAATTTAGGTTTAAAAAGGAAAGCGGCAAGAACTGGTTTACCAACATTGGATAACGAATGAAATAGACTTAGTAACCATGTAGTGAGCGTTGAAACAATTGGTTGTTTTAAGAGAAGGTTAGATAACTTTATGGATGGGCATGACAAATGGTAAGGGACATGGAACTGGCTAGTGTAGGCCTTAGTTTCTTGTAGTCTCCTTTATTCTTATGTTCTTCTGTTCCGTTTGTTGTCGTCGAGTGCGCATTTCGTTAATTACATCGTGGTATTGACAAGC
This sequence comes from Oratosquilla oratoria, assembly GCF_046742065.1. Lineage (NCBI taxonomy): Eukaryota > Metazoa > Arthropoda > Malacostraca > Stomatopoda > Squillidae > Oratosquilla > Oratosquilla oratoria. The sequence goes on along the minus strand of NC_134782.1, from coordinate 69,259,183 downwards.
TGACTCATTCACAGCTCTCCCTTCACCCAACCTCGGCCATTGCCAGCATCTGGTGCACAACGACACAATGATGCAAGTTATAAAGTCGCCCTTTAGAGTCTAAATGTGGGGAAAATCAATACTCGGGGGAAAGGAGATTTCCTTAGCCATAAGGCAACAGATGCGGCGACATGCGACGCGAGTGGCGGGCGGGAGAAGCGGAGGAGAAACCACCGGGATGGCCTTATCGGATCATGTTAACTGACTACAGACTGGACGGAAATCGTCGATTCTTGTCCGTCAACACAATACTGATCGAGAACGTTTTGTAAAGTGTGCTACTCGCTTTCTTTCTTTCTTTCTTTTTTCTAAGCTATAGGAAGTTCAAACAAAAGCAATGCAAGACAAATTTACGGAGTGACGAAAGGAACAGTAGTAATTTTCTCCCTCGATTTCCCATGAGATTTTTAGCCGACTTACCCTAACCTAAACTACTGGAATACCCAACGCTTCTAAATACTAATAAATATATTGTTTTCCCGATTTCATGTTTTTTTTTATGAAATCCTATGTAAGGGTGGAAAGCAAAAAACTGATATAATACAGATGGGGTAGCAAAACGATGGTTCCTCTTCATGCAGGAGTTCTTCAAGAAGCCCCGGGTTCCTTTGGGGGTCAAGGTTCTTCTACCGGTGTTCCTCTAGAGGCCCGGGGTTTTTCTTGGGGCCCAGAGTTCCTTTAGGAGCCAGGGGTTCCTCTTGAGGCCCGGGGTTCCTCTGGAGACCCGGGGTTCCTCTAGGGGCCCGGGGTTCCTCTGGGGGCCCGGGGTTCCTCTGGGGGCCCGGGGTTCCTCTGGGGGCCCGGGGTTCCTCTGGGGGCCCGGGGTTCCTCTGGGGGCCCGGGGTTCCTCTGGGGGCCCGGGGTTCCTCTGGGGGTCCGAGGTTCCTCTGGGCGGCCCGGGGTTCCTCTGGGGGCCCGGGGTTTCTCTGGGGGCCCGAGGTTCCTCTGGGAGGCCCAGGGTTCCTCTGGAGGCCCGGGGTTCCTCTGGAGGGCCCGGGATTCCTCTGGAGGGCCCGGGGTTTCTCTAGGGGTCCCGGGGTTCCTGTGGGGGTCCGAGGGTCTTCTGGGAGTTCGTGGTTTTTCTGAGGGGTCCGGAGTTCCTGCAGAGACCCAGGGACAGTCTTGACACCCAGGGTTCATCTGGGATTCCGTGTTTCTCTGGGGCCTAGGGTTCCTGTAGAGGCCTAGGATTCGTCGTAAGACCCGGGGTTCCTCTAGAGGCTCGGGGTTCCTCTTGAGACCCGGGGATCCTCTGGGGGCCCAGTGTTCCTCTAGGGGCCCAGTGTTCCTCTGAGGGTCCGGTGTTCCTCTGGTAGCCCGGTGTTCCTCTGGTGGCCAGGATGTTCCTTTGTAGGCCCGGGGTTCCTTTGGGGACCCGAGGTTCCTCTGGAAGCCCGGGGTTACTCTGCTGGCCCGGGGATCCTCTGGGGTGCTCGGGATTCCTCTGGGGGTCCGGGGTACCTCTGGGTCCCGGGGTTCCTCTGGGGTGCTCGTGGTTCCTCTTGAGGTCCCCAGGTTCCTCTGAGGGGCCGAGTTTCCTCTGGGCGACCCGGGGTTCCTTTGGGGACCCGAGGTTCCTCTGGAGGAGCCGGGGTTTCTCTGGAGGGCCGGAGAACTTCTGGGGGCCCGAAATATATATATATATATATATATATATATATATATATATATATATATATATATATATATATATATATAGAGAGAGAGAGAGAGAGAGAGAGAGAGAGAGAGAGAGAGATTTTCCGATATGCCAGCCATTAGGGGGGAAGGGCTTGAAGTGAATTCGCCCTACGAAGAGGAGCCAGAGGAGGAACCTGAATTGGGATCTGTTGAGATACCTAATACAGATTATAACATTTCTGAAGAAGCCGCAACAACAATGATCATGCCAGATGACGACTACTTCATCGACGAATCGAATGAATCGATTCCTTTAAAAGTTTGTGAAAGAACTTTACAAGAAAAAAAAAAGAACTAAATAGGGGAAAAGAAAAAACAAAACAAAAAGGGAAAAGAACGAAAATAACGAGAACTTATAGAAAAGGAAGAATAATTACAGAAGGAAGTATCTTGGAAGTCATCAAGATTATGGCACCAAAAATGGTTGCCGAAGAAGACACTGAGAGTTTTCCAAAGAAGACGTATGTGTGAGATAGCCTTGAGTCTCGGGATTTCAGAAGCACCCCTTACGACGGCCTCCCCGCTGGAAGAGCGGCCGCTATCGTCATTTCTTGCCACAGGGGTCAGAGCCGGAGGCCTGGGCGTTCGTTCGCGGGCCCAGGCCGCGTCCACCCCCTCCCCCGCCCCCGACATAGCCGGGCCCTAGTCTGGAAAAAAAAAAAAAATAACAACTTAGGCTCCTGCTCCAGGCCTACCCTCTTCTCCGAGGTTAGTGTTAGGTCACACCTACACGCGAAAGGAACAGGTTGTGAAGTTCTACGTCGCCATTTACCCCCTTTCCTGTTGCCCTTTGCTATGGTGATCCTTCTACAGTAGCGGTTCTCAAACTACCGTACATGACGACGCCACCTTTTTTACTTCCAGCAGCCCCCACGCCTCCCACTTTTTTTGTTTTATTTATTTTTTACATGAAATTATATATATATTTTTTCATTTGTATCTTAGCACTTTGCTAACATAAAAGAAAACGGGTTGGGGTGACTGATAGTATTATATTTTGCGCGTATGTAGCGGCAGACACTTGTTTTTAGAATGATTTCATTATTCTTATTAAACAATAAAATTTGAGCCGATGACCTCTCGGTCCCCTCGAGTCCTCCTCACGCCTTCCTGTGGAGGGTTGCCTCCTAGTTTGGAAACCACAGCTCTACAGAATCAGGACATAACGGGGCCGACCCCGAGGCCCTGTTGACCGGAAAGGGACGAAACCAACGCGCCATATCGGCATACTATGTGATAACAGTTCTTAGGGGTGGGGAACTCCTGCGGAACATTGGCGTTCGTGCTGCTGCATATCAGGAACACATTCGCCGCCAGTTTTTATCCAGCTTTTTGTATCTTTACTCGTTGACCTTGCCAGCCCTTGTTTCATTTAGATGAGGGGAACCCAGCTCTCACAAGAGAAAGAGAAACGTAATTGGACCCGTCTTATCGTCCCCGGCAGGAACGCCCAGGAATATGATGATGTTGATGATGATGTTGACGAAAATGATGGTAATGGTGATGATAATAATGACGATGATGATGTTCACGATAATGATGGTAATGGTGATGATGATAATGATGATGATCTTGACGATAATGATGGTAATGGTGGTGGTGGTGATGATGATGATGATGATGATGATGATGATGATGTTGACGATAATGATGGTAATGGTGATGATGAAAATGATGATGATGATGGTGATGTTGACGATAATAATGGTAATGGTGATGAAAATGATGATGATGATGGTGATGATGATGATGATGATGATGATGATGGCGATGATGGTGATGATTACGAGGATGACCTTTCTTGGGCAAGACTGCTCCTCATGGGTTGATGTCAGAAATGTGGCATCAAAGCCACAGCTGCAAGAAAGCCCCTCCCCCCTTCCCCCCCTCCCGAAGTCACCCACCCCTTTGGATGACTCACAGTTCGGGAATTGTAAATATAGAGAGTATGGCAAAACCCTCGATACCCAGTTCCCTTGCTTCACCTCCACATCTCTCCTCTCTTTCTCCCTCTCTCGTTCCTCTATTTCTCTTCCGCTCCCGCCTTCCACCCCACCCCCACTCTCTCTTTCACTCTCCCTCTCTCCCCGTCTATCTGTCTGACCTTCTTTCTTCTTTCCCTATCGCTTTCCTCACGGAGAAGTACGTATGCGCACACTAAAGAACAACACATGCACACGCACACGCACACACATACACACACTAATTCAGCGATCCGTGTTCGAGTCCCGCCCGGGACTGAAAATTTCAGCATCGCTGCACTGTGAACCGGCATTCCAAATTTGATGGGCAAGGAGCTTTGTGTGTGTGTGTGTGCGCGTGTGTGTGAGTGTGTGTGTGTGCGTGTGTATGTGTGTGTGTGTGTGTGTGTGTGTGTGTGTGTTTGTGTGTGTGTGTGTGTGTGTGTGTGTGTGTGTGTGTGTGTGTGAGTGTGTGTGTGTGTGCGTGTGTGTGTGTGTGTGTGTGTGTGTGCGTGTGTGTGAGTGTGTGTGTGTGTGCGTGTGTGTGTGTGTGTGTGTGTGTGTGTGTGTGTGTGTGTGTGTGTGTGTGTGTGTGTGTGTGTGTGTGTGTGTGTGTGTGTGTGTGTGTTTGTATGTGTGTTTGTGTGTGTGTGTGTGTGTGTATGTGTGTATTTGCGTGCAAGCGAATGTGTGTGTATGTGTGTGCGCAAGTGTGTGTATGTGTGTAATTCACCCAGACCTTGGATCACGTGATGGACTCGTGATTGACGATTGTTGTCCTCCCGCATGAGAGCCCAGGTTTCACATATGGCCTGATCTGTGGGCACACACACACACACACACACACACACACACACACACACACACACACACACACACACACACACACACACAGTTGGTCGCCGTACAAAAGGGAGGAAGGAATCAGCTCCTGATGAGACATGGAAACTTCTATCTAGTTTCAGCAGACACGGGGTCTTGGAGGAAAAGGAACATGGTGGGGGTGTCCCTTTTTTTCTTTTCTTTTTTTGCGGTGGGGGGGGTGAAGTATCACTCCCGTCCAATTAACCGAAATGTTACAAAATGATTTAGTGCATCAAATAGTGCATTTAAGATAGTAGAGGAATGTAAATACATTATTTTTATAGGATGGGAAGAAGAGCATTTAGTAGCAAGAAAAGAACGAGAAATTAAATAAAAGCAGAAATAAAACACATTTTGCCAGGAGTGTTAGGCAATGAGAAAGGCAAATATAATTAAATTATCTAGGTCTGGCAGATATGTACAAGGAAGTACAGGGTCATTAGAAATAGAAATTTAAATGACAAACCGCGGTGATTAAAACAATTAATGAGACATTGAAACTAGCAAGTATAAACAAATTTAAGAACGGGCTAGATGGGATGTAAAAGAAGAAGAAAAGAAGCAAGAAAACTGGCAGACGAGGCCACGGAAAAAACGAGACGGGGAACAAACAGAAGAGGACAGTTTTATTGGAAAGCGAAAGGTCAGAAAATGAGTCAGTGGTTCTCAGGAAAAGGTTCAGAGAAGGAAAAGGAAACTGAAAAAAACACCAGCACAATGGACTGGCATTACAAAATTAGAGATAAATAAAGTACCATGTGCAATGTGCTTTACCAAGACCAAACCCAATGGAAATAGGTGGGTGAGGAAGACTTGGAGATGTAGTGATGATGGCAGTGAAACGAAAAGTATATGATGAAAAAAGGAGAAACAGGAGAGGGGATATGAGAATCATAACAAAGGTGCGTGGTAAAAGAAAGATCGCAATAGCATGAGTAAAAAAAGGAACGACTGCAACAGCACTGTAAGAGAGAGGCCAAACGCAGAGTATGGGATCCAATATATTTAACGTTTCGCCCAGCAGAGCTTCTTCAGAAATAACACAGTTGAGAAACATCTTATTCCTTATATAGCCCGAGCTTGCGGGGAGAAACAAACATAAAAATGGTGCACACACAATTTGCGTAAATTGTTTGTTACTTGGTTAGCAATTTTAATAACCAAGTAACAAGCAATTTACGCAAATTGTGTGTACACCATTTTTATGTTTGTTTCTCCCCGCAAGCTCGGGCTATATAAGGAGTAAGATGTTTCTTAACTGTGTTATTTCTGAAGAAGCCCTACTGGGCGAAACGTTAAATATATTGGATCCCATACTCTGCGTTTGGCCTCTCTCCTACATCGCAATAGCATTTATTTCTCCAAAAACAAAAACACGGAATGAACCAGAGTACAAAAAATTGTTGATGAATAGAACCTAACAACTGGAAAAGATTTAGGGAAAAAAAAAAATATATATATATATATATATATATATAACTGATGGGCGACTTCAACTGTGAAGAGGAGAAATGGGGAGTGTGTGAAACAGGTAGATGCGAGGAATCATAGGGTAATACCTTCTGGAATACAGCGACGAGTATTTCAATGATACAGTGGGCGAAGGAACCAACAAGACAAAGACATGGAGATAGCAGCCAGGCTTGATTTGATCTTAACCTATGAAATAGTGTCCGATAAGGCAAAGTAATCATGTGTTCCGTGAAATTACACTGGGAGTGGAGAAGATATAGAGGAAATACGCAGACAAGGAAGAGTGAATTATGCAAAAGCTAACTTGGCTGAACTGAGAAGTGAACTTCGAAGTAGACTGGAGAGCGTTCAATGAGACAAAGGAAACAGAAGAAATGGAAACATTTCCTGAAGATTGGAGGGCTGGAAAAGTGCGCGACAAGAATGAGTGGGAGAAGATATTACAAAAGGAGAACAAATTAGACAAAAAGAATAATACGAAAGAGCCAGAAATGAGGATATTACATGGATTAAAAGAGAAGAAAAAAAAGGTCTAATAGGTAAATGTAAATATAAATCTGAGTTGTGAATATAAATCCGATTTGCGAATGGTAACCTAATGTACTGAGGAAGAACATCCAAGTTAAAGGATGATATCTGGAATTAAAGGTGGTGGCACACTGGACTAGCATGCTACTTGCTTTTGATACTTCGTTTGAGTAGATACGACCTCGGTTACAATATTCTAAACTTCTGTGAAAATATCTTAACAATGTGTCTAACATCCGTATGGGTTTAACTTCTATTAATTCGTCATTCATCTTCTCATAATAATTTGATATTTGGAAATTTGAAAAACTTTTACAGAACGGATATTGAAAAAGGCTGTTCAGTAGTGTTGGTTGCTGCAGGTGTGTTGCCCCCAAGTCGCCGGAGAAATTTAGTTTGTTAGTTAGAAGAATGAAGTTATTACCGTTGTCATAAAAAAAAAATAGAGTGAATGGATAAACTGTCTGAATCGTTGCTTTCTCACTCTCGGCATCAACTCCAGGATGGAAGTCTAATCCAGGTGCACCGCTTGGAGGTGGTGAGACAGTAGTAGGTTTCGCTTCAACCTACTTTCGAATCCTGCTTTGAAATATTGTCTTCCTTTTCTTTGCGGATTCACAACAGGTAAGGTAATCCTAACCCCCACGAACTTCATTTAGTCATTTCAGCGTCACTGAATAAATATTTATAATACTAACGAAAAACAAAAATTTGGGGGAGAAGAAAGCAAACGCAAGGAAAATATTATATTAAATGTGATCCCGTACATCCTTGTCGAAATGAGGACTCGCATTCACGGGCAAATGGCACGCGACATGACGTCATGACAGGTTCGGTTCAGTTCGCGTCTCATCATTCTCAAGTTTCAGTCAGGAGATGACAGATAGAAATATACGAGGTCGATGAATTATGAGGCAGGACCAAGAAAGGAGTCTCAACTTTAAGTAATGAGGGAAATATGCAAACAAGTTCGAAATGGCGCTGGATAAAAACTGAAGAAGAGGAAGATGAATCGGGAAATACTAAAAAGGAACAGCATGAAAAGGATAACAAAACAAACTGAGTAATTTGAAATACGTGGGTAGATACAGGATATAATAGTGATAAGATTTAAGAGATACGAAGTCAGCCAGTAGACAACAGTAGAAACGGCGCGCTGGGAGATGGCCAGGGGACAGGAGAAGCGTTCGAGGGTGTCAAGGAAAAGGTAGCAGAGGTGATTCCGGCAGTCTCTAAAATCTGATATTTGGATTCATTGCGACTGCTGGATTTGATTGCTTGAAAGTCATCACTGCAACTAGTGGTCTGTTTCATAATACATACACACACACGTATATATATATATATATATATATATGTATATATATGCATGAGTGTGTTTGTGTATACAACAAAACCACATGACAGAAAACATGCATAGGTTGACGCGGCCCTAAGGATTTCTCATCGTCTTGTCTATTTTCGCACGAGGGGGCGAAGAGGGAGGGTTGCCATGTAAACGAAACGGTGTGGGTAAACCAGCTTGGGCTATGGGCCCTGATGTGGAAGTGCTGTGTCTTGCTACATTGTTCTAGACCCAGGGCAGTGGGCGAGGATCAGGGATGACCCTTGATCCACAACGAGCTAAGGTAAAAGGAAAGTGATTGACGGGTGAGAGTAGCCTTTGAGGGGATGGGTGCACGCCTTGGCTTGATAAATGAGGAGAAGCCTTTTGGCATACAAATAAATAGACAGAAGAGAGTTTAACGTCTTACGGAAGCTCAGCGACATACAGGTACATGCACACACCTACACATACACACACACACACACACACACAGAGAGAGAGAGAGAGAGAGAGAGAGAGAGAGAGAGAGAGAGAGAGAGAAAGAGAGAGAGAGAGAGAGACTGCAATATCCGGCTGACTTCCAAAATAAACAATTAAAACGGAAGAAGTAAGAAGATAGTTTCTGAAAAGTAAAATTGTCTGTGGAAAGTATTGCAAGAATCCTTAAGTTTCTTGGTCATCTTTGTCTTCCTGTTTTTCTTTTTCTGTAGTTTCGCTATTCAAAAAGAAATTGTCTTGGCTCATTGTGTTTATGTGTGGCTCATCGCAAATCCTGAAGAAAGACGTCCTCTCTGCGTCTTGCTTTAGTAGTTCGTTGTAGCCTCCGTCAAGTGACTTCCTTCAGCCAGAGGAAAAAACAGAACAAATAAAAGAAAACCTGAAACGAAAGTGTTAAAGAATGTTTCAATCCTTTCACTCGATTTTGCGATTCTAGTAGTTGACTCTAGCTGCAGCCAGGCGATTTTATTCATCTATGGATGAACCCTCCCCGGCGAAACGGTTAAGGAGATTGTTAGATTGAAGCTCATCACAGGTGCCTAGTCGGAACTGATACGAATTCAATCATCGCAGATGCTCGTAAGTCTTGCGTGTCTTGTACGTTACTATGTGTCCAATTTTGTCTGTAGTGTACTTAGAAACAACATTTTTACGTACATGTCTATAATAGTTATCCGCTTTATTATATTACATTCAATTCCAAAAGCAAAACTCTTTGTCGCCGTGATGCGTCGGCGTTTGGGCTTACTACCCCTAAGCTGCCCCCGTGGTCTTATCCATTTGTCCCTTGCGCTGGTGGGCTTAGCCTTTATACCTCAGAGGAATATTGTAACACAAGGCATTCGTTTACTCATAGTTCTTTAAGACTGTGCTATGAAGACGCGGTCGACAAACCCCCCGGTGCCCCACCACAAAGCTTTGTCTGGGTTTTCACAGAAATAGTCGGTTGAAAGAGACCATGCGTCGGGTAGTGAGGATCAAGTCACTTTCTTCGTATATTACCAAGTATCACCGTGATGATCACATCATCATATCATTACGGGAGACGAACCAGAGAGGAAAGTATTGGAGATGGCCGTGAGAGGAAGGAGTGTGGAGAGAAAGCGGATCAGGTGGAGGGGCGTTGTGAAGCGAGCCCTTTAGTCCCTTAGGTCTCATAGGAGTAGAGGGTAATGTACACGATAGTGTGGAAAAAACAAGATTCGAGAAAGATCAATTCTACAATAGTGTGGGAATAAGATCGTAGAAAGAGACCTTGGTGGCTTTAGGCCATGAAATTATGTTGCACGACAAAGTTTAGTTAGAAGAAAAAAATAAGTGTAGTTGTTTACATAGACAACACTCATTGGAAGTGAGAATTTTTTCCTTACTGAGTGAAAGTGTATGGCAATATATTCAAAACATATGACGATTCCATTCCAGAATATACGTAATACATGCACCATTTTCCGTTGAGATGACGCGCGTATTCGGTAAAATGCTTCAGTGATGCCACGAGAAACGAGCAAGACGAACCAAGTCTTTGTGGAACAAGACATCCTAAGCTCAGGTTTCTGTTTGATGACGCATGCCTCCCACTTCGACGACGCCTCATCCAAATGTCAACGCCTCTCGTGCTAGGGGAAATATGGCAATGCAAAAGAGAACATGAAGAAGGAGACGAGTGAAAATGAGAATGGAATCCAGGTCGTCTCGAGAAAATGAAGCATTTGGAAAGAGGAACTAATCAGAAACAGAAGTAATCAGAAGCGGAAGGGTTGGCCCCCCTGTCAAGCATAACCTCAAGATGATCATAGAAAACGCTGCTTACAGCAATGGAAGGGATAGACGATATGTGGATCATATATACTAATGTAAGGTATATGAAATGATTACGTCTTTTATATAATCTTCAAATTATCGTCTAGAAGAATTGCTTAAAAGATGCCGTGTTTTGAAAGCATATGTACTTTTCTTTGGCTTGCTTGAAGTCGAGCGGGCTTCTTCTGGTCCAATGCTTTTGGCTATTATGGATTACGAGTTGCTGTAGACGGTGTTCTTTGGTTCTGAGGTTAATTGACTGTACCCTAAAAATTAAATCACCTAGTGGTCACTGGCAACTCGCTGCAGCAACGGCGCTCTTGTTCATGACGGAAAATTCCACTCTTCTTAGAGAATCGAATCTGCAATTGCCTGCTCTGGTCCTGCAGTCATTACG
>NC_134782.1:69198616-69243616 GCF_046742065.1 Oratosquilla oratoria | reverse complement strand
AAAGAAGAACTACCTCTTGGTTGCTGCTTCATGAAGAGTTCTCCCTGTATGGTCAAACGAAGAATTAAACATGTAAAAAGGTCAACTGATTCCAGTAAAAGAGGAATTAAACTTTCTCTGTCCAGCACTATCATCATCATCTTCCGCTGGAACTGTATTTATATGCCTATCACCTCTTCATTGTTTTTAATGTATTTGACTTTTAAAATCAGTGTTGTATCTACGTGTATATTTCTGTAGATGCAGATGTTACTGGTGGATGTCTTAGACAACGCTCTTTTCTTGTATGAGATAACGTCACTATCAAAGAAGTATGGTTATTATTGAACCAGCAACGTTGAATGTTCGATATGCATTGGTAACATTTCTGTCCTTTTTAATCATTTCATTTAGAATTCCCATGGTATTTAATGATTGCTATAATTGTATCTTTTCTTTCAGTTCCTGTTTCATCATTACTGGTACTCCTCCAAGTGCCTGCATCAATCTTAATGTCAACACTATCATCAATTCTGTTCCTCTGAATGTGTGTGATGTTGATGACATTTGTTACTGAAGTCTTATAAACACCATCAATATTATCACCACCACTAGTTGTCCCCGAAGAAAGATGTAAAAAATTGTATAAACTCCATTAATGATCTGACTGAAGGCATTTGCCGTTTGTACTGTAGTGTAACATTAATTTCTCCAAATGGTATCGCTGATTTAAATAAGAGTCTTCTCCGAACCTATTCCTTATTAAGACGTAATCACATTGGGCTATTTTTTCTCCAACCTCCAATTCATCAGTGGTACCGCCTATCTCCAGCGCTTTTACCGCCGTAAAATCACCATGATAAACTATTTTGTTTTCTCAATAATATACATAGAATGTCATCTGATATGCTGGAGGAAATATTTTTCTCGCCAGCATATCTGATTCCTTCCCGAAAGCTGCGGGCTGCAAATCTGTTCCAACAGCTGAAGGAAAAATAGCCCAGTGTGATAACGCTTTCATGGAAGCGAGACCTTGACTTATCTTTTTGACACAAACATTTTCTTCTATCAGCTTCCGTTTTCTGCAGGTCGATTTTTATTTTATTTTATTTATCTATTCGCTTATTCATCTATTCATTCATTTATAATATATTTTTTTCCCTGAGGGCTGCAGACCTCCGTTTTCGGAACGGTCACCCACGAAAGTTGAACGAATGGAGTCGATTCACGGAAATGACAAGTCGACAGACAAGACTATCGCATCACCATGCCAGTACCGATGGACTAAAACATCGTATCGACGGAAAGAATTATCGCGGTGGCGGACAAATTTCGACAAATTATATATTCACACGATACGTACTTTTCTTTTAATGTGTTAAAGCCAAAACCTTTTACATAAGAGACACAGTATACCGCCTTCTTACTATAGTTCTAATGTTGGACATCGAGTAAACAACGTCACCATTTTTTGGGGGAATACGTTGTAATCGTTTACGGATTACATTTAAGGTGATGCCACAATAGACGAAAATTCAACTTGTGCATTGTAACGGATAGAATAACAGAATAACCTTCCCTATACATAGTTCATGGGAGTCTCGCTGGCCGAGCGAGTTAATGCGTCGCTACTTGAGGCGGAGGGAAGTCAGCTCAAGTCGTGCTCGGCAGCAAGCGAGCTCGTACCAAGGACATCATAATACATTAAGTGTTCTTCTTCAAAAAGTACGCCGCCAGAAGGCAATGTCCTCGCCTACTGTGAGTTTGACACTAAACTGAATCATATATTCCCTATGTTCATTGTCACCATCCCACCAGAAGTATTTCAAATGCAACGGAAGTATCGTTCATCTGATCAGCACAAAGGTTATTCTAAATGATAAACAAAACACTGGCAACGAAGTCGTTGCTCTTGGTGAGTTATACGGCAGAGGACACAACGAAAACGCTTACTACCACGTACAGGAAAGAGAGAGAGAGAGAGAGAGAGAGAGAGAGAGAGAGAGAGAGAGAGAGAGAGAGAGAGAGAGAGAGAGAGAGAGAGAGAGAGAGAGAGAGAGAGAGAGAGAGAGAAATATATAAACGAGTGGAAAAATGAAGGTTCTTCTGTGGTCTGGCATTGTTTACATCAGAGGGATTAGGGCCGCCAGTCAGCCTGGCTCGCTCTCCGACTCCCAATTAAAACTCCTCGTTTGCCGCTTCTCTCGCAACGACGGCTGGAAACAGACGAGATTGGAAGAAAAAAAAATCTAAACAGGTATCATCCATGGGCGTAGTGTTATGTGCCGCCATGGCGCGTTGAATCTCACACTAAAGCTTTTACTGCAGATACCAGTGACTTCCACTTGCCCCAGCAGTACGGGAACACAAAGAGGGCAAAGAAAACGGGGTTCGGCTGCAGCTATTGTCTTCTTTTTAGTGCTGTGCAACCAAGTAGTAAGCGCTGGAACAATGGGTTTTAAGAGAAGAGGAGATGACTTTACAGATAGGAATGACAGGTGGTATGGGACAAGGAACTGCCTAGTGTAGGCCTTATGGTCTCTTGCCGTACTATCCATTCTTATGTGTCACCTCGGAATCCCATGAGACACGGCACGGATTTCTTATTCCGGCACATCAGACGATTTCATTCAGTTTAGCAGAAAGAACCAGAGAGAAGAACGGGGGTGGGGGTGGGGGGATCAGATTCTTATGCTGCCCCCCCCTCAATGTCTGCCCGCCCTCATCAGCTGAATAAAACCGTCTGCAAATGTCTGCAAGCCGGTGGAGAGGTGTGCGTTTCATGTTGGTGCCAGATTGGAGAATCATCAAAGCAACCATCCAGGCGGCTTCAGACCAAGGTTGGTTGACTGCCTCGTCACACAGTCAGCTGCAGAAAAACAACAACAACAATAATCCGCGAGCCATGCACACTGGTATAAAGGCTGGTGGGCGAGTCATGCAGGCTGGAACAGGTTGAAGGTGGAGAGGAGTCATGCACAAGCCGCCTGGCTGCCTTGCCGGCTCAGCGCTGCCAGTTCCGAGTGGCGGGGCCAATCGATAGCAGTGCTTGCTGGACCGCGGCAATCACTCACTCACGCCTTATCGCCGCCCCGGGCTACCCTGCCGTGCTGGATGGGTAACTTGGACGAGCGCACGTGTACGCAGGCACATACATATATACATGTATGCATACACGTGTACACACACACACACATGCAATCGTGAACATACACAATCATTAATGCACGCGTACGAATACACGCGCGCGCATACACATACTCGCGTGTATACACACACTTCCATACACATACACACATGTACACATACAAGCATTCATGCACACACACACACACACACACGCATGTACACATACACTGTAAGAGGCTGGAAGAGAATAAGTAGAAATGAGTAGAACGAGGAGCAGATGACGAGTGTTATATTTTTATGATTTATATATTTACATAATACCGAAGGCGAGAAGGCGAGGAATTGCATAACCTCGCTCTCAGCCTGATGCTTATAAACAATCGCCGAGGACCCGATTTCATAGCTGCTGGATGATGTATATGTTTTGCTTTTTCCCTGACTACTTGTAACCCAAGTGGGTTATACAGAAACAGGAGACTGCTTAAGTAAACAATATTGCATATAGACTTGTAACAATGAATCTGATTGGAGAAAGGGTGAAGGAGAAAATCCAATTGGTTCACGAGTGTAAGACCACGCCATTTGGGGAGGATCTTAATATAAAGTGAAAGATCATTAGAGTAAAGAAATCACGAAGTCACTGCAAAACTTACCGAGGACCTAAATTACGGGTTCTCGGAGGATTCATAGAATGTACCTCAGAGTAGCACGTTTTATAAGAAGTAACTTAAGCAAAATACAGAAGGAAAAACTCTGCATTTAATTTATACTCGATTCAAGACTAATCACATATAGCAAACAGTGGGTAAAAAGGTCACAGGTGAAAACTTTAAGTGAAAGACGTACGAAACGGAGAAGCGGTCGAGGCACACACACACACACACGTTTGTACGCTACGCACACAATAAAAGGATTTGATATCAACATGGATGGATAATGAGAATAACCGATGAGAGACCAAGAGATTCCTTGCATTCAGATCCAGGCAAAATATATGATTAGAACCAGTAAATGATCCAGTTTGGTGCGCACGGGAGAGCCAGAAAATGACAATAAAAACATGCAAACCTTACAAAAAATATGAATTAAAAAGTAGATAGAATGAAAGATGAGGACAGGTAACCAATATAGCCAAAGTACACGCGTGGAGAGCAAACATCAATATGCTGTTTAGGTCTATGCCCTTGAATATACCCAAAATCCCTTTAGTACTCGCTGGCTGAGCGGGTTCCAGCGTCGCCACTCGCGGCGGAGGTCGAGGTAATGGCAGTTCGAACCCTGCCTTCACCGAGTTGGACCAAGAGCATGGTTCATTAAATTCCCCTGTAAGGGGCATCGTTCTAGCCCCCTGATAGGAGGAGTTCGCGACGTTCAACCGAATCATTCACTAATCCTTTTGTACATGAGAGCGGCAACCATTCTCGTGGGGCAGTGGTTAGTAGTGGCCGGGGAAACGCAACACAGTCACAACTTCGCGGCTTTCCAATCCTTCTCTGCAACGGCGAACATCGGAGGGGCAGTATACCAGTGCCACATATCAGCGCCTAATCAATTTGGTCTAGCTGATCGCGCTGATTACAGACTTCATTTACAACAACCAGAACCATGTCAATACACTCGATGCTTGGTACTTTTCATAGCAATTTATCAAGTAGGCTTGAGCCACTGCACGGTAATGTACAGAGGATGTACCATCCCCCAAAGGATAGTCCGATGGTCTTGCATTGGATCCTCAAGGGCACTTGCTTTTACCCAAGACCCACCCTGGAGTATGTATGTTGCAGTTGTATATTCCACACCTGAAGAAAGATTCGAAGAAGCTTGAAAAAGTCCAAAAAAGGATTGATATATCAAGAAATAGGTTGTAAAGTGCAAAAGACAACACTGAAAAAAAGAAGAGAAAGGGGAGATCCAATTGGTCAAGGGAAAACCGTTCGCAGACAAAGAGGCAAATATACCAACCGGATGAAGACACAAGCTGAAGCTACAGAAAGCTCTAAGTAATGCAGAACCAAGATATGCTTTTTAAGAAATGGGATTATTACAAAGAGACAGAAAGAAACAATACAAATGATGAGAAGGTAAATATGGTGAGAGGTAGATGGGTGAGGGCAAAATATAAGCGAATGAACGGATGAGTGAATGAATGAACTAACGAATGAAAGGATGTCTGGATGACTGACTGACTGACAGAATGAATGAATGAAAGGATGGATGATTGAATGGATGAATAAAAGAATGGATGAATAAGTGAATGGATAGATGAATGAATAAATCAGTGAATGAATTAAATAGAATAGGGGAACATTCATGAATCATCATACAAATATTTGAACCCGGGAGAAATGCGCGCGCGATCACAAGCAGGGACAAACAGGAAAGACAGGTGATACTGGTTCGCACGACACCTCACCGCTTGCATACTGAAAGTAAACACACACGCGCGCGCACACGCACACACACACACACATACACAGTGAAGCACGCGAGAATCCACACGAAGCCCCTCAACTCTTGACCCCCCAAAAGAATCGCGTCAAGTATGGATGGCTACGTGTGTGTCAGCTCTCCCTCCTTTCCCTTCCTCTCCACAGGCCGAACCGTGTAGACCAACGGTTTTCAAGCATGGCTCTACAGGTTGTTAGGGTTCTGTGGAGACTGAAAACTCAAATATTGCCTGACGATTTGATTCAATATCAAAGTAACTTCACGGAGGCAAAGAACAGCAATACATAAGCAAGGCTGAGAGCTTCTGGTGTAGACGTTACCTGGTGCGCAGTGCACACAGTTGGTCCAGTGTGTACGCCGACGCTTGCCTAGCAACCCTCAGCGCGCACTCGCCTTCGTCAGGGTTACAAAATATTTGCGACACCAATGTCCGCCAAAATGGTGTAGTGGTAGTTGGAAGCATCCAACAATCGTTCTTTCCCGCTTCGTGTGACGATGTAACCTCCCTCTCCCCACACACAAAAAATATATAAAATAAAATAAAGGAGTATATGCTGTACAAGACACTTTTCGGTGCACTGGCGTGGTCCATCATACAACCACAAAATGGATGATCAGTACATCTTGAACATACATGGCGAATAAAAAAAATGTTACTCGTTAGGTTCATTCCTGTAAAACTGAAAGTGATTTATGGCATTTACAATGACCGACAATAGACAAACGTATTTGCAATGTAAGAGGAAATACAATTAACAAGTAAATCTGAATAGAGCAGGGCGTAAAACAAGATTCTGTATCATAAACCGAACGTGTTCGCACCTGGTGAATGTTTATTCAGGAAAGTGGCACAGAAGAAAGATCTCGTACAGGTGGACATACAAAACACAACTGTATCTACATATCAAACTCAACAGGCAAGCACGCCTCACCTCTACACACTTGAAACAAGTCGAGTAGCGATTGAGTAATTTGTACTTGGAAAAAATACATTGTTCAAATCTAGACTCACTCTACCTGGTTTATTCTGCCAAACAATTACGTCATCGTGGCGAAGGAATTTACGCATTCCTCTCGACCAATAATATTTCTTCATTCACCGAGGTGATGTACCTTGACATCTGAGACGTATGTAAATCTTCAACAACCATGGTCACTTATATAAAGTCTGAACAAAGTTACGTAGCAACATTTTAATGTCCGAAAAAAGACGTAGATTTACACAGCACGAGTTCAAAGACATCAGAGCAGGGGTTCCCAAATAGGTCTAAATTATGCCCGTGAGGGTAATGTCGCCTTTGTCGGGAATGGCGACAGTCTATTGCTCACTTCAATTTTTTTTTAAGAAATACGAACACTCGACATTTAGATTTTTATGTAAAATACGTAAAGTTGTGTGGTGGATGTTAGGTAACACTTCTTGCATTCGTCTGAATGACGACAATGAAGAAAGAAATATCGACATTTAAGATGGGAACATAAAGTTTGCTAAGTTGTGTACAGCAGGTGTAACGACTGTTGGTGTCAAGTCGGTTTTCAGAGTGATGATTAAATTTCCTGAAGGTAATCTGAAACCTTGACAAAAAGACAATATATCTTCCGCCCAAAATGACTTACTTAACAACCATAGTTCTAATCACGTCTATGACGACGAAAGGAACAATATTTTCGATTATGTGGAGGTGGTGTGAGTCGATAACTGTAATATACAGGAAAAGAGTTGTACTCATGAAACCACGTTTCTATTTCTCCATGAAATCTAGATTTAAATTGTTCATGGATCTAGCTTGAACACTATTAGCGTCTGGGATATTTCAGGAATTAATGCATATATGTATATGTATATATATATATATATATATACATATATATATATACATATATATATATATATATATATATATATATATATATATATATATCTTGACATCCTTATGATACGAGTATTTAACTTATTCCCATGACCTTGCAAATCTCTCGTCCCAAATCATGGAATCTCCTCTGTTATTAGTTTTATTTGTTCCCTCTGATGCATTGAACACTTATATTAAATAATTTCTTATTCCCCTCTTCCAATGATGGTCCGACCTATGCTTTCAATATATTTCGTACCTTTTATCTGTAAAGCTCGGAGCCAATCTGGTTGTTGTTCTTTGTATTTTCTCAAGTTTGACTCATTGTAGGAGGAAAATGCAAAAGGAGGATCCCTAGTCCCCTCATTGCATCCCATTTAATCGCCTTCTACAGAAACACAGAAGCATGGCAACACACCTCTCCTTCCTTCCCCCCAGAGAACAGTAGTGAAAGAATATAACAATTCCTTTGTCAGTAGAGGTTTTCCTCTCTAACATAAGCAAACGATGTGTGGCTCCGGTCAGTAGGGGTGCCCGAAAAAACAGTCCCTAAAGTATTGACTGCATGTCAACATGCAGTCATTACCCCAGTGTTGGGGTGGAGGTAAATTGTAGGGTAAGGGAAGCAATTAGATATTAGAAGGGAATGAAAAGTGTTCCGTCCGCAAGGACTTTACAAAGAGATGATTGTGCCCACAACACTGCGCGAGTCAGAAAGGAAGTGCCTAAACGTGATTGAAATGAAGTGAGAAGGTTATGAAGATGAACAGATTGAGAAATGAGGAAGTGAGAGAGTAGGACTGGAATGAGAGATGGCGGATAAGAATTTATCAAATGCCAGTAACCACGAAACTTCATTTATATTATCAGAGCAGCAGGTCGGTAATGTGTCCTTGGGACATTTCAGTCTCCTTCTCCAAACACCCAAGTCCCCCAAAATCCACCCACCCCTGCGAAATATACGGTAAATATATATATATATATATATATATATATATATATATATATATATATATATATATATATATATATATATATATATATATATATATGCGACTTACATAGTGTGTCATCTGGACTCGAATGGGTGATTTCGTTCAATTCCGAAGGCTCCGTTTGCGAGCAGGCGGGATGGATGTCAGGACCTAATCCCGATCCAATTCAAGTATGTAATTAGGTAAATACACGCGCCTACACATAAATCGAACAAGTCTCGTTCTGTTGACCTGTGGGTCTCCTCTGCCTTATCTCTCCATCTTCTACTACCCCCCAATAGGAAACCCCACAATTGAAATCTCCAGTTGGTTCTTTGTCATTCTTATTGTCTCATTTTAGTCATCCGTGCCCCATTCTGTCCCACACCAATGCCCCTTCATCTCCCGCCCCCAGTTTTATTCTCAAAGGGCCGAAATTAATATTGCATGCATGGAAACAAACCTGCGAATCAGGAAAACGTGAGGTAAACAATCTTCTAAAATCATCCTATTCAAGACACCAATTTCGTATCAGTTTACATGACAAGCGTTTTCACGAACACACAAAGATCATAAGAATGGGGGAGACTGCAAGAGACCATAAAGCCGACACTAGCTAGTTCCATGTCCTTTACCACCTGTTATCCCTATCCATAAAGTTATTTAACCTTCTCTTAAAACAACCAAATGTTTCAGTTCCCAGTACATGGTTACTAAGGATATGCCAAATCACTTGGCATACCCTTGTCGTTCACACAGTCCTCATCCGTTTATTTTTCTTTTATTCAGAAACGAATTATTTGAAGGAAAAATATCATTGGGTCGTTTATAGTAAAACGACATTCAATGGGTAATTTGCTAGGGTTTTAAGCAATAAATGTCTTATTTCAAAATACTGACATCCTTTGAAACTCATGGAGAGAAATGATGTCTGGCAAAACAGATATTTGACAAAAAATATTCTCCTATGCTAAATCGGAATTTGAGACATTTGAAGGCGAAACCAGGGTCCCCCCCCCCCCGCAAGTGATCTTTTCCTTTCCAGCGCTTCACGATCTTCAAGTTTCTCTATCTTTAATGATTTATCTTATCTATTTATTTATTATTATTATTTTCCTTTATTTTTCGATTATTCATCTATTATCATTCATTACAAATTACCATTATTCATCAGTTAATTTATTATCATTATTTATTATCTATTTGTTTTATTATTTATCATTATCTATTTATTTGCCTATTTTACAATATTCTATTTTTTCGCATCCGACCAAAGCTGAACATAACCGACTGGCGTTAGGGAGGAAAAAAAAAAAAAAAAAAAAAGTGAGATCAGTTACCGAGTAGGAATGGGTTCATCCATGGGCAGGGCTATAAAAAAAATTTTGTATTTACATTTGATTACGAAAACAAAAAATACACACACACACACACCCGACCTCCATCGTTTTTTTCATATGATATCGAGGGTTAAAATTAAATTACAGTGTTGGATAATTAAAGTAGACTGATCCTTTTTATAGTAGTGACGTATATATACTCGTGTATGTATATACACACACAATTATATATACTTATATATATATATATATATATATATATATGTGTGTGTGTGTGTGTGTGTGTGTGTGTGTGTGTGTGTGTGTGTGTGTGTGTGTGTGTGTGTGTGTGTGTGTGTGTGTGTGTGTGTGTGTGTGCGTGCGTGCGCGCGCGCATTAGTATGTATGCGTGCGTACGCATACTCGTACATACCCGTTATGTAATATATATTTTTCCACCACACGTTTTAGAAGTAATGCAATATTCTTTTCAAGGAAAACGGACAATGCTGAAATATATAATTATGCATAATGAATTTTATTTCCTCATTTTACTGAAAGGGACTACACATTCATAACTGAAGTCAGTTTATCATTGGCGCGCGCAAAAAAAAAAAAAAAAAAAAGTTTGCTAATCAATCGGCATCGGCAAGAATCGGCCGTGTCATCGGCAATATTTTGCCGACGACGATTCAGATTCTCAAAAAATGCCGATTGATCGGCACATCTCTAAAAATGATAGTGAATTTTTTTTTTTCGCCTTTAAGCTTCACTTAAATCCAGATTTTTATGTTTATCCGGTCGCTTTCTTCTTCCTGTTGACGTGTGCATTCCGGAGAGACCAGCAAGTGGAGAGGTCACAGCAATGTCGTCATGAATCATCACGAGAGATCAAGAGAGGCAAGGTCATCAAATTAAGACAGCAGGGCAGGACTTGTTTTAATGGATTCAAACTGGACAAATTTAGGTTTAAGAAGGAAAGAGGCAAGAACTGGTTTACCAATAGAGTAGTTAACGAATGGAATAGATTTAGTAAACCATGTAGTGAGTGCTGAAATAACTGGTCGTTTTTTCATATAATGATATCGAGAAGAATTTATAGAAAGGATGACAGGTGGTTAAGGGACATGGAACTGCCACGTGTAGGCCTTATGGTCTCTTGCAGTCTTCTCCATTCTTATGTTCTTATGAAAGTAATACAAACTGGCAGAGTACAGCAAACTTCTGACGAAGAATATTTTATCTTTACCTCAAGACATCATCTGACTCGGATCTACAAAATAATAACCCATAGACATGTAGACTTTTTCTGTCTACACATTTCAAGGAACGGGGAAAAGTAAGCTCAAATGTAAAATGCTCATCTGGCACTTTGGAAAGAAAAAAGAATGAAGAGCATAAGAATCTGAAGTCACTTGGAAACGTGTCGACGTATAAAAGTTCCAGAACCTTCCAGTGGAAGGAAAGTGGGCAAGAGACGACAGCGCTCCACACGTACGCGATTGGCGAATTATATCTTTCGCGTATGGTGACGAGCGTTCGTTCGAAGGCTGGGAAAGCAGAACCCAATTCCAAAGCTCGTGACATTCTTATTTTCTTGACTTATTGTATCACAGCATATTGGCTCAATATCTTGATTTATTATATTTTTACTTATTATTGCTATTTCCTTTAGTACAATATAAATTACAAGTCGCATTTGGAACTCGGTATCATACAGAGAATGAGGATGGGGAATAAGACAAAGTTGTCGAATATTGGAATATGGCTGTACAGTAGATGCACGCAGTGACGACGACGACGACGACAACGACGACGACGAAGCTTATCGATCCTGCGGCCCAGAACGGTGGTCTTTCATTCATACGCAGCAGCTCACTCCCTGCATTATGCCTCCTCCTTCGCATCGCTGGTCGGAGCCCCGGCTACGGACCCGATTTCTGGAAGACTTTCGTCTTGTGGCCATCTGCGAGAAATCGGTCACGATGTTTGTAGAGCTGTGCAGGTCTTCGCCAAATCTATGCGTGTAGACAAAAGTTGTCTATGTCAAATGGGGCGAAGCTCGAGAGTGACGTCATGACGCTCTATCCGGACACGAAGTCTCAGAAGATTTGACGACGACGTGACGTCATGTCGACTACGACGGCATTTCCATCAAAATTAATATGGTTAGATTCTGTGTCCTCAATGCTTCACTTTTCGACTTTTTCGCATCGATTTTCGGTCATCGGTGTGTAACTTTGAATGTAATGAACAATTCTGTTACTTTGGCAAATGTTATTGTATTTCGGCGATGGCAGTTTACCAATGTTTCTGTCCTTGTAGAAATATCGTGACGAACTTTTATTGTCAATATTAACATCAGTAATGTTATCAATATGTTTTCAGTTCTATATATCAAAAATATTTCCTGAAAACATAGTTTGTGTATGTGTCGATGTAAATCTAATTAAAAAAATGTCTTCTTCCACGGCTCATATAAATTTAGTAAGAGTCTAAAAGATTGCTGCATCTGTAAACTGGAAAACTTGCACACAGCTCTGCTTAAACTACTGGTGTCTGAGCTTCAAAGCGATGCTGTAGGGTATCATATGGACCACCATTGTATATGGTATACACCCAGCGTGTTTCCACACACACACACATACATACACACACACACACACATATATATATATATACAGTATATATATATATATATATATATATATATATATAATATATATATGTATGTATAATTGTGTGTGTGTTTGTGTGTGCGATTTGAAAAAAGTCACTGGCGACAATGAGCTTGTACTGATTTTTTCCTTTTTTCTAATAACCCAATTTTTGGGAAGGTGTAAGTTGGTCGAGTAGAAGTCCAAAAGACATTTTGAACTATATAGTAATCTCTCTTAAACCCCCACACGTCGTGTAGCCGGACTTGGTCATCCTCTGAGAGAGAGAGAGAGAGAGAGAGAGAGAGAGAGAGAGAGAGAGAGAGAGAGAGAGAGAGAGAGAGAGAGAGAGAGAGAGAGAGAGAGCAGCCGACGTGACGTCATCACGCGTGACTCCGAATTCTAGGAACATCCAGGATTAATCATAGTGGGAATTCAAAAATATCCCCAAGTAGTATTTTACAGGTTCTAGAATCTGTGCATGAGAATCTAAAGTCTATTTGGGATAAAAAAAAAAATTAACAACGGGGTTGGATTCACAGTAATGGCTTCAAATTGGACAAATTCAGATTTAAGAAGAAGAAAGACCTGGTTTAACAATAGAGTGGTTAACGAATGGAATAGACTTAGTAACCATGATGTAGTGAGCGCTGAAACTACCGGTTGTTTAAAAAGAAGGTTAGATAACTTATGGTCTCTTGCAGTCTCATTCCTGTGTTCCTAATCTGACAACAAAAATAATTATTTCATTAGAACAACCGATTTAGACTTTCTGATTTTGTAAAAAATCAAATAGCTGTGGCTAGTGAAGAAAATTATTATTTTTATTATTATTATTATTATTATCATTATTATTACTATTATTATCATTATCTTTTTGTGAAAACTAGGATGAGAAAACAAACCAGTTTCGCTGAAACATTGTAAGAATAATTGAAACAAATAATACTAGACTTGGCGAATCTGGCAAAGAAAAATTCTTACAACAACAAAATTACAGATAAAAAAATAAATTAAGAAGAGTAAACAAATCAAACAAGACAGAGATATTGAAAAGAACTGGAAAAGAACGACATTAAAAAAAACAGACATTAGACATTGAAAAAGTATTGTGGAAGACCGCAACATCACCACAGAGAAGGAATTGCAACACTGGAAGCGGGTGAAACAATGGATAAAGATGCTAAAGTGTGTTTACAAAGGAGAGATACATTGAAAGGAAATGAATAAATTTCTAAAAGGGGGAGGATTGTGGGACATAAAAATGGAGGACAAAAACTTCTGAAGGCATTGGATCCAAAGGAGGCCACAGGGACTGACAAGATCCCAAATTAGAACAACTAGTACATAAGATGCATTTTTGTGTGTTCACTAAGAGAAGAGCGTGCAAAGCGAGTGGAAAATGGCTGGATGGTCGAAGGACATTGAAATAAAAATTTCTTGTTCAGGATGATTGAATCATGGGATAGTTTGGGGGAAGTAAAGTCAAATAGCATGGGACAATAAATGTTTAGAATTGAACATTGGGAAAGGCAGAGATGGTACCCTACGAGCACAGGGGGGGTGGGGGGGCGCCTGCGCTCTGCTTCCTCTGGGCCAAAGGTTCCCAGAATGCGGGACCCGGCTGAGCTCACGAGGAAACCCACGAATGGAGGTTCTTGTGACCCCCCAGGGACTTTGGGATCCCCTCGCTAGGAGGGATGGGGGGATGAGTAGCTCCCATAAGAATAATTCAGTCGCTCCTTAGGGGTTCGCCCGGCGGCTTCGGGGTCCTGCAAGGGTGCTTAGTTTGCTCTGTAACTCGCGGCAGGATGCCTCCTGTCTGGGAGATCCTTCCGAACGCTTGGTCGGGTGAGAGAGGGGAAAAGGATATGGCCTGCTGCGGGAGGAACAGCAGGATGTCGGAAGCTCTTTTCGAAGTGGCAGTAATCACCTTGGCTACGGCGAGAGCAAGAAAGGGTAGGAACAGAATGAGAAACTTAAAAAAGAATATTGGACAAGTAACAGCCACAAGAGGCAACCAAACAACTAGAGCAGGAGGAGAAGGGTTGTAAAAACGAAGAAGATAACAGCATCAGTTTTGATAACGAGAGGAGTAATAGTAACAGGACTAAACGGGGCAGAAGCCAGAGCAATAGCAATAACATCATCGTCAACAGTCGTCCACACCAGTGGGAGGAACTTCAGCGAATCATGAGAGTAACAGGAGAGGCAGAAAGTGGAGGCGTACCAGACAGGAGCGAGCGTGGTAAGGCTCTCCATTGTGGAGCCTGCCACTCGCCCACGCACTCCTAGTCGTTTTTCAGGTCGCCGTCCCCCCCCCTCCCCCGATTCCCGCTCCGCCCATTCCTGGGCTATTCTCTCACCGCTTGATGTCACTCCTCTTCGGCAAACTCTGTTTTGTCGAACCCGTCCATGTGCCTTTTCTCTTTTCTTTTCTTTTCCTTTCCTCTTCTTTTTTCATCTTCCACCTTCCCTTTGCTCTTTCGAAGTTGTTCCCCGTATGAGACTTTTTGTGATTCGTTGACCGAAACCAGCCCTTCTTTCTTTTTTTCCCATCTTGTCTGACACCTTCTCCTTTGATTGATCATCGGCCACAGTGCATTTTCTTCAATTTTTTAGCGTGTCACGATTTCTTTTCAGTTGCACCATATTCTTTGTTTTAAAAGACTTTACCCTGTAGTTCTTCATCATTAAACACTCGTTAAATCGTTTCTGTTATGTAGTTCCCGCCGTCAACTGAATAAAATTACTTGGCGGCAGACAGAATAAATATTCAACTCGATTAATTTCTCAGTTATGGAGCTTTCCCTCCTCCATGACCTCTCCCTTTCAGCTATGCTATCAACTCTCTCTTGTGATTCGCCCCTTTTGGGATCCTATAGGGCGTTTCCACTGCTTGTTTTTTTCGCTTCTTTGCTTTTTCACTTTTTTCTGAAACTGGTTTGCTTGCATTGTCCTTCCAATTCCTCTTTCTTGTTCTTTGCCATCTTTCAGTTCAGATTTCTCCTTTTTTTGTTGGTGTTGTTGCTTCTCTTTTAACCCCTTTACTGCGGCGACGCCTTCTGACAATTTTGTCTTCTAGGTTATTGGCGTTAGACGATTCTGTTCAGGAAAGGCGCCGGGGGCTGGCTCGATCTGCCGTGAACCGGTTTTGTCTGGATTTTGAAAAGGCAAAAATCTGTAACGGTTGTCAACAAACCAGGAAAGGAGTCAATGGTCTTATAGCAAAAAATCTGGCCATTTTAACTTATAAGAACATAAGAATGGAGAAGACTGCAAGAGACCATAAGGCCTATACGTCTCAGTTCCATGTTCCTTACAACCCGTCATCCCTTTCCATAAAGTTATCTCATCTCATCTTGAAAGAACCAATTGTTTCAGCGTTCGCCACATGGTTACTAACTCTATCCCATTCGTTAACCACTCTCTGGTTAAAACCAGTTCTTGGTTATTTCCTTTTCAAACCTCTTAGTCACCCCCAGCCTCTTTCAAACTCTGTGCCTCTATATATCTATCTCCCTCTTTTTCTAGAGACTTCCCTATTCTTAAAAACTACTTCCCTATATTTGTCGTCTTCTTTCTTGTCTCCTTTTCGATGTTATTAAATCAAGTTGTCTAATATTGCTCTACTCTCTCTCTCTCTCTCTCTCTCATTCCTTCCCCTTTGTCTTCAGTCCCGTTGGTCAGTCAACTCCGTCTTCCCCTCACGCGGTCTTCCTAACCGTTTTCTTAACTGTTGATCTTTGAAGTCGCCTTTGTTTGGTCGAGTTCTTCTTGAGTCATCGGCCTCCACTTTCCCCGACCTATGTTTGTCTTCTCTTTCCTTCCTTTCTCCCTCCCTCCATCCCTTTCTTCCTTCCTCCCTCCCTCCATTCTTTCCTTCCTCCCTCCCTCCATTTCCTCCTTTTTTCCTTCATCCCTTTATTCCTTTCTCCCTTCTTTCCTTCTATCCTTCCTCCCTCCCTCCATTTCATCCTTCCTCCAGTCCTTCCTTCTTTCCTTTCTTCCTTCCTTTCTTCACTCCTCCCATTGGTGCCTTCAGACAAAACACACACACACACACACACACACACACACACACACACAGAAACATACAGTCCAACACCTTCCTACAACATGCACACCTTACCCTTGCATTAAAACAACCTTTCTTGTAGAAGAGAATGCTCCAACTATCTTAGGTTCATCCCTGTGTGTGTGTGTGTGTGTGTGTGTGTGTGTGTGTGTGTGTGTGTGTGTGTGTGTGTGTGTGTGTGTGTGTGTGTGTGTGTGTGTGTGTGTGTTTGTGTGTTTGTGTAGAGGTGTGGAACTGCCCCAGAGCACAGTGGGACAGGCTGTAATAAACTAACTTCACTTTAGTTGTTGGTCGACTTGCTTTGTATTGCTTCCCCTTCCCTTGTGTGTACTCTTCTCTCTCTCTCTCTCCTCCCGCCTCTGTCTCTCTCCCAGTCCGTTTCTAGCCATCTCGTCTTTGTCTCTCTCTAGCCCAGCGTCACATTCTATACATAGAATTTCTGTTGCCCTTTTTTGTGGCCATCCCCAATTTCGCTTGGGGGTGGGGGATTTGTGAAATTTCCTCGTCTTTGTTCACTCTGTTTCGAATGCAGTCCAACTTCATATCGACAACAACTCCGCCATCTTTGTTTTGGGTTCTCGCGTCCTCTCTCCTCACCCCATCTCTCCTCTCATCTCCCCTCCCCTCATCTTCCCTCCTCTCCTCTTCTCTCCTCACTCATCCTCTCCTCTCCTCATCCCTCCTCTCTTCTCTCCTCGCACATCCTCTCCTATCCTCTCCTCTCCTCACCCCCTCCTTCCTCTTATCTCCTCTCCCAGCCTCTCCTCCCCCTCCTTTCATCTCCCCTCGTCTCCTCACCCCACCCCTCCTCTCACCTCCCCTCCTTTCCTCCCCGGGCGCCACTCGTGGAAAGCGTTTGTCCCCCCTATCTGGGACGCTTTCTGTGCCGATCGATTCCACACCGGCGACGGACGAGGAGGACCTTGAAGGCCTTTGACTAATCAAATGTCCCTTTCAGTTTCGGTCGGATGGCCGGCGCACCTACGGCGTCCGCGTTTTGTTTACCTCCACGTTCGATCCATCTGGTCTTCGAGTCCACGTCTTTATTTAGCTGGTTTCTTTTCTCATCAGAGCTGGTTTGTGGCAAAGAGTTGACTGATTTGGTCGATTGGTAGACTGAATGATTGATGGAGTGATTTAATAAATTGTTGACTAAGTGATTGATTGATGACTGACTGAATGGTTGATTGATGATTAAATGATTGAATGACTGATTGATGATTGAATGAGTGATTAATCGATTTATTGATGCATTGATTGGTTGACTGATTGATGGAGTAATTGATTTGTTTGTTTATTCATTCATTTATATATCTATTTATTCCTTCATTCGTTTATTCATTTTTTTCATGACGACGTTGACAGGCGTTTCTCTCGTTTTAAACAAAAGAAGTTCCCTCGAGATTTTTGCAGACCTGTCGCAGGCGACTCCAGATCCAGGTCGTTGCTGACCGCTCACACAAAAGAAGAATGACAGAGATTAATTGCCCAATTAAATATTTCGTGCACGTGCATGCACACTAGAAATAGCAGAGGGTGACTAGTTGTAAAAATAATGATCGAATTCTCTCTGTGTCTCTCTGTTTGTCTTCCTCTCTGTCTGTCTATCGATCCATATATCTATATCTCTGTCTCTATTTGTCTGTCTATCGATCCATCTACCTATATCTCTTTATCCCTCTCACTCTCTCCCCTTTCTCTCTCTCTCTCCCTCTGTCTATCGATCCATCTACTGTATCTATATCTCTCTATCCCTCTCACTCTCTCCCCTTTCTCTCTAGCCCTCTCACTTTCTCCCCTTTCTCTCTCTCTATCTACCTCTTCTTCCCTCTTTCTTTCACAGAAGTGTAGGTCAACTGAGAAGATTTTCAAAGATAAGATAAAAAAGGCCTATCAAAATATCGGTAGCAGACGAACTTTTCCTTCGCCGATCTTCGGTTGTTCTAGTAACGCTCTATCGGCAGTGACGTCAATCTTGTTGTTTACAATCTGATGCATGCCATGTGCGTGCACTACAAAATGTCGTGCTGTGCTGTCAACTTGATCAGTGATCTGTCATATTTCGTGTGTTAGCAAGGTTTTATCAAGTACTTACTTCGAAAATGGTTTATTGTGTTGCCGAAAATTGCAACAGTGATTCGACGAAACTTTCTGCTGCGGATGGAATTAATTTTCATTTTCCAAAAGATCCTGTTCGCAAAAATGACTGGATCATTCGGTGCAGATGGCACGGGTCATGGAAACCTGGACTGAAAGCGAAACTGTTCGAAAAATTTCGAGAAAAAAAAAACACAGTACACTCGGGACCCTGGCCTTGCCGTGTCACTAGGAATTAGCATGGAACCCATTCTAAAAGAAGATGCAACACCGACAATTTTTGTCATCGACGAGACCCCAGGTTCGGCAAGCAAACGCCGTCGAAAGAGCACTGCTGTTGAAGAAAGACAACGCCGGGGGGTAGGTGTATCAGTCTGTATCATGTGTATAGGTAGGCCTGTGTTATCTACGCTGTCACTGACAATCGTTAACAAGCGTGGTTCGGTTTGACTAACGTTTTTTGGGCGTTGCTCATTTCAGCCTATGAAATCCACCTCAGTTGCAACTCAAGCGTTTGTACCACCAAGTCCGAAGTTTCACAAACCTGTACAGGTTTCCATAAGGCCAGGAGCGGTGAACAGGACACAAATGAACAGAGCCATGATCAAGCATATCTTTGTCCGAATGGTTGCCCAGTTTGGTTGAAGGAGGTGGCGTCAATCCAGACTGAACCTGTCACAGATGTCTCTGCGTGCCTACCCGAGGCAGTTGCCTTATCTTGGCCAAAGTGGGACAAGACAAACCCTTGGGTCTTGGGTGTAGAAGTAGTGAGGAGGATCCAGTGGTGTACGACATGGTGGATAACATGATGGACACCGATCCTGATTGGGAACCAGGCATGCCAGATACTGGGCACATGGACTTTGATAAACCTGACATGTAGGTTTGGACTATCATTTTGAGTCTTTTAAACAAACTAAAACAAGGATAGCTAGTAAAACACAAGGATAGTTAGTAAAACACATAAATTCCTCCTTGCATGAACAAATTAAGTATCCATGCACTGTGGGCGTGGTCATCTTGGTGGTCGTGAGGATGTTTTTTCAACAAAATTGAATTAAAAACAGCCCTGCTGGGCATGCTGGGGCCTGGCAGATAGGGCCAGGCCCATCAACGTATGCTAGGTATTTGGCCTACCATTTCATGCCTTCAGACCTTCATCCACATGTCTGATGACAAACCAACGAAATGATGTGTCTTATCTGGTGTGGTGTGTGGTTGATGGTGTGCATTTATGTATGTAAAGCGCGCATGCAGTAATGCAATCCGATGAACTCACCAGTCTTTATTTCCCGCAGCTCTGGGCGATCCTCTGAGGATTTTTTGCTCTCGACATGATTTTCGTCAGTTGAGTTTTGTTTGGATATCCGAATTGGTTTGTACATGTATCCTTGTACCATACCAACACTGAAACACGAAAGGGCATCCAAATCCGATAAATCTTCTTCATTCGATGTGAAGTTACTTTCGTATTGCGTGCCGGCCATGTTCAAGAACGTATGCCCTAGCAGTGGAATATGTAACTACGGCATTGAAAAGTTCGTCTGCTATCAGGTACTTTAAAGATCATGCTATTTGGATAAAATCAAGATTATACAGTAAAATGCTAGAAACGTGCATCTTAGTGTTTAAACTTCCAAGTTATATTTTCATACATAAAATAACAAAAAATAAATAAATACAAAACCTTCTTAGTTGACCTTTAAGAAGTACGAATGCAGCATCGTTAGGAGGAGGTCATCCTTAGCTTTGTCATGTCCGAGGCCAAGTTCTCCCGTCCGTTTCTGCGAGAAAGAGTGAGATCTGACGAGACGTTGCCGCCCCACGCGCAGGGGGCGGAGCTTAGAGTGACGTCATGTCGCCTAGTTTATTCAGACTCTGGGGATACTTGGGCTTTGTAGGCTGGCTTGCGGCGCCCCCACGGCCTGTCCTCGACCTTGTGAGAACGGGTCAAGGCGTAGGCGTTGGTTCAACCTACGACCTCGAGAAGTATCTGAAGTGGTAGGCTGAAACTGCTTTGGAGCACAGTGTTCTGAAAACCATCCCATGGCTTTACCCAGAACGGAGTGAAAGGGTCATTTGGTTTTATCAATGTACACGCACATTTCTCAGTGGCTTTTTTACGCATTATTATTTGTTCTCAATGTACAACATATTGTGCTAAATTTCAAGCATTTAGGGGGCCAACGTCTACCATTTTTCTTTGCTTTGATTTTTTTTTCCATAAAAGGGCAAGCCGTCATCAACTCTATCTCGATCTAGAGAAACATGAATGAGGCAGTAAAGGGTGAGGGCAGATGTCATAGATGACTGGCAGTCGTTGGAATGAAACCCGAGACCATAAAATTCTCTCTTTTTGGATCCCTCCCCTCCCCCCAAGTTGGTTAATTTTGAAAAGTCTGTTTCTTTGTGATTATTGAGAGACATCTGCTTGTACTCAACAAAGACCAAAGAACAGAGAGTCTCCCTCCATGCCTGAAGGGGATCAATTTCTCCAAGAGTCTCATTACTAGGGAAAGGGAGAGAGAGAGAGAGAGAGAGAGAGAGAGAGAGAGAGAGAGAGAGAGAGAGAGAGAGAGAGAGAGAGAGAGAGAGAGAGAGAGAAATAGAGAGACGGAGGGGGGAAGGGGAGGAGGGAAGGAGGTAAAGAGGAGAGGAAGGGAGAAAGAGAGGAGGGAGGAAGTGAGAAGGAGGGAGAGAGGAAAAGAAGGAGAGATAGAGGGAAGGAGAGAGGAGAGGGAGGGAGAGAGAGATGGACGGATGGATGGAGGCAGAGAAATGTGTCTATTTTAATGCTTTTTGTTTCTCGTGTCGGCCCCGCTATGCCTCCTCTTCGGACGCCTGGAGGAAGTTCCTGCCTCCGCCACAAGGAAGAGACTCAAGGAGAGTAAAGAAGGTGGGAAGCCCTTCCAAAGGCCTCAGGAGGAAGGAGCAGCTGGCCTACGCGGGAGGGCGGAGGGCGGAAGATCCGGCAGAGCCAGTGCCACCGCATGGAAAGAAGGGAGTCTAGCTAGGGGCCGTATCGAGGCTGAAAAAGGACTGTCCCGCAGGAGGCGGAGAAGAAAACAAGGAATATCCTGTAAGGAAAAACATGACGTGTGTGTGTGTGTGTGTATTGTTATCTACAGAGAATATGATGAAATCTGAAGACAGGCCAGAATTTCAACAATATGGTATCGTACGCACGTATAGAATTTTGACTGACACAATATACCTTCAGAATCCCACCTTGCTTTGAGAGATGTACCATTCCACTTTCCGAGGAAGATTTTATTACTACTTACTGTGCTGCTTCTGCATCAAACAAATTAAACTAAATAACGTACTAGAATAACAAATTCAAATCGAAAGAGTTTATCTGCTTAATTATTTTCCAATGATTTTATATTTTCTTCACTAACCATAAACTTCCTACACCTACACAATTCTTTTTTATTACAAACATCACATAATATATATATAGCACCATTTCAACTGTCCGGACTCGTTGCTTCAGAGTAAAGCGTTATGACGTCACATCTCGTACGCTGCGCACTAAAAATATATCATATCAGAAAGTTGTGTAGACATAGTGTTCCTACATATATGTCTCACGTAACTGGGTAATGAAACCCGAGCTTCACATTAATCACACATTATCGCTCTACTTCTGTTAGCTATCAGAGTACAAACTGCCGCGCTCTTAGTGCGAAGCAAAAAGCTTGCCTTGGTCAAGCAAGGTCAGCAAATTCCTTTGTAGGTTGCCATAGTTTGCCCAAGTCAAGTGACGCCCCTTGCAACATAACAATCAACATCATAATCATTATATTAGAAATAGTACATTATTAGTTGCATATATGGTTGTTGTGTAGGTGTATATATGGTTAAAGATGTGTGTAGGTAGGAGGAGGGGAGCGTATGGATATTCCGAAGTTGTTTTGTGGAGATGTCTGGCACCTCAGAGGTCTGTATCACGTCATGCCACGTTTGCAATTGCAGCACTGATAAGACAACACCTCGTCCAACTCTCAGATGTAGGACTGGTGTGTAGGATAGGTGTTGTAATTTACATAAGATACGTCATGGATATACGAGTATAATGGATACAGCCGCAGAAAACTAACTTTCGCTCATTAGTATACCGGTCCACCTCGGATAATGCTATACATTTTTTCCTTTCATCAATTAATTATCAAAGTGGGAGGTGAGCCAGCTGTTGTTTGCGGACGACACTGCGCTTGTGGCAGGATCGGAGGAGGGATTGAGGAAGCTGGTGACAGAGTTTGGGAGAGTGTGTGATAGAAGAAAGCTGAAGATAAATGTGGGTAAAAGTAAGGTGATGAGATGTACAAGGGGTGAAAGTGGCAGTAATCTGGAAGTGAGCATTAAGGGAGAGCAACTGGATGAAATGGATAGTTTTAGATATTTGGGTGCAAATGTGGCAGGAAAGGGTGGAGTGAAGGTGGAGGTAGAATGTAGATTGAGAGAAGCGAGTAAATGCCTTGGTGGTTTAAAAAGTGTAATGAGGAATAGGAATCTGGGAATGGATGCTAAGACTGTATGAAGGAGTGATTGTGCCAACAGCACTGTATGGAGCAGAAACATGGAACATGAGAGAGGAAGAGAGAAGGAACTTGAATGTGTTTGAGATGAAGTGTCTGAGAAGTATGATGGGGGTTACTAGGCTAGATAGAGTGAGAAATGAGGAAGTGAGGAGGAGAACAGGGGTGGAAAGGGAGCTGGGAGATAGGGTGGATGAAAGAGTATTAGGATGGTTTGGACACATGGAAAGAATGAGTGAAGAAAGACTAGTAAAGGAGGTATGGAAGGCAGATGTGGAGGAAGTGAACATGAGGGGACGTCCTAGAATGAGATGGATGGATGGGGTGAAGGGGGCTTTGGGGAAGAGGGGAATGTCTGTTGAGGAAGGACGGGAGAGGACAGAAGATAGGGGTGAATGGAGAATGGTTGTATATGGAAAATGTTGTGATGCATGAGGTGGATTGGACGGGGGAATGGGGGTGAGGTAGTGTGTGTGAGCAAAAATTTTGACGCAGCCCGAAGGGATTTCTCCCCGTCCTCTCCTTTATATGGGGGGACGGAGAGGGGGGGGGGGCGATTTAATGAAGCGGCCTTGCTGTGGATGTGCTGTGTCCTGCGACACTGCTTCTGACCCAGGGCAGTGGACAGGGTGCAGGGATGACCCGTCATCTAGGAGGTGCTAAGATGGGAGGGAGGGTGGAGGGGTGTGGAGTGTTTTCGGGGATGAAATGGGTGGGAATGTTTTTGTGCCTTGTCCTTTTTGGCTACCCCCCTGGTAAGGGAAAAAAAAAGCCTTGGTATATGTATGTGTATGTATCAATTATCAAAGATAAGTAATATTGTTACAAATGTGCGCTCGAGAATCTGTGAGGATATTAAGTCTGGTTTGTCGTCACTTGCAATCCATATATATATATACATATATATATATATATATATATATATATATATATATATATATATATATATATATATATATATATATTATATATATACACACACACATATATAGTATATATGTATACATATGTAGCATATATATATATACACACACATATATAGTATATATGTATACATATGTAGCACATAAAGTATATATATATATTATATATATATATTATATATATATGTATGTATATATATAAATACATATATATACATATATGTATATATATATATATATATATATATATATATAAAGAGAGAGAGAGAGATGTTGACAGGTTGACGTATGTGGAGTAGGAAACACAGGAGTCTTAGTCTTGAGTTTATTCCTGACTAGTTTTGCAGGTATGCTTTTTCATTCCTTTGAAAAGGCATACCTGTGAAACTAGTCAGGAATAAACTCAAGACAACTCCTGTGTTTCCTAGTCCACTTACGTCATATATATATATATATATATATATATATATGTATATATATATATATGTATATATATATATATGTATATATATATATGTATATATATATATATGTATATATATATATATGTATATATATATATATATATATATATATATATATATATATATATATAATATTAGAAACGATGAAATAAGAGAAATGATTGTAGTAACATCAATTAGAAGCAAAATAGAAAAGGCACAGCTCAAGTGGCTTGGGCACGTGGAGAGAATGGATGAAGAGAGAATTGCAAAGAAAAGATGGAACTGGAGACCAGAAGGTAGCAGATCTAGAGGTAGACCGAAGAAAAGATGGAAAGATGGAGTTGAAGAAATCCTAGAGGAAAATGGATTAGGAAAAATAGAGGATTTGAGGGAAGAAGAAAGCTTTGAAAGGACAATCTAGAGAAGTGCGCTGGCCCGACTGACAGGTTGAAAGCCTACCTGGAGCAGAATATATATATATTGATTTTCGCCAAGAAAATCGCTTATTACGTTGATGTGTTATAATTTACAGTATTATTAATTAATTTTCTATTGCTATATCGCGTGGGTGTGCACAACTAAAAATTTACCATATTACTATTAAATAACTGATTTGAGGTACTTCCTTGGTTGCACTGGGTAAATATGACATCAAGATAGATAAATATACAGGATAAATAAATACGTAAGCTAATAAATAAATGTCTATATAAAGGAAATGGGTGGGGAGGTTTGAGGACCGGGGGATTTTGGGTGGCCAATTACGTCGCTACGTGACCTAGCCTAACCACTCAGTGGTCCCCACTACCTGGGCTATCTGGTGGGCCAAAGCCAAGATCGCAGAGCTTATACATTTGTTACATTCTAGTCCTAAATCAACCTAATATCACTTTGTGCTACATAGCTCGTCCACAGCAAACAACCTAGGAAAGATCTTAGAGCTTACTTTAGGTCTGGCGTGGAAGTATTTGCAAATCTGGTTAGTGCAGCTGAATCTTGTTCTTAGGGGGGTCCATTTATTAAACCGGTGATGGATGTGGGTTTTGGGAACTAGGTGGTACACGCTTGAAGGCTGCACACCCGACATGTCTCAAAAACCTTAATAAATTATGTCTCCATGAAACATAAATAATAATTTGCGAATCGGGTCGTACGACGTACTATCGCTTCCCTCCAACCCCCAAGCCACTTCCATCACTGGCTGAAGTTCTGAACTAAACACTTTAACACAAAAATATTTGCTGTCATCACACGATTGGCACAAAATAACTTTGGTAAGGACATCATAGTCCCTTTCAAAGCACTCGTAGCACCAGTTCCACACATAAGAAAAGAAAAATCACAAATCTTTAAACTTAGTAATCACACTCAGCACAAGCAATTCAGAACTGAGCTGCCACACGTCAGATTTTGTTTTCGTTGTGTAGGAAAGCCCGTAAATGTAGCTATCAAGAGACAATGTAGGTGTATAACGAAAGTCAATATTATTTTCTTTAATGATACAAGAAAAATATGACTGACTTGTTTTCCTATATTTTCTTAGAAGTTTGTACATGCCTCTCCGCCAGATGTCAGCTGTAGAGTCCGCGAACAAGTAAACAAGAGGTAGTTGTCGCTGTACAACGAAATTTAAAGGTCAGATATCAACAGATATACCATTCGCAAAAAAATCATCGTATTGCTCGAAAAAGTACTTTTTAAAAGCATACAAATAAAGTTTTTACCTATTACAGAAGAATTTATTCAGAAAATTCACTTTTAATTGCGCCTCGCATACCACTTTTCCGAAGTCTAGTTATTCAGAATAACAATATTGTTTGTTTGGCAACTGTGACGTCACGAACGCGGAATTCCCCGAACCTTTCCCGAAGCGCACGGGCGGAATGTTTCGAATAGCAGACGACGCAGTGAAATGAAGACAAAACTGTTTTTTTGCCAAATTTGATAAGATGTAGATGGTGGAATTATATAGAATACTGTCAGTATGTTTTCTTATGTACATTAAACTGTAAATACAAAAAGTTATTGAAGTCTTGATATCTGAACTTTAAATATCAGATATCAAGACTTCAATAACTTTTTGTACACACACACACACACACACACACACACACACACACACACACACACACACACACGCGCGCGCGCCTTATGCACGCGCGCACGCACTCACACACACACGCGTGCACATACACACACACACACACACACACACACGCACACACACACAAAACTGGAATATGCAGCGACGCTATGGGCACCCAGTACTAAAAAAAATATAAGGAAACTAGAAAGAATACAGAGAGCAACAACAAAGTTGGCACCAGCTCTTTCCAAATTAACATACGAACAAAGATTATCAAAGCTAGAACTACCAACACTAGAGCAAAGAAGAGAAAGAGGTGATCTACTGACTATATATAGAATCATGAAAGGAATGGAAATCCTTGACAGAAAAGATTTACTAAAAAAATGACAATGGAAAAACAAGAGGTCATGAAAAGAAACTCAAAAAGGACAACTATAGAAGAGATAGGAAAAAGAATAGCTTCCCACACATAATGCTGGATATATGGAATAACTTAGATAA
The DNA here is from genome assembly GCF_046742065.1 of Oratosquilla oratoria. Lineage (NCBI taxonomy): Eukaryota > Metazoa > Arthropoda > Malacostraca > Stomatopoda > Squillidae > Oratosquilla > Oratosquilla oratoria. The sequence goes on along the minus strand of NC_134782.1, from coordinate 69,216,582 downwards.
AAAAAAACAGTGTGTGCAAATACTATTCACGATTTTAAGAATAAACTAGATGCTGAAAGATACAAAGACGGGTCATCACGAGCATAGCTCCCTTCCCGTATAATACAACTAGGTAAATACACACGCAAAAACGCACGCACGCACGCACACACACACACACACATATACAGGCCGTACACACGCATACACTCACACACATACACGAGTCCAACACGTGATCCAAAGACCATGGTGAATACACACACAACATTTACTGTGAATTGCACACAGAGTTCTGGCTGCTTTTGTAGATCTTTAAAAGAAAAACGCTCGGCCACTAATTACGCCATTTACACGATAAAAATAGCAAAGCACCAACGCACGCTCACTCGCTCGCTGTTTGTTGGTGTAATCGTTAAGGTCTCGACTTCCTATGCTGTGGTGCCGAGTTCACGCGCCGTTCGCGGCATGAATGCTTATACGAATACTGCAAGTCGTTACTGTCTCCTTTGAGCAACTGGACGGTTGTGCGGTATGTAAGAGGTCATAGCTTTATCCGTTGATCGGGCTGTACGAGGTATGCAGCTCGCATCCGGGAGGGTAATAACTACATGATCCAAGACCATGATATACTACAAACTCACATGATCGCACGCACATACACATTCACACACACACACACATACACACACACACACACACACACACACACACACACACACACACACACACACACACACACGCACCTAGATTTTAAGAAAGCCTTCAACTGGATATCACATAAGAGTCTGTTGCGGAAGCTAGAGATGAATGGAAACGTTGCAGGGAAAACTACTGAACGGATTCAATGACTTCCTTATCGGGAGATTTGGTGAGAACAGTAATCAAGAGTAAATTTTCAGGCGTGGAGAGGAGGGGGAGATCGGTGGAGTGCCTCAAGGATCACTTTTGGCGACAGTTACTCTCCCAATATGCGTAAACTTCGTTGCAGAGGTAGACAGTTACATAAACATGCATGCACGTGATGCCAAGATGATGAGAGACTAAATAATGCAAAACCCTAAAGAAAGACTTGAGTTAATTCTGTACTTAGAGTCATGAAAGGCAGATGGAATGTAAAGTCTACAAGTGGAATGTGATGGAAATGGGAGTCGAAATGTACTGCATGTTGGATACAAAATTGACAAAAATAGATAAATAAATTAATGGATATATAGGTAAATAGATATACTGTATAGATAAATAGATTTATAGATAAATACGTAAATAAATAGATAGATAAATAGTTAAATAAATTGATGAATAAATAAGTAAATATATAAATTAATTAGTTAATAGATACATAAATAAGCAAAAATATTAACAAAAAGAATAAATTAATATATAATTACATGAATGATTAAATTTATTAATTTATTAATTAATAGACAAAATATTTGAGAGCAAATGTAACTGGGCAAGTATGACAGTTCTCTCTAAAGACAAAGACGAGGAAATAATGAAAAGGTTGATTATTATTCAGTGATACAAGATCCAACACGGAGCGTGGTGTGCAGGTCTCTAAAGCCAACGCAGAACGAAAGACAAAGCAATATTTCAAGGTGCTCAAAGCGACCAAACGTGATGGATGCCGAATTTATAAGTCGGAAAGGCGTTCAAACTCTGGGACTAACTACATTGGAAAAGAGGAGAGTATTGCTGCGGTCACACTGTGATGATGCAGAAAGATAAAGAAATTCATGAACAAGAGGAGATTTACACTGTAAGAAGAACAAGGGGACACAAATATAAAGTTCAAAATGAATGGGACAAAAATATGCCAAGAACTGTTTCCTCGTTAGGCCTACGGACTGGAATAAGAAGTCGACTTACATTCTGAGGTGGGAAGTATAAGGAGTATTTATGACGACTACGTCAAGTGGACGCTGAGAAAAGAGATAAGAACTGCATCACAGTTGCATCAAACACACAAACATACACACATACACACGCACGCACACACACACACACACACACACACACACACACACACACACACACACACACACACACACACACACACACACACACACACACACACACACACACACACACACACACACACACACACACACACACACACACACACACACACACACACACACACACACACACACATACACACACACACACACACAAATACACCTAATCTATTTCTTGTTCCCTTCAAATTTTGTGTGATGTACATCACTTTCGCAGATGTGGAAATTCAATACTTGTACTCGTTCTTTTAGTAAATATAGGAAGGAGAGATGCTGGATAAGGTAGAAGGGAAAGGGAAAAAGAGAGAGGTGATGGAATATGAGGAGGAGAGGAAAATATATAAAGGGAGAAAAGGGGATAGGAAGAAAGAAAAAGAGGAAGAAAATTATTGTTGGGAGTAGAAAAGAGAGGAGGTGGTGGAGAAAGAGAAGAGGAAAAGAAAGAGAAGACAGGATGGGCTGGATTTGGAGGGGGAGTAGAACTACTAAAGATAAAGTTGAAGGCTTCAGAAAGGCTCTGCTCAGAATGGAAATGAAAGAAGGGCCGGAAGAAGGGGAAACAACTTTGGTGGAAAATATTCAAAAGGCAACACAGCAGAGAGGGCTCTGTCAGCAGTCTCTCTCTCTCTCTCTCTCTCTCTCTCTCTCTCTCTCTCTCTCTCTCTCTCTCTCTCTCTCTCTCTCTCTCTCTCTCTCTCTCTCTCTCTCTCTCTCTCTCTCTCTCTCTCTCCCTCTCTCTCTCTCTCTCACTGGGAGGCTCTGAATTCTTTTTTCTTTCCACCAGCCTATAACACCTTGGACCCTTTTTAAAAAAAGAAATTTTTAGCTATCTCCCCTACAACGACACCTGACTTGGAATTCGTATGTTGTTCATTCTTTTGTTTCTGGAGCGTCTCTTTGTAATACTTTTTTTTTTTTTTAGGTGAAAAGGATGTCGAGAAACAAGAATGTAAAGAGTGGGGAAGTTAATCGTCTGGATAAGAAGGAGAGGGGGGTTTTCTTCCTTGGAGGGTCAGAGGGTGAGTTCGGGGGTCTGGGGGTTCGGGGAGGTCATCGAGCGACACCAGAGACGGGAGTTGGTTGTCACTCAAACGGCCCAAGCAAAAAAATAATAATAATAATAATAATAATATTAATAAAATAAATAAATAAATAAATAAATAAATAAAAGATAATTTTATCAAGACGATATCCTGATCGGGGAGGGAAGGAGGCAGGAGGAAGAGAAGGAGTAAAAAAAATGAGGCAAAACGAGACAAGAGAAACTAGACCGTCAAGACGAAAGAGGGTCTTGACTGAGAGACGGAGTGAGGGAAGGAGGAAGGGAGTTGCTTTGAGCCAACTGAAGTCTGGACTAGTGCTGTATTAAGATTCGGGTAGGTATAGATCCCTCAGAAGATGGAGAAAGAGATAGATAGATAGATAGATAGAGAGAGAGAGAGAGAGAGAGGGGGGCGAGGATGTCAAGCGGAGGGGGTGACTGACACAGAAGTCTTCGAAATGCGAATGTGTCAGCAGTGTCGTCTGACACGAGGTAGTCGTTCAGAGAGAAGAGCAGGAGATTCCTTCCAAACCTCAACCCTTCAATACAGTAACGCTTCCCCGACCCCCACCCCAGAATAAAATCCGTAAAAAGAGAAAAAAAAAGAGGAAGAAGAAGAAGACGTGCCAGAGTGGTTAGTTGAAACCCCTTCGATCTCTTTCATTCGGCGAAACGCCCTCCGTCACCTCAGTAATATCATCTGTTGCCAACCAGAATAGAGATCTGCAGCTGGAGTCATTGTCCGCCCAACACTGTGATAGAGGGAGGGAAACAGAACAAGACGAGGAGGAGGAGGAGAAGGAGGGGGAGGCGGAGGAAGGGGAGAAGGAGGGGAAGCGAAGGAAGGGGAGAAGGAGGGGAGGCGGAGGAGGAGGAAGAGGTGGTGGAAGAAAGAGAAGGAAGTGAAAAAGGAAGAGGTGGAAGAGGAGGAGGAAGAGGGGGAGGCGGAGGAAAGAGAGAAAGGGGAGACGGAGAGGTAGGAGGAGGTAGTGGAGGAAGAGGAGGAGAAAAAGGAGGAGGAGGAGGGGAATAGGAGAAGGAGGAGGAGAAGGTGGAGGAGGTGGAGGAGGAGCAGGTGGAGGAGGAGGAGGTGGAGGAGGAGGTGGTGTAGGATGAGGATGAGGAGGTGAAGGTGGACAAGGAGAAGATGGTGGTAGTGGAGGAGGAGGAAAATTATTGAAGAGGTAAGATAAAGTAGATAGGTGTGTGGGGCTTGAAGTAGTGACCGGGGGAGGGGGGGGAAGGGAGTGTCAGAGGGAAATGGGCAGAGAATGGGAGAGATGGGGGGAAGAAGAGGAGGAGGAGACAGAGAAGACAGAATTAGAGAAGGAAGAGGACGAGGAGGGAGAGTAGACAGTGGTAAAGGAAGAAGAGGAGACACAGGTAGAGGAGGACGAGGAGGAGGAGAAAGAGCATCAGGAAGAGGAGGAAAAGAGGAACATAAGAACATAAGAATGAAGGAGACTGCAAGAGACCATAAGGCCTACACTAGGCAGGAGGAGGAGGAGGAGGAGGAGGAAGTGGTGGAAGAGTAAGAGGAGGCGGAAGCGGAAGAGGAGGAGAAAGAACACGAGGGGGAGAAAGAGCAGGAGGAGGAGGAGGAGGAGGAGAGAGGAAAATAAGTGGTAAAAGGAAAGGCGAAGTAGGAGGAAGAGGAGGAAGAGAAAACAGAGGAGGAGGAGTAGAAGGGCAATTAAGAGTGCAATGTGAAGGAAAAGAAAATGGAGGATGAATACGACAAGACGCAGAAGGTAGAAAACAGTGAGGGAGAAGAATGAGGAGAAGGAGGAGGAGGAGGAGGAGGAGAAGGAGGCGGATAAAGCGGAAAAGAGGAGTCGGATCAGAAGGAGTACAAAGAGAAGAAGTGGTTCAAGAGAAGGAAAGATAAAGGTAGATACTTTAGAGACTGAATTTATGATCAGGGTAGAGCTGCGAATGGTGAGGACATCGTAGAAAACGGGATGCGCGGCACGAAGAGGTGAGGAGGGGCCAGCCAGGATTTTGAAAACGGCGTTTATAGGGAGCAACCACCAAGAAAGGTAAAGTAACGAAGCAGAGCGCTTTCGTATATTTACATTTTCAGTATTAATACAAAGAAGCCATTTTTGAACACACGTCTAGCGTTTTTATTGCATACATATATGAATACATGTATATATATGTACATTTATATGAAATATATACATATATGCATATATATATATATATATATAAATATATGTATATACATATGTACATATGATGACACATACTAATAGGGGAGGACATGAGAAAAGGAAATAAAGTTTATAGTCCCAGTTCCTGAGGCAGTCAAAGATGGTGGTACGACGGAGTTGCGACCTTAAATAGGTCCCGAGGAGGGGGAGACGGGGGGGGGGGAGGTAGTAGGGAGCTGACGGTGGGCGCCTGATCAGAGCCGACAGGCAAAACAAGGCCTTTTGGTAAGTTATTGGAAGCTATGGGAACAATTGGACGGTGTGGGAGAGGGAGGTGAGGGGTTGGGGAGGGAGAGGAGGGGGAAGAGGAGGAGGAGGGGGGAAAGAGGAGGAGGAAGGGGAAGATTTGGAAGAGGGGGAAGAGGAGGAGGAGGAAGAGGAGGAGGAGGAAGAGGAGGAGAAGGAAGAGAAAGAGGAGGAGGAGGAAGAGGAGAGGGAAGAGAAGGAGGAGGAGAAGGAGGAGGAGGAGGAGGTGGGAGCTAGGGTTTGATAGCTGGGAATACGGAGTGCAGTGTGAGAGACGAAAGAAGGGGGTTCATCAGCGAATGAAACGGAGAGCGAGGGTAAAAAGAAAGAAAAAATAAATAAATAAACAAATAAATAAATATAGAGACGAAAAAGTAGCAACAGTGGGTGCAGGAAAGAATATAAGGAGAACGAGTCATTTGAAATAAGAGCCTAGAATGGGAAGGAAATAAATTAAAGGACTTCTTCAATAAAACTAAAGAAATGTAAAGGGAAAGAAGAGGAGCAAGAAAAGTTATGACGAGATTCATGGTAGACCAAAACGTCTGAAGAAAAGTCATAATAACAATGGTTAGAGGAATGGTAGGAAATAGCTAAATAATAACAACGATAATGATAATAATAATGATAATGATAATAATAATGATGATAATGATAATAATAATAATAATAATAATAATAATAATAAGTTATTACAACACTAATAACAACAATAGTGATAACTATATCAATAATAATAATGATAATAGAAAGAGAGGTGGGGGACTGAAGATCTACGTGTTATTATTCAAGAAAAAAAAAATTATATATATATATATATTTTTTTTTTCCAGAAACCACCGGGAAATTGAAAAAACAGATACCGAACGTTTTCGTCTATTTAGACATTTTTTTTTTCACGTGTGTTTTGTGATTTCTTTGTATATATATATGTATATATATATATATATATATAATATATATATATATATATATATATATATATATATATATATATATATATATATATGGAAACGGAGAACATTTTTCAACCTTCGAAAAAAAAAAAAAACGGAAAAAATAAAGAAAATCTAAAATTTATGTTGACGTCGTCATTTTCTAACGCCGGGAGTCTGTGCTGGTAATAGCAGAAAAAACAACAGAAATCTGAAGAGGTGTAGAGCGAACAAAAGCTATTACAAATAATAAATATGTGAAACTGAGATGGGTTAGTAAATGTCGAGAAAGTTAAAAGAGCCAAAGAATATGCGCGGTTTCAGAGGTTATCACACTGGGCTATTATTCCTCCGACATCCTACCTCCAACCTCCATTTGAATAACTAGAATATGACTTCGCTTACAGAAATCTAGACTTCTCTAAAAACCTTTCAACAGTATGTCTAACATCCGTATAGGTTTACAATATCTTAGTTCATCATTCAGCTTTGCTATATACGATGGGAAGATAATTTAACATTTGCAGATTTTAAAAAAAATCAAACATTGTAACCAAAGTCGTTTTCACTCCAATGAATTCTCAACTGTCGGCGCTGGTGAAGCCCGTGGAAGCTGCCCAGTGTGATAATCCATTTCGTAACAATGGGAGAAAGGGAAACAAAATGAGATGGTGGTGGTGGTGGTGGTGGTGGTGGTGGTGGTGGTGGTGGTGGTGGTGGTGATGGTGGTAGTGGATGTGATGATGGTGATGGCTGTGATGGTGATGATGGTGATGGCTGTGATGGTGATGATGGTGGTAGTAATGATGGTGGTGGTTGTGCTGACGGTGATGGTGGTATCTGCGAGAGCAGGGTAGTTGTCTAAGGTTACTGTGTTGAGATGAATGGTAGTTGTAGTTGAGGAAAGGTGAGCAAGGTTGAGGGGTTTGTGAAAACAGGAGCCGAAGCAATGTGACACAACAAAATCAGGGGAAGAGAAACAGTTCTTGCAATAACACGCACATGACGATAATGATGTTGATAATTCGGTTCAACGTCGCGAAACCCCCCCCGTACAGAGGACTTTGTAGCGTGGAATTGGATGAACCATGCCCTTGGTCCAACTCGCTGGCGGCAGGATCGAATTGTCCTCACCTCGACCTACGCCGCAAGTAGTGACGCTCTAAGCCGCTCGGCCAGCGAGTATCCTTTCCTCAAAAGATGAGAGGATGAAAGAGGATTTTTTTCGACAATTAATATGCGAGGCAAGGACGAGAAGATGTATCTCTTTGGTCGAAGCAATGTGAAGATAAAAAACGGGCAATTTTCAAAGCTGAAAATTCGTTTTATGCAAGAAATACAAAATAAAAAAGATCCAGCCTGTTATGAGAACAATACAGCTGAGAATAGATTTCCAAAGTGGTGAATACGTTATGATATTAATAAGCTTGCATTACATGAGAGACTGGGTCACATAACATTAATGTACTCATACAATGCGCCTACGGACTGTAGAAATACCATCATAAATATGTTTGTGACAAACAAGTATAAAAACAGAAATGAAACCGACTTAGGACAAGTCCAAATAAGAATAATACGTATATACATATGTAAACAAATAAATAAATAAAAATATTTTTGTTAAGCAAGCAATACATAGATGAACAATTGAATAGAAAGATAAAAGAGTAAATTTGAGGTAGCAGGTAGGCAGAATCACGAGAAATGGATGCAACAACAATTGGGTCAAACGTTTGGATGAACTGTTTGCATTATTTATGGATTATGTGTATGTATCTATGTATGTATGCATGTGCGTATGCATGTATGCATGCATGTATGTATGTATGTATGTATGTATGTATGCATGTGTACATGCATGTATGTATGTATGTATGTATGTATGTATGTATGTATGTATGTATGTATGTATGTATGTATGCATGTGTGCATGCTTGTATGTAAGTATGTATGTATGTATGCATGTGTGCATGCTTGTATGTAAGTATGTATGTATGTATGTATGTATGTATGGATGCATGTGTACATGCTTGTATGTATGTACGTATGTATGCATGTATGTATGTATGTATGTATGTATGCACATGTATGTATGAATGTATGCATACATATACATGTATATATGCATGTATGTATGTATGTATGCATACATGTGTGCATGCTTGTATGCATGTTCGTATGTATGCATGTACGTATGTATGCATGTACGTATGTATGCATATGTGTATGTATGTATTCATATATGTATCAATAAACATGTATGTATGTACATGTATATATATATATATATGTATGTATGTGTATATGTGTATGTATGTATGTATGTATGTATGTGTGTATGTGTGTATGCATGTATTTATGTATGCATGTACGAGTATGTAATAACATATGCACATGTATATATGCATGTACGTATATACGTACGAGTATGTATGTGTGTACTATGTATTTATGTATGAATGTATGCATATATGTATTCATGTATCTATGTATGTAAGTCATGTGTTACAACAGGATGTGAAAACAACCTTGGAAGATCGTAAATTGAGCGTATTATGAAAAGACAAGAGCGAGAGAGAGAAGGGGGGGAGGAGAGAGAGAGAATAAAAGAGAAGACAGTTGGGAGAACTAGAATTGTTATGTTGCGTGATGTGGCCCCCCCCCCCCCCCACGCTAGAGACGCACTGGAGGCGCCGTGATAGAGTTGTTGCTGCTGCTGCTGCTGTTGTTGTTGTTGTTGTTGTTGTTGTTGTTGTTGTTGTTGTTGTTGTTGTTGTTGTTGTTGTTGTTGTTGTTGTTGTTGTTGTTGTTGTTGTTGTTGTTGTTGTTGTTGTTGTTGTTGTTGTTGTTCTTCTTCTTCTTCTTCTTCTTCTTCTTCTTCTTCTTCTTCTTCTTCTTCTTCTTCTTCTTCTTCTTCTTCTTCTTCTTCTTCTTCTTCTTCTTCTTCTTCTTCCTTTTTTTCTTCTTCTTCTTCATCTTCTTCTTCGAGAATTACACATTATACTATGCGTTCGCTCGTAGAGTTTGGGCCAATATAGGAGGCGGTGTGTGTGTGTGTGTGTGTGTGTGTGTGTGTGTGTGTGTGTGTGTGTGTGTGTGTGTGTGTGTGTGTGTGTGTGTGTGTGTGTGTGTGTGTGCGCGCGCGTGTGTGTGTGTGTGTGTGTGTGTTTTATAGGGTGGGCGTGGGGGTGCCTTGGTGGAGCCCCACGCTTCCTGTACCATTTATTGCGTCATCACAGGCTCTAGAACGCGGCCTGGTTGTCCCCTCATCTCCTCTGGATATCGCTACTCCTAACAGTCACATCGCGTGGACACCACTACCTCCTGATTCCTGATTTCTTGTGCGAACTGTTCCAGACCACTGCAAGGTTGAGGTCTGGATGTAGAAAAAAAAAAAAAAAATCAGACGTCGCACTTGTCCACCAACTTTATCTTTGGATTTTTCCTTAATTCCAGAGCATCCACCTCCGTCTTTCTTCTCATTATCCAGGACACACATGCTTCCCCCTCAGCCCTGTTCACACTAGCGGCTTGAAACGCGCGGAAACCGCGGCGGTTCGCATAGTTAAGGAAAAACTACGCGGTTGTGTGTGAACAGATTTTCATGTACTTGGAATTTAAAAATTCAAAGGTACTTGTACGTAGACCCAAAGGACTTGAAAAATACCAAGTACATTCAAGTACAAACAAATACATTGAATTTAATCAAAATTTATATAATGTACATAGATTCCAGTGAACTTTGTGATGATACTATTGGGTAAATGCACTTATCTGTTATTTCTAGTTGTAAAACTAACGGGTATATTACTGGATAGTCTTTGACATTTGCAGCATAGAGAATATTACTTATTCAATTTATTTATAAAGTATATGTTTTTGTTTTACAATTCTGTGATAGAAGCAGTGATTTGCTCAAATAAAGCTAGATTTTCTATATACCCTTCTATATCGAATCCCACTTTTTAACAAAGTATTCATTAATGTGTGCATAAGCAAACTACTAACTTTCCTACTTTACGAACCTGTGACAGGGTTTTTTCTCTCACATAATTTACTTGTATTTAATTACAATGGCTTATACTTGGAATTGGACGTACTTAGCAAAATGACTGTACTTATACTTGAAAAATATCCAGGTACTTGGACTTAAGTACAGTCGCCTGTACCCAACCCTAGTGAACAGGGCCTGATTGTGTGTGTGAGCGGCTCACGATACAGAACGTTTGTCTGCCCTGACCGCCCACTCACCTCTTCTGCTGCCCTATGCATCTGCTTTGTCCACTCCTCCGTGCGTCTCTCCTCCCTCTTCTTCCCTCCCTCCCCCTCTCCTTGCCTCCCTCTTTCGACGTCAAAGATAATTCCTGGTTTTTCTAATTACATTCAAAATTGATTCTCCTTCTTGCCTCCGCTTGTCACAAGGAAATGACCCATTTTCGCGTTTCTTCTTCCGTTTCCTGGTGCTGAGCCAGCCGGCAGGCGGAGTCGCCTCCGCTCGACTTCGGTCAAGATCGATGCCCCGTGCGCTCCTCACCAAACACATTGTTGATAACATCTTCTTGTTTTTTTCCGGGTCTTTTTTTTCGACACCAAGGCAGTCTTTGCGGTCAGCCAGCAAGCCGCATGACTGTGCGCTAGGCATGCCCAAAGTGGTTGACGAGGTTAGGTAAGGTTGGGTTAGGTTAGGATAGGTTAAGTAAAAAAACGAGTTTGTGCTGGCGCCAGGAAACGCCAGCGCAAGTGACAATCACTGATGGTCGTTGGGGATCGACCCCCGGGTCGGAGATAACTGAACACTAACTCTCGGTTAAAATTCCAGAATCACGCAAACACGGATATTCAACATGAAACTTACCTTGTCCAATAGCTCCTAACCCAATATAATCTAACCTAACCTAGCGTTACTATTCCACAGAAAAATGAGATCTTTTGAATGTAAGAAAGGGGTGAAAAATGTGTCTGCGTGATACTGGAACCCAATTCTCTTTTTCGTGCCACCTCGAGAATGTAACGTCTTTAAAAACTTCTGCTCAGACTATGCAATGTCAGACAATTTTGTTCATCGCTGCAGAAGACGCGGCTGAATTGAAGCTGTTGAAATTATGCTGCAAGTGGGAAAACCGAGATAAGAGGGGAAATATACAAGCATGGAATATACAACAATGCCAAGGATAACTTTGTTCAACTGAAAAAGATACTTTCAAGTGGACTAGGGTAAATTCGATCAAACTAAAGCTGAAAATCTACAGCATAGTAGTGAAACATTATGTGTCAAAGAGGAGAGGGAGAGAAGTACAGAACAGGATTGACTGGTTCAATAAAAGATGTGCACTGACAAAACAAAAGAGACGAGGAATAGGAGAGGTGGCTAAAAAGAAGTAAATGGAAAAAAAAAAAAAAAAGGAAATGGAAAAACAACCTTGAGAAGGATGCAGTTGACAAATGTAAGGATCAACCGAAACTGTTTTTCAGATTTTGAGTCGTAAGGTGAATTATAGAAAAGGAATATTTAAGTTGAAAGTTGAAGAGGTAGCATATGACAAAGCAACAATGCGAGCTGAAAAATGTATGAAGGCTTCAAATCAATATTCATTAAGAAAAGGGGAGTTTAAGGGAGGAAAGGGTAAAACAAATAAAGATTTTATCAACTTGTACATGAAATGGTTAAATTACTCGAGATATTGAAGGGATTCAGAGAACAATTACTGGAGAAAATACATCAAATGATTCCATTTTCTCTGGACAAGGGGAAGGTGTCATTGGATCAGAAACCCGCAAACGTGGCACCAATATTCAAAGGGCAGAAGAGTCATCCATTTATAGGCCAAGATATGGAAAAAGTAATCTTTAGATTAATGAGATACTTGAATGACACTCAATTTGGATTCAGGAAAAGAGAGTCTTGTATAATCAACCTGCATTTTTTTTTTTTTTTTTTTTTTTTTTTTTTACTTGAGTGTTTGGTGTAGCATGAGAGTGAGGGTTGTGTGGGTTTTGTTTTCCTGCATTTGGAAAAGGCTTTCAAAAATGTACTGTTTAAAAAATAGAAAGTTACAAAATGTCGGAAACCTTAAAGGGAGTACTGTGGAGTGGGTCCTTTTTTTCATAATAGACATACCAGAACAGTAATAAGAGGAATGACTAGTGAAGTACCACAGGGATCGGCTTTAGCATTTGTAAGGTTCTCACTGCAGATGATGTTGATATCACTAGGTCATGGTAATATATATATATATATATATATATATATATATATATATATATATATATATATAAATAAGCACATATAGTTAAAAGACGTTATAAAAATTATAAGATTTGATCAAGAATAACTTTCTAAATAGATGCGTAGATTTATGGAACAAGTTGGATGAAAATATAGTTCAGGGCAACAACATATAATAATTCAAGGCAAACTTAGACTACTGGAGGCGAAAAGATGTTCCCCAGCTCCAACACCATATAACGCAACTAAGTAAATACGCACGGCTTGCTGGTGTATTTGTACATGCACATGCATAAGTATCTGTACATGTGATCAAGACCCTGCGGGTCGAAACGTAGAAGCATTAAAATTCTCCCACTATTCTTCATCTACTTCCTCAACCTTCAATATAGTTTGCATACTTATATATATATATATATATATATATATATATATATATATATATATATATATATATAATGTATGTATGTATATATATAAAATGTACATGTATATGTATATTTATTTATGTGTACATGTGCGCACAAACACGTGGATTTCCAGCTCTTTAAGATTCTAATTTCCTTAAGAGAGCTGTAATAATTAGCCTACTTATTTGATCACATTCATTAAGTGTGTTAGCCAATTAAGAATTCACTGACAAGATGTTCCCGAAGGGGCACTGGATATATCATTGATTATGATCTTGAATGGGGAAAGGGGATAATATTACTCGAAGATCTTATCTTAATTTTGTTCTTTGTAATTCAATTTATTGCAAAGCGAAAATGCTCCCGACGAAATAATTGGTTCCCCGGGATTTCTTTATCTGGACTAAATATCAGAAAAAAATCAATTTGCCAAACCTTTTGCAAAAGGAGACGAGTAGCTTTTTACCAACCTGAAAAAGAAAAAAAATTAAATATATGCATATAATAATATATAAATATATTAATATGTGAAAGCAACAGTGGAACTTTCATTCTAGAACTGAATATAATGAGGGTTTTGATCTCTCAGGTAAATTTTCGAGTAGTATCATTCAACCCTATACACTCTTTCTTCAGAAAGTATTTCATTGATTGACCATTTTTTTATATATTCTTCTATGCTAGAAAGAATTACTGTATCATACGTGCTCAAAAGAAAAATGTAATAAAAATAATCAGTCATAAACTCGAGATTTCCATCGAGGCAGAACGATTAATGACAGCTATGAAGATTCATTTTGTTCCTGAACAAAAAGATTAATCTGATGCTGACGTCTTGTACCTACATTGTTCTGGTCAAATGATCTATACCTTACCGAGATGAGGAAGAAAATAACTCCCTTTAGCCCCTTCCCTGCCGAGTAGAGCTTTCCCCCTACATTCCAGCAATCGCCTTAAATCAGAACTATCCCATTCATTCATTCATTCAGCACAAAGTCTACACAAAATTCCATTCACTTAGGGAGGTTTTCCCGGAAAGCATTCCGCGTGACACTTCATGTGTCATACCTGTGTGGTTGGCATTCTAATTGGAGGTCATTCGGATGACCTTGAAAGTGCCACATTTACCGCGCAGACGTTGGACATAAATTCCGAGTTGCAGCTTCGGTCACTGAAGGATGTTCCCACGTGAGAGGCGGAGCGGTCACCACTGTTACGACGGCTTGGGTCGTTCTAATAGAGGCACTAGCATCACATGGATCTTTTTGGCCTCAATAAAAATTGTATGCATTCACAGTATCTCACCCAGTTGCAAAATTACTAAATGAATAAATAAAGAGATAAACAGAGAAATAAATGATTAGATAGATGAATGAATAGATAAAGAGATAAGTAAATAAATAAATGAATAAATAAATAAATAAATAAATATACAAATTAATAATCAAACAAATAGATAAACAAATAAATATATGAATAAATGAATATATAACTAAATAAACAAACTAAGGAATGTATAAATAGATAATAGGCAAATGAATAAATAGATATTTACATATATAAATAAACAAGTAAATAGATAAATAAACAAATATATAAATAAATAAATATATGAATAAACACATGAATACAAATTGAATAAATAGATAAATAAATAGGTAGATGAATAAATCATTAGATGAAAACATACCTCAGCCACCCACCGAGATTTGATGAGAGCATTGAACAGAAAAGAGCATCTACATAATTGGGCTTTTGTTATGTCACCGGGATTGACTCGGGATCATTCTGGTTTCTCGATCTATTTTAAACAAATGACAGAAAGGTGAGAAGATTATAAACAACTAGATGCTCTAACCCATATATATATATATATATATATATATATATATATATATATATATATATATATATATATATATACATATATATACATATATATATATAAATATACATACATATACATATATATATAGAAATACTCTACTGAAACAGAGACTGATCATGATTTTGGGGAATATATAAGGACGTATCAAATGTGACGATTAAGTTGAAAGATAATACGATTGCCAGCAAGCTTGGATACGCTTCGCTAGATGCGCGCGCGCGCGCGTGTGTGTGTGTGTGTGTGTGTGTGTGTGTGTGTGTGTGTGTGTGTGTGTGTGTGTGTGTGTGTGTGTGTGTGTGTGTGTGTGTGTGTGTGTGTGTGTGTGTGTGTGTGTGTGTGTGTGTGTGTGTGTGTGTGTGTGACGAGTCTACATGGCACAAGGCGAGATCGAAACAAAGGCTTCAAAATACAACACTAAAAATCTTTGAATGTCAATTTTGCTTGTTGTGTAGTATCATAATCTCATAAAATCTTCGCTCTGAAAAATCTATCTCCTGATTTCATTCTGAATAATACAAACTGGGAGAGAAAACGTGGCCTCGAAACTGAATATACATTTAACCTGGAAGTAGATAGAAACCGTTTTGCCATCCACCGAGTCGTCAGTGAATGGGATAATTACCTTCAAGCCGACGTGACTGAAAGCAAAACAGTTCGAGGTTTTAAAATTCACTTTTGGACAAGCATCTAAGCATTTTTTTCTATCCGACCTCGTCAGTGACCCAAAGGTCTCCTGTTGGCACTAATAGTTTGTCATTGTAACTCTTAGTTTTATTCAGCTGAGGCGATGAGTGACCTTTGAATAAAATGAAATCTTGACTAACTGAGAACCCATCTAGGTACCCAGAAGCCGATGAAATAATTTAGTATTAGTCAAAAGAGCATCTGTGGAAGGAGCCATACGGCTGTCCCCATTGTCAACGGATCAAAAGTAAAAATAGCTAACGTAATCATGCAACCTGGAT
Source organism: Oratosquilla oratoria (assembly GCF_046742065.1). Taxonomy (NCBI): domain Eukaryota; kingdom Metazoa; phylum Arthropoda; class Malacostraca; order Stomatopoda; family Squillidae; genus Oratosquilla; species Oratosquilla oratoria. The sequence goes on along the minus strand of NC_134782.1, from coordinate 69,200,651 downwards.
TCCACCGCCAGGTCGTGGATCAGAAATAATAATGCTAATTAGTAGGGTACGGTCATCTGCTAATGTCACGAGGAAATCTTCATTGTCAAGGCTTCATTGTCAAAGTCAGAAGGTCTGCAGTTGAAGCTCGCTTGGCATTCACTTCCTCCTCTTGTTCGTTTTCTATTTATGTCCGTCTTATAAGGCCTGACAAAAGCAACCAATAGGAAGAAGGTTCTAGTATACGATTGTACTCCAGCGTCTCTTTTATTTATTTATTTTTTTAATCCAATAGATCAGAAAAGTATCTGGAAATAAAAAAAAATGATGGAATTCTAAACAACAGTACAATATTTGTTGTCAGAACACTGTCTCTTTGAAAGGATTGGTAATCTTGATTTGAAGAAGATACTCTACCTACTTATATCCGCCAAACACCCTATACCAGTGGTTCTTAACCTGTGGGGAATTTCCCACTGGTGGGGAATGGCGGAGTTGCCAAGTGGGGAATGACCGGTCGGACAGAAGAACCACTGTCTTTTTTTTTTTTTTTTTATCGATGTGTTTTTGTTTCTTTTTGTTTGTTTCTGGTGTATTTTATTTCCATGTGATAACTGTTAGTAAAAAATCTATATATGCAAACAAAAATTAAGGGCCGTAAAATGGCACAAAAAAGCAAAGCGTATATTTACGTACTAAACACTGCATGGGTTAAAATCGAATTCGTCAAAGACCGATGCTGTGGTGGGAAATGGAGAGTTGGCTCACTAAAAAGTGGGGAATTGGAGAAAAAAGGTTAAGAACCCCTGCCCTATACTATATAATATCTTTTTATCAAATAAGACAGGATAAAATATGTTATGTAAATCGATACTCTGGAAGAGCTACAAGATATATATTGAGAGGGGGATTTGTGAAACCGTCATTCATTTGATACATGTAGACATATATATATATATATATATATATATATATATGTGTGTGTATATATATATATATATATATATATATATATATATATATATATATATATAAACACACACATACATACACACACATATATACACACTCGTGGCGTAGTGGTAGAGTTCCCGGCTATCACTACGGCGGTCCAGGTTCGAATCCCGCCCAGGGCTGAAATAATTCCAGTATCGCTGCGCTGCGGATCATTACTCCAACTCTCGTGGGCGGGGAGTTGGGTGTGTGTGTGCATATCAGGTGACAGCATTACCCATAGATCGGTCATATATGATCTCTGAGCTCTCTTCCGGGAGGAAAATAGCTGTCAATCACGAGTCCAACACGTGATCCAATACCATGGTGAATCACACACAGGTGATACAGTTGTCCGTCTAGTACCCTGCAAGTCTATACTATCTGCCGCATGGTCGAGCTCTCGGCGACTGAACCAGCTCGCCTACTGGAGGGGAGAGTGCGTTGGACACCCACATGGACAAAGAAGAATAACATCCAAAGGGCAGAGAAACTATTTCTGAGTCAATAGTCATCCAGCCCCGTTATGGGTCTCTTGCCCACATGTTTGACGTATGCAGCATCCCTGCAGATCCTGGAGACGGAAGTCCTTGAGGCTAAGTGATGCCCCAGTGCTGTAATTGCATTGTGGCACCTCTGTGGGGATAGCAACACGCCCCTTAGGTCCTCTATTGTCAGGGCGGATGGCTCCTCCTGGTTTAGAGAGGCAAATCAGCTGATAAGTTTGATCTAACACTTGAGCTTGGCATGCCCTAAATCAAGCAACTACCGCCTGGGTCGACACCACACGGTTCGCGGCTGTCTCCCCACCCAACCCCCACTGCCAGGGTGGTGGATGCGTATATTTCTCCAGGACCCCATGGGACTGTTGAGATTAAGAGGTATACCCGAAGGCTAATCTCCCCTCGTTGGGCTCGGTGGTGGCTGGGAACTTGGGAGGGCGAATCTGAAACAAAATGTGTGGGATCTATACGTGAATCTTTCAGTGGGCGTGGGCTTACCCCTGTCAATGCCAACAAGCCTGCTGTGCGGGTTGGTAGGGTGTTTCAAATGAGGCAACAAC
>NC_134782.1:69188616-69193616 GCF_046742065.1 Oratosquilla oratoria | reverse complement strand
CACACACACACAAACACATACAAACACACACACGCACGCACTCACACACAAATGCACACACACACACACACACACACACACACACGCACGCACTCACACACGCACGCAAGCACACACATACAAACACACACACGCACGCACTCACACACAAATGCACACACACACACACACACACACACACACACACACACACACACACACACACACACACACACACACTCACACACACACACACACGCTCACGCACACTCACATACACACACATACACACACTCACAAAAAACACACACGCACGCACACACACACACACACAGATATCCACGCGGAAGCACACATACACTTGCATAAATACATGTATACAACCATATACATGGGGGCAAGGGAGGATGTGTATGGGGGTGGGGAGGGACTCTGCAGGTGGAACTGGGAAAGGGAAGGAGCATGCGGGAAACGCTGACAAGGATGGGGGTCGAGGGGGGGGGGGAAGAGGGCCCACAAGAGATGAGGGGACTTGGTAGGGGAAGGTTGCACCTCACCTCCCCCCCAAAAAAAAAATATTACATAGGAGGCAGTAGGTGGAGGAGGAGGAGGAGGAGGAGGAGGTGGAGTGAGGGTACACGAGGGGAGATGGAAATGGGGTAAAGTAAGAGGGCAGAAACAAGAAGGGAGGGAAGAAGAGGGAGAAAGTAACAACGAGGAGAGAGTGGGGGGGGACGAAAATGGGTGGACGAGGAGGGGAAGAGGGGGAAGAGAAGAACAAACAGAGGAAGAAATAAGGGAGGGAGAAGAAAGACTGAGGGACAAAGAAGGGAGAGAGGTAAGGAAGAGGGAGGAAGGAAAGAAGAGGTAGGACAAGAGGTAGGAGAAGAGTTGGGGAAGAGGAGAGTAGAGATCTACTGTGGCCCCGTTTTGTCCCCGGAACAGAAGACAACCCAAACACTATTTATGACGTCATCGCAGCCAACGTCTTGATTCGTTAAGAACCTTAGTCCTTCCTGGAGACCCACCCACGTGTCCTCTTGGGTTTCGACCTGACATCGTTATGTAGTCTGTAGTCAGCTACAACAAGTTTTAGACAGGGGCCACCGATGGCAAAAATATTGCAGAAACACACGCGCGCGCGCAGATATAATATTCTGTAACTGGATGAAGCTTAAAGCGACATCTCACCAGCTGCAAATTTGCGTCGGTACACAGCGGCGTCTCGTTTTCTATTCGATTTCATCGAGGTCAATCACGAGCCAATGCAAAGGAAAGGGGCGGAGCCTCTTTGGGATAACAAGGACGAAATTGCCTGGTGGACACCTCACCAACATCAGCGCGAAGAGCGTCCGGGATTCGAACCTTTGGTTGTGCAACTGATTACCACAAGACTAAGACGTTACCGCTGGACCATACTGGAATGGTTACTACAGGGACATGACGTCATTGCCTTGTGGTAATCAGTCATACAGCCAATGGCGCGAGTCCCAGCAGCAGAGCTTGATAATCTATTTGCCTTAACTTTACACAGCACCAGAGTTACCAACTGGGAGAGAGGGAGGGAAACTACCGTATTCTTTACAGACAAAGGAAGATCTGTAAAGCGTAAAATACCTAAAGAGCTTCAATGTACGTGAACCCAGAAGAGTGATGAAGAGAGAGAGAGAGGGAGTGATGAAGAGAGAGGGTGATGAATAGAGAGAGAGAGGAGGAGAGAGAGAGAGAGAGAGAGAGAGAGAGAGAGAGAGAGAGAGAGAGAGAGAGAGAGAGAGAGAGAGAGAGAGAGAGAGAGAGAGAGAGAGAGAGAGAGAGAGAGAGAGAGAGAGAGAGAGAGAGAGAGAGAGAGAAGAAAAAGAAAAGAGGAAGATCTGAAGGGAAGACACAGGTCTCTTCGTCAGGTGACCAGAGATCGGGTTTGTGACGACGGGTGACGGCGACTTGGCCGAAGTCGGAAGAGGACGCAGCGGGATCAAGGGCTCACGAATGGGCCACGAGAGAACGAGCTGGCAAGCCATGCGGACGGCGGCGGGGCGGCGGGGGGTGGGGGGCATGAATTATTCTTGAGGGAAAGGAAGGGAAGGCCCGGAGAGAGCGAAGGGTGCCGGAGCGGAAGAACGGAGGAGGTGGAGGAGGAAGGGAAGGGGGAGGAAGAGGAGGGGGAGAAAGAGGAGGGGGAGGAAGAGGGGGAGGAGGAGGAGGAGGGAGGAAGTGGATGGGAGGAAGAGCAGGGGGAAGAAGAGGCGGGAGGAGAAGGAGCGGGAGGAGGAGGAGGGAGGAAGAGAAGGGGAGGAAGAGGAGGGGAAGAGGAGGGGAGGGGAGGGGAGGAGGAGGAGGAGGAGGGGGAAAGAAAAGCAGTCGGGTCAGAGTTAGGAAAGGTGGAGGAATGGGTGGCCGGGAACAGTAGGCGAAATTCAGAAAAGGAGGAGGAGGAGGAGGAGGAGGAGGAGGAGGAGAAGGAAGAAGAGGTAGAGATGGGAGAAAAGGAGGAATAGGAGGAAAAAGAAAAGAGCGATGAGGGATAAGATGAGGAGTAGGAGGAAGGAATGGGGATGAAAGTGAGGAAGAGGACAAAAAAAAATGACATTGGGTAAAGGGAAAAAAGAGGAAGATGAGGAAAAGACAGAGGAAAAGGACGACAAAGAAACGGAGTAAAGAGGAGGAGAAGGAGGAGGAGGAGGAGGAGGAGGAGAAGGAGGAGGAGGAGGAGAAGGAGGAGAAAGTTTTCGCCGATAACCAGCGTTTCTATCGCTGAGGAGAGTATCACGGGAATAGGCAGAGTCGTTGAGGTGGTGATCAAGGAAGAGGGGGTCGGGAACGGCCAGTGATCATAATTCTTCTCTTGGTGAAGATTTGTTTTCGACCATAAAAGAATGCTGCATGACTCTGGCCCATAGGGGGTGTCATATCAAAGCTTGGGGTGGGGCGGGGGGGACCTAGATTATTGAATGAACACAACTTAAGTAGTCAATATTCCATACGGTGGAGAATGAAAAGGAGGTGGAGGAGGAGGAGGAGGAGGAGGAAGCGGGAGTAGAGGGGGGAATTCAAAAGGAGGAGGAGCAGCAGCAGGAAGAAGAGGAAGGAGAGGAGGAAGATTTAGAGGAGGAGGAGGATTAGGGGAGGAGGAGGATTAGGGGAGGAGGAGGAGGAGGAGGAGGAGGAGGAAGCGAGAGTAGAGGGGGGAATTCAAAAGGAGGAGGAGCAGCAGCAGGAAGAAGAGGAAGTAGAGGAGGAAGATTAAGAGGAGGAGGAGGATTAGGGGGGAAGGAGGAGGAGGAGGAGGAGGAAGAGGAGGAGGAGGAGAGGAGGAGAAGAGGGAGCAAAGCAGGGAGTAGGGAGAAGGTTGAAATGTGGGAGAAGGACAAGGAATGTGCGATCGTAGAGAGTAGGGGAGAGAGATAAAGTACTCAGAGGAGGAGGAGGAGGAGGAGGAGGGGGATGTAATGAGAAGGGAGTGGAAGAAGGGGCAAGAAATGGGTGAGGAAGAGGAAGAGGAAGAGGAAGAGGGGAGAAGGTGGCTGAAGAGAAGACGAACCTGCAGATTGAAAAGAGGGAGAAAGGAAGGAATGCAAAAGGAAGGAACTGGGTGAAAGCCGGAGGAGGTGGTTGCAACAAAGTGGGGAGGGAGAGAGAGAAAGAGAGAGAGAGAGAGAGAGAGAGAGAGAGAGAGAGAGAGAGAGAGAGAGAGAGAGAGAGAGAGAGAGAGAGAGAGAGAGAGAGGGGGGGGGAGAGAGAGGAGAAAGAGAGGGAAAGAGAGAGGGAGAGAGGGGTAAAGAAGGAAAGAGGGGGGAAATAGGGAGAGAAATGGAGAGAGAATGAGAATGAGAGAGAGGGAGATAGAGAGAGAGAGTGGGGGAGAGAGAGAAACAGAGAGAGAGTGGGGGAGGAGAGAGAGAGAGTGGAGGAGAGGGAGAGAGAGAGAGAGAGAGAGAGAGAGAGAGAGAGAGAGAGAGAGAGAGAGAGAGAGAGAGAGAGAGAGAGAGAGAGAGAGAGAGAGAGAGAGAGAGAGAGAGAGAGAGAGAGAGAGAGAGAGAGAGAGAGGGGGGGGGAGGGAGAGGGAAAGAGAGAGAGGAGAGCGAGAGAGAGAGAGAGAGGGAGGGAGGGAGGGAGAGAGAGAGAGAGAGAGAGAGAGAGAGAGAGAGAGAGAGAGAGAGAGAGAGAGAGAGAGAGAGAGAGAGAGAGGAGAAAGAGAGGGAGAGAGAGGGGTAAAGAAGGGAAGATAGGGGGAGAGAGGGAGAGAAATGGAGAGAGAATGAGAATGAGAGAGAAGGAGAGAGAGAAACAGAGAGGGAGTGGGGAGACAGAGAGAGACAGAGATAGATAGATAGATAGAAAGATAGATAGATAGATAGATAGTTAGATAGAGAGAAAGAGTGAGAGTGGGGAGACAGAGAGAGATATAGAGAGAGACAGAGAGAGAGATATAGTGAAAGAGGGAGGGATAGAGAGAGAGAGAGAGAGAGAGAGAGAGAGAGAGAGAGAGAGAGAGAGAGAGAGAGAGAGAGAGAGAGAGAGAGAGAGAGAGAGAGAGAGAGAGAGGCGGCAGAAGAATGTGGGAGCCTTGTATGAGCGGATGGAGGACGCACTGGAAGAAAAGATGTTGGACACAGGGAGGGAGGCAGGGAGGGAGGGAGGGGGAAGGGGCCCGAAGTAAGTGTGGGACAAGGGGGAATGGAGGTAAGGAGAAGGTGGCAAAGGAAGGTAAGGAATGGATGGAGGAAGCACTGGAAGGAAAGATGGTGGACAGAGGGAGGGAGGGAGGGTAGGGAAAGGGTAGAGAGAAGTACTGGAGAGAGAGAGAGAGAGAGAGAAAAGGAATGGCAATGGGAGAAGAAAGGATTGAAAAGACGAGATGGAGGAGGAGAAGGAGGAGGAGGAGGAAGAGGAGGAAAAGGAGGGAGGAGGGAGGAGGAAGAGGAGGCGGAGGGGGGAGGGAGGAGAGGGAGGAGGAATAAGAGGCGAGGCCGCAGATGCTCGGCCGAACTCCGGGAAATGGAATCTGCCGTTGGATGGCGGCG
>NC_134782.1:69166116-69181116 GCF_046742065.1 Oratosquilla oratoria | reverse complement strand
TTCTGCTGAAGAGGACCACAGATAGTGGTCGAGATATACAGATTTTCTGTCCATCTTATCTCATTCTCCGACAGTGGGTCAATAAGTCTCATTTTACAAATGTACTACTACATTATACCTTCCTAATAATATACATACATACATATATATATATATATATATATATATATATATATATATATATATACATATATACTGTATATATGTGAGTGTGTGTGTATGTAAGGCAATAACAGTCTTCTTAGAGAGATTGTTCTCAAGGATAGAAGCGGTGGTAAACTATAGTCTAAAGAACAATAATAGTCTTGGCAAAATAGATAAACTAGAGATTTTTTTCCACGGAAAATGATCATAAGACAGTTTTATTCGTCTTTGTTCCCAGCCGCCAAGATTGCTCATTGTAAAGTGAAGAGGGACTTGATTTCTCGGTTGTACAAGATTTCTACACAGTAGACACTTGGGAATACGGCTGTGCAATACACACCGAATGTTCTCGCTGGGTAATCGAAGCTGCTCCCAGGGATCGGTTCCACCCGCGTAAGATCCTGGTTCACTACAAATAGACTCAAAATAGCCCCAACCAGTTCTACAGCCACATTTCTCACCAATTGGACGGTGGAATACAAATACATACTACGCCTCTATATCAACAACACTCTCATACCACACACACATACACCCAAGATTCTTGGTATAACATACGATACATCCATGTCATTCAAACAACACATCACAAACATAAGGACACACCAAGACTTAACGCGCTTAAATCAGTTGCAGGAACAACATTTGGACAAAACAAAGAAACTATTACTACAGTATACAAACAATGCATATGCTCACTAATGAATTATGTGAGCCCCACATGGGTCCCTAATCTCACTAAGACACACCACAACACCCTACAGACCATACAAAACAAAGCTATAAAGACAATTACAGGCTGCACAGATACAATACTTACAAATAATTTACACCATGAAATGAAAGTCCTCAAAATCAAGGATCACCTTGATATGAGAGGTACACAAACACTTGCTGCAGCCTCTACAAACACAGCACATCCACATATGCCAAGAAACGTCAAAACAGCACCCAAATACCTATATCACACGAATACTCTCTTCTCTTCCTCCACAACCACCAGACACCAGCCTCCAGGAGCATATCCATAACCATGCCACTCGCTGTTCTATCAACAAACTGAAAGACAATACATTGGTACATGCCAGGCCCGTTGATATCCATCCCTCTGAATCTTTTCACCCCTAGAGGGCAGAGTTTACCTGGCCAGACTCCTCTAAGCTGCCAGAAGAGGCTGGATGACCGCAACGCAGATAACTGTCCACTTCACCCCATACTATACAACACATTATGGAAGACTGCATTGTACACAGTCACGCACGCCAACAACACAACATATGCTCTATAATAATTTTCATATTTCTACCAAGGGCATCACAAGAGTTTGGAACAAACCGTAAAGTAAAAAGGATCCCACTAGGTCACTGGGAATAAAACTTTGAATTTACCAGACGAACACTTTCTCACCAATTCTAGGGATTGGGACATGCTTGTAAACCTACGTAGGTTCTGAAAACATCACGAATTTAATTAAAACCCCAATAGTTTTCGATCAAAGCTTTATTAATTATCAGTCCCCTCGATTTTTCCTTATATTTTTCTTCTTCTATATTCCAGTAATATTATTTTGTCAAAAATGTTTGTTTGGGTATCAAAACAGTATTTTTATAATCATGTTTGATTATATTTTCATTCGGTACATACATTGCTAAATAGAGCCGGCTGGGCAGATACGAGTTACGTTTTTGTTTATTTATATATTCCACGTGTTCATATCGTCATCGATGATGAATGCCCTCTTTAAGAATGTGCCTTTCGAAAAAAAAACATCACGTAAACTTGACATAGTTACATCCAAAAAATAGAGACACTTCCATTTCAGTGACCATATTATAAAAAGACATTTATTGAAAATGTAGAAGCGTTTCATTTGCTATTATGAACAAAGAAAAACAATTTAACTATAGGGTATCGTTTAAAGAATTTTACACGTTGCTCTTGCAAAAATGTAATACCTTCATCAATTCGATGGAAAGCCCAGCAGTTTTGTACAGCCATACTGAGCATTAATGAAAAAATACCCCATTTATTTTTCCCTGTTGATATTTGGTTGCTGTTGACATTTAGATACGTTTTGTCTGTTACTACCATGTAGTTTATTACAACGACATGCGGTTGGTTGACCTGGATTTTTGTGTTGACCAGTGAGTGAGTTTCTAAACAGGATGTAAGAACATAAGAATGGAGGAGACTGCATGAGACCATAAGACCTACACTAGGCAGCTCCATATCCCTTACCACCTGTTATCTCATCTTCTCTTAAAACAAACAATTGTTTCAGCACTCACTACATGGTTACTAAGTCTATTCCATTCGTCAACTACCCTGTTGATAAGCCAGTTCTTGCTTGTTTCCTTCTTAAATCTAAATTTGTCCAATTTAAATCCATTACTACGAGTCCTTGTTCTCTCAGGAGTGGCTGGAAGAACGTGCATTGCTTCTGGCCCAGAGCAGTGGGCAGAAGACAGGGATGACCTTCATCCATGAGGAGCTAAAATGAGAGGGAGGAAAGGGTGGATGGGAGTGGAATGGGTGGGAGTGGGTGCATGCCTTTAGAACTGGTTAACTCCCTTGTAAGGTGGAAAAAGTCCTTGGTATATAGATATAGATAGACTACGAGTCCTGCCCTACTGCCTTGATATAATGACCTTGCCTGCATTACTCTTGTTAAAGCCCTTGGGATATTTGAATACCACTATTAGATCACCCCGCACTCGTTGTTCTGATGAAGTTGGGCTTATGGTAACCTCGGCGTTGTCCCTTCCAGCGGACGAGACTAATCTTGTTAACTGAATCACTTTCAGTAACTTTTGATCCTCGAAGCTCCTTCTTCACAGCCTAAGATGGCTTTGGAGGACACGTTTTAGAAATCCGATTACCTCTCATTGTTTTTGTTGGCCGCCATTTGTTTTCTCTCCAATGAACAGTCAAGGGAAGGCGGGTAAAATTAAAAAGGATTCTCAGCCTTTTCCATATGTTTACTTAATGAGTTAGTTACCCTTTATCAACTTAGCAAGTAAATTTAACAGGGATTTTCCACCTTTTCCATATGTTTGCGTAACGTAGTTAAAGTAGTTGATCCTTATCAATTTAGCAAGCAAAATTAACACGGATTCTCCGCTTTTTCCATGTGTTTACTTCTTACTAGATGCGCACGTGGAACCATATTCCACGTATCGGGCCGAGCTGTACCACATGTACTGAGACTGATTTTTTTCCGTCACTAGGAATTCACCGTGACGTAATTTCCATTTTAAAATGCCATAATCAACATTGTGATCACGATTGTGAATCAAATTGTGCCAATTTGATTTTTTATGCCATAGGCTGTTAATGTAGCATTTTTGAGATGGAATTCATAATCACAGCAAGGGGTTGTGCTAAAATCATTTTTGTATACACTAGCCTATTGACATTTATAACATAAGACTACAAATATAATATTGGACGCTGGACAAGACGATGATATGAAACTGTTTAACGCTGGTAAGAAGAATAAGTTTGATTAGCTGATAGAGATGAATGTTTATCAGATTACACTCGCAAAATCAATGTAGTAGGGAAATCACTATGCAAAGTCTGCACACGACACTACTGGAATGAAGGCACAGATGAAACAAGGGAAATGTGACCCCCATAAGAAAGATAAATAATTTGAGACGCCACCCAAGCATAATGTCTGCAGTCTTCCAATTTTCACATCCAGTAAAGCCTGTGGATGGTGGCGAACCGATTTTAGTTTCTGTAGATGATAAAGGCAACCTTCACTTTGCCATACGAAGCTCTTCCAATCTGCCACATGTTTGGGCAAAGCCCCTGTCACACATACGCGACTCAAGTGAGTTCGTTTGAGTAAACACGACTTCGGTTACAATAATTTACTTTTCGAATCTCCAAATGTCAAATCGCCTTTGCGTTCATATATTGAGAAGCTGAGTGACGAACTAAGAGAAGTTATACCTATACGATTATTGAACACATCATTGAATTGGTTTCAGGAAAGTCTAGAATATTGTAAGCGAAGTCGTCGTTCAACATTTCAAATTCTCAACATTTGAAGAGAATCTTGAATGTGTGTTGAGGACTTAAGATTGGTGTCTCTTGACCTAATGATTCTTACGCAGATAGTAAGGATTAACCGGAAACGATAGTGGTGTCATCTATGGCCGAAAATGATTTCCAAAGTAACTAACCTTCCAAAATAGCTTGTTGGAGACCAATTTTTACAGGATATGTCACTAGATAGAACTTGTACCCATGAACTAGAAGATGGATTGTAGTGGATTGTCATAAATATTTAATTTTAGACATAAAAAAGATATAACTATACAATAGGAACATTTGTCAGATATTTGTGAATAGTTGGGTATTGCATATAACTTTCCAACTGAGAGGATTACTCATACCTGGCAAGTAGTTCACAATGTAACATGCACGAATGTTGCAATGATGGGTGCCTTGACTATCTTTTCACTTCACATGGGGTAAATATTGACAAGGTATCTGCATGTGAATCGATAGTGTAGGTCTTATGGCCTCTTGCAGTCTCCTTCATTATGCTCATATGATAGAACATTTTTGATTGGTCTTTAGAGTTGTGTGTTTCACGTGTGTGCGTATGCACCTCTGTGTGTGTGTGTGTGTGTGTGTGTGTGTGTGTGTGTGTGTGTGTGTGTGTGTGTGTGTGTGTGTGTGTGTGTGTGTGTGTGTGTGTGTTTGTATGTGTGATTCCTCAAATAATTTCTCCAGGCATGATATGTCTCCCTTCCCTGTGTTATTTGGTTCTATTTCTTCGTCTACTAACTGAAATTCAATTGTTACATGGTCACTTTTTCTTGTGAGCCAAATGTAATTCAAAGAGCCAGTGAGGTCTAGTTGTTTGGTGAGCATCAATTCCTACTTTGTGAGATTGTCATCCTCTCTCACCCAAGTCACCTCTACCATCGGGTCAATATCTTCTCTATATCTAATAGATTATTTCCCCAGATATCTGCTCTACCACTTGCTTCCTACTCCTCCCAATTGACTTCATTGCAATTAAAATCTCACACAATATTTATATCATAGCTTTGTTCAGTATCTTATTTAGAGGAAGGAGTTGTGTCCTGCTTTGCAAGTTTGTCTTCAATCGCATCTTTCCGGGTCCAAATTAATTTTCACTTCTCTTTTCCTGCTAATTTCCAAGACTTTCTGATTATTGTCTATGGCCTGCAATCTAAGATTTATTTTCATTAAATGTGACCTAAACACATTGCAAATCTGCTCGATCGCATTCGAATGATTTTCCATGACCATGGGAGTAATTTGTCTGGCATTTTGCACCTCATGCTCTTGGGTTACTTTCCATGAAGTAATAGGGTCGTCCCGTCACCAAAACAATTACGAGTATAACGCACCTCGTCGTATCGACTATATCTGACAAGAAATATTCCTCACTACTTCCAACCTAACATGCCCTCCCCTTCTCTGCTGTTCCATGATCTCTTTGAAATTTACTGCATTCTTGTGACAGCCAGATAACCAATTCATTGATCTTGCCATTGTTTGATTTTGTCAGCCTCCTTTGTCTTTATGGTATCGAGAAGACTAATGTTCTAATTCCTTCTTTTTCCCTTTCAAGTATATCAGTTTTTTGCTTTCTAAGCCATGTTGTTCAAAATTTTGTTCTCCTTCAAGAAAATTAAATTAGTGGGAGTAAAGTTAATTCCTAAGTAAATTTCGACTTTGTCCAAAATTCATTTACCTCCATTCCCAAGTCCCTAAAAAAAAAGAGGGTTATCCCTTCCCTTTATTTCACCCTCAACTTCGTCCTGGTCAACTTCCCCGAATACACGTGGTTGTGTGTAAACTATCACTCATCCTGATATCGCACTTCTTTTGTTTCTCGAACAATATCACTATTTTCCTTCTCTGACCTTTTGTCAAACCAGGAACCACTGATTCAATTTTTTATCATTTCATGACTATTGTTACTCTTTCTTCTACTAGTTAGAAAACATTTTTATTCCGTGGCGATGATATTGCTATAAAAACAAGAAGTGAAAGGAGGGAGAAGGAATCATTGGTCACCGTGTCACGCCACGTCACATTGCGCACACACATGTATGTTTATGTATATGGGTGTGAGTGTGGGTTGTATGGGTGTGAGCTTCTGGCCGTGGATGTGTGTGTGTGGGTGCTCGTGTGTATGTGTGTGGGAGGGAGTTCACGTGGGGGGGGGAGGTTGTGCGTGTGTGCGTGGGTGAGAAGGCGAGCGCATGTGTGTGTGTGTCTTTACCTAATTGTAGGATACAGGAAAGGAGCAACGTTCGATGGGTTCCGTCTCCCAGTCTCCAATTTATCAAGTTCATGTACGTAGGTGCGTGTGTGTGTGTGTGTGTGTGTGTGTGTGTGTGTGTGTGTGTGTGTGTGTGTGTGTGTGTGTGTGTGTGTGTGTGTGTGTGTGTGTGTGTGTGTGTGTGTGTGTGTGTGTGTGTGTGTGTGTGTGTGTGTGTGTGTGTGTGTGTGTGTGTGTGTGCGCACAGTCTTGGATCACATATTGGACTCGTGACCGACAACTATTACCCTCCTTGATAAAAACTCCGTAAATATACAAGAACTGGTTTACCAACAGAATGGTTAATGAATGGAAAAGACTTAGTAACCACGTAGTGAGTGCTGAAATTGTTTGTTGTTTAGGAGAAGATTAGCTAACTTTATAGATAGGGATGACAGGTGGTAAGGGATATAGAACTGTCTAGTGTTTGTGTGTGTATGTGTGTATATATATATGTGTGTGTACGTTTGTGTATATGTGTGCGTATGTGTATGCGTGTGTGTTCGTGTGTGTATGTATGTATGTATGTATGTATATGTGTGTGTGTATGTGTGTGTATATATGTATAAATATATATATATATATATATATATATACATATATATATATATACATATATATATATATATATATATATATATATATATTTTGTGTGTGTGTGTGTGTGTGTGTGTGTGTGTGTGTGTGTGTGTGTGTGTGTGTGTGTGTGTGTGTGTGTGTGTGTGTGTGTGTGTGTGTGCGTGTGAATGTGTTTGTATGTATGTGTGTATGTGTGCGTGTGTATGTGGTTGTATGTGTGCGTGTGTGTATGTGTATGTGTGCGTATGTATGTGTTTGTATGTGTGTGTGTATGTGTGTGTGTGTGTGCGCGAGTGCGTCTGCCTGTGTGTGTGCGTGTGCCTATGTATGTGCATATGCCAGTGTGAGTACATGTGCATGTGTGTGTGTGTGTGTGTATTTGTGTGTATATATGTGTTTGTGTGTGTGTGTGTGTGTGTGTGTGTGTGTGTGTGTGTGTGTGTGTGTGTGTGTGTGTGTGTGTGTGTGTGTGTGTGTGTGTGTGTGTGTGTGTGTGTGTGTGTGTGTACGTGTGTTTAGTTATACCAAAGTTTTACGAATGGACGCAATTTGAATTGTTGGCGAGTATGCCGGAGTCAGCGTAACATTTACACAACTCTACGGATGTTACTCCTCCATAATCACATTTTGTTTTCGTACGAGACTATAATTATGTACTTGCGAGATTTGTTCTTAATGTCGATCTTACCCATCCTAGGGAACCCCACTGTCCTCCCCTCTGGTGAGTAGAAAGAGTTTAAGAAATCCCGATTTACCTTTCACTGACATTCACGGCTTAATCTAGTTGTCCCCAGTTGTTCTTAGTTACCTAGAAGAACTAGACTGTGGGTGGCAAATAGGTGATGTACCAACTCTCTCCCATTCCATCTTCTCTCTATGACGCGACACTCAACCAAGCACTGATGAATCAAAACAAACGGCGAGCGCGCGTGCCAGCGTGCCACGGCGCGGTGTTGGCGTGAGAGGGTGAGGCACCTCCTCCACAGCAACCTACCTATGTTGACGATGGCATGGTTGGTCAGCTCCCAGCACGACTGGAGACGTAGGATGGAGAGAGTCGTGGTCTGCCTCGGACTGAAGAAGGCCAAAGCTGCGTCCGTGACGTGGTAGGCCTGTAGGTTGAGCTCGTAGAGGGAGGGCAGAAGCTGCGCCATGGCGCCCACGGCTTCGTCGGCGACGTTGATGCAGTCGAAGACGGAAAGGGACACGATCCGCGGGTTGAGGCACGCCCACAGACCCGCCTCCGTGACTTCGTTGCAGCCCTGCAATTCCAGCTGGTACACGCCGCTCAGGTGGTCCAGCAGCGTCTCCAAGCCCTTGTCGGAGACGTTGGAGCAGCGGAGGGCGAGGGACCGGAGCGCCCCTGTGTGGTTGACGGCATAGTTCGATACGAGGTCGAGGAGGTCTTCGTCGTTCGCGCACAGGAGCACGAGCGAGTCGAAGCCGCGTTTCTGCACAGAGATGTAGAAGCGGCGTCTCATGTCCGTCGTCTTCTCGACGGAAGACGCGTGACGGACCTGTTTGCAGTTGAGGACGGGCCGGAGCCCGTGCCAGAATCGCGGCTGGTATAGGACCGACCGCCACCTCGTGCACACCTGCGCCAGTACCGCCCTCTCCAGCGGACTGAAGTACATGAAGAACCTGGTGAGAAAACCCTCGTCCCGTACCAGCTCGTCCCACGACAGGTAGCGGTGCTTGACGCGCAAGTAGTGGGCGGGCGAAGCCCGGGCCACACCGACTCGAGTCTGAGGGACGTTCGAGTGCGAGCCGAGGGCGGAGGGGAGGATGGCGGGGGGCGTGCCGCGGCCAGACAGGAGTCCCCCAGGGTGTCCGTTCATGGGAGGCGTCGGCACAGCCTGCGAGGCTGACTGCTGGCTGAAGGCGCCATTCCGTCCCTTCCCCAGGAGGAAGCGGGACGGCTTCTCCGGGGGCACCGGTTTATTGTTCTTGGCACCGCCGCCGGAGCCCCCGCCCCCTCCTGAGAGAGAGCTGCCGCAAAACACGTTGGCCACCTTCTCCATGACCCCACCGCCGCGCCGCACGGACCCCATCCTGCCGCCGCCCGGTCCACTGCCCACACCTCCTCCTCCTCCTCCTCCTGCTCCTCCTCCTCCTGCTTCTCCTTCAGGAGTCCTGGTGGGGATGAGGACCTTTGGGGGCGGTGAGTGCTGATTGCTCCCTGCCCCCAGTGCACCTAGCAGCCCTTCCTTCTCTCCGAAAGCTCCTCCTCCCCCTCCTCCTCCTCCCGGCACGTCTTTGCTCCTCTTCGAACTGCTGAGCTCCTCCTTCCCTCGAGAATCGTTCTTGGCCCGCTGGTCCTCCTTGAGGCGGTTCTCCTCCCTGTCTCGTCTCGCTCTCAACCCGAGTCCGCTGATGCACCTCGACAATTCCACCCCCGCCCTCTCCACCACCTCCTGTGGACTCAGGGACATGTGCCCCTAGCCCCACCTCCGGCCGCAGTCGTGGACCGTGGCGGCGTCGTCGTCTTCGGCAAGCGCACAAGGAAGGGGAGAGGGCCGCCGTGCCCGCGTCTTCGCTCACTCACACGCACTCTCTCCTCAATCCTGTGCTTTATCTATCCCGACGGAGGACCTCTGGCCTCGCACGGCACCCTTTGATACTCGGTACCTCCTCCTTGTCCGAAGTGGTAGCTGACGACTTACATCTTCACTGCCTCGCGCACCAACACGTCACTTCTGCTCTTTTCCTTTCCGTCTCCTCCGTTTCCGGCAAACCCTCTCTTTCTCTCTTTCACCTTTAATCACGGACAACGAAGGCGGCGCCGACGAAGGCGACGACGACGACGACGGCGAAGCACTCGTGCACGGACAGACGTACTCCTTCCTACTCCTCCACACGTACCACCGCACGTTGCTGTTGTCTCGCGCTACACCGGGCACTGATCACTGAACGGTGGCGGCCGCCCTCAGGGATTGCCACTTGCCCCTCGACCCCATCCCGCGCGATCCCGGGGGTGGTGGTCCGAGGGTCCAGCAGGCGGGGGGCGCCGAGGTGGAAGTCCACACGAGGTCAGGCAGCAGAAGTCGCAGCTCGAAGGGCAGCCGTGACGTCACCAGACTCATGCCGTGCCCCACGGGGAGGTGACCCCTGCCCTGCCAAGGCGCGGCTCCTGCAGCTCCTGCTGCTGCTGCGGATGAATGAAGGCCGCCTACTGGGCCTCCGCCAACCTGCTCCCTCCTCTGCTTCCTCGTCGTCCTGCTGCCTCCCCCTCGACTCGCGCCTCCTCCCCCTCCCCCTCCTCCTCCTTGGGCAGCACCACCCTGGCCTCGACCTTGGGCACGAGTGCAGCGGCCATGGGCACTCATGGAAGCACATTTGCCATCGTACTATCGATTTTCACTTACGAGCTCTCCTCAGCAGCCGTGGCACTCCAGGAGAGCGGGAGAGAGAGAGAGAGTGGAGCCAAGACGACCGACGGCTGCAGCAGCAGCAGCAGCAGCACAACGCCAACTTCTGCTCTGACGAAGGCAAAAGGAACACTCCTGAGAGCCGGTGGAAACAGCTCACGGCCCACACCTGATCTCGAGGACCTTGCGGCGGGCACGACAATTACTCCCGGCGGGACCCAGGGGCGACCAACTGGGCCAAGAGGTGGCAGCGAACGATGCAGGCAGGCAGGCAGGCAGGCAGGACGGATCGGTGGGCTGCGCAACGCGCCGTATATCCACCGCAACATTCGCTAGTTCACTGACGGCGCCTACACGTCCCGTCCGTGGCTACCAGCAGCAGCAGCAGCGGCGGCGGCGGCGGCGGCGGCGGCGGCGGAGGCGGAGCGGCCTCAGTGTGTGAACGCCGACAACCCCGCACAAACACGTGCACGCACACACACGACACACACACACACACACACACACACACACACACACACACACACACACATATATATATATATATATATATATATATATATACGTGTACAGACACACACACACACACACACACACACACACACACATATATATATATATATATATATATGTATATATACGTGTACACACACACACACACACACACACACACACACACACATAAATCTATATATATATATATATAATATAATATATATATATATATATGTGTGTGTGTGTGTGTGTGTGTGTGTGTGTGTGTGTGTGTGTGTGTGTGTGTGTGTGTGTGTGTGTTTGCACGTATGTACGTATATATATATATATATATATATATATATATATATATATATATATACGTACAAACGTGCAAACACACACACATATTTATATATATATATATATATATATATATATATATATACGTATACACACACATATATATGAATATATATATATATACATATATATATATGTGTGTGTGTGTGTGTGTGTGTGTGTGTGTGTGTGTGTGTGTGTTATATACGTACATACGTGCACACACACATGCACACAAACACGCATACCAAAGTGCGCACACACGCGCACGCACACACACACACATCCATGCGCACACACACATGCACGCACACACACACACACACACAAACACATACGGACACACATCCATGCGCACATAACAATGCGTGTCTGTACACAAACAAACACATGCACATACAGTCACGTAATCCTGTTTTTTTCTTTCTTTCTTTTTATTGCAAGGAGTAGGAACGCCTACATTTCAGAATACCCAGCAGGAACAAAGCGTAGCAGGTTAATCAACCAAGGCACGATGTAAATAGGTTATTTCAAATCTAATGTTCCCGCGTTTGCTGCTACGACCCTGCGCCTTTTCGCGCGCACGTGCTCTGCGCACGGCGGCCGTCCCACTGCTGACCCATCGATTTCTTTTTGCTGCGTCTCGTTCGGTCGCGTGTGTCCCAAGGAACCACACCGTGTTTACTGTGGCTGCGAGCCCCCCTCCTCCTCCTCCTTCTCACCCCGACGCCTCCTTTAGACCTGCCTTGACATGACCTTCGCCGTGCCCCCCGCCCAGCAAAGCAGAAGAGGGTGACTAAGGGGACCCCAGCTACCTTGCCTTGCCCTCCTCCTCTCCACCCCCCACACACCCTCACAGCCGTCATGTGCCATTCCCCCCTCTCCCTCCTCCCCTCACACCATCAACCACCCAGTCAACTCCCGGTTCCAACCTCCCCTTCCTTCTACCACCAAGACAACCTTTTCATATCTTGACAGCGACACTTGATCTATTAATTGTTGTACAATTCATCAACGCTTCTGTATGGTAGTATCCGTGACCGGGCAGGCAGGTGGATGGAAAGGAAGAATTGTCACGTATGCATACTCCCCGCTCACCTCCCTGCACGTACAAGAACAGCTGCGCGCTCGTTGTGAGGCGCATGGGGGGGAGGGGGGCAAGGCCGTGCAAAGTTGAATACTTTGAAAAGTATGTAACCGTTGAAAGAGAAAAAGAAGTAAACAACCTTCCACCTACCGAGAACTACTGTTTGGGACATCAATCCATCATCGAGTACTGGCGACATGACGAAAACAAAAGAGGTTGTGATTTCTTCCAACGTTATTTTGCGTTTTTTGTCTTGTAATCTGTTCCCGGCCCACATACCATAACTACACATTCGTTGCGAAGGAGGAACAGGGTTGGGGTGTGGGGTTCATCCACTGGAAAAAAAAAACTAGGTTGGATGCGACCTTGCCGTCACACGACGCTTGGGAACTTGCTGCGTCACTCACAAAAAACTGGGTACAGTGCACTTACTCGTACGTACATCACACCTGTCGGGACAAATTCCCTCGGAGGCGATTGCGTTGATATTTGTGCATTGTTAACACTATTTGTGTATACCAGATGTGTGTGTGTGTGTGTGTGTGTGTGTGTGTGTGTGTGTGTGTGTGTGTGTGTGTGTGTGTGTGTGTGTGTGTGTGTGTGTGTGTGTGTGTGTGTGTGTGTGTGTGTGTGTGTGTGTGTGTGTGTGTGTGTGTGATGGCGTGATGGCACGCATGCAATAGCACGTATTTGTGTCTATATATGTGTGGCAACACGCCACTTATAGGTGTATATATGTCTCTATGTGTATGTGGGTGTATTAGTGTGTGTGCGTGAGTGCGTGCGTATATGCATGTTCGCACGTTTGCATTTGATGTATACTTTCATGCAGATATGTCTGATTCAACATGGTTTTAAATCACGTGTTAGACTAGTAACCGGTAGTTATTACCTTCTCAGTTGAGAGCTCAGAGGTCGTTTGCAGATTGATCATTATATAGTATTACGACATGAAGCGCATATACCCTATCCCTTTGCTCAAGGAGGACGTAACGGTTTGCAGTTTTAGCGAAGCTTTCAACCAGTGAACGGTACTCGAACTCGAATTTCCCGCGTAAGGCTAAGCCACCACACCAGCAACTCATGCGTGTACGCGCGCGCGCGCGCGTGTGTGTGTGTGTATGTGTGTGTGTGTTCACCATGGTCTTAGATCACGTGTTGGACTCGTGATCAACAGCTATTTCACTCCCGGATAAGAGTTCAGAGTTCATATATGACCGATCTATGGGTAATGCCGTGACCTTACACGCACACACACACCCAACTCCCCGCCCACGAGAGTTTGAGTAATGACTCACAGCGCAGCGATTCTGAAATTATTTCAGCTCTGGGCGGGATTCGAACCCGAACTGCCGTAGTGTGCGCGCGCGTGCGTGTACGTGTGTGTGTGTGCGTGCGTGTACGTGTGCACGCATGTGCGCGCAAACAAGCTTGTATTTTTGCATTATCAGCGTAGGACCTCTTCTTTTGTGCCTTACACATGACAAGCAGCTCCTTTGTGTTAACCAAAGGGTTTGCTCGCTTATCTATTGGCGATTGCATGTTGATGGCTGCCCTTGTCTGGTATACAGTTCTTTTGTGCAGGACTGGGCACTTGATATAGCTCCTTTCATATACTTCTTCCATACGCTTTAACGCAGAGGAGCGCATGTCCATGTTCGTATATTTTTCCTTCCGTGATCCTTCACGTTCTCATTTTCTATCTAGTAAAGTGTTCCAACCCATTTTGCTTGGGCACGTATGAATATAAGTATTATTTTAATTTGTTTGTTTTTTCAGCCTTTTCTTCATTTAATACATTTACATTATTTTTCACATTGAATTGCTGAAACCCATTAGACTATTCCTTCCTACCGTCCATGCAATTTCTCGCTTATTTTCTTTAGATGTTCCCAACTTTGGAAAAATCATCCCAACTGGGATAATTTGGTCTTTTCTGTGCTATACTGGGGAGACAGGGTGACCAAAAACAAATCTAAAATCATAATCGTTATGTTAGACTTGAAACTAGAACAGACTAAGCCTACCCTTTCCCGTCCTTTTTGTATAAGCTGTTTACCTTTCTTCATACTACACCACATGCAAATCTATTAATACATTTTCAAAGTATGGCTTAGGCCGGCCACACACGTGCACTTTAAACTGACAGTTACAACTGTTCAGTTATAACTGTCAGTTGAAACTGCACGTGTGTGGGTATCTCAGTGATACTGAAATACCCACACACTTGCAGTTTCAACTGACAGTTATAACTGAACAGTTGTAACTGTCAATTTAAACTGCACGTGTGTGGCCGACTCTAGAGTCGGTTTACACGTGGGAGTGGCCCTCTGCTGACTTCTGTCCTACAAGTATTGGAAGGTCACTAGAAGAAGAAAATCCTGAGGTGTGATGTGCGTCTGGTAAACCAATAGCAACAGCTTGTGTTGATGACGGGTGAGATTGTGCTTTTACTTCAGTGGTTCCCAAACAAGGAGCCCCCCCCCTACAGGAAGTAATTTGCTCAAGAATCATTGTTTCATGATGAAACAATAATGAAATCATTCCAAGAGCAAGTATCTACCGTTACATACGTACAAACTATATTTCTATTAGTCACCCCAACCTCTTTTCTATATAACATATGTTTATATACATGTAATATTCATATATAATATTCATAATATATATTTATTTATATATATATATAT
>NC_134782.1:69151116-69161116 GCF_046742065.1 Oratosquilla oratoria | reverse complement strand
AGGTCTATTTTCAGACTTCCGTTAGCTCGTCTTTCACAAAGATGTCGTCTCGTAACACACGTCGAGCTCCGTTCGGGAGCGTATCGCTTTTATCAAGTATTTTTGTTATTGATTTCGCCAAGAAAAACATATTACGTTTATGTATTTTAATTTACAAAATCAATATATCATTTTTAATGATATATCGCTAAGATGCAGACTTCTAAAGTAATACCCCAACTTAACCTAACCTCCCTGTGAAATACATGAGGTCAAAAAAGCTCTGAATATTTTACCGTAGTCGAAGATGTTTGCAGTAGAATAAATAAAATATGAAATAGTTTTCATTTTCCTTTCTGCAACAGGGACATTAAATACAAAATTTGAAACATCTTTAATTATATATTTCACTAGCCAATAGCTAGAATAAGCAGTAAGGGAGGTGGGAAGTGGTACGGGAGGGGGGGGGGCACTGAGAACTTTGCCCCGGGATGGCACTGACATGTAAGGATTCTGCTTAGAACTTAGTACTTAACTTACCTTGGATGCAGTGTGAAGTCACTTGTCCTGCAGGGGTTCATAGAGAGACACCATAGTCCTTTTCAAAGCAATAGGAGTTCCAGTTTTCACGCACAAGGAAAAAAAAACCGCAAAGCTTCAGACTAATTAACTACTTTGCACAGACCAATTCTAAACTAACTTGGCGCCCGTCCGATTTTGTTTTCGTTATAAAGGGGAGCATTGTGATTGGCTGAGACCGGTCACGGGATTCAAAACAATTTGGTTATTGGCTGAAGTGATGATGTTTACGCGAAGTCCCCCGCAAGAAATAGTAATCAAGAGACAATTTTAGCTGTGTAACGAAAGTAAAAATTATTTTCTTTAATTGTATGAGAAAAATCTGACAGCCGAAATTCGTTTTTTATGTTATTTTCTAAGAGGATTGGATGTTCCCTTGACTCATTTCTTAAGGTAGATGTCTCCCCAAGATGTCTCGCCTGTTTGCCTGCAAATGAATGTGTGATTCACCATGGTCTTGGATCACGTGTTGGACTCGTGATAGACAGCTATTCCCCCCCCCCCCCGGAAGAAAGCTCAGAGCTCGTATTTGACCGATATATGGGTAATGCTGTTACTGTATGAGGGGGTTTACGCGGTTCGACAGACACGTGTTTAAAGTGATGTGTGAACGTGTGAACGGGGTATTTGGGGTTTGACCAACGTGTTCGACAACCAAATACCCCGTTCACACATCACTTTAAACACGTGTCTGTCGAACCGCGTTCGACGAACCGTTAGACCGTGTAAACCCCCTCTAACCTTACACGCACACACATCCAACTCCCCGCCCACGAGAGTTGGAGTAACGACCCGTAGCGCAGCGACACTAAAATTATTTAATTATTTCAGCCCCGGGTGGGATTCGAACCCGGACCGCCGTAGTGGCAGCCGAGAAATCTACCACTGCGCCACGAGTCGTGTGTGTGTGTGTGTGTGTGTGTGTGTGTGTGTGTGTGTGTGTGTGTGTGTGTGTGTGTGTGTGTGTGTGTGTGTGTGTGTGTGTGTGTGTGTGTGTGTGTGTATTTGAATTTAATTTTCATCCTACTACTGCTTTTGAATTTCACACTTATGTCATTCTATACATAATATTTGGATTCCAACGTTTGATTTGTTTATATCATATGCCATACAACATTTGGCAGTTGACTAGATCGCTTGAAATTCGTTCGTCATTTTCATCCTACTCTAACCAGTGACCTCAGCATTAGAATTTTGTCCATAGGTTGTTATTGTACAGTTTGAATTTAATTTTCATCATCCTCGAGCTTTTGAATTTCACATTAATGTCATCCTACAGATGATGTTTTGACTCTAGTGTTTGGTGTATATGCGTGAGATCCCATGCTACATTTGGCAATATGACTAGAGCGATTGAAATTCGTGTGTCATATTCATAATAATAAAACCAGTGATCCCAGCGTTAGAAGTTTGGCCATAGGTTGTCATCGTACACTTTGTGTGGATCAAATTTTTGTGGTAAGGCAGATTTGCTTCCTGATAAAAAAAAAAAAAAATAAAAAAAAAATAAGGAAGCTTTTTGGGCCTTGATGATCCTAGAGAAGGTGTATGACATAGTCGACCTGAAGGTACTATGTATTGCAGATAAACGGTATAGGAGGAAAGTAGTTTAGGGTTGTCAAAAGTTTTTATATGAGTAGTAGAACTTGTGCTCGGGTAGGAAATGATAAGAGTGAATGGTCTGAGGTGAAGGTGGGACTGCGCTAAGGTTGTGTTATGTGGCCATGGCCGTTCATTGAATACATGAATGGGAATGGTGGAACGGGAGGTAAATGGTTAGCGAGACTGGAGGGAAGTTTGGGGGGGGGTTTGAGCCAGTTGTTGTTTGCGGATGACACTGCGCTTGTGGCTAGGCCAGAGGAGGGCCTAAGGTAGTTAATGACGGAGTTTGGGAAGGCATGTGATAGGAGGAAGTTGAAGGTAAATGTCGGTAAAATTTAGGTGATGTAATGTACAAAGGGTGAGTGTGGCAATAAGTTGGAAATAAGTCTTAAAGGAAAGAACAGAGGAAGTGGATAGCTTTAAATATTTTGGGTCACATGTAGCAGGTAATGGAGGAGTGGAGGTGGAGGTAAACTGTAGAGTAGGATAAAACAAGTAGATGTATTGAGAGAATTAAATCAAGGTATCTGGGAATGGATGCGAGGAGAAGACTGTATGAAGGGGTGATTGTGCCTACGACACTGTATGGGGCAGAGATATGTAGATTAAAGGAGGCAGAAAGGAAAAATTTAAATGTGTTTGAGATTAAGTATATGATAAGTATGGTGGATGTTACGAGGATGGAAAGGGTAAGAAATAAGTAAATTGCGAAGAGAGCGAAGGTAGAAAGGGAGGTGACAGATGGGATTGATCACATAATACAGGAGTGGTTTGGGCACATGGAAAGAATGAGTGAGGAAAGATTAGCAAAAATAGCGTTGGAGGTGGAGGTGGATGGTGTGACTCTGAGGGGAAGAAAGAGAATGAGTTGGATGGATGGAATGAAGGGGGCCTTGAGCAAAAAGGGAATGTTTATTGAGCAGGGAAGGGAGAAGCCAAGAGATAGGAATGAGTGGAGAATAGTTGTGAATAGACGATAGATGGACGTGGCTTCAAGGTATTTCTCTTCGTCTTCTCTATTTTCGCATGGGAGGACGAGGAGGGAGGGTTGCCGTGTAAATGAAGCGGCTGGTCCTGCTGTGGGTGTGCTGTGCCTTTCTGCATTGCTTCTGATCCTGGTAGCGGGAGGTGGACATGGATGACCCTTCATCCACAAGGAGCTAAGATGAAAATGAAAGTAATGGGTGAAGGATGGAGTGAGATGGGTGGAAGTGAGTGCATGCCTTGGCTGGCTACTTCCCTTATAAGGTGGACAAACCCTTTTGGTACATAGATAGATAGACATATAGATCCACAATCAAGAGGTTTCTTCTTTCAATGTAGTCTATCCCCTTTAGCGAGCTGAATGATGTAATCATATCACCTCTTTTTCTTCGATCTTTCAATGTTGACAGACCAGTGATTTTAGTTTTTCCTCATACTCGTAGGATTTATCTGCCAGTCCTGGAGCCAGTTTGGTTAGCTGCCTTTGAATATATGTATTCACTTGGTCTTTGGATCACGTGTTGAACTCGTGATCGACAGCTATTTCCCTCCTGGAAGAGAGCTCAGAGCTCGTAGGTCCGATCTATGGGTAATGCTATGACCTTACACACACACACACACCCAACTCCCCGCCCACAAGAGTCAGAGTAACGACCCGAAGCACAGTTGTACCGAAATAATTTCGGCCCTGGGCAGGATTCGAACCAAGCACTACGCGCACCACCATGCTAGTAGTTCATCGTTCTACCAACTGCGCCACCGAGTCGTGTGTGTGTGTCTGTGTGTGTGTGTGTGTGTGTGTGTGTGTGTGTGTGTGTGTGTGTGTGTGTGTGTGTGTGTGTGTGTGTGTGTGTGTGTGTGTGTGTGTGTGTGTGTGTGTGTGTGTGTGTGTGTGTGTGTGTGTGTGTGTGTGTGTGTGTGTGTGTGCATACATAAAAGAAAACTCTACATATCAGTTCCAATTTTGAAGAAAGAAGAAATATACAAAACGATTCATCCGCATCACCAAATGGAGAGTGACGTCAGAGGTTTTCAGAAGACCTGCAATTGGCGCCCACTCCCTCTACCTCTCGTTCCTAGAGTCTCCACTCGCTCTTTTGTACACTCATTGACCTTCACCCTACACCCAACCGATGCAGTGCATGTTGCAACACCCAGGATTCGTTGGAAGCAGAAACAAACAAACGTAAGCTGTAACAGAAGTCATTTTATACAGGCAGGCAGGCAGGCAGGCAGGCAGGCAGGCAGGCAGGTAGGCGCTCAGGAAGGCATCTGCCCTGGCCCCGACAACCTGACAAACTGTACGTATGGCTAATCCTGAGGCAGTTCCGGCACAGCTCATCCAAGCCAGCTGTTGGTTGGCCTTGCTCACTTTGTGCGTAGCTCCAAGCGAGTCATCTGCACTCTCTGGCTGCTCTTGTGTGTAATGTAATCAAGATGTTTGCAGACATATTTCTTAGAATTCACTCTCTCTTCCACCCCCTAAATAAGATTTTTCTTCCTAAGCTGGTTGAAATCACCTTGTAGCAGCTATGAACATAATAAGCATGCGTAGTATCGGAAGGGTAAATCTAGTGAAGTGTTAGTTATCTAACACGCAACAGCCTCCATCCCACTGTTCAAGTTATCCTCATTCTATTCACCACTTCTACCAGCAGCAGCACCACCAACAAACTCATCACCACATCCACCACTACCATCATCTATTTCAGGGGTGGGCAACCTTTTTAAGTGTGGGCGCCAAAATAAGCCAAATCATTGATACAACATTTTCTCGCGTGCCGACGGAGTAAAATTATTATAGGCCCACATATCATGCACGAATATGGGCCCCCTCCGCTCCCTCCCTCCCTTCCTCCCTCCACCTCCCATGAGGGTCCCAATCCGCCGCCCAGCTCAGCATGCGGTTACCAATGGCCATACGAAAGAAGTTGGAGATTTATTAGTTATTAGTTTTAAGGTGTGCCCTGGGTTTCGCGCTCCGGAGAAAGTCGTTAGTGTGTCAGGTTTTGCACGCGTGCCAAGGGTTGCCCACCCATGATCTCCTTCATTGCAACGTCCAGGATTACTGCTATTGCAGTGTGGACGTATGGGGAAGGGAGCACCCCTTGTCCTCTCAGTGTGTCTGCTGCCATGATGCATTTAGGTGCATGGGACCTCTTGAAGTTGTAACCGGTTTACCTCGTCCCCCATCAACGTTGTTATGATGACTTCCGCTTCCTCGGTCGAGGCCTCTGTTAGTATCTGTTAGTGAGTGGTGGAGAAGAATGAGGAGGAAAAGGAGGAGGGGAAGAAATAGGAAGGAGAGAAGGAGGAAGGAGAAAACGAGGAAAGATGGGAAAGAGGGGGGAAAGTGAAGTATCCAGAGTAGGAGGGGATGAGGTATGAGGAAAATGAAAAGACGAAGAAATATAAAAAATATATATGAAAAAGAAAGAAAGAAATGGAAGAAGAGTAAAAAGAATGAAAATAAAAAGAAGAGGAAAGGTTCACTTTGCTCAGCGGCCGCTCCGGGACCGTCTAACAACGTGGACCGGGCAGACCATGCATGCTTGAAGGGAAGCCCCGTGGGTCCGTCCCGCTCACAGAGTGGCGTCACGGGCCGCCTCGAGGCCCTTTGTCGACTTGTTCTGCGCCTACTTGACTTGCGGTACCTACCTACCCTCTCGGCCTCTCCACCTCCTCCCCCTCCTCTTCCTTCTCCATTTCCTACTCCTCCTCTTCCTTCTCCTTTTCCTACTCCTCCTTCTCCTACTTCTCCTACTTCTCCTCCTCCTTCTCCCGTTCTTTATCTTCCTTCTTCTTTTCCTCCTCCTCCTCCTCCTCCTTCTCCTTCCTCTCCTCCTTCTCCTCCCTCTTCTCCTCCTCCTCCTTCTCCTACCCCTTCTCTTTCTCCCCCTCCTCTTCCTCCTCTTCCTCCTCCTCCTCCTCCTCCACCACCTCCTCCTCCTTCTCCACCACTTCCTCCTCTTCTTCCTCCTCCTCCTCCACCACCTCCTCCTCATTCTCCTCTTCCACCACCTCCTCCTCCACCACCTCCTCCTACTCTTCCTCTTCCTCCTTCTATTCCTCTTCCTCTTCTCTGTCTCCTCCTCCTCCTCCTCTTCCTCCTCTTCTAACTTTGTCTCCCCCTCCTCCTCCACGGAGAGAGGGTGGGGACTGGCGTCGCCGTGTGAGTGAAGTAACGCGCTCCCTGGCGTATGACGGAGGCCCTCAATGGATGATGATGATTACATTCATTCATTCATTCATTCATTCATTCATTCATTCATTCATTCATTCAGCCACTCCTCCTCCCCAGTCTTCCTCGTGTATCGGAGATTCACCCACCCTTATCCCCACTACCTGCGTTTAAACCCGCCTCCCCACTCAGACTTGGCAAAATTTTAGTTTTCCTAATCTCCCTTCCCTTCCCTTTCCTTCCCTTCTTGAATATTTTGGCCTTAACTGTCCTCCCCACCATCTCAGATGTCTTCTAAGGTCGACATTTGAAAAAGTTGACAATTATTCTTTATATTTTCATTCATTCAGTCAGCCAATTTTCCACATATAAATTTATTCTGTAAATAAGAAAATACATTGGCTGTATCCCGAGCTTCATGTTTTAATAATGGTAACCTATACCTAATTTTTTTTTCCTGGCGCGAAGAACCATTAAATAGATTCAAGTTTCCTTTTCCCTGCCAGAAGGATAACTATTCGGGAATTCTTAAGCCATAAAAATGTCTATATTTCAACCTTCTCATAGTTGGTTTACGTTTAAATTCATTAGTTTAATAGATTGCCCGAAATTACCGGAACCACTCGTGAGGGCGCATGCGCATAGGGTCACGTAAACAGCGCGGCATAATTGACCACAGTCTTTCACACTGTTGTTATCATCGTTGGCCAGCCGTCCGCGGACCTCTGGTGTTGGAGCCTCACCGGGTCAGGCTCTGCACTAAGCGTGCCGGGCACATTCCCTTTTTGTTTTTATCTTATTCTGGTCATTTGCCTATTACTGCAATCCTGTGTAGCGTAGCAGGGGCATCTGCAGGAATTTTTGAAGACCTCACAGGCATTTAATTATATTATCTACATTGAGTTACATTTTGACTTACATCAGTTATACACTGATTTACTATATCTTTACAAATTAAATTAAATTATACGTGACGACCGGAAAAGTTTCAAACATACCCTAGGCCCGTGTTTTACTCATTTCCCAACGCTGTTTTCTTTTTTTCTGTTGTTAAATCCATTCCTCGGCGTAACTGAGGTATTTACCTCGTACTCAAACCAATAGAAGAAGGGAAGTGATTCCTCTCTCACATCTCTCGATTCAGGGCACAACTGTCCATCCATTTTCATACAGACTGATCTTCATCTCGTACAAATACTAAACCCGTGTTTACCTAGGTGACACCAGATCTCCAGCAACATTCATAAATGTAAGATTGGTCCAGTCCCCTTTAGTTACTCTACACTGCACATTCTACGTGCGTACATACATTGAAAGACAAAATAATCTTCCCAGGTTTGTCTGGAGATAGATGAAACATGGCGAAACATCATGAGAATCGGATCTAAGAATCTAGCCAATTATCATAATGTTTTCCCATGGGTCAGCTATCTTCAGACACCTGGGAAGATAGTTTTGTCTTTCACTATACATAGAAATAAAGAGAAACAGAAGACAAAGAGATCAATGACCACGTGCACATATTAACCACATTCTTAGAAAAGAACGAACTTGGTGACCCTATACTTATATATTCGTGTACCCATTTCTTAGCCCAGCTCCCATGCACAACAGGTCAATCTAGTGTTAAACCTTTTGAGGTGTATAAGTTTCTCTCATCTGAATGAATGGTTACAAAATAGTCTACAGTATAAGAGATCAAACGCCAATTAACCAAAAGGAAATTATTTAACCGTGTTGTAAATGTTTGGAACAAACTACCTGTTCACGCTGAGTTCAAATACTAATGACACTTAAAAAAATCCTAAATAGATGTATGGAGTCCAACCCCAATCTTAGTTATCAGCATCGTGAGTTCATACGCTTACAAGTCAGTGATTCTTAACTGCTTCCACTGTTTCTGCCCCCCTTTCAATTCGCAAGCATCCCCGTAAGGACCAATAGGTCTGTTGCTGTTTGCATCTCCTTTATATTCCTTTGTAAGTCGTCTGGTCTTAGCCAGAATAAAACTCCTAAACCCGATGATAATCCTGAATAGGTTGTCCTTAAATCATTAGAGAGCTGATGTTCCTCCCAGGTAAAGTATGTCTTATATAAACTGGAATAGAATTCTCAAATCCAACGTTAATCCTAAACGTGTTGAATCGAGGAAGTCCTTCAACCACAAAGGAGTAGA
This sequence comes from Oratosquilla oratoria, assembly GCF_046742065.1. Lineage (NCBI taxonomy): Eukaryota > Metazoa > Arthropoda > Malacostraca > Stomatopoda > Squillidae > Oratosquilla > Oratosquilla oratoria. The sequence goes on along the minus strand of NC_134782.1, from coordinate 69,152,615 downwards.
AATTCCTACCAGCTGAATGAAATGGTCTGGTAAAAGGAAACGTTAGACGCGGAATCCTGACTTGTTCGCGCTAGGAGTCAAAGGCAGGATCAAAACAGTCGAGCAAGAGATCAAGGAGAGCCGAGCCCATTGGTACGACATCATCTAAGTATAGCGGGACAATGAAACATCACAGTTCAGTAAAAGGCAATTAAGAAAAACAAGAGGAAAATGATGTACAAACGTGGACATAGAGTGGTCTATGGGATACCCTTATGTGCATATATATATATATATATATATATATATATATATATACAGTATATATATATATATATATATATATATATATATATATATATATATATATATATATATATATATATATATATATATATTCCGACATTCGCCCCAGGAATCAAACTGAGGTCTCGCTGTATTCCAAACCGACTGAGCCATAGGTTAGGTATTATTTTGTCAATAAGCGAGCCCTCAGTTCGTTTCCCGGGACGACTGTCGAAAATTATTTGTATGGTTCTCGCTGTTACTAACGATTCACTTCACACTACACACACACACACACACACACACACACACACACACACACACACACACACACACACACACACATATATATATATATATATATATATATATATATATATATATATATACATATACGTATATAAATATATATGTATATACCTGGGTCAGAAGCAATATAACAAGACACAGTACATCCACAGCAAGGCCGCTTCACTTAATCGGCGACCCCCCCTTCTCTCCGTCCCTTCATGCAGGAAATAGAGTACACGGGGAGAAATCCCTTCGGGCTGCGTCAAAATATCATTAACACATGACCACTCCCTACCCCTCCCATCCGACGCCCTTTCCCATCCTTTCATCACAGTTCTATGTATACAGCCATTCTCCACTCACCCCTCTCTCCTTTCTTTGCTCAACAGACATTTCCCTCTTGCTCAACGCCCCTTTGTGTGAACCTCCTTCAAGAGTGCGATATATATATTTTTCTTTCCTTCTGATTTTCTTAGGGAAGTGTGTTATAGGTTTAATTAAATTTGTTTCTTGAGGCGTTCTTTTCATTTTACTGAAGGTAAAGAGACCTGCAATTATATACATAAATTAGCAATGTGCAGGCATATAATTTAGTAACATATAAATCATAACTTAATTTCCGCATATATATATATTAGTACACCAAATTGAGTATTTATATTGTATTAAGGTATCATCATGATACAAGTTATAGTACAAGATATCACTAAATGTTGGTAACTCAGCCGGCAACTTATAAGTTGATGATCAAGGAAAAACTGACGACGATACCCAGCAGGACGGTCATCGACTCCGTGTTTGCCACGTCATGCAAAAACAAAAGCTGCCCGCCTCACGGCAGAATCGCAGTCATTTATGAACTCACGTATTTGTTAATTTCTTAATTAATGGTAAATCTTAATTAATTAATTAATTAATTAATTAATTAATCCAATAATTAGATT
>NC_134782.1:69088616-69141116 GCF_046742065.1 Oratosquilla oratoria | reverse complement strand
AACTGAAATATTCAATAAATCGGTAGACACTGGTTTTGTTCCAACTGCTTGGAGGTAGGCAAACGTTGTTCCTGTTTTTAAGAAGGGAGATAGATCGTCTATATGCAACTACAGGCCAATCAGTTTGACATCGGTTATAGGAAAAATGCTTGAATCAATAATAGTAAATAGACTCAGAGAACACATCGAAGGGCATAATTTAATTCGTGATTCACAGCATGGTTTCTCCAAGGGTAAGTCATGTGTGACTAATCTTCTATCCTTTTACACTAAAGTATATAAGGCGTCAGATAACAATGAAAATTACGATGTTATTTACTTTGACTTTAGCAAAGCGTTCGACAAGGTACCACACCGGAGACTACTAAATAAAATCAAAGCCCATGGCATAGGAGGAAAAGTGTTAGAATGGATTAGAGCTTGGATTAGTAACAGAAAACAGCCGGTCACCATAAATGGAATACAATCTAGGTGGGGCAATGTTACTAGCGGAGTCCCCCAGGGCTCGGTTTTTGGGTCCCTTATTTTTCATTATGTACATAAACGACTTAGACGATGGGATAAATAGTGATGTTAGTAAGTTTGCGGACGACACTAAAATAGGACGCCTAATTAGGTCAGGAGACGACGCAAAGATTCTGCAGGATGATCTTAATAAATTGTTAACATGGTCGGTGAAATGGCAAATGAACTTCAATATCTCTAAGTGTAGCGTGTTAAACGTATGGCTACACAACCCCGAAAATAGATACAATTTAGATAACACGCTTTTAGAAAAATCTGAGTACGAGAGGGACTTGGGTGTTCTGGTGAGTCCGGACCTCAAAACCAGGAAGCACTGCATTAGCGCCAGAAATAAAGCTAACAGTGCATTAGGCTTCATTGCTAGGACGGTAACGAATAGAAGTGCAGAGGTAATTATTAAACTCTATCTAGCGATAGTTAGACCCATCCTTGACTATGCGGTACAGTTTTGGTCTCCGTCCTACAAAATGGACATCAATTCACTAGAATCAGTACAAAGAAGAATGACCAAAATGATACATGGACTCGGAAATTTGCCTTACGAAGAGAGGCTTAGGCACCTAAACTTACACTCTCTGGAAAGACGTAGAGTGCGGGGTGATCTAATAGAAGTGTTCAAGTGGATCAAAGGCTATAACAAGGGTGAAGCAAACAAGGTCATCATAATAAAACAACAGGGCAGGACTCGCAGTAATGGGTATAAACTGGACAAATTTAGATTTAAGAAGGAAATAGGCAAGAATTGGTTTACTAATAGGGTGGTCGATGAATGGAATAATCTTAGTAACCATGTAGTAAGCGCTGAAACTATCAGTTGTTTTAAAAAACGATTAGACAACCTTATGGATGGGGATGCCAGGCGGTGATAGATACGGAGCTGCCTAGTGTAGGCCTTATGGTCTCTTGCCGTCTCCTTTATTCTTATGTTCTTATGACTGCTTTTATTTTCTTTTGTTCTTTTATATTTTCTCTTAGAGGTTTGTATTACCGAAAGAGGAGCGAATTGGCTTGTGAAGGTTGTGTTATGTGTGGGGTTTGGCGCAAACTCGGATGCGTTTTTCCAGTTTATTCGTTGATCCGATTCTCCTACAATTTGTGTCTGGCTGCCCAGAAGACAACTCTGGAGGTGCCAGATCTTCATAGCTAAAATTATACATGGTGGAAAAATGGGCGTTCCCTACGAGGGAATATCCAATGAGAAGGGTGGCACTCTTAGGTTGCCAGTGTGCAAAGTTTGATGCGACGACCGTTGCGGTAACCTTTGACCCTGTATTTGGGGCGACTTCGAGTTGTTTAGAGTCTGCTGGTAGATATATGGGATTAGGTCTGCTCTCGCGGTCCCAAGCTTGCCCGAGCTTGGCTGAGAGGCTTCTTTGTGGTCTGTTCATGGTGGAGAGATGGTGGGGAGAAAGAAATCGTCCGACGGCGAAAGAAATCATCAGCCGCCTCACAGTTGTGTGAACCTGGAGGACCGTCTCAAGAAGTGTGAGGAGGAAATTCTTCTTCTCAAGAGTGCGCTCTGTGAGAAGAGTGAATCCTCCTCACAGCCCAAAGAGCGTACCACTTCTTCCACTTCTGCCACTGCCGTGAGCGAGTGGCGCTCCGTGGGGTCCCGTTTGTCGAGCCCGCGTTCGGTAAGCGGGTGTCCTGCGGAGTAACTGCTGCCTCTTGCCAATCGTTTTGCTCTGCTGGAGGATGAGGTTGCTGAAAATCAGGAGTTCTTGGTGGTGGGGGACTCCATGGTGCCGGGCCATGAGGACATCCTGCAGTGGAAGACTAAACGACGTTGCAAACTTGTATGTCAACCGGGCCGTGAGATCGCCAATTGTACCCAGACCATCAGGGAGCAAATGCGGACGAACACGGTTACGATTGTTCATACGGGAAGTAATGATGTGGGTAGGGTGAGATCAGAGGAACTTGTTCGGAATTACAAGGTCTTTCTTCAGGAGATGAAGGAGCGTGGGAACCGTCACGTAGGCTTTGGGATCCTTCCGAGGATCTACGCTGGCACGTGTTGGGATGTATTAATAGTGGAAGACAAAATATTAAGATGTGATATAATGATAGTGGAAGAAAAAATATCACGATGGTATGCAATGATAGTGGAGGACAAAATATCACGGTAGGATATAATGTCAGTGGAGAACAGAATATCATTTTAGGAAGGGATGCCGGGCAAAATGTCAGCGAACGACGGGTGCCTGGTGTGGATTGCGGTGACGTAGAGGGGCAAAGTGTACATAAGAGATCGAATGACCGTGAGGGACCAGATGTCCGTGATGGGGCAAATGTCTATGAGGCATTGAATGTCAACGAAGGACCAAATGTCAATATAGAGCAATGTGTCGATAAAAAACAAAATTATAATGTAAGGCATAATGATGAAATACAAAACGTGTCAAAAAGAAATAATCACGAGTTTCTTAATACCATGTACTTTAATGCTCGTAGTATTAGGAATAAATTCCAAGAAATACAGGCGTATGTCACAAGTGAAAATCTCGATATGATAGGAATAACCGAAATATGGTAAAATGGTAAAGAGCTTGAAGCTGAATCTAACATTGCGGGATTTAAACACTTTCATCAGGATAGAAACCATAAAAAGGTGGGGGTGTTCTGTTGTACGTTAAAAGCAATGCGTTTTAGAGAAAGTGAAACAGGGTGCATATGATAGTTTGTGGGTAGAATTAACCCAAACAAATGGACAAAAAAATTTAATGTAGGTGTAATATATAGGCCAAAGACATTATCATTAGCAGACGACAAACCGTTGTTTCAAGAACTGTCTAGTTTCTGCAACCGGGACTTATTGATAATGGGTGATTTCAATTTTACTGACATTGATTGGATGACCCTTGAACATGGCCATATAGGCAGTCGCTTGATAGATTTTCTCGGTGGCAATTACTAAGTTCAGCCTGTTAAAGAGCCCACAAGACATGGAAACTTACTCGATCTATTGATTACTAGCAGTGAAAGCATGATAACCGATATAGAAGTTGGTGAAACTATTGCAAATAGCGATCACAACTTAGATTGAAACTGCTAGAAATTTTTTAGAATAGATTCTTGTGTATCTAAAATATCCGATTTTAGTAAAGCTCAGTTCTTAGGATTACGTCAGGAGTTTCAGTTTACAGATTGGAAGGCAAAATTAAGCGAAAGACCTGTAGATCAGATGCGGGAAAATTTTCAAATACGCTTACTAAGATGATTCATACTTACATCCCGTTTAAGGACAGACGCCCCCCAAATCAGGCTCGCCCAAAATGGCTTGACAAAGAAATTGAAAAAAGTATTGCTAAAAAGAGACAGGCTTATAAGAAATACAAGTGCTCGGGTGCACCTAATGACTATCAAAGTTATGTAATAATGCAGAGAGACAATAAAAGACAATAAAAACAAAAACGACAATAAAAGACAATAAAAAACAAAAACGACAATACGAAATAAATATCGCTGATAAATCCAAAGAGAATCCCAAAGAATTCTACAGTTACATTAGAGATAAAAAGGTTATTAGGAATCACATTGGTCCACTATTATCTGCTGATGTTCAACTTGAGTATTCAAACGAAGGAATGCGTGATATTTTAAACAACTATTTTAGTTCAGTATTCGTAAACGAAACACCTCAAAGTGAACTCCAAACTGAAACCTGTGAAAAATCTAGGGTGAACTTACTACAGTAAACATAACAAAAGAAAAAATTAAAAGGTGTATAGAGACACTCAAAGTTAATAAAACACCAGGGCCTGACGGTTGGCATCCAAGAATCTTAAAGGAAATGAAAACTGAGATTGTTGTTCCATTAGAAATTATTTTCAAGAAGTACATCATATCCAGAGATGTCCCAAGAGAATGGAAACTCGATAACGTTACTCCAGAATTCAAAAAAGGTGAAAAAAAACTACAGGCCTATAAGCTTGACTTCAGTCATAGGAAAAATTATGGAAACTATAACCAGAGATGCTATCGAACACCTTTTAGAAAGTAACCGTTTGATAAATGATAGCCAGCATGGATTCAGACGGAAACGTTCTTGCGTGACTAACTTACTCGAATTCTACAACCCAGTTATCTCGATTTATAACAAAAGAAGCAATATAGATTTAACATATTTAGACTTTGCAAAAGCTTTTGATACTGTCCCCCACGAAAGACTACTTACTAAATTAGCTTCATACGGAGTAAGTGGTAGCCTAGAAATTGGTTGAAAGATCGAAAACAGAGTTGTTTTAAATGGCAAAACTTCTAGATGGAAAAATATTACGAGTGGAGTTCCTCAGGGTTCCGTTCTTGGGTCACTTCTATTCGTAGTATATATAAATGATACAGAGCACGGACTAAAATCTATTGTCTCCAAATTTGCTGATGATACAAAATTGTGCGGAATGGCAAATGATCACTTAAATCAATTAGATATTCAAGAAGATTTAGACAAATTACAGCAATGGTCTGAAAAGTGGCTAATGAAATTTAAATCAAGTAAATGCAAGGTTATGCACATAGGTAAAAATAACAGTAAGTACGATTACAAGTTATTTGGAAATTCGTTAACAAAAATGGATAGTGAGAAGGATCTCGGCGTAATTATCAATAACGATCTCAAATCATCTAATCGGTGTATTTCAGCCTCTGAGAAAGCAAATAAGATTCTAGGACTGATTGCGCGATCTTTTGACTTCAAAAGTCCATCACTCATTAACAAGCTATATAAATCGTTAGTTCGTCCACATTTGGAATATGCTGTTTCCGTATGGTCACCGAATCTCATTACAGACATTGACAAATTGGAAAAAGTACAACGGCGAACCACAAAACTGATTCCAAATATAAAAAAATTAATCATACGAAAATTGACTAAAACATATAAATCTGTTTTCCCTAAAAGAGCGTAGACTCAGAGGTGACTTGATACAGGTCTTTAAGATTCTAAAGGGAATTGACAACATCAAAAGTAATAAAAATTTCACAATGAATGGGAATCCAACAAGAAATAATGGTCTCAAATGATCAGGAAATAGATTTAATTTGGAAGTGGGTAGAAACAACTTTGTCACCCGTGTAGTTAATGAATGAAATAGACTTCCTGCAGAGGCAGTGTAATGTAGTTCAGTTCGGAGCTTTAAGATTTGTTTAGATAAACATCTAAGCAAGATGCTGTAATAACTGCCATTTATTTTATATTATTTGTTTATTTGTTTGTTATTATTTGTCTGTTTATTATTTGCTTGATTTTCATTTATTATTATTCATCTGTCAATTTATCATTATTTACTATTTACCTGTTTGTTTATTATTTAACTATACCTATGCATTTATTTATTTTATTGATTATTATTTATATTATAATAATTTATTTTATTATATTTTTTTTATTTCATTTTCCCCGTCTGGGGTATTGGCTGCATGTTATTGTGGCAGAGTAGCATGCAGCTGATACTTTAGGGTCTATATGGGGCACCCCTACGGACCAGAGCCACACATCATTTTGTCTGAGATAGAGGAAAACTCTGTCCATAGAGAAATGATGACACTTTTATACTACGACTGTCCCTCCGTTATGCTGTCCCCAACCCCTTGTTACTGCCCTGTACCATTTCTCTGAATATTCATTTTATTTTTTCGCCTACCCTGTGGTGGGGGAAGAGAATGCTACCGCCAAGTCTTTCCACTTGAGTCGTAAGAGGCGACAAAAAACGGGACGGGGAATGGGATTAGGAGTCCTACTATCTGTAGCCCCAAAGGGGACATGCCTAAAAAAAGTAAAGGCATAAGAGGGTTTGGGAGTTTTCCAACTAGTACCCTAAGGTTAGGGTCTTTTAATGTGCGTGGATGTGGTACAGATGAGAGTAAAAGGGAAGAGATAGGCAGTATGTTTGTGAGAAGAAAGATGGATGTGCTGGATTTGAGTGAAACTAAAATGAAAGGGAAGGGCGAGTGTGAGTTTGGGAGTGTAGCAGGGAGGTACTCAGGAGTGAAGAGGGGACGAGGGAGAGAAGGGGTGGCTATACTATTAAATGAAGAGATAAGTAAGAGTGTAAATGAGTGGAAGGAGGTTTCATCAAGGTTGATGTGGATGAAGGTGAAGCTGGGAAGGGAGATATGGGTTTTTGTAAGTGCGTCTGGGCCTGGTAGTGAGAAGAGCATAGAGGAAACGGAGGCTTTTTGGATAGATATAAATGAGTGCATAGAGTGATTAGAGAGAAATGTCAATGTATTTGTACTGGGAGACCTTAATGCTAGGGTACGAAACGAGCCAATAGACGGAGTGATTGAGAAGTATGGAGTTCCAGGTAAAAATCGTAGTGGAGAATTGATGGAGGAGATGTGTCTTGAAAGAGAATTGATGATAGCAGATACAGTGTTTAGGAAGAAAGTCAAGCATAAGTACACATGGGAGAGGGTGGTGGATGGAAGGGTGGCAGATAGAGCGTTAATGGACTATATAGTGGTGACCAGGAATATGGTAGGAAGAGTTAAGGATGCACATGCTTTAAGGGGAGAGAGTGGGGAAATATCAGATAATTTTTTGGTGGAAGGTAAATTGAGAGTGGACAATAGGTGGAGAAAGAGGAAAAGGGCAGAAGGTAGGGAGGCACTTACAGTGAACTGCTTAAATGAGAAAGAAAAGGAGAATGAGTATAAGAAGAAGCTGAGAGAGGGGTGGGAGGTAGTGAAAGATAAAGTGCAACTAAGAGTGGAGGAGGAATGGGGATAGTTCAAGGAGGGAGTCATAAGGTGTGCAAAGATGGTGTGTGGAACAAGGAGGGCGGGAGGAAATAGAAGGAAGGGTAGTGAGTGGTGGGATGAGGATGCAAAGAAGGTTGTAGAAGAGAAGAAACATGCTTTCATAGATTGGCTACAAATTAGGACGAGGGATACGTATGAGAGGTACAAAGTAAAGAGAAGGGAAGTAAAGCATAAGATAAAGGAAGCAAAGAGGAGAGCAGATGTGAAATGGGGAAGGGGTATGACAGAAAATTTTGAGAGTAATAAAATAATGTTTTGGAAAGAAATTAAAAGAGGAAGAGGAGGCAAATCAAGTAGAGAAGAAAAGGTAAAAGGTGCAGATGGAGAGATGATAATGGAAGAGAAGGCAGTGAGAGGAAGGTGGGCAGAGTATTTTAGGGAGTTGCTAAATGTGAAGGAGGATGGGGAGGGAAAGGTAGTTGTAGTGGGAAGCGCTAAGAAAATGAGAGTGATAAGTGAGGAAAATAGAGGAGAAATAGGGAAAGATGAAGTGAAAACATCTGTTAAGATGATGAGAGCAGGTTAAGCACCTGGGTTGGATGGATGCCATGCAGAATGTCTGAAGAAAGGAGGTACAGTGATGGTGGACTGGCTGGTGAGGTTATTTAATGATTGTTTGAGAGAGGGTAGAGTGCCGGAGGACTGGAGGAGTGCCTGTATAGTTCCGCTTTACAAGGGAAAGGGGGACAAGTGTGAATATAGTAGTTTCAGAGGGATCGGCTTGCTGAGTGTAGTTGGGAAGGCTTATGGGAGGGTCTTGATTGAGAGGATTAGGAGAGGAACAGAGGGAGTAATTGGTGAGGAACAGTGTGGTTTTAGGACAGACAGGGGTTGTGTAGGTTAGATTTTTGTGGTAAGACAGATATGTGAGAAAGCTATAGGAAAAGGTAAGGATATTTTTTGGGCTTTTATGGATCTGGAAAAGGCTTACGACAGGGTAGACAGGAAGGCACTGTGTGAGGTACTGCAGATATATGGGATGGGAGGAAAACTGTTAAGAGCAGTCTAGAGTTTTTACGAGAGTAGTAGAGCTTATGTTAGGATTAGAAATGGAGAGAGTGAATGTTTTGAGGTAAAGATGGGACTTCGTCAGGGCTGTTCAATCTATACATGTATGGGGTGGTGCGAGAGGTGAATGCAAGGGTGGTGGGTCAGGGGTTGGAGATGGTTAAAGAAAATGGAGAAAAGTGGGAAATAAGCCAGTTGTTGTTTGCTGACGACACTGCACTTGTAGCAGGACCAGAGGAGGGATTGAGGAAGTTTGTGACAGAGTTTGAGAAGGTGTGTGAAAGAAGGAAGCTGAAGATAAATGTGGGCAAAAGTAAGGTGATGAGATGTACAAGGGGAGAGAGTGACAGCAGGCTGGAAGTGAGCATTACGGGTGCGAATGTGGCTGGAAAGGGAGGAGTGGGAGTGGAGGTAGAATGTAGATTGAGAGAAGCGAGCAAATACCTCGGTGGATTAAAAAGTGTAATGAGAAATAGACATCTAGGAATGGATACTAAGAGGACTATTGTAAGCCTTTCCATGTATATGGAAAGAAGTTGCCTTGTTCAGTCTGAAAATGTAGTTGTTCTATGCCTGTTCAATTGTGTTGTGTTGAATTGTAATTTATTATTTTGAGAATGACTCCTTGAAGTCGAAACGTCAAATTGTGTGTTATTAAAATGGATAACTTTGGACAGCTAGTTTATGATCATCCTCCCAAAGTCAGAACTGTAGTGAGGAGAATTGAAAATATTAGGAAAAAGATTAATAATTGTGACAATGCTGTGATGTTTAACTCAGTGTGCATATATATATGTATGTGTATATAGACAAATTCACCAGTTAGCAAAATTGAGAGAATAAAAAAATTAAATGACACAAAAGAGGGGTTGGTAGTGGGATGTAGGAAACCTAAGCCCAGAACTGGAAAAAGTAATGTCTTCCGGTGGACGAAGAGAAAGAAAGAAGTAGAGAGAGATAAAGAAGACAACGACGAAAAATTAATTCTGAGAAGCACCAGGAGAAAAGAAGTTTCAAAATTGACCCACAGGTTGGCAGGCAACTCCAGCAAATCGAATCAACTTAGGGAGGGGAAGTAATGAGATACAAGCACACGCACACGCGCACATGCACACACACACACACACACACACACGCACGCACACACCAACACACACACACACACACACACACACACACACACACACACACACACACACACACACACACACACACACACACACACACACACACACACACACACACACACACACGGCCATGAAAAAGTAGATGAATTCTATGGACTATTTATTTCTATTTTCAGTAAATAAAAGGGAAGGGTGTAATTCTTACACAAGATATTTCGACTGGGATGCCTTTACGGACCCCCCCCCCCAGGAACCTGTTTCAATAGCCACCGTGGAGGCACTGAGGCTCTACGTTGCTCGAAGAAGACCTCCTCTTGTCTAGAGGGTTGTAGTGAAACCGGGAACTGGTCATTCCCCCCTCCTCCATTTTGTGTGTGTGTGTGTGTGTGTGTGTGTGTGTGTGTGTGTGTGTGTGTGTGTGTGTGTGTGTGTGTGTGTGTGTGTGTGTGTGTGTGTGTGTGTGTGTGTGTGAGTGTGAGTGTGTGTGTGTGTGTTTGTGTGTGCATGCATGTATGCGTACCTATCTATCTATCTATCTATCTATCTATCTATCTATATATATATATATATATTATATATATACATATATATATACATATATATATATATATATATACATATATATATATATATATATATATATATACGCATATATATGGTCACCAGAAGCCGAATATTTACGCTAGATATATCGATGATATTTTTATTACCACCAAAGAAAGTGACGATGCTGAGAAGCTAGCTGATTCCCTTCAAGCTAATTCAGTCCTTAATTTCACTATTGAAAGTAGTAGCAATAAGACCCTTCCCTTCCTTGATGTCCTTGCTGAGAAGCATTCGAGCCATTACGTGACATCTATCTACACTAAAGCCACCAACGTGGGACGGTGCCTAAATGCAAGGGCCAGACTCATACAAGAGGTATGTCGTTGGAGCTTACGTGAGGAGATACGTGGAAAGCCGTCCATACCAAACTGGAACGTGTGAGGCAGATGTTAACCAATAATGGTTTCTCTGGTGATCTCATTGAGGGTGTCATAAGGAAGAATATGGAAGAATTCCACACACAAACCCAGACCACTGAGGATAACAAGAAATATATTACTTTATATCATAAAATAGATTATGGAACGGCCTACAGACAGGAAGCAGACACTCTCCGAAGGATTATCACCGATGGAGTTTCACCAAAGGAACCCTACGAGAGGGTTTTGCTGAGGGTCTTCAGCCGTCCCAATCTGGTAGCCTCCTTAATTATGAAGAATAACACCACCCCTGGGGGACCTAAGGAATCGAAAGCCGGCGTAGTCTACAAATTTAAATGGTCTGAAGAGGCATGCGAGCCCCTCGACATGAGCTACGTCGGCCACACGATGACCACCTCAAGAAGGCGACTGCTAGAACACCGAAATAACGGAGCAATTCACCAACATTACTTCGACGCTCACGACAAGAAGCCGTGCTTAGAAGACTTCATCCGGGACGCAGAAATAATCCACACAGACTCTAACTACGGACGGTTAATCAGTGCCGAGACGGTTAGTATTACTTTGGAACAGCCTACTTTAAACGTCCAGAGGTCATCGGATCATGTTCCTTCCAGTAGAAAAAAACAGACCCGCACACCGTGACATTTGCCAACTGGAAGTTACAAGCCGACAAGACGTGCCATTAGCTCACCGTAGGTCCCGGGAAGAGGGTGCATCTAGATATCTGTTTACCGGAAGTGACAACCCGGCAAGACGTGACATATGTCCATCGTAAGACTAGGGCCCCCCTTCCAGGCGCCGCCCACCCGTATATATTCCCACCAATCATATACCATACCACCAGTTTTTATTTTCTCTGTTGTTTGTACGGCCCATGGGCCTTTATATCCCATTGTCTTTCCCATTTGTATTCAGTTTTACTCTGAAGACGACCGTATGAAATGGTTGAAACAGCTGTCGGTATGTATGTGTGTGTGTGTATATATATATATATATATATATATATATATATATATATATATACATATATATATACATATGTATATATATATATATGAATATTATATATATATATATATATACATATATATGTATATACATATATATTACAAAGGCAAAGGATTACAAGGGCGGAGCATACCGACAGGAGACCTTTTGATCCATATCTAGGTCGGATGCGAAAAAAAATCATATTAATAATAAAATAATAAATAAAAACTATAATAATGTAAATAACAAATAAAATACATAAATAAATGCATAGGTATAGTTAAATAATAAACAAACAGGTAAATAGTAAATAATGATAAATTGACATATAACTAATAATAAATGAAAATCAGACAGACAAAAGATAACAAAACAAAAACAAATAATATAAGATAGATTATAATAATTACAGCATCTTACTTAGGTATTTATCTAAATGATTCTTAAAGCTTCGAACTGAACTACATTGCACTACCTGTGCAGGAAGTTTATTCCATTCATTAACTACACGGTTGGCAAAGTTGTTTCTACCTACTTCCAAATTGAATCTATTTCCGGACAGTTTGAGACCATTGTTTCTTGTCTGATTCTCATTCAATGTGAAAATTTTGTCACTTTTGATGTTGTCAATTCCCTTTAAAATCTTAAAGACCTGTATCAAGTCACCTCGGAGTCTACGCTTTTTTAGGGAAAACAGATTCATGTGTTTTAGTCGATTTTCGTATGATTTATTTTTGATATTTGGAATCAGTTTTGTGGCTCGCCGTTGTACTTTTTCCAGTCTGTCAATGTCGTTAATGAGATTCGGTGACCATACGAAAACAGCATATTCCAAATGTGGACGAACTAACGATTTATATAGCTTGTTAATGGGTGATGTATACACACACACACACACACACACACACACACACACACACACACACACACACACACACACACACACACACATATATATATATATATAGTTGTGTGTGTGTGTGTGTGTATGTGTGTGTGTGTGTGTGTGTGTGTGTATGTGTATACATATATACATTGTATATGTATATATATATACATATATGTATATATATACATATATGTGTATATATATACATATATGTATATATATTTATATATATACATATATTTGAATAATTCGCTAGTGGACAGCGACATCAATCATACAATCCATGACCGTCGCGCAGAGGATTCGAACCACCGCCTTTAGTCCCTAGAGTGTCCACAGCACCCGCCTTTAACCACTCGACCACAGACGATCTAAAAGTGTACTAACTCGTAATCTAACTGATTACCGAGATTGGGGAGGTTGCTAACTGCCACCCATATAACCCCCATTTTTATATAGTACACCTAATCGCACCAGTGGGAATGGTAAGGACTAGATCGAATCCCCCTCACGCTTCGCCATCGTAACTATTTGAATAATTCGCTAGTGGACAGCGACATCAATCATACAATCCATGACCGTCGCGCAGAGGATTCGAACCACCGCCTATAGACCCTAGAGAGTCCACAGCACCCGCCTTTAACCACTCGACCACAGACGATCTAAAAGTGTACTAACTCGTAATCTAACTGATTACCGAGATTGGGGAGGTTGCTAACTGCCACCCATATAACCCCCATTTTTTATAGTACACCTAATCGCACCAGTGGGAATGGTAAGGACTAGATCGAATCCCCCTCACGCTTCGCCATCGTAACTATTTGAATAATTCGCTAGTGGACAGCGACATCAATCATACAATCCATGACCGTCGCGCAGAGGATTCGAACCACCGCCGTCCTTACCATTCCCACTGGTGCGATTAGGTGTACTGTAAAAAATGGGGGTTATATGGGTGGCAGTTAGCAACCTCCCCAATCTCGGTAATCAGTTAGATTACGAGTTAGTACACTTTTAGATCGTCTGTGGTCGAGTGGTTAAAGGCGGGTGCTGTGGACTCTCTTGAGTCTATAGGCGGTGGTTCGAATCCTCTGCGCGACGGTCATGGATTGTATGATTGATGTCGCTGTCCACTAGCGAATTATTCAAATAATTACGATGGCGAAGCGTGAGGGGGATTCGATCTAGTCCTTACCATTCCCACTGGTGCGATTAGGTGTACAGTAAAAAATGGGGGTTATATGGGTGGCAGTTAGCAACCTCCCCAATCTCGGTAATCAGTTAGATTACGAGTTAGTACACTTTTAGATCGTCTGTGGTCGAGTGGTTAAAGGCGGGTGCTGTGGACTCTCTGGGGTCGAGAGGCGGTGGTTCGAATCCTCTGCGCGACGGTCATGGATTGTATGATTGATGTCGCTGTCCACTAGCGAATTATTCAAATAGTTACGATGGCGAAGCGTGAGGGGGATTCGATCTAGTCCTTACCATTCCCACTGGTGCGATTAGGTGTACTATAAAAAATGGGGGTTATATGGGTGGCAGTTAGCAACCTCCCCAATCTCGGTAATCAGTTAGATTACGAGTTAGTACACTTTTAGATCGTCTGTGGTCGAGTGGTTAAAGGCGGGTGCTGTGGACTCTCTAGGGTCGATAGGCGGTGGTTCGAATCCTCTGCGCGACGGTCATGGATTGTATGATTGATGTCGCTGTCCACTAGCGAATTATTCAAATAATTACGATGGCGAAGCGTGAGGGGGATTCGATCTAGTCCTTACCATTCCCACTGGTGCGATTAGGTGTACTGTAAAAAATGGGGGTTATATGGGTGGCAGTTAGCAACCTCCCCAATCTCGGTAATCAGTTAGATTACGAGTTAGTACACTTTTAGATCGTCTGTGGTCGAGTGGTTAAAGGCGGGTGCTGTGGACTCTCTTGGGTCTATAGGCGGTGGTTCGAATCCTCTGCGCGACGGTCATGGATTGTATGATATATATATATATATATATATATATATATATATATGTGTGTGTGTGTGTGTGTGTGTGTGTGTGTGTGTGTGTGTGTGTGTTTGTGTGTGTGTATGTATACATATATATACATACATACATACATACATACATATATTACATACACACACATATTGCAATAAAACCAACAGTCCTGTACCGATGTGAGACATAGACAATGACAAAAGAAAGGGAGAAGAGATTGGAAAATTTTGAAAACAATATCCTGAGAAGAATCCTCGGCCCAGTATATGATGAAGAAGAAGGGAGATGGAGACGAAGACATAACAGGGAAATTAGAGATCAGATTGGAAAACCGTACTTTCAGGATGAAGTACGGGGGAGAAGAGCAAGGTGGGCAAGACACTGCGGCCGAATGGAGGCAGACTACCAAGAAAGGTGATGGAAGGAGGAGTACAGGGGAGATGACCATCAGGGAGACCCAGGTACAGACGGATGGATGGATGGAGTGGAGAAGGACGTGGAGAGGGTGGCACCAAGAGAGGACTGGAGAGGACGTGGAGAGGACTGGAAAGGACGTGGACGTGGAGAGGACTGGAGAGGACGTGGAGAGGACTGGAAAGAATTGGCAGAGAATAGATCCATCTGGTGAGGCATTGTGAAAGCGGTAAGGGGCCTCCGGCCTGACAACCAATATATATATATATATATGACACACTGGAAACCCACAGTCGGAGAAAAAAAAACTTCGAATAAAGTAGAATCCTATATTTTGGCTATCAACTGTAGCCCTCTTCAGGAAAGTACATAAGACAGAGGACATAGGGGACTTATAAGCTACAGAAAAGAGAAGGAATGTGGACAGATAACCTCACTCAGGCGCGGGGCAAACTGGGGTGGCGGAGGAGGGAGGGGGTGAGGTGAGGGTGGTTGTAAGCTCCGTACCAGTTTGCTGACCGCTGCGCGTGAAATTATGTCAGGAGTCCACTGCCCTTTAGAAATATTAATATTAGGGCATTCCTCAATTAATGCTGATTCAACTATTTTTCTCCTGAAACAGCAGTGGGACTTGAACACTGATCTGGCCTTACCCTAGTCGAAAGAATGATTCTTATTTTTGACATGAATAAATACAGACGAATTTTCTTGCCCATACCGAATTGACCTTTTATGTTCTGTCAATCTAGTGTTCAAGTCTCTCCCGGTTTGACCCAAGTAAACCAAATCACAATCTTGGCAGGGCAAACAATAAACACCAGGTAACTCAACTTCCTTCGGTTTTTGTTGAACGTTCACAATTTGCTAACGCACGGTGTTAGGATAGTGATAGGCAATGGTGAGACGCTCATGAGGAAACAACTTGGTAGAAGAACTGATGGTATTATTGAATATATATATATATTTGGATGATGGAGAACATAAACACAAGGGAAGGCTCGGAACCCTAAACACTCTAACGTTTCGTTCGCGTAGAACTTCTTCAGAGAGTGTATGTAGAACTGCAGTTGAAGTTTATGTACTAAATCTAATTATATTTTCGGACACTTGGGAAAGGTCGTTTTTCTGGCGTGTTTTAGAATTAAAATACTAGTTTCTTTAGCTAAATTGATAAACCCTCCTCGATCAGGTATAAACAAAGCTAAAATAACTAACAAGAGGATAGGTGATTTAATAAAGACTTCTGAAAAGAGAACCAATTCCGAAAACAGCGTCGTATACAAAATCCCATGCAATAGTTGCTCAATGGCTTATTTTGGCGAATCGTCAAGAGGATTAGAAAAAATAATTCATGAACATAAAAATGACATAAAAGCACATAGGACATCTAATTCTTTAGTAGTTCATGCGGAAAAATTCGATCATTTACCAAACTGGAGAGAAGCTGAAGTGCTACATAAAGGTTTTGATAAATTCACTAGAAGAATTGTTGAATCAGCATATATTTCAACTAATAATTCATCGAATCATCGAGGAGGGTTTATCAATTTAGCTAAAGAAACTAGTATTTTAATTCTAAAACACGCCAGAAAAACGACCTTTCCCAAGTGTCCGAAAAGATAATTAGATTTAGTACATAAACTTCAACTGCAGTTCTACATACACTCTCTGAAGAAGTTCTACGCGAACGAAACGTTAGAGTGTTTAGGGTTCCGAGCCTTCCCCTGTGTTTATGTTCTCCATCATCCAAATAATTTGTCTAAAATATTTATCAATATATATGTGTATATATATATATATATATATATATATATATATATATATATATATATATATATATATATATATATATTATATATATATATATATATATACATACATATATATATATATTGCATGCATTTTTTAGGGGAGGATCCTCATGTAGTTAAGAAGTGTGAGTAAACCAGCTTCGGCTGTCGGGCCTTACTGTAGATGTGTTGCGTCTAGCTACATTGCTTCTGATCCGAGCAGTGGGCGGCGGCGGGGGCAGTAACGGGATTAAAGAAAAGTTTAACAACGAGTTCTCTCATGCAGATACCACTTAGGTTGTATTATAGCTTGTATAAGCCAATTTTCACTTACCGGTTCGCGGAGCTTATGAAATTCCAAGAACAGGTTTGTGGTGTACACATACACTACAGGTATATCTTTGTATACGTCCGGGAGTTGGATGGCACTAGGACCTGACGCTGGTGGCCAGGAAGGTTCCCCCCCCCCTCCAGGAAAGGGACCGCATATTAGGTCGGGTCTGGTCATAGCATCGTGTCAGTCACTGCTTTATAACTGCCTTCCCCGAGCAGGCAGAGCTCCCATTCCACCACTGCCTGTTCTGTTGTAGTGAAATGAAGGATCATTTCAAGACACCGTAGGACCTCCTCGGGAACCCCTCCACCGCCCTAGACCGCCTGAGGGCAAACAGCACCTCCAACGCCGGACGAGCACAAACAATCCTGGCACCCAATCTGATCTGTTCCTCCTTTCGTGGGAGTCTTTCTATACCTCCCTCCAGCTGGGTAGAGAACGCAAAACATAGCTCGCGCCTCTCCTTTATGGCCGCGTAACCCCCTCCTCCATCCACCCACCCACATGCACCTCTTGATACAAAATCATCCACCACCGACCTTAACCCTAAACTACCCATAAAGTAATAAATAGATAAACAAACAAATAAATGAATGAACAAATAAATAGATAGATAAATAAACAAATAAATAGATAAATAAATAAATAAATGAATAAATAGAAATAAAAAAAGACCCAGTTCTTCTCTATTTCTCCTCTGTACTTGAGGCGTGTCCTCGTTCAAGGTCAGCTCGGTCGCCGACTTCGGGGAGGACGCCAGGACCGTTCTTCGGCGGCCGACGCCGTAAACTTCACTGGAACACAAACGAACCAGAGTTTCATTCTGTCCCTACGTCACCGAGACCAAGTAACACAATTGAACGTTACAGGTTCTTACGAACCGGAAAGAACCGGCTGAATCTCACCGCCGGGCAGGGGGAACCCCTCGTCCTCAAATAACAAATGAGCGTTGGACGGGTGAAGGCTGGGTGAGGCCATCCCCATATAAGGGGAGAAGGGTCTTTTGGTAATTGTATTTATTTATGTATATATTCATGTATGTATGTATGTATGTATGTATGTATGTATGTATGTATGTATGTATGTATGCATGTATGTACTTATGTATGTATGTATGTATGTATGTATGTATGTATGCATGTATGTACTTATGTATGTATGTTGGTACATTGTGACAAGTTGATGAAGGTGGAAAAAGAAGTCACGGGTCTAGTTCCGAGTTACTGAGTTTATTCCTGGCCGGTTTCGCTCTATGCTTCTTCAGAGGAATGTGACTCTGGAGTGAAGCTGGCGGTATACATAGTCTGAGTAAGACCGCGTTCCCTCCTTGGAGGTGGGTTACGTTTGGTTGTACAATGGTTTTTAATACAATGAACAATAGTGATAATAATACAATAAATTGTTGTGATGTTATTACAAAACAGCTCCGGTGTGTGTGGAATGTTGATCGAGGGTGTAACATTGTAAGTGAAGTGAGTGGTGTAGAAATGTGTGAATCCTAAAAAGTGTCATATGATAACTTATAGTATTAAATAATATAATAATATAAAGATAAATATCCAGATAAAATGAATGAAATAAAATGAAAATACAAATACAAATACAAATATAAATAAAAATAAATATAAATAAAAATATAAATAAATATAAATAAATAAATAAGTAAAAATGTGCTTATTCATTTTATCTGGATATTTATCTTTATATTATTATATTATTTAATACTATAAGTTATCATATGACACTTTTTAGGATTCACACATTTCTACACCACTCACTTCACTTACAATGTTACACCCTCGATCAACATTCCACACACACCGGAGCTGTTTTGTAATAACATCACAACAATTTATTGTATTATTATCACTATTGTTCATTGTATTAAAAACCATTGTACAACCAAACGTAACCCACCTCCAAGGAGGGAACGCGGTCTTACTCAGACTATGTATACCGCCAGCTTCACTCCAGAGTCACATTCCTCTGAAGAAGCATAGAGCGAAACCGGTCAGGAATAAACTCAGTAACTCGGAACTAGACCCGTGACTTCTTTTTCCACCTTCATCATTATGTATGTATGTATGTATTTATGTATGCATGCATGTATGTATGTATGTATATATGTATTAATGCATGTATGCATTTATGTATGTATGTATGTACTTGTATGTATGTACATACATACATACATATACCAAAGGCTTTTCCCCCTAATAAGGGAGGTAGCCAAAAAACAAAGGCATAAAAACCACTCCCACCCATTCCATCCCTAATACACTCCATTCCCCTCCACCCTTTACCCTCCCTCTTATCTTGGCACCTCCTGCATCTTGTCCATTGTCCTGAGTCAGAAGCAATGCCGCAAGACACAGCACATCCACAGCAAGGCCGCTTCATTAAATCGGCGAACCCCCCCCCCCTCTCCGTCCCCTCATGCAGAAGAGGAGAAGACGGGGAGAAATCCCTTCGGGCTGCGTCAAATTTTTCGCACACATACTACCTCACCCCCCATCCCCCCACCAATTCCACCTTATGCATCACAGCATCATCCATATACAACCATTCTCCATTCACCCCTGTCTTCTGTCCTCTCCCGTCCTTTCTCAACAAATATTCCCCTCTTCCCCAAAGCTCCTTTTACCCCAACTATCCATCTCATCTAGGACGCCCACTCATGTTCACTCCTTCCACATCTGCATTCCATACCTCTTTTACTAGTCTTTTTTCACTCATTCTTTCCATGTGTCCAAACCATCCCAATACTCTTTCATCAACCATATCTCCCAACTCCCTTACCAACCCGTTCTCCTCCTCACCTCCTCATTTCTCACTCTATCTAGCCTAGTAACCCCTATCATACTTCTCAGACACATCATCTCAAATCCATTCAAACTCCTTCTCTCTTTTACAAAGGATTACAAAGGAAAAGCATCCCGACAGGAGATCTTTTGGTCCATAACTCGGTCGGATGGGAAAAAAAACTATGACGATAAATAAATAAGAAAATAATAATAACAAATAAAATAAATGAATAGGTAAAGTTAAATTATAACCATGTTTCTGCCCCCATACAGTGCTGTTGGCACGATCACTCTTTCATACAACCTCCTCTTAGCATCCATTCCCAAATGTCTACTTCCCATTACACTTTTTAATCCACCAAGGCATTTACTCGCTTCTTTCAATCTACCTTCTACCTCCACCCCCACTCCTCCCTTTCCTGCCACATTTGCACCCAAGTATCTAAACCTATCCACTTCCTCCAGTCTCTCTCCCTACTCACTTCCAGTCTGCTGCCACTTTCACCCCTTGTACATCTCATCACCTTACTTTTACCCATATTTATCTTCAGCTTCCTTCTTTCACACACTCTCCCAAACTCTGTCACTACCTTCCTCAATCCCTCCTCTGATCCTGCTACAAGTGCAGTGTCGTCTGCAAACAACAGTTGGCTTACCTCCCACTTTTCTCCATTTTCTTTAACCATCTCCAATCCCTGACCCACCACCCTTGCACTTACCTCTCGCACCACCCCATCCATGTATAAGTTGAACAGCCAGGGCGACATAACACATCCCTGACGAAGTCCCACCTTTACCTCGAACCACTCACTCTCTCCATTTCTAATCCTGACACATGCTCTACTACTCTTGTAAAAACTCTTGACAGCTCCTAGAAGCTTTTCTCCTATCCCGTATATCCTCAAAACCTCCCACAGTGCCTTCCTATCTACCCTATCATAAGCCTTTTCCAGATCCATAAAAGCCCAGAAAACATCCTTACCTTTTCCTATAGCTTTCTCACTTATCTGTCTTACCACAAAAATCTGATCTACACAACCTCTACCTGTCCTAAATCTACACTGTTCCTCGCCAACTACTCCCTCTGTTTTTCTCCTAATCCTCTCAATCAAGATCCTCCCATAAGCCTTCCCAACTACACTTAACAAACTAATCCCTCCGAAACTATTACACTCACACTTGTCCCCTTTTCCCTTGTAAGGTGGAACTATACAGGCATTCCTCCAGTCCCCCGGTACTCTACCCTCTCTCAAACAAACATTGAATAACCTCACTAGCCAGACCGCCATCACTGTACCTCCTTTTTTTAGATATTCTGCATGGCATCCATCCAGACCATGTGCCTTACCTGTTTTTATCATCTTAACAACTGCCTTCACTTCATCCTTCCTTATTTCTCCTCCATTCTCCTCACTCATCACTCTCATTTTCTTAGCACTTCCCACTGCAACTACCTTTCCCACCCTGTCCTTCTTCACATTTAGCAACTCCCTAAAATTCTCTGCCCATTTTCCTCTTACTGCCTTCTCTTCCATTATCATCTGTCCATCTGTACGTAGCTGATGACTCGAACCGCAAGAGCAGTTCCCCTCCTAGACCACTACTCCACGGGGACAGCCATACTTTTACCTTTTCTTCTCTACTTGATTTGCCTCTTCTTCCTCTCTTAATTTCTTTCCAAAACATCTTTTTATTACTTTCAATTTTTTTCTGTCATCCTCTTACCCCATTTCACATCTGCTCTCCTCTTTGCCTCCTTTATCTTATGCTTTACTTCCCTTCTCTTTTCTTTGTACCTCTCATATGACTCCCTCGTCCAGTGGCGGCGCCAGGGGGGGGGGGGGCTTGGGGGGCTTTAGCCCCCCCAAAAAAGTGGCCAGCCCCCCCCATTAGCCCCCCCAACTGAAATGAGCAAATTGAAAATTTAAAACACTCATTGAAATAATTTTATTAAGTGGAATTTTTAATTGCCAGGGCTAAAGATTTGTCAGCCGTCAGTGCTAGCCCAACCATTAACCCCCTCCCCTTCTGAAATGAGGATAATATATGTGTATTATCATATTACTATTAGCCCCCCAAAAAATTTATTCAGCCCCCCCTTAGCCTCCCCAACTAAAAATTCCTGGCGCCGCCGCTGCCCTCGTCCTAGTTTGTAACCAATCTGTGAAAGCTCGCTTCTTCTCTTCTACAACCTTGTTTCCTCATCCCACCACTCATATATACTTGTATGTATATATGTATGTATATATGTATGTATGTATGTATGTATGTATGTATGTATGTATGTATGTATGTATGTATGTATGTAAGTATGTATGTACTTGTATGTATGTATGTACTTGTATGCATGTATGTATGTATGTATTATGTATGTACTTGTATGTATGTATGTGCTTGTATGCATGCATGCATGTATTATGTATGTACTTGTATGTATGTTTGTATGTATGTACTTGTATGTATGTATGTATGTATGTATATATGTATGTATGTATGTACTTGTATGTATATATGCATGTACCTGTATGTATATACATGTATGTATATATGTGTGTATGTATATATGTATGTATATATGCATGTATGTATGTATGTATGTTTGTGTGTTTGTATGTATGTATGTATATATGTATGTATATTTGTATGTATATATGTATGTATGTGTGTATGTCTGTATGTATGTATGTATGTTTGTATTTATACATGTATTTATGGAAGTATGTATATAGGTATGTGTATACTTTATGTATGTATGTATGTATGTATGTATGTATGTATGTATGTATGTATGTATGTATGTATGTATGTATGTATGTATGTATGTATGTATGTATGTATGTATGTATGTATGTATGTATACATGTATTTATGGAAGTATGTATGTAGGTATATATATATTTTACGTATGTATGTATGTATGTATGCATGTATGTATGTATGTATGTATGTATGTACGTATGTATGTACGTACGTATGTATATATGTACGTATGTATGTATGTACTTGTATGTATGTATGCATGTATGCATGTATGTATGTATGCATGTATGTATGTATGTATGTAATTGTATGTATGTATGTATGTATGTATGTATGTATGTATGTATGTACGTATGCATGTGTATATGTATGTATGTATGTTTGTATATATACATGTATTTATGTATGTACGTATGTACGTATGTATGTATGTATGTATGTATGTATGTATGTATGTATGTATGTATGTATGTATGTATGTATGTATGTATGTATGTATGTACTTGTATGTATGCACGTACGTACATTTGTATGTATGTATGTGTGTATGTATGTATGCATGTATGTATGTATGTATGTATGTTTGTATGTATTGTTTGATGGTTTCTAATTTATTCATTCTTCATTTGTTCTGGTTTATATTTAAGCTTCTCGCGCCGTATAACTTTCTGTTAAGGCCCAGCTGGCGCCCGTAGGTCGAGTTACAACGAGTGACAATATGAAGACGGACAAAAGACCACTCAGTCCAAATACAGTCGGATGCATAAAAAGAAAATAATAATAATAATGTAAATAAATCTTAAAATTCGAATTCAATTGCCTCGGCTGGAAATTTATTCCATTCATCGACGACGTGGCTGGCATTTTTCCTACCAGTTTGTAGGTTAAAGCTACGACTTAACAGTTTGAGTCCATTATATCTTGTTCTAGTAGCATTTAGAGAAAACTGTATGAGGGGGTGATTGTGACTACGATACTCTACGGGGGCAGAGACTTTGAATATGAGAATAATGAGGGATACATTTTGGTATATATATATATATATATATATAGACACAAATACATATATATATATATATATATATATATATATATATATATATATATATATATATATATATATATATATATATATATATATATATATATATATATATTTGAGTGTGTGTGTGTGTGTGTGTGTGTGTGTGTGTGTGTGTGTGTGTGTGTGTGTGTGTGTGTGTGTGTGTGTGTGTGTGTGTGTGTGGTGTGATGAGTGTGTGAGTATATCTGCATGTTGAGACACCAATTTATGCAGACATAAGAAATTAAATGAAAGAACTTGTATGAATATCTGGAGTTTGGGTATTATTTGGAATTTGGAAACTATATGATCCTGTCGCTAAGACGTATTTGCACGGTTGGCACATGCATTTGACACGAAGACAAAATTGTGGATAATTTCTGTGGTATTTTGGAACTGACTGTTTTCCTACTTTATCTTGTTAACTCTACATTATATGATCGTGAAATTGTAGAAAATGTAAGGCGTTATGCATTTGGCTGACAGACTCACAACTGGTTATTTAGCAATGACGTCACTGAGGAGTTTGTAACGTCATAACTTAACCTGAATATTTCGTCCGAAAGTGATGCAGTGTTGGCAAGTATGGTGATGTGACCGTAAGATTGCTTTATTAACACTGTCACCTTTCTTATTGAAATAAACCAAGTTAGATATTATAAAATATTTTTAATGGTCAACAGTATTGAAATGTGCAATGTTTATTACATTTTTACTGCTAATTTGTACAAGATCGGTGAACCCATGACGTCATTGTACAGGCAGATACCTTTAGAATAAGTAAAGTTAACTAAATAAGATATATAAATTCTATATACTTTTGAGGTAGTTTATTATATTGTACCTTGATTGAATTTGTTTCTTAAATTGTTCATAAGAACATATATGCAATAGAAATTTGAGGGTTACTTATCAAAGATGTAATGGATAATGTTTACGTCATAGAAGTTCCAACAGGGAAGAAATATAGACGTCATAGCTCTTGGTTGATAATAAACAAAATAGCATCAAATACAGCGCTTCAAAGGATCAGATAAAAAAGTTTACTCCATTTATACGGCCGTATTCCTACTCGTCAACTCGCTTAGTACACGTATGACCTTAACATCATAGGAGAATGCAAGAGTACTGAGAGGACCCAAAATTCGCTATTTTTTAAAGGTAAGATATGACTAAGGCCATTGTTTAAGAGGAAAAGTTGAATGAAGTTATTCGGTTAAGTTGATGAAGTGGCAGCCAGAACATAGAATCTCATATTATGACCCAAAATTGGCAAGATTTAAATTCGGCTTGTTATTGCAAGGGAAAAGCCGTAGCAGTACAATGACAGTTCTGGGTTGGGTCAGTTTTAACTGGGCTCTAAATGCTGTAAGATTAGATAACATAAAATATAATTACAAGATCGTGATAGAATATTTGGAATTTACGCATTATCAGCAGTAATAGCCACCAGTGATGAAGCTTTACCAGCAGTGGGAAGTCAACTGTCAACTGGGCGTCGAAGTCATAAACACCTTATTTATATTGCACAGACAGAGTAGTGGTGCATATTGCATGCGAATCAGTTAATGCTATGAACTAAATGAATGGTGAAGAATTGGAGAGTACCCATTGATCAAATTAAGGTATGCAGCCACACACTATGTAATCCAGGGTTCATGGGAAGTGAAATAATACAAGTATTAAGTAAATTACTTTAAATTATGGAAGGAAAGTTGGTTTATTATAGCGTACAGTATTTGTGTCAAAACTGGAATTGGTAATTTGTATAAGAATGTGTTGGTTGTTAAGTACAGCATATTATGTAATAGTACTCAAGGGCATTGTGTACAACAGCAGGTAGGGGAAATGATTGTGCATAAAGGTATAAATAGTATTGAGCTTTGGCATTTCAAGACTTACAAAGAGGATTATATAATTGGTCCTTAGTTAATACTGAGGCAAAGACTTGTATGACTAAATAAGGCCCTAATTGAGATTTCTTCAGACAGTCAAAGGAGCAACCAGAAAAATTGTAGAGTGATCAAGGCCACAGCTGGGTTTGCAAGTTACTGATGACAGGTCATGATAGACACTTGGTCAAAATTTCAGAACCTGTAAATACTTATATTTAACATGAAACTTTGTCCAATGACTCATGTAACTTGTTCCATAGGAAAAAATAGATCTATCAGATGCATAAAAGAAATGGAAAATGTTTGCGTGATACTGGAATATGACCCACTTTTGTAATAACAGACGAGTGACCCAGTTCAGAAACTTGTTTGTTGTTTATTGCCCTTGGCTTGAGGGTTATCAGACATGAGTTGATGTGCTCATTGTAAGACCTTGTCATTTTATCTTCCAAGAGGATCCAAACAGATTCTTATCTGTAGGGGGTACTTTAATCAGTCAAGAGATTAAGCTGATTATAGGACACTGATTAAGAGTGAATTGAAAGTGCTGCAATGATTAGAATTCATAATTACAGTGACTTGTCAGGTTGTACCTATTTGAGGAAGAAATAAACAGGTTGAGTTAATATAATATATTGTTGAAGAATTAGTAGTTAATGTTAATTGATGACAGTGTAACAAACAAAGCTTGCCTTTGAGAAATTGTACAAGACGTTTGGTCATAGTGAGGATAGTGATTATTGTGGAGTTTCACTGAAGGCTGTGGGTCTTCAGGAAGAGAGATCAGGGAGAAGAGAATGGCTGATTGAACTGAGTGAAAAATCTGTGGTCCCACAGTAGCTGGCAGTGGACCTTAGGTGTAGGCCCTCCCACAGATCTCTAAGAAGAAACTTAGGAGTGTTGTCTATGTTTGGCAGTTTTAGTGTCACTCAGAAAGTGGTAAGAAGAGGGGAACAGTCACAGATTGTCAGCTGTTAAATGTGAAAAGGTGTAAGAAATACAATTGAAGATGCTAAGAAAGAGATCTTAGGCTTAGTCTGGAGAGAGAGTGCCACATACAAGCACCAGTCAGTGGTTCCATGTTCAGTCGTTACTTGTTACTTCTAATTATGTTTGGAGCCCCACTGTCCAAAGGCTTTTGCAGGCTTTCCCTAGTTGATTTCAGCAACTATATGGATACTTTATCTTGCATTATCATTAAATGTGGTGTAAATTTGAATTTTATTGATTTCAAAACCAGTTTGTGGTGTTGTATGTGGATGTACTCTAGTTTTAGTGTGTTTGAAGATGATTTAACATAACTTTGTATTACATATACCAAAAGGCCCTCTCTCTACTCCTTATGAGGGCGGTGGCTAGCCAAGGCATACACCCGCTCTTCACCTGTCCAGGACCTATGTGTTTACCTAGTCTTATTTCTGTAGTGGTCCACCATGTTTTTTTTTTTTTTTTTTAATCTTAGGTCAGTTTGCCTTGTGGGTTACACCAGTTTTTCTTAAAAATCTTCTACAACTGCATAGTTTTCATGTTGATTTATCTCTGACTGCATAGTGTACATGCAACATTTCTGTATGTCACTTAGTAGGTCACATTGTTTCTTGTTTAACCCCTTGAATATGATGACGCCCATGTAGGCATCATGAGATGCGAGTGATTATATGAGGATGCATCAGCATCATGATTATATTTATTTGTAGTTGTAGCTGAGTGACCCTCTTATTCACTGAACAAGCTTGATAATTTTTTCAGTGGTTACAAACATTCTGGGTGAAAGAGAACTAGTATAGCAGGTTAAATCCCCCCAGTTTGTGGCTGCTAGATAAAATGGGAACCTGTATCTGCTCCGTTTAGTGGAGACTACACCAAATTCTCCATCTCGTACTAGGTAATCTTGCCTATCCATGTTAGGTTGGTTAAGTTTAGGTTGACTAAGGTAATTTACTTCTCGCTAGAAGATGTCAGAAATCAAGATTTTGTAACTTTATTCATGCAGTTCTGCTATTAATTTTACAGAAATTCACTCCTTTTTTCACTCTTACCAACCCTGGCAGAGCAAAGCATCCCTCCTTTTTGTGTGTGTGCAATTCACTTGAATCACACTAGAGAACATTAATTTCATTCCTAGGGTTAGGCTGACTGAAATCTGCAGCCCTGAAGCCCATTTTCTATGAAATCTGTTGTTAGAGAACAAAGCTTTTATTCGGTAAACCATTGTAATTATTATGGAACATATTGCTGGTAGTAGCAATGTAATTTAAGCAATTAGGCTTGACCGTTGATAAGCTTTGAACACAGGTCCCTCTGAGCAAAAGTCCCACACATTACCATCTTGCCTCCCAAAACATACATAAATTTTGAAATGTGATACAAAGTCTATCAGGGTTGGACCAACTGAAATCTATAGTCCTGTAGCCTATTTTGTACAAAACCCAGTGTCACCAAAGAGCAAGGCAGTAACTAAACTTTTATTCACTTTGCCATTGTAATTATGGAACAGGTCACTAGTAGCATCAATGCAATTCAAACAATCTGAGCCTTCCACAATTACCATCCTTGCCACTCAGAATGTACAAAAGTTTTGAAACCTGATGCGAAGTCTTGTACCCATTTTTTTTATGCCATAAACATGTTTATATATATATATATATATATATATATATATATATATATATATATATATATATATATATATATATATATATATATATATATATATATATATATATATATTAAAAGCCTCTGCTTTTCCTTTGTTCTCTTATAAACATATCTCCATTATCATACGTCTTCATATTTCATGGCTCTAAAAACTTCTATTAGATCATCCCTCTTTCTTCTATTCTCTGATGTTGGCAGCCCCAGAATATTCAGTCTCTTCATGTGATTTATCAGCAAGATCTGGAACTGTAGTAGTTACTGCTCTCTGAATTTTCTATTTTGTTTATATCTTTCTTTTTGTACAGTAAGCACACCACTGGAGTATATTTATTTCTGTGTAGGTTGAATAAGATTTTCAGTAATCTTCTTTATCTTCGTAGTAGAATGCCACTCTTTTAGTTTTAAACAGATTACACCTAGGTCTCTTAATCCAACATTTGCCAACTGCCACTTGTGTAGATGTTTGGGCCCAGGACATAAACCCACTTTGGGAATTGGTAGTGTTTTATGTCCTGGGCAAATTCCCGAATGTCCAAAGGCCCAAATGTCCATGAGTTCACCAATGATCATTCTGGTGACAGATTTTCTATTATCATGACTTCCTTTGTTTTCATAATTAAAGCATTACCAATTTTGACAGAGCATTGATGGCCAGTTCTTATTTATACCTATTTTCAATACGTGTGTGTTATATATATAAAAAGGTAGGGATGTTTTTTTGGGCATTTATGGATTTGGAAAATGCTTCTGACAGGGTAGACAGGAAGGCACTATGGGTTTGCAGATATATGGGATAGGAGGAAAGCTTTTAAGAGCAGTGAGTTTTTACGAGAGTAGTAGAACTTGTGTTAGAATCAGAAATGGAGAGAATTAGTGGTTTGAGGTAAATGTGGGACTTTGCCAGGGATGTGTTATGTTGCCTTGGCTATTCAATTTATACATGGATGGGGTGGTACGTGAGGTAAACACAAGGGTAATGGGTTGGAGAAAAGTGGGAGATAAACCAGTTGTTATTTGCTGATGACACTGGGCTTGTGGCAGGATCAGAGGTGGGATTGAGGAAGTTAGTGGCAGCTTGGGAAGGTGTGTGAAAGAAGGAAGTTGTAGATAGATATGGGTAAAAGTAAAGTGATGAGATGTACTAGGGGAGAAGTGGAGGAAGAGGATAGTTTTAGATACTTGGGTGCGAATGTGGAGGGAAAGGGAGGAGTGGAGGTAGAATGTAGATTGAGAGAAGCAAGTAAATCCCTTGGGGGATTAAAAAATGTAATGAGAAATAGACATTTGGGAATGGATGTTAAGAGGAGACTGTATGAAGGAGTAATTGTGCCAACAGCACTGTATGGGGCAGAAACATGGAACATAAGAGAGGAGGAGTTTGAATGTGCTAGAGATGGGGTTGCCTGAGAAGTATGATTGGGGTTACTAGTCTGGATAGAGTGTGAAAAGAAGAGTGGGGGTGGAAAGGGAATTGGGAGATATGGTTGATGAAATAGTATTGGGATGGTTTGGACACATGGATAGAATGAGTGAAGAAGGATTAAGAAAAGAGGTGTGGAAGGAGTGAACATGAGGGGGTGAATAAGGATGAGATTGATGGATGAATGGAAGGAAAACGGGCATTGGGAGAGAGGTCTGTTAAGGAAGGACGGGGAGAAGACAGAAGATGGGAGTGAATGGAGAGTTGTGTATGGATGATGCTGTGATGCATGAAAGGGAGTGGGTGGGGGATTGGGGTAAGGGAGTGGGTGTGAAGGGTAATTTGATGCAGTCTGAAGGGATTTCTCCCCCATCTTCTCTATTTCTGGATGAGTAGGGGATGGAGAGGGGGGTTGCTGATTGAATGAAGCAGCCTTGTTGTGTCTTACGTCTTGCAACACTACTTCTGACCCAGGACAGTGGGCAAGATGCAGGGATGACCTGTCATCCAGGAGGAGCCAAAATAAGAGGGAGGGAAGGTGGATGGGAGTGAAGTGTATGGGGATGGTATGGGTGGGAGTGGATCTTATTTTATTTTATTTTTTTATCTTATTTTAATTTTATTTTTTTCATTTTATTTTCATTTATTTATTTATTATTATTTTAATTTATTTATTTATTTTTTGCTACCTCCTTTGTAAGGGGAAAAAGCCTTTGGTATATGTATGTATATATAATGCATTAGTGAAGTGATATAGCATACAAGTAAAATATAATAACAGTCGGAGAAAAATAAGATCAGATGGTATATGTATGTATATATAATGTATTAGAGTGAAGTGATGTAGCATACAAGTAAAATAAAATATCAGTCGGAGAAAAATAAGATCAGAAGTACAGAGATATCTCTATATTTAAACCACTGTCTGTGGTCCTCTTCAGCAGATAAATACAGTAAGTGGAGAACAAGAATATATACAAAGTAAGGAGGTACATTAGGGTAATGAGGAGATCATCATGTCATATGCCCTTGGTGAGGTCAGGCATATGATTGACAGGTGTACAGTTTAGGACCAGTAGCTTTGGAGATTAATTTATTGGCTGCCAACCAGATTCCATTACTTGGTTGGCAGTCAATAAATTAAGATTCAAAGGTACAGGGTCTGATCTCACCTGTAAGTCATTTGGACGACCTCACCAAGGATATGACATGACTCGTTGTTCCCCTGATGTATCTCCTTACTTTGTATATATTTTTGTTCTCCATTTACTGAGCCTATCTGCTGAAGAGGATCACAGATGGTGGTAGAAATCTCGATATTTCTGTTCTCTTGTTTTTCTCCAATAGTGGTTATATTTTTATCTTGTAGATATATATGTGTGTGTATATATATATATATATATATATATATATATATATATATATATTTTCCCACTGAAACAAATCTCCCAGTTACAGCTTCATTTGTATACCCCGTCCAGATTTTGCAGCAACCTACAATCCTCTATGTTCCCTACTCTCCTAAGATCTTTGAATAAGTTAGAATAACTGGTTAAGTGATCCATCATGTCATTAACATATACCAAGAACATTACTGATGCTAACACCATGTGGGACACCACTGGTAACTACCATTCATCCAGACATCATGTCCTTCACAACTGTCCTCATGGATCTGCTCTTCAGAAAGTCTCATCCATTCCGGTAAATTTCCTTTAAGATGTACAGTATATGTTCTGCCTTCCTTTATTTTTGGTGAGGTACCTTAAAAGTTTTCTCAAGATCTAGGTAAATACAGTCCATCCAACCACCTTTCTCTTGGAGCACATGAATTACTCTTGAACAAAAACTCGACAGATTGGGAACACAGGATCTCACTTTCCTGTAGGTGAATTGGCTTTCCACCAGGGTGTTTGTCCTTTTCTAGATGCTTTGACCATCTGTCTTTCACAGTTCTTTTGCATATTTCTGCTACCACACTGGTCAAAGGTTCTCTTCAGTAGGTTCGAATGGAGAATCCCAGGTCACTTTATACCATTTAGTCACCACCTATATAAATTGATACAATATTAGCCTGTGTGTGCACATGTGTTCATGTGAGAAAGTGATTTTCATGTGTTAGTTCCCATTGGTTATTTTTTTTTTCCTTTTTTTCAGAAACTGAAAAAAAAATAAACAGACAACATGTTCCTCTGGGAATGGTTCACTGGTGTTCTAGGTTACCTAGGTGAGTATAATTTTTGTTTGGAACACAAGAATAGCATCCAACAAAAAATATGTGAAAAAATACATTGTATATAATTACCTAGTTGTGCTGATGTTTCTGGCCAAAGTGTAGTCTGAAGCAGGATTCATAAGAACACAAGAATGGAAGAGACTGCAAGAGACCATAAGGCCTACACAAGGCAGTTCCATGTCCATTACTACCTGTCATCTCCATCCATAAAGTTATTTAATCTTCTCTTAAAACAACCAGTAGTTTCAGTATCTTTGTAAGGTAAATTTCTAAGTCCTTGTATTATTTGGGTCATTCTCCTCTGAACTGATTCTAGTGAATTAATATCAGTTCTATAGGACAGAGACCAAAACTGTACCACATAGTCAGAGGTGGGTCTAACTGTTGCCAGATGGTTTGATAATTACATCTGCATTTTTGTGCAGTAGAACTTTCCTCCTTGGCCTACCTGTCTCCCTAACCTTTGTCTGTGCCTTCCATCCATACCCTTCTGCCTGCCTACCTCCCTCCCTATCCCTCCCTACCCTCCTACCTGCCTCCCTCTCAACCTCTGTCCCTACTCACCCCCTCCCTACCTCCATTTCTACCCTTCTCCCTCCCCTTCTCCTTATCCTCCTTACACTCCTCCCTCCTTCATCCCATCCCTTCCTTCCTTCACATCCTCACTTCCTCCCACTTTTTCTCCTTCCTCATCCACCCTTGTACCATGTCTTCTTCTCACCCATCTTCATTTCCCCTCTTCTTCCTTCATTTCCTCTCTCCTTCCCCCCCCTCTCTCTCTCTCTCTCTCCCTCCCTCCCTCCCTCCCTCCCTCCCCCCCCCCTCCATCCACACACCAGACTTTTCCTTGAGGAAGACTAACTGTTGCCAAAACTCTTCCTGGTGCCCAGTGGGTTTGACTCCCAGGGAAGTTGATGGTAATTGTGAAGCAGCAACTGAGACTGGCAGTATATTGTCAGTCAAAACTTTCCTCCAACTATGTAACAATAATTTCATTCTTGCTGTTAAAAGTGGCAACAGTGCATGATGGTGGGGGCAGGAAATGATCTCTAGAAGCTCTTAGTCACACTCCTTGTGGTAGGTGGTGCAGACCCCTATAAAGGAACTAAAGGGGCAGTGCAACTTGGATCCACTTTGCTGGCCCCACATAGGAGACTAGAAAATGTGCCTTGAAATAGCCTCGTTTACCCTTACCAGGCTGGAGGTCCTTCCCCAACAATTTCACCCATACTCTAGCAAGAGGGCCACTCAGGAGCCCAGTACCTTGTTGAACTCAATGAGTAGGTGTTCATGAGTTCGATTCCTGGGACCTGCTGCATGCTTCTTGCAGTGTTTCCCAACAGCCCTGGCCAGGTGGGGAGGCAACTCAAATATCAGCTTAAAAAAACAATGGCTTGCAGCAATTGACAAGGCTTGTTCTACCAGGGGTTTCTTACTTGTTCACTCCAGCAGTAACTACAATGAAAAAGACAACAAGGAAGGAGTGGCAGCCCTCCGAAGTTCAAAGCTCCTTTGCTGTACCTTAGCCCTGCACTGTGATACTTCCCCTTGAATGAAGTGAAGAGGCCTCCCTACAAACCCAGGAATTATCTATTATGAAGATTTGGTGGCAGTTGCTCCCCCCCCCCTCATCACAGAGAAAAATAATTAATGCTGGCTGACAAAATATTGGCTAGAACCATTGACAAGCACTCCAATCCCATAAGGCAAAACTACCTTACATGGCTAAGGTTGCCCTACCCTGCTAGCTATCCTCTTAACCCATTTTGAGACCATGTTAATGATGATTTGGATAATTATTGAAGGTTCTTGGTCCTGAATACCATGAGTGCATCATCTCTAGCAATAGTACTCCTTAAAGTAAACAAGAAATTCATGACTGCATCAAGAAAACCTCGCCAAATGTGCCTCAGGGAAATGAACCCATAAAAGTGTAACTGAAATTAAGAACCCACTGATAGTGCTATCCTTCTCAGTCCTGCCTGATGCCCCAGTCCAAACAATACCACGTGTATCATTCATCAACATATGGCTGTGGTACTACTCAGAGATGTAAATGGTGTAAAGATCTTGACCTCTACATAGATATTTACATTTGATCAACCCTAACTCTAAACTTCAAGTATGTGGGATACCTAATATTTAGAGTTGTATGCAGCAGGGAATGGAGGAGTTGGGGTGGAGGTATATATAGTAAAGGAAGCAAGTGAGTGGGGTATTATGAAAAACCTCATGAGAAGTAGGTATCTGGGGATGAATGCAAAGAAGACTGCATGAAGGGGTGATTGGGCCTGTAATGCTGTATGTGGCAGATACTTGGTATTTAAGAGAGACAGAAGGGAAGAGCCTAAATGTGTTTCAAGATGGAGTGTTTAAGAAGTATGGTGGTGGTGGTTACAAGGATGGAGATAGTAAGAAATGAGGTGGTAAGTTAGAGAACGGGTGAAAAGAGAGCTGGTAAATAGGGTTGATCAAATAATACTGGGATAGTTTGGGTGTATGGAAAGAATAGGTAAAAAAAAAAGTCTGTTAAAAAGAGTGTGGAAGGCAGGAGTGGATGGAGCAGACTTGAGAAAAACCAAGAATGGTGATGAAGGGGACCTTGGGTACAAGAGGAATGTCTGTTGATTAGGGAATGGAGAGGTCAGATTGTGGTTGTGAATGGATGAGACATTGATGGAAACTGAAGGGGTTTCTTTTTGTCTGTAAAATCTTGAGTGGATGAATGGGGAGGATCATGTAATGAAGCAGTCTGGGTACACCAGCTTTGGCTGTTAGGCCTTGTGGATGTGCTTTGTTTTGCTGCATTGCTTCTAACCTGAACATTGAGTGAGGGACAGGGATGACCCATCATCCACAAGGAACTAAGATAAAAGGGACAACAAATGAGCATTGGATGGGTGGAAGGTGGTTCTGAATGGATGAGAAATTGATGTTGACTAAAGGGATTTCTTGTCTGGGCTGTAAATTAACAAGTGGATGAAGGGGGAGTGTCACCATGTAATGAAGCAGTAGGGGTACACCAGTTTTGGTTGTGGATGTCCTGTGTCTTACAGCATTGCGTCGGACTCCACTATTGGACACAAGGGACAGGGCCCTGCATCCACAAGTAGCTAAGGTAAAGGGGACAACAAATGAGCATTGGATAGGTGTGGGGTGGGTGAAGGGTGGGTTGTCTTGGCTGACCCCCCCTCTTAAAAGAAGTGGAAAGAAATACTACAACTAGAAATGTTAACAAAAACCTTTCTCCTTGAAGGGCTAAAGCCTCGTAAACTTCGATGTGCTTTTGGAGGTTTGGAAAATTCTGGACAGTTAGAATTGATGAATGTCTTGTTGGAAGAAAATTGGATCATCCCAGTTGAGTGTGAGCCTTGTAAGTGAGGCAGACATAGCTTGGTATAATCTGGATTTTGTAACCAGAGAACTAACAGATGTTGTGCTTTGATACATTTTTTGAAAGTGGTTAACCTTTTTTCTTAGTGCCCTTTCTAATTTTGTATTAATGACTGCTTAGACGATACAAGCTGTGCCCTTGTCTAAGAATGATTTGGACATAGTTGACTCTTGCTCTGATATGAATTTCATATATGGAAAGCTTTAAAACTTGTAGTATTGCCAGTAAGCCAAGGTCCATATACTTTCAGACAACTCGTTTTCTACTTCTATCATCAAGGACAGCATATGTAGACATACTTGCAGTTAGGAATAGTTACTTAATCATTAGCTGATTGATATCAAAGTTGATTACCATTTTACTCCCATGACATCAGATTGCCAGTATTAGATAAATTATTCACTTTAGGAAAGGCAGCTATACACATGTCAGCTTCAATGTCACCAGCCTGTCTACATCTTGTCACCACTCGTCTATGCTTGAACTTAGTGAGTGGTACCTCTTTGAAAGTTGTCATGGTTTTACAATATTTTGATTTGTTCCACTGTGAATTGATACCAAGGAAAAAGATCAGTAGTTCATTGTTTCCTCCCTTGGATTTTTCACAAACAAGTGAGATAAGCATAAATGGCAGAAATGAAGAGAGTAAGGATTTTCCTCTCCCATGATAAGCCACCTTGCTTTATGAGTAATGGCTGGTCAGTTGAAGAAAGAAAAAAATGTATCAAGGACTGATCAACCAGAAAGGATTAGGATCTGTGTGGTCAAAAAAGCCATTCTTTTCCTCCTTTTTCAATCCTCTTCCTCCACATTCCATATCCTTTCTTCCTCCTATCCTCTTACTTCTCATCATCTTACCCACTCTTTCCTTACCTTCCCCCTCCCCATCCTCTTTCATCCCTTGTATCCTAGTCTCAGCCCTCCCAATGCTTCCAGACCTAACAGGAATGAATAATTACTAGTCTCTCAAGTTCCTCGTTCTCAGAATCCAAAGCCTCCCCCTCTCTCCATAATCACATTGAATTCATCTTCCAAATTTAACTTAATGTGTATGTTTTGTCTCTCCTAGTTTTAATCATCTTACAGTCTTCACCTTATGTTCCTTTCATGATATTTGCACCATCTAGAAACATGTTTGTGTAGTTTGTCATATTTCCATCATGTCATTTAATCATCCTAGGCTGGGCCTACATAGAGCCTCATGTTGCACCCACATATTAGTGGTGGTGTTGATTGCAGTGTTGCAGGCAGGCTTCTTCAACATGCCGCACACCTCACAACCGCTCAAATTTCATGCAGTGTAGCAGTGCCCATCATGATGCAGAGGGTGAAGGTCATGTTGCATGCTAACCTCACCAGGATGGTGACAGTGGGGGTAATTGGCATTGCATTCAACACTGCCAACTGCCTCATGCAGTGCTAGATGAGGCTCATTGCTGATCTGCCCTTAAGAACAGTACTTGTGTTAAGGTTGGTCTTTGTGGTGCTTGGCAAGTAACCACCCTCCATCCAGACATCTCATCCTTCAATACTGTTCTCATGTACCAATCTTCCAGGAAATAATGAAACTCTTAAGTCCTCCTATGTATTTAAATTTCCACAGGATTCTATTTTGAGATGCCTTGTCTAAATCCTTTAGGATCCAGGTAAACACAGTCCACCCTGTCTTGCAGCACATCAGTTATTCTTGATGTTCTCTATCACCAGCTGGTAGGAAAAGGGGGAGCAGTCACCATTTGGCAGTTTTCCATATGAGAAAAAGTAGGGGATAGAGTTGATAGAGATTTTGGGTATTGTCCATAGACAGAGTAACAGCACCCTTATGGTTGCACCTTCAGAGGTGAAGGTGTTGGTGAGATTGGAAGATACAGGGGAGATAAATATCTGACATCTCTTGTAGTAACCCAATAAGCATCATATGGAATCATCTGATTAAATTTTAATTATAATTTTTGTGGACTTTGGTTGAATTGGTTTGTTAACTGAATATTGTGTAATGGCAGGTTTATGGAAGAAGAGTGGGAAATTGTTGTTCCTGGGCCTTGACAACGCTGGCAAGACCACATTGCTGCACATGTTGAAGGACGACCGCATGGCACAACATGTCCCAACACTGCATCCTAGTATGTCCCTTATAATCTTAACATGGCTTTAATCACTAAAACCTCATTTGCTTACTGGAGTTTATAATTAAGGTGGTGAAATAATAATGTAAGCAGTAATAGAAATTAAAACTATTGGTGTTTATTCTGAAGAATTTATTTTATTTGCTTTCTCCCAACAGCATCAGAGGAATTAAGCATAGGTCAGATAAAATTTACTACCTTTGATCTGGGTGGTCATCACCAAGCACGCCGTGTATGGAAGGACTATTTTCCTGCTGTAGATGCTATTGTTTTCCTTATTGATGCTGCAGATAGAGAACGTTTCCCTGAATCCAAGGTGAGAATGCATTGCTCTTGAAGTTAACTCATGAAAGCAGAATTAGTTACTTGGTATTATATGAGCTCTTTCCCAGTTGTTTGGGATATTATTGTTTAGCCAGGAATCTATCTGTCTCTAAACCAAGGGATTCTTCCCCCCCTTACAAGGGAGGTGACCAGTCAATACATGCACCCACTCTCATCCATATGTGTGTATTTACCTAGTTGTAATATACAGGAGGGGAGCTATGCTCGTGGTGACCCGTCTTTGTATCTCTCCGCATCAAGTTTTATATTAAAATCTTGTATAGTGTTTGCACATACTGTTTTGTTGTCTAATTTGTTCCATGTATTAATCGCTCTGTGTGGGAAATTGTTCCTTTTCAAGTTTTTTCTATAACTATCTTTTTCAGTTTTTTTCCATGTCCTCTCGTTTTACTTTTGTCCCACTAACAGGTCATTCCTGTCTAAAACTTCCATTCCTTTCATTATTCTGTAGAGAGTCAGCAAATCTCCTCTTTCTCTTCTTTGTTCCAGAGTTGGTAGGTTCAGTTTGGATAGTCTTTGCTCATATGCTAGTTCGGCGAGAGTCGGTGCTAGTTTGGTTGTTGCTCTTTGTAATCTTTCTAGTTTCTTAATATTCTTTTTGGTACTGGGTGTCCAAAGTGATGCTGCGTACTCAAGTTTTGGTCTTATTAGTGTAGTTAGTATTTTCTTTATCATTTCTTCATCCATATAAGCAAATGCCACTTTGATTGACCTCAATAAATTGTAGGTTTCTCCGAATATTTTATTTATATGCTCATCAGGTTTCATGTCCTTTCCAATCATCACTCCAAGATCTTTTTCGGAGTTTGCTTTTTTTTTTTTTTTTTTTATTCTTCAATTCTGTAATCTTTTGATATTCTGTTTTTACTCTTTCCAAATTCCATTATACTGCATTTCTTTATATTAAATTTCATTTCCCACTTTTGAGTCCAATTCCATATCGTGTCCAGATCTTGTTGCAATGAGTTGGAGTCCTCTTCCGTTTTTACCTTCTTAACCTCTTCACTTCAGGCCAAAATCTCGCGGGCAGCATTATCTGCCAGACGTACAATGTGTCGTAATAATACTCTCATCATAAAATATAGTCACCGCTTATATCGATCATTCTCTCTTTCACCCGTGAATTTTGATAACCATAGAAAATGTGATGAAGACAATTTAGAGAGTATGTCATTACGCAGGGGCAACTACAATAAATATAATCAAGACGCTGATATGGCAGCCTCGCATATCCACTTGCTCCTCATGCCGCCTACATATGCGGCACCGTATGAAAGAGGTTAAGTAATTTTGCATCATCTGCAAAAAAATTCATATAGCACTCCACGCCTTCATTCATGTCATTAATGTATACGGCGAACATGATCGGGTCCAGTACTGATCCTTGCGGGACACTGCTTTTTACTTCTTCCCAGTTGGAGAATTTTTCTCTTATTACAACTCTCATTTTCCTCCCAATCAGGAAGTCTTTCATCCATTCTAATAATTTTCCTCTGATGCCACCCTTTGATTCTATCTTATTTATTTATTTCCTATGAGGTACCTTATCGAATGCCTTTTGCAGGTCCAGAAAAGCACAGTCCGCCCATCCATCTCTTTCTTGTATTATGTCTACTAATCTTGAGTAAAAGCAGATCAGATTTGTTGTACATGATCTCCCTTGTCTGAATCCAAATTGATTTGGGTTCAGTATAGATTTTTCTTCCAGGTATTCAACCCATCTGTTTTTGACAACTCTTTCACAAATTTTTGCTATTGTGCTTGTAAGTGAGACTGGTATGTAGTTAGATGGCTTTTCTTTATCACCTCCCTTATAAATTGGTACAATGTTTACCTTTTTCCAGTCCAATGGTACTTTTCCTTCTTTAAGTGAGGATTTAATTATATTATATATTTTGTCAGTTAATTCTTCCATACATTCCTTCAGTATCCAGTTTGCAATTCTGTCTGGGCCATGTGATTTTCTGACATCAATTTGATCACTGATTTCTTTTTGTGTTACATTTATTTCTTTCATTGCTGGGGATAATTCTCTCTATCTACACTGTTAGACGAGTTTTCTATTGTGAATACTGATCTGAAGTGGTTGTTCATAATTTCAGCCATTTCCAGTTCTTCTGTATATTCCTTTTTATCTTGGCGCAGTTTTTCTATTTCTTGTTTGTTTTTCTGTTTTCCATTTACATATTTGTAAAATAGTTTGGGTTCTTCCTTTCATTTGTCTATTATCTTTTTTTTCATAAGCCCACTGGCTGCGCCGGCCCCGCTCCTTTTTAGGAAAATAAAATATCAAAATCATATTACTTTTTATTTCTTGTCAACATCTAGCTGTTCTCGCAAGTCATCTATATAGGCGATTTGTGCTGGTGTTAAATTTCCGTTCAAAACACCCTTTTTATATTTTTTTCATTCTTTTTTTTCCTTTAAGTAATAACTTTTTTTTTAACTTTTTACAAAGGATTACAAAGGCAAAGCATGCCGACAGGAGACCTTTTGATCCATATCTTGGTCGGATGCAAAAAAAAAAAAAAAAAAAAAATCATATTAATAATATGCTTTTCTTGTTTCAAAACTTTGCGAATTGTTAAAGCTTTTGCTTTGGCCTCTCTCCGTTCCTTTCTAGCCTCCTCCTTCTTCATTCGTTCTTCTTCTTCGAGTTCTTATTCTTCGAGTTCTTCTTCTTCAAATTCTTCTTCTTCGAGTTCTTCTTCTTCTTCGAGTTCTTCTTCTTCTTCGAGTTCTTTTTCTTCTTCTTCAAGTTCTTTTTCTTCTTCTTCGAGTTCTTCTTCTTCGAGTTGTTCTTCTTCGAGTTCTTCTTCAAGTTCTTTTTCTTCTTCTTCAAGTTCTTCGAGTTCTTCTTCTTCTTCGAATTCTTCTTCGAGTTCTTCTTCTTCTTCGAGTTCTTCTTATTCTTCGAGTTCTTCTTCGAGTTCTTCTTCAAGTTCTTCTTCTTCTTCGAATTCTTCTTCAAGTTCTTCTTCTTCGAGTTCTTCTTTTTCGAGTTCTTCGAGTTTTCTTCTTCTTCGAGTTTTTCGAGTTTTCTTCTTTGAATTTTTCGAGTTCTACTTCTTCTTCGAGTTCTTCTTCTTCTTCTTCTTCGATTTCTTCGAGTTCTTCTTCTTCGAATATACACTTGTGCCCGCCAGACGACCGGGCGATGTAACCGATTTGCCCCAAGCTTCGCTGGCCGCAGGAAAAGAAAATTTTCGGAAGACAAATATTTTTATTTAGTATAATTCCTCTTTACATCTCTGCATATTTTTACATATTCATTTCTTAGTTTGATGTACGTTTGCCATTTGCTTTGTTTCTTATCTCTTTTCCACTTTTTCCAAGCTTTGTCTCTTTTCCTTGGCTTCACTACATCTTTTGTTGTACCAGCTCTTTATGTATGCCTTTTCCATTTTTTGTTGTGGTACATATTTGTTCACTCTTTCATTATATATTTCTTTTAATATGTTTCATTTTTCTTCTATCCCTGTATCTTCGTTTTAGAATTTTTCCCAGTTTGCATTGCGAAAGAATGTTTTAAGTTTCTCAAAGTTTGTTTTGTTATACATAAGTCTTCCTATTCTATGTTTTATCATTTTTGCTTTGGTCCATTTGTTCTTTCAATTCCATTTCTATTAGTACGTGGTCACTTTTTCCTATCGGATTTTTATAATCATTTTTTTCAATAATCTCAGGTTCTGTCGTAAGTATTAAGTCCAATTTTGAGGGTTCTTCAATTCCTCTGTATCTAGTATTTTCTTTAATCCATTGGGTCATTGTGTATCAATGGTCAAGTCAAGGAGTACATTGCCCCAGTTCTCTCCCCCCTTCACGGTCATTTCTTCCCAGCATATTTCTTTTGAATTAAAGTCACCCATAATTACTGTATTTCCTCCATCTTTCAGTGTTTCAATTAATTCATCTTTTGTATCTTCTAGTAACTCGGAATGATCCCTTTCTGTCCAGGCTTGTGTTTTAGGAGGTACATATACCACTGCGCGAGTAAGAGAGAGAGAGTAATAAGATTACCTCACGTGCCCAAAAATATATTTTGGTTG
Organism: Oratosquilla oratoria; assembly: GCF_046742065.1. Lineage (NCBI taxonomy): Eukaryota > Metazoa > Arthropoda > Malacostraca > Stomatopoda > Squillidae > Oratosquilla > Oratosquilla oratoria. The sequence continues at coordinate 69,099,547 of NC_134782.1, read as the reverse complement.
GATATTCTTCATGCTCATTTTCTTCAATATATTCAGTTTTGTTTTGAGTGAATTGGATTTGCTGCAATACCTTAGCCCACCATCATCTTGGTATCTAGATGGATATGTGGTGGCCCTGTTTACCAAATTACTGCTACTGTATTGTATATGGATTCATATAGAATAACAGAGGTATAGCAGGAGAAGCTCCTATTTAGTAAAATTTTTTAATTTATTGAAGGTTAAGATTACATAACTTTAGTTTGCCTTATCAGCACTGTTATAGTATCATCCATGGATGTAACAAGAGAAATAATGACAGTAAAACTCTCATATGCAAACTGTTTGCAAGTTCCTTGAACAGGCAGTTTCACTATGAAAAAAAGTGCATGATGAAATCATGAATTTGGTCTTGCTGTATTGATTTTGACATGATCAATGTTGCAGGGGGGCAGGGTCATCATCTATGAGATCCTGAGATGGGAAGGGCCTTGCTTATGTTTAGATGAGTGTGGGGGTGGGGGTTTTGTCTCTGCCTATACCTTTGTAAAGGGAAAAAGATGTTTTTGTATGTGTAGTGCAAATTATATGCACTAACTTCGAAAATATAAATCTATTCTGTTCATGTGTTTCATTCAGCTTTAAATACTTTTCAGGTGGAATTAGATTCACTTTTGACAGATGATCAGTTGTCCAATGTACCTATTGTGATTTTGGGCAACAAGATTGACAAACCAGGTGCAGCTTCCGAGGATGAACTACGGCATTACTTTGGACTCTTTGGCCAAACTACAGGGAAGGTAAGAAATAGTGTGAGAAAGGAAGTTGAAGGAATGAATATTGATGAATGCTTTTTTGCTGTTTTGGTTAAGTTTGTCATATTTTCACAATTATAATGTATTGACAGTTTCCTTCAGTCAATACACTGTGATGCCCCAAAGTCACACAGCATTCTTACATGATTAATGACTGACCTCTCATAGAGGAATTCTGGATAATTTGCAATTTTACTGTTCATTCTTTTTGTTAACATCCTTAAATCTCATCACCCCAATAATTTACCTCATTATCCCATTGTGTGGTGGGGTTGGGGTCAGTAAGAATACCACCCATGTTGTAAAATGTGTACTAGAAAGGATATCTGGTGTTGAAAGTTAGCAACCTCGTTTGGAAAGCAATTCTCCAAAAGGTATGAGGTAAGGATTGAGGGATCAATCAATCCATTACCCCTGATGTCTCTTGCAGTAGACCTGTGGTCTCCAGGAAATTGGCAACCCCCCCCTCTCCCCACACCCTCCCCAATAAGTCACTTAGAGAACAGGTTGATGATGAACACTGGTAGCCTGGCCAACTACCAAAGGGTCTTCCATCCCAAGAATCAGCTGTATGAATGTGAATGGACCATTATATGGAAGAAGTTTGGTGTCCAGGCTATGGGGGAAACAAAAATAGAAGTGGGAGATGGAGAGAATGAGAGAGTAAATCAGAGTGACAGAAGAAATCGGTTACCCTCTCAACCTTGTGGCAAATATCCACCACCTTGGATTTGTTTTATGTTGGTGTGGTTTTAGTGCTAAAGTCTAAATATATGCATGATTAAGTGCAAGGCAGCCTGGCAAAGAAGGCATGTCATCTGTTGGGTTACTAAGCCTATGTTGGGATGTCTTACAAGTGTTGCATGGTGGCTGCAGTGGAGTCTTCTTATATCGACTGTTCTGTTTAGCTGAGAGTTAAATATGTCAGTTGCTGGCAGAGGATAAACAAAAAGCATGCGAGGCACCAGGTTAGCTATAAATTGTGTAGACATCTGTTCATGTTAATGTGGTTGGAGGGGGAGGGGATGCTGATGTGGGTTGTGCTGTAGTGGTGTTTATCTACTTCTTGGTCTGAATGGTGACAGATTTCTGCAGTAGTGTGTGAGGTGTTGGCTAGTTCTTTTCAAATGTTCGTGCTTCAAATGATAGCTGGAATAATTTTGATGTTACTATTGGTAATGGAGCAGCGGCTGGTAAAGTTTGAACGAGTTGGTTTTTGTAGTTACTTTTGATGCTTGTTTCCATTATTTTTATTTTTGTTTGTTCCCTGTGGTGGTGGGTGAAGAGGGAGAAAAATACTGCCACTGTGTTCCTACTAAGAGAGGAACAGAAGGAGTAATTGATGAGGAGCAGTGTGGGTTTAAGAAAAGTAGAGGATGCTTGGATCAAATTTTTGTGAGAAGGTTTTAGCAGAAAGTAAGGATGTTTTTTGGGGCCTTTTTGTATTTGGAGAAGGGTTATGATAGGATTGACAGGAGGGGACTGTGGGAGGTATTGCAGATATATGGGATTGGGGCAAAGTTGTTAAAGGCAGTCAAGAATTTTTACAAGAGTAGTAGAGCTTGTAGATGCAGGGATGATGCATCATCCAGGAGCCAAGAAAAAAGGGAGGGAGGGGTGGTGAATAGGAATGGAGTATGTGCCCAAGTGCTACCACTTTGATGCAGAATTGAAATAGCTAACCTTGTTCTTCCTTCATTTTCAGAGTAAAATCCCACGTAACGAGTTACCTGGTCGTCCTTTAGAGTTGTTCATGTGTTCAGTGCTGAAGCGTCAAGGCTATGGTGAAGGATTCCGTTGGATTGCCAACTACATTGACTAACAGCAAAGCAGCTTAAGTGCCCCCAAGCCCCTCATCTCTTCTCCACCTCTGGCTTTATTTCTGGAAGCTTTAGAAGTCTTCGAGTGTGGGCTGTGTGGATATTTTTTGAAGACAATTTCTCATGCAAAAACAGTGTTGGTGACCACCAGGCAAGTGGTTGGTATACTCACCTGTGACCAGTGACTGCTGCCCAGGCATAAATTTTGTAGCATTGCCTCATAACAGAAACGCAAACCAGCAGGTGCCCTTGTTTTTATCTTGGACTGTGGTATGTCAAAGCCCTACTGTCTTGCCCTTAGGACCTACATCTTTGGTTTGGATTTAGTTCAGAGATGACTCTGCCATAACACACCCAGCTCATGGCAGAATTTGTTGAATGTCATTGAATGGATGCAAGTTGATGAAAGGGCTGCTGGTTGATATATATATATATATTTTCTTCTTTTTCTTTTCAAAGTAGGTCAGGGTTGTGAAGTGCTTGATGACTTTAATATTCATTTTGTTCTCCCTACAGTGAAATCCCAGTTAAGTTTGTCCTTGTTATGTTACAGATGCAGAAAGCATTTCCATTTTGTGTTATGTATATAATTTAAGGCTTTATGGTATTCTAGGATAACCTTGTTTTCCATATTTATTGATTTGGTGAGAATATGGATGCCATGATTAGCAAGCCTTATTCAACACAGCAGTAGATGAATTAGATCCTTTGGGCAGCAAAAAAAGTATTGTCTTGGCAGTGCCCACTTGCAGATGTTTACCCATGTTCAACTTGTATGAAGTCTTGTCATGTTTCAGGTGATTTTCATGTTGTAGGAAGTGCTGTCTTTATATAATAAAATTTGGAAGGATATGGAGTAGTCATTTTTTTTAAACCACCTTTTGCTTGGCAAATTATTAGTTTGAATGTTGTATATTATTATAAATTGCTGCTTCAAGATTCGGTAAACTGCAGCCTCAGAACAACAGATTACAGTCCTTGAGCCCTCCCTTTCAGAAGGAATTTTGGACTGTTTTTACATAGTTGTAGTGTATGGGGTTGGAGCTACGCTCATGTATGTCCCATCTTTTCCTCCACTTGTCAAACTTTGCCCTAAATTCTTTTATATTGATGGGTTGGGTTATAGTTTTATCCAACTTGTTCTGTCTCTTCACTCCAAAGTGGGAAGTCCTAGTTTCTTCAATCTTTCCTTGTATGCCTGGTCATTCAGAACAGGGGTCATCATGGTTGCTGCCTTTTGTATTCTACTTTTATCTTTTTGGTGACCACATCACTGCTACACATTCCAGTTTGGGTCTTATCAGAATTTCAATTATTTTCATGTAAGGGGCATTGGGAAAGAGGGGGATGTCCATTGAGAAGAGAGAGGATAGGGGTGAGTGGAGAATGGGTGTATGGATGATGCTGTGATGCATGTAAGAGTGGGTGGGGGATGGGGAGGGGGTTAGGGAGTACAAGTGAATATTTTGATGCAGCCTGAAGGGATTTCCTCCTGTCTTCTCTTTTTCTGCATGAGGGGACAGAGAGAGGGAGGGTCACTGCTTCTGACTTAGGGCAGTGGGCGAGATGCAGGGAAGACCCATCATCCAGGAGGAGCCAAGAAAAGAGGGTTGGAGATGTGGTGAATGGGAGTGGAGTATGTGGGGATGAAATGGGTGGAATTAGATTTATGCATTTTGAGTTTGGCTCTCTCCCTTGGTAAATATATGTATCTATGTAGTAAAATGACTCATATCGATCAATAGAAGTCTCTCCTGTTATTTTCCTTCTATATGCTTCAAGTTATAAGTTGTCTTAGATTATGATACCAAAGTCCTTTTCTTCCTTTGGTTTTGGTATTTAATTTCCTATCCTGTAATCCATCATTGGTCTTTTGCTTTGGCCCATTTCCAATATTTTGCATTTCTTTGTGGTCAAAGTAATTTTCACCACCTGATTCCTGTTACTTTATTCAGGTCCATTTGTAAGATTATATAATCTTTGCATCATCAGCAAACAAGATTGCATAGCTATTTATTCCTTTCCTCATGTAAATATATACAAAGAACATTATAGGAGCCATAATTGAGCCTTGTGGCACACCACTGGTCACTTTTCTCCATTCTGACCTTTCATCTCTACTGTTCTGGTATTATCTTTCAATAACTTATCTTATCCATTCCAATGTGTTTTCATTGAGACCTGTTTTTTTTTTTTTTTTTCCAATCCATCTCTTATGTAGATAGGAGGTAGAATGTAGATTGAGAGAAGTGAGTAAATGCCTTGGTGGATTAAAAAGTGTAATGAGGAATAGACATTTGGTAATAGATGCTAAGGGGAGATTGTATGAAGGAGTAATTGTGCCAACAGCACTGTATGGGGCAGAAACATGGAGCATGAGAGAGGAAAAGAGGAGTTTGAGATGAGGTGTCTGTGAAGTATGATAGGGGTTACTAGGCTAGATAGAGTGAGAAATGAGAAGGTGAGGAGAACGGGTAGAAAGGGAGTTGGGAGATAGGGTGGATGAAAGAGTATTGGGATGGTTTGGACACATGGAAAGAATGAGTGAAAAAAGACTAGTAAAAGAGGTATGGAAGGCAGATGTGGAGGGAGTGAATATGAGGGGGGCGACCTAGGATGAGATGGATGGGGTGAAAGGGGCTTTGGGGAGGAGGGGAAGGTCTATTGAGGAAGGATGGGAGAGGACAGAAGACGGGAGAATGGTTGTATATGGATGATGTGATGCATGAGGTGGAATGGGTGGGGGGTGAGGTAGTATGTGTGAAAAATTTGATGCAGCCCGAAGGGATTTCTCCGTCTTCTCCTTTTCTGCATGAGGGGACGGAGAGGGGGGGGGGTCGCCAATGTAATGAAGCGGCCTTGCTGTGGATGTGCTGTGTCTTGTGACACTGCCTTTGACCCAGGGCAGTGGACAAGATTTAGGGATGACCTGTCATACAGGAGGTGCCAAGATAAGAGGGAGGGTGGAGGGGAGTGGAGTGTATTAGGGATGGAATGGTTTTTATTGCCTTTTTCTTTTTGGCTGCCTACCTTGTAAGGGGGAAAAAACCTTTGGTATATGTATGTATGTAGCACAGTCCATCCCTCTCGTGCAGCACAGGTCACCTTCAAGTTGAAGCTTATCAGGTTGGTTATACAGGACTTTCCTTTTCTGGATACAATTTGATTTCATATTCTTTGCTCTTGTGGTTAAGGACACTGGTCTACAATTAAGGGCTACCTCTTTTACCTCCTTTGAAAATTGGTATGTTTGCGATTTCCAGTCCAACAATGCCTTTCCCTCTTCTTGTGAACTAGTTATCAAATTGTGTATTATTCACTGCTGGTTCTCTGCATTCTTTCCATATAAAATTGGATACCTCATCAGATTCTGAGGCATTTCTTGTTTTCAATCTAAGTTTAAGCATTTCCAATTTCATGGTTGTGTGTTACTATGTCTTCTTGCACAGTTTCTAAGTCAGGCAGTGGGGAAAAGACGGTGATGACCTTTCACCCACAAGGAGAAAGGGGAATACTGGTGGAGAGTGAGAGTGGGTGCATGCCTTTGACTTGGTTACCTCCCTTATAAGAGTGAAGAAGTGTTTGGTATATATATACATATATATATATATATGTGTTGCAGCATTAGTACATTCATTCATAAAATAGAGACCAGTGACAAGTACCTACAAATAGTGGACCTGCTGCCCATTTTTTAAATTTGTCAACACCACCTTTTCATTAACCACTTCAACAAGAGTCAAATTCTTGTGGGCAGCATCAGCTGCCTGATATACGATGGTTCACCACAATACTCATATTATAAAATATAAAGTTGCGGCTGTATTACTAATTCTTTTTCACTCTGAATATTAATAACCACAGAAATTACAATCCAGCCAGTTCACGGAATATGTGGGTCACTCAGCTACAAAATAAATATAATCAGGACATCAACACTGGCATCCTCATATACCCACTTGTGCCTCATGACACCTATGTAGGGATCATCATATGGAAGGGGTTAAGGTTGATTTGACCACTGGAAATTGCTCCCCTCCTATTATAAATCAGTGACATGGGAACTCCCAGACTAATACAACACAAATAACAATCCAAAATTTCTTCCCTTCCCAGAGATATAAGGGAGGGCCCAAGGATCATTGCCAATCATTGTGGGGCTGCAGATTTCCAGTCTGTGAAAATCAAGGCAACCATTCCTATTACACAGTTAACCCGTGATAAGGCTTGGTTGTTATAACTGAAAATATGTATATGTACTTAAATTTTCCACATACCCACCATCCATATTGAAACTTGCACTGCATATACCAACCTTTGTTATATCAAATGGAAGGTTAGTAGGTCTCATTAGGGTTAATGTAGTTGAAATTGGGTACAGATAGGGCTTACTATACAGTGAGTCCTCCTTATACGTAATTCTTTATCTGGTAAATTCACAGTTACGGTATTTGGTAATTACTACCCTCGATTCTATTTATGGTAAGAAAAATTCACAGATACGGTATCTGCTCGTGTTTTGAAGAGGAAAGAGCAGGGAAAAGGTACGTCTGCCATATCCTATTATTACATGTTATAATGGGTTCGGTATACAGTAATTTCAATTTGCGGTAAGGTTTTCAGGAACGCATATGTACCGTATAACGAGGACTTATTGTACTTGTTTGTAGTAGGATTAGACCCCACCTCATTACTCCCATTGATCAAATTTAACTTTGATCTGATCTGCGTTATTTTACTGCAATTTCATTTCATGGACGTAAGTATTGCTTCTGACCCAGAACAATGGGTGAAATGCAGGGATGACCCATCATCCAGGAGGAGCCAGGTAAGGAGGGAGAGAGGGAGGTGTGGTGAATGGGTGGGAGTGGAATTATGCCTTTTGACTTTGGCTGTCTCTCTTGTAAGGAGGGGAAAAAAGCCCTGTGTATATGTATTTCTTAATAGCTGACACCTTGTAATTTTCAATTTCTTTCCATGTCAAGTTACCAATGACAGGTATCTGCTTGCAACTGTCCTGAAAGATAAACAGCAGAGAAAATCACCTCCTTGCTGCCTATTTTCAACACCTATCAACCCCATGATCTCCTGGAGTTGCAACCCTGTGGGGCTGACACTCACTCTCTAGACTGGTCCCAAGATCTCTATCAATATAAATCTAATTTCTTCCACCTTTTCCTATATGGAGAGCTAACAACTGGCAACTGCTCCCTACTTCTTACTAGTTTCAGTGACCCTAGACAGTCTCTCACATTAATACAGCACAGACAACAGTCCAAATTTTCTTCCCAGAAAGGTCCAGTCTGGGAGGGCCTAAGGACAGTTGCCAGCTACTGTAGGGCTGAGGGTTTCTTGTCAGTGAAAGTCAAGGCAATAGACTACATCAGTGGTATGGTACCAACATACAGTGAAGGGTGTAAGGGAGTTCAGAATACAAAGGGCAGCAACCAAACTTTTTTCCAGTCTAACACATAAATCATATCTAGTAGAACGAAAAGAATTTGGTCTGCCATGATAATATTCAGGTTGCTAAAGGGGAGAGACTACACTGACAAGAGATCTTAATTAGGGATAGGAGGGCTTTCAGAAGTCATAAATATTTGGAACAGCTTAGGTGATATAGCCCAAACTGTGAATTCAAATGAAATGTGATAAATAGAAAATAAGATTATAGATCAAAGTGGAATCCCACAAGTGTTGCTCCTTTCTTGTGTACTGCAATTAGGTAAAAATAGGTAAACACAAAAAATAAATATCAAATGAAACAATGTAAACATTTACTAATCTGAAATCTTAAACTCATTTCATAATCAGACTATTATTACTTAGTCTATAATGAAACTTTGCATAGATGACATTTGTTTTTTACTTTTTAATTATTACATACAAAAACTGATCATGTATATCCAAATGATGGAAAAAAAGATCTTGAATGTTTACTTTTCCAAAATGTGTGCACAAGGAATGTCGAGTTTCTTCACATCCTACATTAATACTGCATGGTTCATTTGAAGATCACTTGATGTGCTTTTGATTGGTCACTTCAGGATTGCTACCAGTAAATTTTTGGAAACAATTTCATATATTTCCTGTCCTGAACTAGCATATTCTCCATATCATATAGTACTTCTTTCCATATCCAAATTGCCATTCTATGAACCACCATTATCTGAACATGATTCATGTGCTATGTCTGTCTATATACCAAGGGCTTCTTCCCCCTTATAAGGGTCACCCCTGTCTCCTGCCCAGGTCAAAGGCAGTGCAGCAAGAGACAGCACATCCACCAGGGCCATTTCATTTACATGGCGACCATCCCCTCATGCAAAAAATAGAGAAGACATGGAGAAATTCCTTCAGGTTTCATCAAAATACTTTCCATACACAATCATTCTCCACCCAAACCTATCCTCTGCCTTCTTCCTTCTCTGCTCTACTGATACTCCTTTCTTGGTCAAAGCCCCTTTCACCCCATTATCCATTTCTTTTTTGGTCATCCCTTTAAGTTCATTCTATCTGCCTCTCTTCTCCTTTTCCTATGCTTCCCTAGTCCTATTTTCCAACCAATCCAAATATCACTTCTTCTCTTTTACTACCATCTTAATATAAAATCATTCCTTCCCACCCTCCTCACACCACATACTATCTCTGCACACCTTGTCAATTCCTCCTTGAAACAAACCCATTCTTCTTCTACTCCTACTTCTACTCTCTCACCACTTCTCTTAGCTGTCCCTAATATCCCCTCTTTTCCTTCTTATTCAGTTTTTTTAATCTCAGCACCTCTCTACATTCCACCTTTTTCCTCTTCCTCCATTCTTAATTCCTCTTCTACCTAAAAATTATCTGACACTCCCCAAATCTCTAAGAACAAGGACATCCAGAGCTTTTCCTATCCTTCCTTTGGATACCATTACATACTCCATTAAAGTCTTGTCAATCTCCTTTCCATCCATCACCCTTTCCCATGTATACTTATGCTTTGCTCTCTTCTTAAATATAGTGAAACTCCCACTTACAAACCCCTCCACATATAAACAATCACAATTACAAACTGCTGCTCAAACAAAAACAAGCTTCCGCATACAAACCTTGTCCCCAGATACTATTGCGCCTGTATGCCTGTGGCGATTTTGTGTGGGATCAACATCATTCTCGCCTGCCTTCTTGCTCAGTTATACACTCACTACGAACCAGATAAGATGAATGTAGAGATATCCTGCGGTCTGTGTGTTTTCATGTACTTTTTTAGTGTGTTGTTGCCTTTCCAGTGATAGTGTACTCTTCCCAGTTTAGTATGGGGCCTAAGAAAGCAGTGAAAAAGAGTGGTGGTGGCAAAAAGGAAGCAAACATGGAGTTGAAGGAGATTTGCAAGAAATATGACATTGATATTGCTGATCTTGCCAGTATGTACAGGAAGAACAAGTCAACAATAGGGACAATTATGATGAAAGATGTGATTATGGCTGTAGATGAGGCAAAGATGGTGAAAAATCTAAGCAAGCAATGGCTTAAGGTGATGAAACAGGTAGAGAAGCTGTTGCTTCTGTGGATAAATGAAGAACAGTTAGTGGATGATAGTGTGTTGGAGGCCATCATATGTGAAAAGGTAAGGCATGTACATGCAGATTTGTTAGAGAAAGAAGAGCCTAGTGCAGATTCTGAAGACAAACCATTCAAGGCTAGCTGTGGGTGTTCAACAAGTTCAAGAAAAAGTATCTATAGTGTCATACATGGCGTAACCTGTCCCCTGCAAGACAAGAATACCCACGGACAAGGAAAAGTGGATCTTTTTTTTTATTATAGACTTTATAATCACACTTTATGCTTAATTATTTAATTTCTGACATACATCTTTATATCTTAATGTGTATGCAAATTACAAACCTTTACTTACATAGCAAAAAATAGGGACTTTTGTTAAGGTTGGAATTATTCATGTTTCCTATACTTATGGTGAAAAAATTACTCGGATACAACCTTGCAAACTTCTTTCACAAACGAATTAAGTTCATAAGCAGTGGTACCACTGTACTGCGTTTGCTATAATTAACTCTCTAGACATATCTTTCATATCAACTCTATACTCTTAAGTGTTACCTGGATTTCCAAAATTCCCTACTACTCCATTTACTGGCTTATCCCCTCCTCTAACAATGAGATTACCCAAATCACTATATTGTTATTCCTCCCAACACTCTCTAAGAACTTGTTTATGTGTTGATTTATGCCTTTGACTTGGCTACCTACCTTGTAAGGGGAAAAAGCCATTGGTATATGTATGTATATACAGTAAATATATACATATGTGATGAAA
>NC_134782.1:68856116-69083616 GCF_046742065.1 Oratosquilla oratoria | reverse complement strand
ACATATTTAACAAGTACAGTACTCACTTTAGTGCATTGTTCCACAGCTACTTCATAATGTTTTTGCTTTGTAAGACAGAGAGCATGATTTAAAAGGCACTGTACTGTAACCACATTGACATTCTTCTCATCGTCATCAGAATATTCCTTCCTCCAAAATTCACCACGACTTTTCAAACTGAAAATAGAAAAATCTTTGTATAATTGTTAAACATACTCAAAGTTATTCATATGATAACTCTCTGTGTGACTAATAAAATCATAATAATAATACATCTATATACCAAGGGCTTCTTCCTCCTTATAGGGGAGGTAACCATAGCCAGTCAAGGCACACACCCACTCACATTCATTCTCCTCCCATCCACCACCCTTTCCCTCTCATCTTAGCTCCTCATGGATGAAGGGTTATTCACGTCTCCTGTTCATTGCCTGAGTTAGAAGCAACTGCAGCAAGAGAAAGTACATCCAGAGCAAGGCCACTTCACTTACACAGCAACCATCTCTCCTTGTCCCCTCACAGATACAATAGAGAAGATGGAGAGAAATCTCTTCAATCTTCATCAAAATATCATCTATATACAACCATTCCCCATTCACACCTATTTCTTGCCTTCTCCCTTCCCTCCTTAACAGACATTACCTCCTTGCTTAAAGCCCCTTTCACTCCATCCATCCTTTTCATCCATGGTCATCCCCTCAAGTTCACTCTATCCAACTCTACTTTGAACACCTATAATCCATCTGTACAGGCACTCCTCCAGTCCTTGTGCACTCTCCCCTTCCTTAGTCATACATCAAACGTCACTAGCTACTCCACTATAACAATACCTCCCTTTTCAGACATTCAACATGACACCCATCCCACCTAGGTGCCTTACCAACTCTCAACTTACCAACCTGATCATGGGTGGTGACTTCAATGCCAAGTCGTCTGCCTGGTTTGTCGACAACCCTGACACAGACAGAGGGCTTGATATACAGACTCAATTCGACTCATTGACTATCATGAACAACACACATAATCATACACATATCCCATACCAAGCCCTCTACACTCCCTCCTCTCCTGATATCACCTTTTGCTCCCCCTGCCTAACCCCAACAACATCATGGAGAGTGGTCGGAGCCCTTGGTTCTGACCACCTTCCAATCATCATCACCACCAAAACAAGATGTACCCCAGCTGGCCACAGACACACTTACACCAATTACAAGAGAGCTAACTGGGAAGCCTTTACTGAAGAGACAGAACAACATTTTGAAACACTTAACAGTACACCAATCACAAACATAAACAATGCTGTGCACGCTTTTAATACAATCATACAAAACGCAGACAAGAGATACATCCCTAGAGGCAACAGAAAATCACACAACCCCAACTTCACACCAGAAATCCAAGGCCTCATCAGACAACGTGACACACTTAAACACGATACCCCCAAACCTATCCCTCAAAACATAGCAGACCAAATACAAACACTAAACACTGTGATTGCCAATAAAATACATGAACAAAAAACACAAAATTGGCAAAACTTTATCAATACACTTGATCACAAAACAAACACCAGCAAATTGTACAAAACACTCAACAGCATCACACTATCCAACACTAACACTACACGCTCTCACGCAGCAATAATCACAACAACAGATAATCTACCCTCAAACAGACAACAAGCAAACGCACTCATACGTCATTTTGCACAGACGAGCCATCTTACATCTCACCCTGACGACCGACGCACCATTCGACGTAAGAAAGACTTTCCCACAGACTCAGACTATACACCCTTCATAGACAGTCAGACAAAACTCATAATGCATAGTCTCAAGCACTCATCTGCCTGTGGCCCTGATAACATAAGCAACATCCACCTAAAACACATTGGACCACAAGGTATACACGCACTCACAAACATTGCAAACTACAGCTATTCACACAACACTATACCCGACATCTGGAAGCATGGTAAAATAATCAATCACCATTCCAAAACCGAACAAAGACCCAACAATCCCAACATCGCACCGCCCAATCACACTTCTCTGCACCCCCCCTAAAGTCATTGAACGCCTAATACTTAAACTTGTCACACCATATATTCCCCTTGCTGACTCACAACACGGTTTTAGGCCGCTACACTCCACAAACACTCTTCTGACAAACCTCACACAAAGAATTTTAGATGGCATCAATTCAGATAGGCCCCACCACAGAACACTTCTTATAACATTGGACATTAGTAAAGCTTTTGATGCTATCCCCCGCCACAACCTAACAAATAAAATATATAACACAGACATGCACAATAACACCAAAAGATGGCTGGCCAATTATCTGGCAGGCAGGAATGCTCATGTGTCATATAATGGCCAATCATCGCACATCAGAAACATTAAGAACGGAGTACCACAGGGCTCAGTTCTATCCCCCACATTATTTAATCTATACATGCATGACTTACCCACGCCAGACACCTCAGAAATACAAATCTCTTCCTACGCAGACGACATAACAATCACATGCACACATCGTAACACAGACAAAACTGCAGAAATAATCCAGCCTTACCTTGACACACTCAACACATGGTTCATCACAAACAGACTCAAAATAGCTCCAACCAAATCTACAGCAACACTTCTCACCAACTGGACAAAAGAACACAAATACATACCTCATCTCTACATCAACAACACTCTAATACCACACACAAACACACCGAAAATTCTTGGTGTAACATACGATACATCCATGTCTTTCAAACAACACCTCACAAACATAAAAAACAAATGCACACCTAGACTTAACGCACTTAAGTCAATCACTGGAACAACATTTGGACAAAACAAAGAAACTAATATAACAATATACAAACAATGCATACGCTCAGTGATGAATTATGCGAGTCCTGCATGGGCTCCTAATCTCAGTGAGACACACCACAACACCCTTCAAATCATACAAAACAAAGCCCTTAAAACAATTACAGGCTGCACAAATACATCACCTACAGACCATTTACACCATGAAACAAAAGTCCTCAAAGTCAAGGACCACCTCGACATGAGAGGCACACAAACACTTGCTGCAGCCACCACAAACACATCACACCCGCTACACTACATAGCAGAACACCCACACACACCAAGAAACATTAAAACTACACCCAAAGACCTTTATTACACACAGATACTCTCTTCTCTTCCTCCACAACCACCAAATACCAGCCTCCGGAAACATATTCATAATCATATCACTCACCGCTCCATTAACACACTGAAAGACAACACACTGCTGCATGCCAGACCCCCTGATATCCACCCTTCTGAATCCTCTCTCCCACGTAAGGACAGAGTCCACTTGGCCAGACTGCGATGCGGTCACCACCCAGCACTTCTAAGCTACCAGAAGAGGCTGGACGACCGTGTTGTGAACAGCTGCCCAGGATGTAACACTTCACCCCATACCATACAACACATAATGGAAGACTGCATTATACACAATCATGCACGCAAACAACACAACATACACTCTGTAAAGGATTTGTGGGAAAACCCAGTTTCGGCTGTGGCCTTCCTTGGGGAGACGGGACTGCTCGGACAGACAGTCTAGGGAACGACAACAACAACAACCAACTCTCATCATTTTCAAAGCTCCTTGTACATACGTATGTATGTATTCATATTTTGTACATAGGTTGTAGTATGTATGTATGTACATAGGTTGCATTTTTTCAGTTCTATGGTGATCTTTTTGGGGTAATGGTCAGATGGGAGGTCTTGTATGGTTTCTCATGTTATTTGCATTTGTAAAGAAGGTAAGCACATTGCAGTGTTAGGTGATGTTGCATATTCTGCTTGTTGGAGGGGTTGTCTAGTGGGTATATTACAAACATTGACCTTCAAAATACAAATTACATAAATTCTCTAAAATACAAAAAAGATCTTACTGTTCAATATATCGCAAGGACTTGACATATTTAGCTGCAGCTTCTGTATTGCTCCCCTCTTTGATAAAATGGTTGCCAGCTCCTTTGATCTTCTGAATTACTTCTATAAGATCTTCCATCTGAAAAATTATCACTTGATTAATCCAGAATATGTGTAATAGATGGAAGCCACAATATTTTTTCACATCTAAAACAGTTAGTTTAATATTCAGGTATACACAGAAGATAAGAAGAGAAAGAAGATGATGAATGATTATTATTATTATTATGGCAGTGATACCAGGGTAGTGTGTGAGATGCAGGGATTACCCATCATCCAGGAGGAACCAAGAAAAGAGGGAAGGAGGGGTGGTGAATGGGAGTGGAGTATGTGGGGATGAAATGGGTGGGAGTGGATTTATGCCTCAACTTTGGCTACCACCCTTCCATCCACCACCCTCTCCTATGTGTACTTATTCTTGACTTTCTTCCTAAACACTGTGTTTGCTATCATCTCTCTAGACACATCTCCACCATCAACTCTCCACTACAATTTTTTCCTGGAACTCCACACTTTCCAACCACTCCATCAATTGTATCCTTTCCTATCCTAGCATTAAGGTCTCCTAATACTACTACATTCACATTTCTCCCTAAACCCTCTATGTACTTATTTAAATAAAAGGCTCCCTTTCCTCTACACTCTTCTCACTCCCAGGCCAAATGCACATACAAAAACCCACATCTCCCTTCCCAGTTTCACCTTCATCCACATTAACTTTGAAGAAACTTCCATCCACTCCACTACATGCTTATCTATCTCTTCACTTACTTGTATAGCCACCCCTTCTCTCCCTTGTCCTCTCTTCACTTCTGAGAACCTCCCAACTACATTTCCAAACTCAAACTTCCCTGTCCTTTTAAACTTGGTTTCACTTGATGCCAAAACATCCATCTTTCTTCTCACATAATGCCTATCTCTTCCCTTTTACTCTCATCTGTACCACATCCATGCACATTAACCCCTTCACTCTGGGGCACATCACACGTCTGGCAGCATTAGCTGCCAGACGTGCGATGTTGCGTCGTAATAATTGCATTATAAAAAATAAAGTCACTGCTCAATCGCTCCTTCTCTTTCACCTGTGAATTTTGATAACCATAGAAAATATGATGAAGCAAGTTTAGAGAGAATGAGGGTCACGCAGGTACGACTACAATAAATATAATCAAGACACCGACGTCGGCATCATCACGTACCCACTTGCTCCTCATGACGCCTATGTAGGCATCACCGTATGGAAGTGGTTAAAAGACCCAAAACCTTAGGATTCTGGTTGGAAAACTCCTAGACCCTCTTATGCCTTTGTTTTTTTTAGGAATGTCCCCTATGGGGCTACAGGGAGAATGATGCCAAGTTCTATCCCTATCCCATTTTTGTCACCTTTTACGACACAAGTGGGAACATTTGGTGGCAGTATTTTTTTTCTCCCACCAGAGGGTTCGGTGATAAAAGAAAATGAATATTCAGAGAAGCAGTACAGGACAGTATCAAGAGCGGGGGGATAGCATAATAGATGGACAGTCTCAGTATAATAAAGTATCATAATTTCTCTATGAATAGAGATTTCCTCTACCACAGACAAAATGATGTGTGGCTCTGTTCTGTAGGGGTGCCCCATATAGACCCTTAAGTATCAGCTGCATACTACTGAGCAGCTTTTAACCCCACAATAACATGCACCCAATACTTTTTGACTATGAGCTTTGTTCACCCCATCCAGTCATCATTTCATTGGTCTACTCCATGATCTCACTCCTGTTACCACCAATTCATGCATCCTCTCAGAATATTTATTTTCATCCATATTTTTAATATGACCACACCACTTCAGGTAGGCCTGTTCTATTCTTTCCCAATCCTTATGTTCCCAGTTCCTTCAAGAATCCCATCATTCCTTAACCTGCTACATTTTCACTGCTTCCATCCAGGTCTTACACCCTTACATATCAAGTTGACAACTACTACTTCCTGCCATCTTTTCTTTGTGTCTACTGACATCTTTTTATCCAATATGTTTCACTACTTTTCCTTTTTTGTCCTCCTTCACTCTATGGCCAATCTCTTCCTCCAGACTTCAACTTCAATGTATACCCATTCAAAGATATCTGTAAATTTTAAACTATTCCATTTTCTCCCTATACAACTGTAAGTCAACTCTGTACCCCTTACTCTTGGAACACTTGGTTACCACTATTATCTTACTTGATGAAACAGAACACATTGTGCCTGCAAAAGCCCTGCTGGTCTGGACAAAGGCAAAAGTTTTATGGACTTCTACTAGCCTCCAATCAACCCAAAGAACCCCCCAGACCAAAAAGCAGCACATTCCCCACCTCCACAAAATGTGACCTCAAGGAGGTGATACTTGGTCTCTGGATTGAGCCCAGAAACTCACTCTATTCACTGTGCCACTTCTCTCCAACTATCTCCCCTTCCTTTATTTCATCCCCCCCCCCCCAACTCTCTCTTTCCAAACAACGAAATTAGTACCTCAGTGCCTACTCTCCACCACCTCCTCCTCTAGGAGATTAACCAGACATAAAAATAAACCATGGCCCTTACAAATATCTTCATATCTCATTTTATCTAAACTATTTTTAAATTCATGTATTGTTTTTGCACACACTACTTTCTCATCTACAGTAACTTGTTCCAACTGTCTATTACTCTGTGAGGAAAGCTGTTCTTTTTCAGATCTCTTCTATAGCTGTCTTTCTTGATTTTCTTTCCGTGTCCTCTTGTATTTCTAACATCCCATTTTATTAGATCCTCTCTGTCAATAATTTCTATGCTTTTCATGATTCTGTAAATAGCTATCAAATCTCCTCTCTCTCTTCTTTGCTCTAGTGTCTGTAGCTCAAGTTTTGCTAGTCTCTCTTCATATGATAGTTTTGAGTGTTGGTGCCAATTTTGTAATTGCTCTTAGTATTCTTTCAATTTTTTTTAATACATTTTTTGTACTTGGTGACCACATCGTTGCTGCATATTTCAATCTTGGTCTTATCAGAGTGATTAATATTTTCTTCACCATTTCTTCATCCAGGTATGTAAATGTCACTTTGATTGTTCTTATTAAATTATAAGTTTCACCAAAAATCTTATTTGTTTCTCAGGTGACATATTATTCATAACAATGACTCCTAGGTCCTTCTCATTTTCTACTTTTTTTATTCTTTCTTCTCCCAATTTATATGATCCTGTTATTCTGTTTTTGCTTTTTCCAAATTCCATTATACTACACTTTTTTGTGTTGAACTCCATCTCCCACTTCCTACTCCATTCCCAGACTTTATTTAGATCACTCTGTAGTGATTCACAATCTTCTTCCGTGGTCACTTTTTTTTAATAGTTTTGTATCATCTGCAAAGAAGCTCATATAACTTTCAATTTCTTCATCCATATCATTAATATATATAGCAAACATTATTGGGGCCAGAACTGTTCCTTGTGGAACACCACTTATTACTTCATCCTAATTTGAGTGTTTGTCTCTTATCACTACTCTCATTTTTCTTTCTTGCAAAAAGTCTTCCATCCATTTAAGCAGTTTGCCCTGTATTCCTCCTTCGGTTTCTAATTTCTTAAGCAACTTCTTATGTGGTACTTTGCCAAAAGCTTTTTTTAGGTCTAGAAATGCACAATCCATCTTTCTTGTATTATATCTATTAGCCTTGAATAGAAACATATTAAATTGGTGATGCATGATCGTCCTTGTCTGAATCCAAATTGCCTTGGATTTAGCACATTGTTTTTTTCTAAATATTTTACCCATCTACTTTTGAAAATTCTTTCACAAATTTTTGCTATTGTACTTGTTAGAGAGACTGGTCTATAGTTGTTAGGGTCTTCTTTATTTCCCCCTTTATATATAGGTACTATATTTGCTTTTTTCCAATCTTCTGGAACTTTTCCTTCTTTCAAGGAACTGTTTATTATGCTATGTATTTTATTGGCCAGTTCATTCCTGCATTCTTTCAAAATCCAGTTTACTATTTCATCTGGTCCATGCGATTTTCTGACATCAAGATTACTCAAGTGTTTCATTATTTCATTCTTTGTTACTTCTATTTCTTTCATAGGGGGGACTTTCTCTTTCCATTCGATCTCTTCAGGTTGTATGTTCTCCCTTGTAAACACTGATTTAAAATGCTTGTTCATAATTTCCGCCATTTCTATTTCCTCTGTGTGTTCAACTCCTCCTTGT
The DNA here is from genome assembly GCF_046742065.1 of Oratosquilla oratoria. Lineage (NCBI taxonomy): Eukaryota > Metazoa > Arthropoda > Malacostraca > Stomatopoda > Squillidae > Oratosquilla > Oratosquilla oratoria. The sequence goes on along the minus strand of NC_134782.1, from coordinate 69,075,408 downwards.
CTTAATTTCTCCAAATCTTGTTTGTTTTTCAGTTTGTTGTTTACAAATCTGTAAAATAATTTTGGTTGATCTTTACATTTTTCTATGACATCTTTTTCATATTTTCTCTTTTCTTCTCTGCACACTTGTACATATTCATTTCTATAACAAGTATATATTTTCCATTTTTCAGGTCTTTTGTTTTTCTTCCATTTGGTCCAAGCTTTATCTCTTTTGTCTTTTAACTCCCTACAACATTTGTTGTACCAGCACTTTACATATTCTTTTTCTTGTTTTTGTCTTGGGACATACTTTTCCACTCCTTTTTTATAAGTTTTTGTCAAAATATTCCATTTCTCTTCCACTGTTGTTTCTTCTTTGTATATTTCTTCCCAGTTTTCTTTTTGAAAGAATTCTCTTATTTTATCAAAGTTTTTTTTTTTTTATACATCATTCTTCCTTTTCTATATTGTTCATTTCTTTTCATGTATTTTTCCTCATTTAGTTCCAGTTCAATCGATATGTGGTCACTTTTACTTATTGGTGTTTTATATTCAATCTTTTCCACTATTCTAGGTTCAGATGTGATTATTAGGTCTATTCTCCATGGTTCTTCTTCATTTCTATACCTAGTGTTCTCCTGTATCCACTGTGTCATTGTATGGTCAATAATCATCTCGAGTAGAACATTTCCCCATGAGCCGTCTCCACCCTTTACTGTCATCTCTTCCCAGCAGACTTCTTTGCAATTAAAGTCGCCCATCATAACTATTCTTCCTCCATCTTCCATTATCTTATTTAATGTTATCCTTGTGTCTTCTAACATACTTTTATGTTCACTCTCTTCCCACGAGGCTATTTTTATAGGCACATAATTTATCACAAACTTTCTGCTCTTATCGTCTTCCACTTCGATCATAATCATCTCTACTGTATTCTTTCCATATGTGACACACCTCACGTTTATATCCTTCTTAGTCAGGAACATAACTCCACCCCCTTGTTTTGTCTCTCTGTTTCTAATCCAATAATTATATGCATCATGTCCTACACTTTTAATTTCGTTTCTACAATTCCCATTATGTCTGGTTCTTTTTCATTCAGATAATCATTCAGCTCATTTAATACTGTTATTAATCCATCTATATTTGTGTAAGACACTTTTAGTTTTCTGCCACTTCCATTGTATTCTCTGTTTCCCTTTTGTTTTTCTCTAGTATGTCGTATTTCCTTACTTTCATATTCACTACTCTCCAATAGAATTTCTCTTTTTCCGACTGTTCTCGTTTTTTTCCTTAGCTTCATGTCTTTTCTTTTTTCCTCCTCTCTTTCCTCTTTTTATCCATACCTTTTTATATTGTTCACTTGCTGCTAGTTTCCCTGTTTTTGCTAAGATATTCTCTGCCGTAGTTTGTGACCTGAATTTAATCTTAATTGGTCTGGTCTTATCTGTACTATATTTTCCGAGGCTATACATCTCTTCAATTTGTTTCATGATTTCAGGTTCATCTTCCTGAACTAATTCTAGTAAACTGTTTACATACATATACCAAGGCTTTTTCCCCCTTACAAGGGAGGTAGCCAAAAAGGAAAAGGCATAAACTGCTTACTTTTTCTTTTTCCTAATTGATTCTTGTGGTTCTATTTAGGTTATATTTCTCTTCCATTTCTAATATAATTATACATTTCTTTTTATCTGCTAAGTCTCTTACTATATTCTTCTGTCTCATCACTTTAACCACTTCAATACGGGACTTAAATCTCGCAGGCAGCAGCCAATGCCAGCCGTACGACGTGTCGTAATAATACTCGCATCATAAAATATGGTCACCGCTTATATCGGTCGTTCTCTCTTTCACCCATGAATTTTGAAAACCACAGAGAATGGGATTAAGAGCATAATAGGGAGAATGTTAAAACAGAGGGGTGACTACAAAAAATATAATCAAGACGCCGATATGGCAGCGTCGCGAATCCACTTGCTCCTCATGACGCCTACGTGTGCGACCGTATGGAAGGGGTTAATAACTGAGTCTTCAGTTTGTTCTTTTATTTGCTGTTTAATTATGTCAGTAAATGCAACTCTACTGTTTTCTTGGATTTTTTTCCAACCCTGTGCTTCTTTTGCTATGGCCTCTTTATTGTCTTTATTATTCCTCTTTATTTCCTCATTCTCCTCTTTTACTTCTTTTAACTGTTTTTTTAATTCTTCTATTTCATTAGTTAAGTTTTTGTTCACCTTCTCTAGTTCTTCCAATTTTTCAACTCTGCGCAATCTTTGCTATATTACCTAACCTATTCTCCCACTGTTTGGTCATTTTTCAAGTTTTTCCTCTGGTCATGCTCATCGGGGGAGATTGGTATCCTCCCCCCCCCCTCATTAAATCCCTGGAAATTATTATCTTCACCTTCCATTGTGCTGCTCTTATCTATATTCCTAATCTTTACATTTTTGTTAATCCCTTCTTCAAAATCCTCAGACCTTTGTTTACAAGATGCCTGGCCTCCTGGACCAAGTCCTCCCCTTCCACATCTCTCAGTAATCCCTCTCCTTCTTTTTTATCACCTTCCCACTACACCACGAGCTTTCCCCTTCCCTATAAATACAATAAGGTACTTCATTGACGTCGAGATCCATGTATATTTAACTTTTTCTTCGGAACTCCAATTCTCGCTGTCCATCCGACGAAAGTGTGTATTTACCTAGTTGTATTTTACGGGAAGGGGAGCTATGCTCGCGGTGTCCCGTCTTCATATCTCATTTTATCTAAACTATTTTTAAATTCATGTATTGTTTTTGCACACACCACTTTCTCATCTAACTTGTTCCAACTGTCTATTACTCTGTGAGGAAAGCTGTTCTTTTTCAAATCTCTTCTATAGCTGTCTTTTTTTATTTTCTTTCCGTGTCCTCTAGTATTTCTGTCATCCCATTTTATCAGATTCTCTCTATCAGTAATTTCTATGCCTTTCATGATTCTGTAAATAGCTATCAAATCTCCTCTCTCTCTTCTTTGCTCTAGTGTCTGTAGTTCAAGTTTTTCTAGTCTCTCTTCATATGATAGTTTTGAGAGTGTTGGTGCCAATTTTGTAATTGCTCTTTGTATTCTTTCAAGTTTTTTTATACATTTTTTTGTACTTGGTGACCATATCGTTGCTGCATATTCCAATCTTGGTCTTATCAGGGTGATTAGGATTTTCTTCACCATTTCTTCATCCAGGTATGTAAATGCAACTTTGATTGTTCTTATTAGATTATAAGTTTCTCCAAAAACCTTATTTATATGTTTCTCAGGTGACATATTATTCATAACAATGACTCCCAGGTCCTTCTCATTTTCTACTTTTTTTATTCCTTCTTCTCCCAATTTATATGCTCCTGTTATTCTGTTTTTGCTTTTTCCAAATTCCATTATACTACACTTTTTTGTATTGAACTCCATCTCCCACTTCCTACTCCATTCTTGTACTTTATTTAGATCTCTCTGTAGTGATTCACAATCTTCTTCAGTTTTCACTCTTTTCAGTAATTTTGCATCATCTGCAAAGAAGCTCATATAGCTTTCAATTCCTTCATCCATATCATTAATATATATAGCAAACATTATTGGGGCCAGGACTGTTCCCTGCGGAACACCGCTTATTACTTCATCCCATTTTGAGTGCTGGTTTCTTATCACTACTCTCATTTTTCTTTCTTGCAAAAAGTCCTCCATCCAATTTAGTAGTTTGCCCTGTATTCCTCCTTCAGTTTCTAATTTCTTAAGCAACTTATGTGATACTTTGTCAAAGGCTTTCTTTAGATCTAAAAATGCACAGTCCGCCCATCCATCTCTTTCTTGTATTATATCTATTAGCCTTGAATAGAAACATATTAAATTGGTGATGCATGATCGTCCTTGTCTGAATCCAAATTGCCTTGGATTTAACACTGTTTTTTTCTAAATATTTTACCCATCTACTTTTGATAATTCTTTCACAAATTTTTGCTATTGTACTTGTTAGAGAGACTGGTCTATAGTTGGTAGGTTCTTCTTTATTTCCTCCTTTATATATAGGTACTATATTTGCTTTTTTCCAATCTTCTGGAACTTTTCCTTCTTTCAAGGAACTATTTAGTATGCTATGTATTTTGTCTGCCAGTTCATTCCTGCATTCTTTCAGTATCCAGTTTGCTATTTCATCTGGTCCATGCGATTTTCTGACATCAAGATTACTCAAGTGTGTTAATATTTCATTTTTTGTTACTTCTATTTCTTCCATAGAGGGGACTTTCTCTTTCCATTCGTTCTCTTCAGGTTGTATGTTCTCCCTTGTAAACACTGATTTAAAATGTTTGTTCATAATTTCTGCCATTTCCATTTCCTCAGTGTATTCAACTCCCTCCTGTCTTAATTTCTCCAAGTCTTGTTTGTTTTTCAGTTTATTGTTTACAAATCTGTAGAATAGTTTTGGTTGATCTTTACACTTTTCTATGATATCTTTTTCATATTTTCTCTTTTCCTCTCTGCACATTTGTACATATTCATTTCTATAACAGGTATATATTTTCCATTTTTCAGGTCTTCTGTCTTTTTTCCATCTGGTCCATGCTTTGTCTCTTTTGTCTTTTAACTCCCTACAGCTTTTGTTGTACCAGCATTTTACATATTCTTTTTCTTGTTTTTGTCTTGGGACATACTTTTCCACTCCTTTTTTGTAAATTTTTGTCAAAATATTCCATTTCTCTTCTACTGTTGTTTCTTCTTTGTATATTTCTTCCCAGTTTTCCTTTTGAAAGAATTCTCTTATTTTATCAAAGTTTGTTTTTTCATACATCATTCTTCCTTTTCTATATTGTTCATTTCTTTTCATATATTTTTCTTCATTAAGTTCCAGTTCAATCAATATGTGGTCACTTTTACTTATTGGTGTTTTATATTCAATTTTGTCCACTATTCTAGGTTCGGATGTAATTACTAGGTCTAGTCTCGATGGCTCTTCTTCATTTCTATACCTAGTGTTCTCCTGTATCCATTGTGTCATTGTATGGTCAGTAACCATCTCAAGTAGAGCATTTCCCCATGAGCCGTCTCCACCCTTTACTGTCATTTCTTCCCAGCAGATTTCTTTGCAATTAAAGTCGCCCATCATAACTATTTTTCCTCCCTCTTCCATTATCTTGTTTAATGTTATCTTTGTGTCCTCTAACATACTTTTATGTTCACTCTCTTCCCATGAGGCTGTTTTCGGGGGCACATAATTTATCACAAACTTTCTGTTCTTATCTCTGTCTTCTACTTCCATCATTATCATCTCTACTGTATTCTTTCCATATGTGACACACTTCACGTTTATATCCTTCTTAGTCAGGAACATAACTCCACCCCCTTCCTTTTTCACTCTGTTTCTAATCCAATAATTATATGCATCATGTCCTACACTGTTGGGTGGTAGTGGACCTTTTAATTTTGTTTCTACAATTCCCATTATGTCTGGTTCTTTTTCTTTCAAATAATCATTCAGCTCATTCAATCCTGTTATTAATCCATCTATATTTGTGTAAGACACTCTTAGTTTTCTGTCACTTCCATTGTGTTCTCTGTTTCCCTTTTGTTTTTCTCTTGTATGTTGACTTTCTTTAGTTTCATAGTCACTACTCTCCAATAGAATCTCTCTTTTTCTGACTCCGTTCTTATCTCGTTTTTTTCCTTTGCTTCATGTCTTTTCTGTTTTTCTTCCTCTCTTTCCTCTTTATTCATTTCCCTTTTTATCCATACCTTTTTATATTGTTCACTTGTTGCTAGTTTCCCTGTTTTGGATAAGATATTCTCAGCCGTAGTTTGTGACCTGAATTTAATCTTAATTGGTCTGGTCTTGTCTGTACTATATTTCCCTAGCCTGAATTTCTCTTCGATTTGTTTCATTATTTCTGGTTCATCTTCCTGAACTAATTCTAGTAAATTTCTTACTTTTTCATTTTCCTCTTTGATTCTTGTGGTTCTATCTGGGTTATGTTTCTCTTCCATTCCTAATATAATTATACATTTCTTTTTGTCTGCTAAGTCTCTTACTATATTCTCCTTCTGTCTCATCACTTTAATAACTGAGTTTTCAGTTTGTTCATTCATTTGCTGTCTGATTATGTCAGTGAATGCAACTTTGCTATTTTCTTGAATTTTTTTACAACCCTCCTTGTTCTCCTTATTATTCTCCTTTAAGACTTTATTCTCATCTTTTACTTCTTTTAACTGTTTTTTTAATTCTTCAATTTTCCTTAGTTAAGTTTTTGTTCGCCTTCTCTAGTTCTTCCAATTTTTCAACTCTCCGTATAATATTGTTAACATGACCGAACCTACGCTCCAAGTCCTCGATCATCTTATCGACCTTCTCTTCTAGTCCCCCCCACCCTCTTTAAATCCCTGGAAAATATTCTCATCACTTTCTACTGTATTGCTCTTATCTATACTTCTAATCTTTACATTTTTATTAGACATTTCATCGTCGTCGGGGGGCCGTTTGTTTACCTTTCGCCTGTCTGCCTGGGCCAAGTCTACTCCTTCTTCATTTCCTTCCATTTCCCTCAGTAATCCCTCCCCTTTTCCTCTTTCCCTACTTTCCTACTACCCCACGAGCAATTTCCCCCCACCCTGTAAATACAATAGGCACTTCTTTTTGCATTGGGATCCACAAAACTTCAATTTTCTTCAGAACGTCTTCTAAGCCGTCCATTCGTTGAAGCGTGTGTGTGTGTGTGTGAGAAGAATATGTGTGTAAGGGAAGAAAGTGTATGTGTGAGAGAAGAGTATGTGCATAAGGGAAGAAAGTGTATGTGTGAGAGAAGAGTATGTGTATAAGGGAAGAAGGTGTATGTGTGAGAGAAGTGAGTGTATGTGTGAGAGAAGAGAGTCAGTTTGAGAGAAAAGAAGAGAAGAAAGAGAGAAATACTAACTGGATCCTTATCAAAGTCCAAATCTGCATCTAGTGGATATGCTGGGTATAAATCCTCTGTTCCATCTGGTTTGCATAACATCATCTTTTCTCCTTGTTTGAATTCTCCACAATCTTCAATTTCAACCCTCTGCAAGAAAAAAGAAATGTACAACCATTTAAAAGTAAATTCTAAAGATTTCCTTGGTTTCTTTTCCTTTAAATAAAAATGTCATGGAATGATATATTCAACAAGAAAAAGTGCACCCCCCCAACCAATACATACATACACATATACAGTGTTGGCGGTCTGAGAGTAAAAACATCCCTAAAGTGCCTGGGTGTAGTAAGAAAGGGGGAGGAGCAACACAGGGGTCCCATAAAATAGTAGAAAGTGGTTCTGGGGCAATTTGAATTTATGGTCAGGCCTATTCTTTATTGCAACTGTCTCAATGACAGATGGTGACCCGAGCTCAGGCATGCTAGTGTGGGAGGATTTTTTCTATGGAACTTATATCTGGGGTCGTTGTTGGAATATTAAGTTAGATGGCTTTTCTTGCAGGGCTTGTTTAGTTATCTGGGTGTGAATGTGTTTCTGTGTGGATGTTGGGTGATTGGGGTGGCAGATTGTGGTAGATGTTTAAGCAGTATGCTGCTGGTGTAGTTTTTTGTTTCATTCATTCTGATGGAGAGGAGAGAGAAGACAAAAGATAAGTGTGAGTGGATAATGGTGGTGAATGGATAAATTAATGCAATCTGATGTGATTCTTATCTTCTTTATTTTCACATGAGGGGACAAGGTGGGAGGGCTGCCATGTAAATGTGATGGGAGTCAACCAGCTTCGGCTGTGGGACTTGCTGTGAATGTAACAAATCTTGGTGCATTGCTTCTGATCCAGGCAACGGGCAGGGATCCTTCATCCACATGTAGCTGTTATAGAAGGGAAGCAAAGGAGTGATGGATGGGACTGGGATGTTGTTGCCGTCATCATTCCATAGACTGCCTAAATGAGCAGTCCCATCTCCAAAGAACACTATGGCTGGAACGGGGTTTTCCCACAAATCCCTTACAGACTGTTATGTTGTTGGCAAACCACCACAAGAAGCCCTTGCCACCCCTGTGGGTGACACTGATCCCTGGAACCAGCTTCAGTTAACCAGGCAAGTACCAGTGGGATGGGTGGGGATAGCTGGCTACCTCCCTTGTAAGGGGAAAGAAACCTTTTGGTATACAGATATAGATTGATGTAGTTCTTGCACATAGATAGATGTATGGATAGGAACAGTTCCTGCAGAGTTAAACATGGAGAAGATAAAGAAAGGAGCAAGCAAACTGGTTCCCAACCTGGCAGAGCAGCCAACAAGAAGCTAATAGTATTTAGATTGTGTTGAAGAATCAAAGATAAGTAGGTGAGCTGATTGTGGTGGTCACTGCAAGGGATAGACAACAATGATAAGAAACATCTTGATTAGGGATAGAAGGACTACACAAAAACATGGAAACAAAGTGAAAAAAACTGTCTAAAGGATGTGAAGAAATATTTTTCCTTTAGACACATAATGTTATAATAGTGTAAAAGATGACATAGCCTAAGCTGGGACCTTACATGAGTTTAAATCTAGGTATGATAACTGGATGCTCACTGGCCGAGCGGATTAGGGCGTCGTTACTTGAGGTGAAGGTTGAGGTGATGGCGGCTCAAACCCTGCTACCGGTGAGTTGACCTAAGGGCATGGTTCATTAAATTCCACGCTACAAAGTCCTCTGTAAAGGGTACTGTCCTAGCCTCCTGATAGGAGGAGTTTATGATGTTACACCAAATCATCATCATGATAACTGGAGAATAATGTGATATAGCCCAACTTGGAACCATACATGAATTTTAAATCAGGTATAATTGGAGAATAGGAGACAAGACCCCACAAGCATTGCTCCTTTCCTGTATACTTTCACCACAATCAGCACAGTGCACAGATTAAATGCAGCATAGAGGCACAGCCCCACAGCAGGTCCTGAAAGTCAAAGCTGGTTTACCCCAACTGTTTCACCATATGACAAAACCACTTATCCTTTAACCTATGGAGCAGATGCAGGGAACATCCCTTTGTGCTCAGTCATCCATTTATAATCTCTCTTCACACATTCTCATTTCTCGCATGCTCTTCCCTGCTCTACTGAAATACTACATACACCCACAACTCTTACCTTATGGGGCTTATCTCCCTCAGTCTCTAGTTTCTCCAAAACTCGCATTATCTGAAGACCCTTAAGAACTTTACCAAATACGACATGACGGCCATCTAGGTGATGGCAGTCAGAGCAAGTGACGAAGAACTGGGATCCATTTGTGTTTGCTCCAGCATTGGCCATTGACAGCAGACCAGGGCCATCATGTTTTATTTCAAAATTTTCATCTTCAAACTTCTCCCCATATATACTTTCTCCTCCAGTACCATCATTATTGGTGAAGTCTCCTCCCTGGATCATGAAGTTCTCAATGACTGCAATGACAATATCTATTAGGTTTCAACCTGAACTTTGAAAGATATACTCTCTCTCTACATTGTTATCAATAAAACAACCCCACTGGAACATTCACCCTCAGAGATTAATGGGCATACAGTTCTACTCAACCCCCACACCATATCACATATCACACAAGTACAGTCCACTGACCACAATCAATCTAGTGCCCCAGGTCTCTCTTGCAGGAGACCCACAGCTCCCAGGTAACTGCCACTGGATTGGCCCATAAATCACTCATGGCTGTAATATTGTTTTGTTGGCTGGGTATACCTTTGCTGAGACAGCACAAGGTGAAGTGTTCAAAGTCTTTTGTGTGATAGTTGCATCTGTGCCAATTTGTTTATGTGGCTAAGCCTATTCTGTGTTGATTTCATCTTAATACTAAATGGTGACATGAAAATGGTCATGCTAGTGTGGTTTTTGTAGAATGAGGTACTCAGTGTCTTCTTTGTGGTGGCTGCATCTAGGGCAGTCTGATTCTGAGTTGTGCCTGAATACAAGGGTAGCATACTAGTGTAGTTCTTTATTTTTTGGAGAGGTATTTTTTCTGTAAGGCTGATGTGGGGGTGTTGGTGAAGTATTGAGTTTGATGGTCAGTCTTGAAGAGACCAAGAATGAGGTGGGTGATTGATGTAGGGATAATTTGTCCTGAAAAGATGTTCTTGTTTACTTTATAAAACTAGAGGATGAAGAGAGGTTGTAGCCTTGCTTATGATCAAATGGTGGGGGTTAACCAGCTCCAGCCATGGGGCTCATTGCCTTTGATCCAAGTAGTGTGATCAGGGAAGAGGAGCTGACACCAAATATAAAGATCTATCAACTTCAACTGTATTTATTACACTTTTTCACGCATGTGGAGCTGACAAACAGTGACTGCTCCACTCCCTCTACCACTTTCAGCTCATGACATGGAAGTAGTTCCACTCTAAAACAACACAGTCCAAAGTTCCTTCTCAGAGATATCTGTGGATGGGCCCGAGGACCGCTGCCAGCCACTGTGGAGGTGCAGGTTTTCTACTTGGTGAAACTTGAGGCAACAATTAATTATGTCAGATACTGGAAGGATCTCCTGTGCTATAAATCCATTACTCTTACTTATATAAACCAATATATATATATATATATATATATATATATATATATATATATATATATATATATATATATATATATATATATATACACTCACTATCCGAGTTACGACCTGTGCGACTTACGTCCACCCGTACTTACGACCACATTCAGCAGATGCCTACATGCACATATTATGAGTTTACTGGTTTAACCCCTTCCATACGGTGCCGCATACGTAGGCGGCATGAGGAGCAAGTGGATATGCGAGGCTGCCATATCGGTGTCTTGATTATATTTATTGTAGTTGCCCATGCGTAATGACATACTCTCTAAACTGTCTTCATCACATTTTCTATGGTTATCAAAATTCACGGGTGAAAGAGAGAACGATCGATATAAGCGGTGACTATATTTTATGATGCGAGTATTATTACGACACATCGTACGTTTGGCAGATAATGCTGCCCGCGAGATTTTGGCCCAGAGTGAAGAGGTTAATGTACATTTGCACGTGGCGTCCAGCATCCCGTACAACAGTTACAGCAGCACAGCACAGCATCTCACCAAGGTTGCACTGTCTGCCATAATTATGGTATTTCTACCATAATTTAGTGTGTGTCTACCATCTACCATACGATGTCTACCATATAACATAATTTTACTGGAACTGATATTATACCGTATTTTGATTCCCAGTTCCCACCGATAATCAGGGCAGGTGGGAATGGTCAGAAAGGGCAGTTTTGCCAGATCGGTGATACACGCTTCCCCGAAAGCCAAGACAGAGAGTCGGTTTACAGTAGTCCTGCATTCGTACTTTTCATTCTGGTTCGAGTTCTCTATTGGTCGAAAGTCGAAAGCTATAGTGTACAAACATGGATACAAATAGCTTTAACCCAAGTCTATGATATTCCTGGAGTTCTGAAGTATAATATCTTATATTCAATAAGACAATATATCTCACTGTACTATTCCATGCATACAATATTTATTTGATGAAATAACGTTATGCTATGATTATCGTTCTTTTCTTACGAAGAGAGACCGAACGTTTTCCCATGGGAGGCGACGATTGAGCCCAGTGCATAGAAGCGAATCTTGTACTTGTTTTCATGTACATTTGAGGGAATTATTTTAAATGTTATTAAGCCTTTATTATTTCAACCTCTTTTTATTAGTTATGCCTCGACCAGCGGATACCAACGGATCTCCCATGGTGCCTCGCCAGACCTACTGCCTGATCTTTCCCTCAACCGTACACACGAAGAAAGTGTAGATGACGTGCAACCAAAAAGTGGATTTTAATTTATATTTTGTATCTTTGTGTTAATTTGTATTTTCGGTCTCTAATAAGAATCCTGTGTAATATATTTTCTTTCTTTACCCTATCCTATTAATTTATCATTATTAATTTATTATTTAGTATAACAATCAAAGAGTATTGGATATTTTGCATACACTGAGAATGTTCTACAATGAGGCCACAAACAAAACATTTGAGCTGGATTTACGCTCTGCATCATATGTCCTTGAGTATACACCTTGAATGTATACGGCCCGAGTTATGACCGTTTCGACTTACGACTGGTTGGTCGGAAACTATCTAGGTTGTAACTCGGATAGTGAGTGTGTATATACATATATATATATATATATATATATATATATATATATATATATATATATATACATACATATACCAAGGCTTTTTCCCCCTTTCAAGGGAGGTAGCCAAAAAGGGAAAGGCATAAAAACACTCCCACCCATTTCATCCCCAAATACACTCCACACCCCTCCCACCCTCCCTCTCATCTGAGCACCTCCTGGATGACGGGTCATCCCTGCACCTTGCCCACCGCCCTGGGTCAGAAGCAGTGTCGCAAGACACAGCACATCCACAGCAAGGACGCTTCATTTAATCGGCGACCCCCCCTCTCCGTCCCCCCTTGCATATAAGGAGAGGACGGGGAGAAATCCCTTCGGGCTGCGTCAAAATTTACTCACACATACTACCCCCCCCCGCCCATTCCTCCTCATGCAATCACAACATCATCCATATACAACCATTCTCCACTCACCTCTGTCTTCCGTCCTCTCCCTTCCTTCCTCAACAGACATTCCCCTCTTCCCCAAAGCCCCCTTCACCCCATCCATCCACCTCATCCTAGGACGTCCCCTCATGTTCACTCCCTCCACATCTGCCTTCCATACCTCTTTTACTAGTCTTTCTTCACTCATTCTTTCCATGTGTCCAAACCATCCTAATATTCTTTCATCAACCCTATCTCCCAGCTCCTTTTTCATCCCTGTTCTCCTCCTCACCTCCTCATTTCTCACTCTATCTAGCCTAGTAACCTCCATCATACTTCTCAGACACCTCATCTCAAACACATTCAAACTCCTTCTCTCTTCTTCTCTTATGTTCCACGTTTCTGCCCCATACAGTGCTGTTGGCACAATCACTCCTTCATACAGTCTCCTCTTCGCATCCATTCCCAAATGTCTATTCCTCATTACACTCTTCAATCCACCAAGGCATTTACTCACTTCTCTCTATCTACATTCTACCTCCACCGTCACTCCACCTTTTCCTGCTACACTTGCACCCAAGTATCTAAAACTATCCACTTCCTCCAGTCGCTCTCCCTTAATGTTCACTTCCAGTCTATTGCCACTTTCACCCCTTGTACATCTCATCACCTTACTTTTACCCACATTAATCTTTAGCTTTCTTCTATCACATACTCTCCCAAACTCTGCCACCAGCTTCCTCAATATATATATATATATATATATATATATATATATATATAAATATACATATATATATATATATATATATATATATATATATATTTTTTTTTTTTTTTTTTTTTTTTTTTTTTTTTTTTTTTAAATATTTTACACCATTTTGGGAGTGGATGTTAAAAGGAGATTTTGTGATGGAGTAATTGTGCTGACAGCACTGTACAGGGCAGAAATATAGAATATAAGAGAGTAAGAGTTTAAATGTATCTGAGATGAAATGCCTCAGAAGTGTGGTAGGGGTTACTAGGCTGGATATTGTGAGAAACAAGGTGAGGAGAGCAGAGGCGGAAAGGGAGTAGGGAGATAAGGTTGATGAAGAAGTATTGGGATGGTTTGGACACATGGAAAGAATGAGTGAAGAAAGATTAGTAAAAGAGGTGTAGAGGTCAGAGGTGGAAGGAGTGAACATGTGGGGGTGACCAAGGATGAGATGGATGGATGGGGTAAAAGGTGGCATTGGGAAAGAGGGGAAGGTCTGCTGAGGAAGGGAGGAGACAGAAGATAGGGGTGAGTGGAGACTGATTAGGTATGGATGATGCTGTGATGCATGGAAGGGGGTGGGTGGTGGATAGGGTGACGAGAGAGTATGTGTGAATGATATTTTGATGCAGCCCAAAGGGATTTCTCCCAGTCTTCTCTTTTTCTGCATGAGGTGAAGGAGAGGGAGGGGGTCACCAATTAATGAAGTGGCCTTGCTGGAGATATATTGTGTCTTGCTACATTTCTTCTGACCCAGGGCAGTGGGCCAGATCCAGGGATGATGCATCATCCAGGAGGAGCCAAGAAAAGAGGGAGGGAGGGGTGATGATTGGGAGTGGAGTATGTGGGGATGAAATGGGTGGGAGTGAATTTATGCCTCTGACTTTGGCTACCTCCCTTGTAAAGGGGAAAATGCTGTTGGTATATGCATTTTGCACCATCATGTGAGACAGAGTCATTATACAACACTTTCCTAAACTCACTCTTTCCAGGGAGCAATACAAAACCTCTTCACTGAGTGACTAATGGGCTGAACCAGTGGCCATGACCAGTTTCCTAGGGATACTGTAGGTTTTCTACAAGAAAGAACCATGGCAATGGATTGCAAGATATCCAAAATCAAATTAGTACATTACAACATGACTTACTGCGATGGAAAGTGCATCCTTTGTAGTGTAGAGGATGTCCAAGCTTGCCGACCCCTTTTTCTCCAGTGCAAAGTGCACGGAAATTCTCTGCTGTCTTGGGGCATTTGTCAGCAAACAATTCTATAATGATGCGTCCAACTGCAAAGAGAATAACAATTAGCCTTGGTTAGCTACTTCCATTGTAAAGGAGAAGCCTATTGGTATACATACTTTTCTTTTCCTTTTCAACCTATTCAATAACACTATGCAGTTTGAGTCAGAATTTGTTGTGATTATTTTCAGCATAACAAGGGTGTAATAGGATTGGGAAGATGATTGAGAAGGATATCTACATAGTTGTAAATTCATTAACCACTTCAATACATCTCGTATATTCGTGCACAAACATTGGATTGCCAGTTGTACAATGATTTGATGATGTATCACATCTCATGTGCAAGATGCCTGATGTACACTGATTCTATAATGCATCACAATATGTGCATACCACTCTCTCTCTCTGTATTGCTAACTCAAAACCAATGATCATTATTATTATAATTAATATTATCATTACTATTATTATTATTATCACATCATTATTGTTACAAAAAAGCAAGGTAATTGAAAGGAGAAAACTTGTGGATGTGACATTTCTAGCAGTTCTATCTTTGTTCATTCATGTATTAATAATCAACTTTTACTGGGAATTTTTTTTTACCGTTTACAGTTTACCATTGATGAAGGTCCAGGCCCCACTCCACTCGCTATACTGTGCTCCACTGGGCCATCATATAGTATTAACACTGATATTTATCCCTAATGCACATATCAATAACATCATATGCTTTCATGAATAAGTGGGTCTTCAGTTCTTTCTTAAAGGCTATCAAGGTATCACAGTTCTTAACATTTCCAGGTAGCTCATTATATAATCATGGAGCAATCTTTTCAAATACTCTAAAACCCATTTCCAAGTTAACTCAGGGCTCAAAGTCTGTGCTGCTCAACAGTGTCTCAGAGCCATAGGGGTATCAAGATGCAAGTACTGCAGTAAATTCCTTATTTATCTAGGTTCACCAAATTACACTGCTTGATGTGTCAGGACACAAATTTTGTAGATCACGTGTGCTTTGATTGGCAGCCAATGCAAGTCAATGAGCACTGGTGTTATTTTTTTCACAGGGGGCCTTTATGAGTCTAGCAGCTTCTTCAATATATAATTAGGAAGTCCATAATAAAGTGAATCACAATAGTCCAATTTGCTAATTACATGACTGTGAACAAGCATTTTCATTGTATTTCCATTCAAATATTTCTTGAGAAATGCAATATTCCACTGATATCCTGTTGTTCTTATATTACCACTTGATTGATTTGATCCTTGAAAGATGGACTACAGTCCTATGTCTCTGATTGCTTTTTCTAGTCATTAAGGTTCCATTAATCTGTACTCTACCTTTCCAAGATTATTACTCTTTCCAACAATTAAGACATTCTGCTTTATCTTCGTTTAACTTCAATCGCTTGTAGTTCATCCATTTTCCCACATCTTTCATAATCATACCTATCTTAACTTCAGTATTCACTACTTCACCCAGTGTGTATCATCAGCATATAGTTTAAAGTCACACAGAAGAGAATGGGGTCCAGTACACTCCCCTGAGGTGTCAGAAAATTGTTACTACACCCACTCCTCGTTTAACGACCTACTCGGTTAACGACAACTCGGAGTAACGACGGGCTTTATGACAGACCAATATTCGTTTAACGTAAATCTCCCAAAGTTACGACGTCGTGTACGATAATTAAGTTGGCCGAGGCAAATTTGTATGATGTTATAAATGAACTTGTACGGTGGATATTACCTGTGAGGTAAAGTGTTCTGAAGCTTAGGTCTACATTACCATCCTGCAAGCTGCAAAAACTACCTGGGGTACAGTATATACCGGTATTGGTAAATTTTTAGTTTCGACCATGGGCGCAATATAGCAATAGAAAATTAATTATTAATTTTGTAAATTATAATGTATCAACGTAATATGCAATTTTGTGAGCGGAAAAAAAGAAGTGCTAAAACAAATTTCGTAAGTAACGAAGTCATGTTGGACGAATGGTACACCATGTTTGTTATGATAGATGCCGATGTCGAAGAAATGAAAGGATAATAAATTCGTCTAACCTAAACTAAACTAACCTGTGTTTGATAAATCATTACCTGCAAATTAAATGTCATCCGGCTCGTCCTCGTTGTCGTCGTCGTGAGAGACGTTGGCAGATGACAAGATGGCGTCCCGATCCTATGCTACCGACTTCGTTCATTAGCATATTTTCTTGTAGCATGGTATTTTTTACTTTCATTTCTGCCCACAAAATTGCATATTACGTTGATACATTTTAATTTACAAAATTAATAATTAATTTTCTATTGCTATATTGCGCCCATGGTCGAAACTAAAAAAATACCCCGGTATTCAATATGGAATGTCAGCATACGCAGATTTGGTCATATACGGTAATTTCAGGAACCTAACCACCATAAATAAACAGTAAATAAAGCTTTAATGTACTGTATAAAAGAGGGAAAATAC
Organism: Oratosquilla oratoria; assembly: GCF_046742065.1. Taxonomy (NCBI): domain Eukaryota; kingdom Metazoa; phylum Arthropoda; class Malacostraca; order Stomatopoda; family Squillidae; genus Oratosquilla; species Oratosquilla oratoria. Next base: position 69,058,414 of record NC_134782.1, on the reverse strand, counting down.
ACGAAAATAAAGATACATGTATTGCTGGACATTGTACATACAGTACATGTACGTATATGTATACACTTTTTTAACGACCAATTCGGTTAACGACGGCGCGCTGGTCCCAATTGTCGTCGTTAAACGAGGAGTGGTTGTATTTGTACACAATAAGGTCCGTTTTTAGATAACTTCTCAAATAATTAAGTGCATCACCTTCAATCCCAATGTTCTTACAGCCTTGAAGTAATACACTGTGCACCACAGTATCAAATGCAGCACTCAGGTCTGGTTGTAACCATAATCTCATAGATTACAACACAATGGAAAACTACACAGCAACATACAAACATACATACATACACACACCACCAACCTCTTCCTTCATGTGACCAAACCGTGAAGGACCCCTGATTCCTAAGAACACCTTTTACCCATACACAATATATTATGTAATCTAGATTAATAACCATAATATATGAATAAGCAGAAATAACTAAACATTCTAACCATTGTAAAATAAAATAGTATCCAAAACTTGTATCACTATAATAAATGTAATAATATCAAAACTTGTAATAATATCAAAACTTGTAATCATTTTCAGTTATTAGACTTTTGAAAAGGTCTCGTGATTTTGATCTACCCACTGGAAAGGCAGCGCCACCCACCCCCCGAAATTTGTGTCATTAATAAACAAAGTGCCAACGAATGTGACCACGTATACCTACATTACTCGTTGAGTAATTTGAGTGTTCCAGGAACAAGTGACCTTGTGTACTCTTCCAAACTCTACAATTAGTTAGTTATAGTTCGCTCGAACACATTGTGTGGCCATAACCCCAGTGCACCAGTTGCTGCTACCCAACAACTCAGCAAAATTTGTGAACTGTCACAACCTACCCCACTACAACGAACAAACTTATTTCCCCGTGGGGCAACATAGACGTGTGAACCACCATTCATCCCAGTAAAGAAACTCACCGCAGTGCCAAATCAACAGAACAGGAAGTCAGGGTCACCCATCAGACTGATCACCCTGTTAACACCCCCTTAGCACCCCACCCCCCAACAGGATCAACTACACACCCGACTCTCCACATCATCCCAAGGCCACCTATCAAATTCAACGGTCTGCAGCGCAAGTAACTCTTCCAGTCAAACATATAAAACCATTTTTTTGTCCTGTTTAGCTAATTTATAATCATATACAGGTTGACATTCAAAAATCCGGCAACCATAAATCCGGAACCTTCAGAAATCCGGGACAGATTTCGGGAGCGCATTTTGATTTTCATATTTCCCGCGTTGGTGCGCCACTGTTTTCTGGAGCTGCCGCTTATGCCAGAATCAGCTGTTGGTTCATGCTTCCACCTGCTAACAAGTAATCCTGCTCATTTTTCTCATTATTCTCATTATAGCATTTATTTGTTGTTGTATGGCTCCAATATGGAATCAACAAAGAAGAAAGGTGACATAAAACGCGTTATCGATCGCAGAGAAAGTGGAAATATAAAAAAAAAATTGGTACCAATGTGTCTGTGCGAACCATTTGTGAAACTTACGACATTATGTGTAAAAAGCCCATCTGCTATTTAGCTTCTTTCCTAAGAAGTACAGTACGGAGTATTTTATTTAGTTTAATTAAAATTCTTCGGAGGATCAGTTTTATATGTTTTATTAAAATTGAATTAAAATTCTATATAACTATCTTTACTGTATTTTATTTAGTTCGTGAATAATAAAATTTCCTTTGCTTTTCACTTAGTGTTTATTTTTCCCATTAAAGGACTGTACAGGTGGTAATTTTCTTTAAATATATACGGGGTACACCATACAAAATTATAAACTTCAAAAATCCGGCATTTTCAAAAATCCGGCAGTCCTCAGGTCCCGAGGTTGCCGGATTTTTGAAAGTCAACCTGTATGTATGTGTGTATATATATATATATATATATATATATATACATATATATGTATATATATGTATATATATATATATATGTATATATATATATATATATATATATATAGAGTAAGACCTCTCATTAACGGACGTTAATTAGCTGTGTTTTCGGCGTTTTGGAGTGGTTTTTGGGTGGCATAGTGATTCCATACACTAAACAACAGCACCAAAAACACAGCGAAAACACAGCAAACACAGCTAATTAACGTCCGTTAATGAGAGGTCTCACTGTATATATATACATACATATTCTTATATTCTAAGAATACTTCATCTCAGATTTCAATTTTCTTTGAAGGTGAGCAAAAAAATTATATATATACATAAAACTAATTAAAAAATAACATTTTAGGTTGAACATCATCAACAGCACAAACCAACAATCTACCCCTTGCTCTATAGAAACCACCTTCGGAACCATGAACAAGTAATATACCCCCTTTTTTTTTCTTGTGCATATATATTTGTATTTTTTTTTCTTTCATGATTGAATTACATGTACAAAAATAGTAACGATGTCACAAAATACCTGATCACATTCTGTGCCTAGGAACCTAGTTGAATCAGATCACAGCTTTATGAACATTGATAACACAAATGGAGCACAAGACGATGTGTCCCAAACCACCCCCAACACCCCCCAAACTAACAATACCACTCCACCAGCAAATCAAAGCCATATGAACCCAACTACAACTCAGACCACTAACCAACCCAGTACCCCACAAACACCCACCCATCCTCCAAAACCAAACAACCCCCCTACCCAAATCCATAACCACTATACCCTCTCAACCACAAATCCTGATATCCCCACTTTTTCGAAAGCAAGTGGCATCACCATCACTGACTACATCGCAGCATGTGAAGTCCACTTTGCTAACAATAATATAACCCAGGACAAACACAAAATAACTATCATCATTGTGGTCCCCCAGTACCAAAAAGAATATAAAGAAAATAGAAAGAATCCAAAGAGCAGCTACAAAAATGGCACCTGCACTTGCAAACCTATCATACGAGGAGAGATTGGCTAAACTGGAGTTACCGACACTGGAGCAAAGAAGAGAGGTGACCTATTGACCATCTACAGAATCATGAAAGGCACAGAGATACTTGATAGAGAGGACTTACTTAACTGGGACAAGAGAAACACAAGAGGACATGGAAAGAAAATAAAAAAACATAGCTATAGAAGAGAACTGAAGAAAAACAGAGTTTTCCACAGAGTTTTGGTCACTTGGAACAAACTGGATAATGAAATAGTATGCGCAAAAACCATTCATGAGTTTAAAAGCAAACTAGACACTGCGAGATACAATGGCGGGACACCATGAGCATAGCTCCCCTTCCTGCAAAATACAACTATGTAAATCAATAACCACATTCAGACAAGGGATGACTACAAAGATCTCTCCCATCTCCTAGAATCAAAAATAGAATCTAACATCACATACACACAATATTGCTCACAACTTAAGAAACTTTTCAGCGATAGACCTCAAAATAATTTTAATTTTCTATTCAAATTCCTGGAGTTCATGCGCAACCCCCCCCCTCCTCCTCCTTCCATTCTATCGTGGCACAGGTAGCCGAAGTCTCAAAAACAATCAGAGCTTCACTTAATAACCCCTCCCCATGGGCATCACAGAATAACCAAGCTGTGAACTATGTCAAAGGAGAAGATGTAGCAAATTTCTTTGAACTTGCCATGTTTTTCATGGCCCTCCCCATCAAGTGTGAAAGAGAGGCCCAACAAGTTGACATTGACATAAATGACACCTCTCCGTCCAAATACATCCTTGACATAACAGACAAATGTGGAATTGATAGATTCAGCAATGCTCAACCAGCCAGAATAAACACAATATCCTCCATAAACAACACTCCAAACCCCCCTAACCCCCTCAACCCAAGTACCTATAAATAACAACCTCAGCCCCATTTGGTGCAATATCCACAAATCAAATTCCCACAACACCCGGGATTGCAGACAACGCCCTACACAAAGTACAATGTGTTCCCTTCATATCACAACATCCCATTCAGATGCGGAATGCAAAGCCCAAAGACCCTACACCCAGTCAGCTAGCATGGGTAATAATCAGACAAGACCCCAAAGATCACCTAGCAACCAAAGTCAGACTTACTGTACTTTTCATAACTCTTATAGCCATTCAGATAGACTGCCACCAACAAAACCACCAATCTATCCCTAAACCTACCCATCACAACCAGAACAAACCATGCTCAGTCCATAACACATACTTCCACTCCAACAACAAGTGCCGAACCCAAAACCCAACAGGAACACCCCACAACCTTCAACAGGAATCAAAACAGGCAGTTGGGGGAATCCATACAAGCCTCCCACAAGAAATAACCATAACATCACCCATAAACCAGAAGCCCTATGTTTAATGGGCACAATAGGAAATATCCATTGTACATTCCTAATAGATACAGGCACAAAGATAAACATACTGTACTTTAACAATCTATATATACACAATTAGGTGACTCCTACCCTACCGACAAACCACACCTTATGGGAACAATGATAAGTGGCACACACCTAAACTTCATCTCAACCATAACCACCCCCATAACCATTGATAATAACCCATTCCCACCCACTACCTTCTACGTAGTCAAAAACTGTACCCTTGAATGTGATGGCATTTTAGGATTGGAATTCTTAGCCAATCACAAAATCACTATACATATAAACCCCACTATGCTCAAGTTAGGTGATATAGAAATCCCCCCCTCACCTATCCCGACACTTCTAGGCACTCAGATGAACACCCTCAGTATCCACTACTACCCCCCCACATCACCCTATCGGAGTGTCACAGCATCCTCCCTGCAACCAAGCATGCTCAACTCAGCATCTGCTGACCTCAACAGAACTCAGAATGCCTCCACAAATCCCTGACTCAACTTCAGGCAATACCACCAACATTACGACACCTTTCCCCAACCACACCTACATGCCAAGTCAGACAACACCACACCACCTACTCCCCCCCCCTTTCTCAACAAAGGCAAACTCACAATCCCTCCAGGGGAAAGTATGATTATCTCAACAATCATACCTGGTAAAAAAAAAAAAAAAAAAAATCTCCATATGCCTGCATTTGGGATACAGTTAGAGAGAACAAAGAAACAATAATCTTAATAGAGAACATCTCACATACCCCAGTTAAGCTAAACAAGCACACACAATTAGGAACAGCCAAATTATACATAGACCCCATTCAAGAAACACACACCACTCCAATCAACACCATCATCAGGCGTTCAATGACTTTAGAGGGGGTGCAGAGAAGTGTGATTGGGCGGTGCGATGTTGGGATTGTTGGGTCTTTGTTCGGTTTTGGAATGGTGATTATTTTACCATGCTTCCAGATGTCGGGTATAGTGTTGTGTGAATAGCTGTAGTTTGCAATGTTTGTGAGTGCGTGTATACCTTGTGGTCCAATGTGTTTTAGGTGGATGTTACTTATGTTATCAGGGCCACAGGCAGATGAGTGCTTGAGATTATGTATTATGTGTTTTGTCTGTCTATGAAGGGTGTATAGTCTGAGTCTGTGGGAAAGTCTTTCTTACGTCGAATAGTGCGTCGGTCGTCAGGGTGAGAAAAGAGATGGCTTGTCTGTGCAAAATGATTTATGAGTGTGTTTGCTTGTTGTCTGTTTGAGGGTAGATTGTCTGTTGTTGTGATTATTGCTGCGTGAGAGCGTGTTGTGTTACTGTTGGATAGTGTAATGCTGTTGAGTGTTTTGTACAATTTGCTGGTGTTTGTTTTGTGATCAAGTGTATTGATAAAGTTTTGCCAATTTTGTGTTTTTTGTTCGTGTATTTTATTGGCACAGTGTTTAGTGTTTGTATTTGGTCTGCTATGTTTTGAGGGATAGGTGTGGGGGTATTAGTGTTTAAGTGTGTCTCGTTGTCTGATGAGGCCTTGGATTTCTGGTGTGAAGTTGGGGTTGTGTGATTTTCTGTTGCCTCTAGGGATGTATCTCTTGTCTGCGTTTTGCATGATTGTATTAAAAGTGTGCACAGCATTGTTTATGTTTGTGATTGGTGTACTGTTAAGTGTTTCAAAATGTTGTTCCGTCTCTTCAGTAAAAGCTTCCCAGTTAGCTCTCTTGTAATTGGTGTATGTGTGTCTGTGGCCAACTGGGGTGCATCTTGTTTTGGTGGTGATGATGATTGGAAGGTGGTCAGAACCAAGCACTTCTAAGCTACCAGAAGAGGCTGGATGACCGCATTGTGAACAGCTGCCCAGGATGTAACACTTCACCCCATACCATACAACACATAATGGAAGACTGTATTATACACAATCATGCACACAAACAACACAACATACACTCTATAAAGGATTTGTGGGAAAACCCAGTTTTGGCTGTGGCATTCCTTGGGGAGACAGGACTGCTCGGACAGACAGTCTAGGGAACGACACCATCATCACCAAACCAAACCCCACTCCAATCCCCGCAGAAGATATCCCAATCATAGATTTCCAACAAGCCAGAACCAATCTTAGGAACATCCTTCAATTCCATCGTGAGGCAATCGCCTTAAACGATGAACCATTAGGAAAGACTTCTTTGGTTAAACACTATATACACATACCACCCCCCCCCATTTTCATACCAGCTTACAGAATTCCTCAAAGCAAAAAAGAATTGGTATCACAAAACATAGATGACTTGCTGGAACAAGGTGTCATCAGACATTCTCAATCCCCTTGGAACTCCCCACTTTTTCTAGTTCCTAAAAAGGATAGATCCTTTAGACCAGTCATAGATTTCTGTAAAGTGAACACCAACACCACCCCAGACTGTATGCCTATGCCTGTCATGGCAGATGTCCTCCAATCACTGGGCCAAGGAAACATGGTTTTCTCAACTTTAGACCTCAAATCTGCCTTCTGGCAGATTGAACTAGAAGAAGAGTCAAAAGAAGTCACAGCCTTCAGTACTGACAAAGGTCATTTCAAATCTAATCGAATGCCCTTCGGACTAAAAAATGACCCCAGTACATTACAAAGACTTACGAATAGCCTTTTCAAAGACAAACTAGGCAAATCCCTTTTTGTCTATATAGACGACCTAACAATTTTTTCCCATACAGTAGAAGACCACCTTGACACCCTTGGGTACGTCTTATGAAGCATCAAAGAAGCTGGACTCAAATTCCAACTTAACAAGTGCTCATTCCTAAAAAAGGAAATCACCTTTCTTGGCCATACAGTAAACAACGATGGAATCCACACAAACCCAGACAAAATCAGAGCCATTGCTGAATTCCCCACCCTGAAGAACGAGAATCAACTCTGTTCTTTCGTTGGCATGGCTGCCTATTATAGACATTTTATCAGAAATTTTGCTGACCTAGCTACTCCACTTACCAAATTTACACGTAAGAACATACCTTTCAAATGGGACACTGAAGAACAAGAATGCTTTGAGAAAATAAAGACAGCACTATATAAGGCACCCATACTCGCCTTCCCGAACTTTATAAAGGAATTCTTTCTGTTTATGGATGCATCCACCCTAGGGATAGGTGCAGTTCTACAACAAATAGACTCAAACAGGAAACATAGAGCGATAGCGTACGCAAGCCGCGTACTGAACCCTGCAGAGCGCAACTACTCCACCACCCACTTGGAAGCTCTAGCAGTAGTCTGGGCTCTAAAACATTTCCGAGAACTCATTCTGGGCCACAAAATCACAGTCATAACAGACCACCAAACTTTAACAGAATTTTTCAAAGGAAAAACCTTACAAGGTAAGACAGCAAGATGGCATATAACCATTTTAGAATTCAACCCAAGAATAACCTACATTAAAGGAAAAGCTAATGTCGTAGCAGACGCACTTAGCCGAAACCCCCTAATTGCAACAGTCCCTACCATCAATTGTATTTCCCCCCAGGAACTCTGAGAAGAATAAAGAGAAGACCCAACTTGGTCACAGGTAATCCTCCACCTAGAAATGGGAACCACCCCACAAACCCACCCCCCTGTACCCCTCCGAGAATTACACCTACAGGATGGAATTCTTAAAAGAGGCACCACTATCCCAAACCAAACAATAATCCCAAACTCATTAATTCCATTGTAGGCCACCCAAGCAAAGAAACATTACACTGGTAAAATCAGAACAATACACTTGCCTTCATCCATATGTACAAGCAGATTATTTACAATAGAACAAAGTAGTTTCTGTTGAATGAAGACGTCTATAGGCCGACTGGTTATCAGGTAATACATTCACTAACTGGAGATGTTCCATTAACTGATCAAGAATTACTTTTTCAAGAATCTTTGACAGAAACGTCAGATTAGATACTGGTCTAAAAGAACTTAAACACTGGGGATCTAGTTTACCCTTAATAATAGGTTTCACAATTGCCCTTTTTTCACTCTCAGGAAAAATATTCTTATCAATGCTTGTATTAACCACATCAGTCAAAATCTTTAATAATCACTAAAATTCTCACTTCTCTTAGTATCACTCATCAGTAATGGGTCATTAGCATAGTATGTGAATTTTACTACATTCACATCTATTTGATGGAAACACGATAACTTGATTTCAGGAATTGTATACTCCACAAAAGGTTTCTGACTCTCACTGACATTAAAATCCCTAATAACTTCTCCATTCCCCTCCCCCCCAAAGAAATCAAGAAACATATTTGCCAATTCTCCAGTCAGACTATCCAGCACGGTATACAATTTATTAATGTTTAATCCTGTCTCCAACACCTTATTTCTATAGTATTTCCTTTATATTTTCATAACCAGACTGTTTTCTATGTTCTTTACTACTTGATATGCTCTCCTTGCCTACTAATCTTTATATTTATGCCATAGTTTTTCTTTCCTCTTTTTTTCTTTCTTTGCCTTGAGTATTTCAGCATTACACTAAGGTGCATGATCCTATTTCCTTTTCAGCTAAAGGGCACATGGTGTTATACTCTTCTCTTATAATATTGATATATAACATAACAGGTTACATATTGTCCAGACTCCACTAAGCTGTGGTCACATATTTTACTATTTTCTTCAGAAATTCTCTGAGTGAAAAAAATCACAAATAATTTTAGTTGAAAATTCCCCTTCAGTTGAAATGTAATAATTTTTTAGATACTGGCTCTTTCAAATATGTAATTTCAAAAGTTATAAGTTTATGCACATGGGATATACAGCATACTTCATCAACACACATCTTCTGAACAAGATTACAGTCACTAAAAACAAGATATAATACATGACCACCTTCAGAAGTCACCTCATTTATGTTGTTGTTAAGGTTAAACGAGTACATCATCTCCGTAAATACTGTTACTGAAGAATTTTTAATATCAACATATATATTAAAGTCTCCACAGATAAACACATTAGCACTTACCATATCAACAGACTCAAGATACAAGCAAAAATCCTTAATAAACATATTAACTCTAGAATGAGGAGGCCGATATACAACAATAAAAATACTTTTCCTACCAGCACTTTCACAGCAAACCTCCATTAACTCAAGTTTCCCATTTTACTGGCTTTTTCTTCACAATTTTCTTGAATGATTTAGTGAGAAAATTTCCAACTCCACCACCTCTTTTGTTCTCTCTAGCCACGTGTAAGAATGTACGTATCTCTGGTGTCATCTTGTGAATTTTTGCTCTATCATAATCATTCAACCATGTTTCAGTCAATGCCAAGACATCAAGATCACTTTCTCTTATGAGATAATGAATATTGAAAGTCTTATTTCCCACAGATTGAGCATTTAAAAGACTACACCTAACATAAGAATGGTTACTGTTAGTACCCATGATCAGTCATATTACAGACCCTTTCAAGTTCTGACTCATAGACTACACAACAGCTATAGTTTGCTGGGTGATCAGAATCAGGCTTTTTATAACTCATGCAATTGATGCACTTTTTCTCATTCCTAGTGCAATCATTAGACTTGAGATTTCCTGCATTTCTATAGCGGTGAGGTTCCTCTCCATTTCTCTTGGCAGTACAGTTTGCCTCAAGATGACCATATCTTTGGCAATGGAAACAGATGATGACATGATATCTCTCACATAATAAACACCCCATTCCAATTTCATTTTATCTTGGTTTTTATGAATAATTTCTCTAATAGATGGTTCACACTTCAGTAAACTGTATTGTACCACCAGCAGCAGGCTTGGTGAAGAGCAACTCAATCTTATTCTTAACATTCTCAATAGCCTGCAAATAGTCATTCCTGTCAATCATAGTTTTAATAATATTTTCCTTGCTCACTTCATGGACATTGCATATCGTAATCTTAGGTATAAGCTTCTTCACACTCTTTGTAGTGAATTTTTCAACTCTTCCTAATTTTTGAGCTGCTTCTTCCTTTGCATTCTCGTTCTCAAAATTCATGACAATATTACCTCCATTTGTGAACCTTGAGTCAGTAATTTGAATACCTTTCAGTGCTTGACACACCTTTCTTCATATCAACAGCATTCTTGTCTTGCTCAAAAGCCTGCACAAGCCAGCACTAGCATCATCATCTTGTTCAGCTCTTAAGGAATCAGCTACAACAGCAAGTTCCCCCTTCACCTCCTCAGTGCAAACCTTCACCCCATCTTTCACTAATTTACCTTCATTCTTCAATTCATTCACTTCTTCCTGCAGTGTATCATTTTTTTCATCCACCTTAGTCAGAACTTTCATTGCAATCTTGGAGTGCTGTAGGCATGGTGTGCAGATCCAATTAATAATTTGAACATTTTCAGACTTGATACCACTGAGAGAACCATATTTAATATAAATCCATCTATTACATAAACTGCAGCCTATCCACTTTGAAGGATCGCTAGTACTTTCATCACACATGTACCAATGATCCATTGTGCATTCCCCACAAGTACAATATACTACTTCTGATCACAATGTAGCACACATTTTTACATTTTTTTTCTTCTTCAAATCTTTGGACACCCAGTTATTACTTGAAGATAATAACAGGGTATTTCTTGTTGATAGTTCATTAACATATACTAATATTGATCATTCTTAGAAATGAATATCTGGTTTATGACAAGTTTGCATAAATAAATCATGAGGTCTACAGCGCATGTATTTATCCTGTTGTACTATCTGGGAAGGGAGCTATGCTCGTGGTGACCCATCTTTGTATCTTTCGGCATCAAGTTTTTTCTAATATTTTGGAATGATCACTTTCCATCCAGGACTTTGTTTTGGGGGGCACATACACCACTACAAAGTTTTTACTCTTCATATATTTGCTTTCAACTTGTATCATAATTGATTCTACATTATTTTCTCCTTCAGTTATTTGTTACATTTAATTCTTTATTAGTCAAAATTAATACTCTGCCACCCTGTTTATCCTTTCTATTCTTTGTCCAACAATTGTCCCCCAGTGTTGGGTGGTAGAGTACACTTTAATTTAGTTTCCACTATTCCCATTACAATATGTCTGTTTTTTCTAAGGCCAGATAATCATTTAATTCATTCATTCCTGAAGTTATTCCATCTATATTGGTATAATCTTAAAAAAAAAAAGTCACTGACATGACCAAGATTGGAGTATGCTGTGACACTATGGACACCCAGTACAAAAATGAATATAAGGAAAATAGAATCCAAAGAGCAATGACAAAGATGGTCCCAACACTTTCAATATTGACATACAAACATTGTCTAAACTGGAACTATCAACCCTGGAACAAAGAGAAAAGCTGATCTACTGACCATTTACAGAATCATGAAAGGCATGAAAGGCATGGAAGTCCTTGACAGAGAAGATTTATTAAAGTGGGATAAAAGAAAAACAAGGGGACATGAAAAACTCAAAGAGGATAGTTATAGAAGAAATCTGAAAAAATAAATAAATATGAAAATAAATAAATAAATAAAATGTTTTTCCACACAGAGTGGTGGATGTCTAAAACAAATTGGATGAAACAATAGTGTGTGCACACAGGATACAAGAATTTAAGGACAAACTAGATGTTGCAAGATACAAACATGGGTCACTACGAGCATAGCTCCCCTTCATGTATAATACAACTAAGTAAATACACGCTTTCTGTCGTAAAGGAAGGGAGATAAGCAGATTCCTTGTTCTCTTTCACCAGTTGTGGTTGACAAACCACAGAAAACGTGATCAAGCCTGTTCATGGTAAAATCTCTCTCTCTGTACAAAAAAGTTCATAAAATGAGGGTAAGGCATGATCAAGAGTGTCAACATGATCAATTATATCTTTCCCTCTCTCTGTACAAGAAAAAAAAAAAAAAAAAAAAAAAAAAAAAAAATTAATAATAATAATAATAATAATAATAATAAAATGAATAAAATAAATAAACAAATAAGTAATACACACACATCAACAATCTGGTATCACCAACTCTCACCTTGGCACCAGCTGCCAAATGTACGACAACCCAACACTCGCACTCATGACTCCCACATTGGCATCAGATTGAACTAATCTTACACCTGGTTTTTCCTTTCCTCTAACATAGATTTGTCCTTGGAATCTCGCTACACATCCAGAACATTTCAGCCTGCATGGAATCCTTCAAATCAAAACTGAATGACTACCTCCAGTAGATACCACAGGCTTATCACAAACTGGAAAATTGGAGACAGAACCTCACTACAATCATTGTTCGTTTCCTGAATACTACAGTTAGGTAGATGCTCCTCCACTGCCAGCATACAACACTTGGCCTCACTTTTCCTACAGTACAGTCCCAGTCGAAAATGACTCTGCTCTGCTACTGACAATTGCCATTGATAATGAAGGAGGGTGGTGGCACAGTTAGGTTGAATTTTAATTCAACAGCTTCCCAATATTTATCTTGGCATTCTTGAATAAACTGAATGTACCAGTTTCAGCTACTTTGGAGGGTAGGCTACTCCAAATACTGATTGATTGAAAATAGAATATAGTCCTCTGGGCACCATATACACTATTTTTGGGGTGATGCAAGAGGAGCTGTCTGTTTTGTTAGCGACTGGGTCAATCTAGTGACTTGAATGATGGTGGGAGGATCTCTTGCAAGTTAAAATGTTTCTATAGCTCAATCATGTCCCCCCTACAGCAACAGTATATCAAAGATGGTAAATTTAAGTTTCAATCTGGTAAATTTTTAGTTGTGCACACCTACGCAATATAGCAATAGAAAACTAATTATTAATTTTGTAAATTATAATACATACATACATACATATACCAAGGCTTTTTCCCCCTTCCAAGGGAGGTAGCCAAAAAGGGAAAGGCATAAAAACACTCCCACCCATTTCATCCCCAAATACACTCCACACCCCTCCCACCCTTCCTCTCATCTGAGCACCTCCTGGATGACGGGTCATCCCTGCACCCCGCCCACCGCCCTGGGTCAGAAGCAGTGTCGCAAGACACAGTACATCCACAGCAAGGCCGCTTCATTTAATCGGCGACCCCCCTCTCCGTCCCCCTTTGCATTTAAGGAGAGGACGGGGAGAAATCCCTTCGGGCTGCGTCAAAATTTACTCACACATACTACCCCCCCACCCCCGCCCATTTCTCCTCATGCAGTCACAACATCATCCATATACAACCATTCTCCACTCACCTCTGTCTTCCGTCCTCTCCCTTCCTTCCTCAACAGACATTCCCCTCTTCCCCAAAGCCCCCTTCACCCCATCCATCCACCTCATCCTAGGACGTCCCCTCATGTTCACTCCCTCCACATCTGCCTTCCATACCTCTTTTACTAGTCTTTCTTCACTCATTCTTTCCATGTGTCCAAACCATCCTAATATTCTTTCATCAACCCTCTCTCCCAAATCCTTTTTCACCCCTGTTCTCCTCCTCACCTCCTCATTTCTCACTCTATCTAGCCTAGTAACCCCCGCCATACTTCTCAGACACCTCATCTCAAACACATTCAAACTCCTTCTCTCTTCTTCTCTTATGTTCCACGTTTCTGCCCCATACAGTGCTGTTGGCACAATCACTCCTTCATACAGTCTCCTCTTCGCATCCATTCCCAAATGTCTATTTCTCATTACACTCTTTAAACCACCAAGGCATTTATTCGCTTCTCTCAATCTACATTCTACCTCCACCTTCACTCCACCTTTTCCTGCTACACTTGCACCCAAGTATCTAAAACTATCCACTTCCTCCAGTCGCTCTCCCTTAATGTTCACTTCCAGTCTACTGCCACTTTCACCCCTTGTACATCTCATCACCTTACTTTTACCCACATTTATCTTTAGCTTTCTTCTATCACATACTCTCCCAAACTCTGCCACCAGCTTCCTCAATCCCTCCTCTGACCCTGCCACAAGCGCAGTATCGTCCGCAAACAACAGCTGGCTCACCTCCCACTTTTCTCCATTTTCTTTAACCATCTCCAATCCCTGACTCACTACCCTAGCATTCACCTCTCGCACCACCCCATCCATGTATAAGTTGAACAGCCAGGGCGACATAACGCATCCTTGACGAAGTCCCACCTTTACTTCAAACCACTCACTCTCTCCATTTCCAATCCTAACACATGCTCTACTACTCACATAAAAACTCTTGACAGCTCCCAAAAGCTTTCCTCCTATCCCATAAATCTGCATAACCTCCCACAATGCCTTTCTGTCTACCCTATCATAAGCCTTTTCCAGATCCATAAAAGCCCAAAAAACATCCTTCCCCTTTCCTATAGCTTTCTCACATATCTGTCTCACCACAAAGATCTGATCTACACAACCTCTACCCGTCCTAAAACCACACTGTTCCTCACCAATTACTCCTTCTGTTCCTCTCCTAATCCTCTCAATTAAGATTCTCCCATAAGCCTTCCCTACTACACTCAACAGGCTAATCCCTCTGAAATTACTACATTCACACTTGTCCCCTTTTCCCTTGTAAAGAGGAACTATACAGGCACTACTCCAGTCCTCCGGTACTCTACCCTCTCTCCAGCAAACATTAAATAATCTCGCCAACCAGTCCACCATCACTGAACCTCCCTTTTTCAGACATTCTGCATGACATCCATCCAGACCAGGTGCCTTACCTGCTTTCATCATCTTTACAACTGCCTTCACCTCATCCTTCCTTATTTCTCCTCCATTCTCCTCACTCATCACTCTCATTTTCTTCGTATTTCCCACTGCAGCTATCTTTCCTTCCCTATCCTCCTTCACATTCAGCAACTCCCTAAAATATTCTGCCCATCTTTCCCTCACTGCCATCTCTTCCATTATCAACTCTCCATCTGTACCTTTTACCTTTTCTTCCCTACTTGATTCGCCTCCTCTTCCTCTCTTAATTTCTTTCCAAAACATCTTTTTATTACTTTCAAAATTTTCTATCATACTCCTACCCCATTTCACATCTGCTCTCCTCTTTGCCTCCTTTACCTTTTGCTTTACTTCTCTTTTCTTTTCTTTGTACGTCTCATATGACTCCCCTGTCCTCTTTTGTAACCAATCTGTGAATGCTCGCTTCTTCTCTTCTACAACCTTCTTTGTTTCCTCATCCCACCATTCACTACCCTTTCTTCTATTTCCCCCTGTCCTTCTTGTAATGGGCAATTTTCTTGGCAGAAATCAATAACAAAAAAGTTGCTAAAGCCAATTTACTAACAAACGCAGTCATGGCAGTTGAATGATATGCCATGTTTGTTTTGATAGATGCCGAGGTCAAAGAAATGAAAGGTTAAATTCATCTATTCTAACCTAACCTACACTTAGTAATTCAGTACCTCAAATTCTAAAGATCATCCGGGTCATCATCATCATCATGGATGCTGACAGCCTGATTATTATTGTACCTCAGGCAATTAACAGACAACGGCAGAACCCCATGTACTTTCATAAAGTCCAAGGAAGCCTATTGTCTTTGTAACAGCATTTATTAACATCACCTGGAGTTGGATAATACCCAGTCCAAAATGTGAAAGCCATCCTCTAACTGACAGTGACTGGACTAGACAGACAACAGCATGACGTCCATACCGTATCCTAGTGGCTTTGTTCGTTAGTAGATATGCTTGTAGCTAGGTTTTTTTGTTATTTATTTCCACTAAGAAAATCACATACTATGTTCATGTATTTAAATTTACAAATATTTAATTTTCTAATGCTATATTGTGTAGGTGTGCACAACTACCTGTGAAGATGTATGTCATCTATAAGACGACCTTGATATGGTCTATGCTTGGGCTAATGATTGTAATATGCAGTTCAAAGAAGAGAAGTTTGAGGTCATGGTACCAACCAAGAAATTAAAGACAATACAACTGTACATAGAAAGAAGAATGACAATCACACCCAAAGCACATGTAAAATGTCTGGGTATATATCTAGGGGATGATACCACTTTCCAGCACCAAATCATGGAGGCCATGAAAAGGGCACAGGGGATGGCCAGCTGGGTATTACGGACTTTCTCCTCAAGAGAGATAGATGTAATGCTAACTCTTTGGAAGGCACTAATCCAACCTATTATGGACTACTGTAGCCAACTCTGGTCTCCACATATATATGGAGACATTCAGAGGCTTGAGACTATCCGAAGAAATTACACCAGGCATATTAGAGGGATGAAGGATCTCAATTATTGGGATCGCTTGAAAACACTGGGACTCTACTCCCAACAAAGGAGGAGAGAAAGGTATAGGGTCATCTACACATGGAAAATCCTGGAGGGCCTTGTTCCTGACCCCACAGGCCACACCCTGAACAATCAAGCCATACTACAGTGTAAGGCATGGATGTAAGTATGAGAGAGAAACACTCCCACCAAGAGCTCCAGAGAGGGTTAAGACCTTACAAATTACTGGCATCCAGCCTGGGGCACGAGGGACCAAAAATTTTCAACGCTCTTCCAAAAGAAGTGAGAGAGAGAACCAACTGTGACTGTCCGGTGGACAGCTTTAAGCATGTGCTGGACAGATTTCTATGGACGGTGCCAGATGAGCCCTCAGTAACAGGTTACACTGCCATCAGAAGGTTGTCTTCCAACACCATAACAGACCAACTGGCCCTTGTGAGGAAGGACAAAAGGACTGGCAGCAAAGGTAGATCACTACAGCTGTGAGGACTTCTCCAAGTAAACCAAGTAAGTAAGCTCATCCTGGGAGAGTATCAGTATCAGTATGTACTATGTGCAACCGAGGTCGCGTTGACGTGGGTTTTGACTGGACACCCTTCGAGTGTATGTACATTTCTAGGCGGAGGGCGACTATTACCCATTACCATGCTCACATCTATTATTCGACCCCGATCCTAACGTGGAATTTCTTTTCCTTATGCTACAACGTAACAAGTTACAATTACACTATGTAATTGCACCGGCTCAAATACTCTTGTTCCCGTTATTACTTATTGGTCTTATCATCTCGTAACATTATTTTGGGGCCTTTCGTTCAACTCATCCAACATCAAAGATATACAACTTCTACTTGGTACTAAACTGCAAGTCATATTTATTTGTTAAAATACTATGGAGGTTTTGTTTACATTATTTAAAACGTTCCAGAACATTGCCGAACCTTACAACTAATTCCTTTCGTTGTATATATACTAAACTGAATTCCTGTCATCTATCGTTACCCTTCATTCTCTGATAAACACCAACTTTGTCTTTACAATCATCTTACCATACTCATCTTCCACTTTTAAATCAAGGAAAACATGTGGATTTTTCTCTGCCACGGCCATCGTTCCAAGTTTGACGAAAAGTTGGAACAAAACTATATTGAAATTTCTAATAAAGAATATAAACACTAGAACATTCTAGTACTTTCTTTTCCATGTTTTACCTAAATCCCAAGAGCTGATGACATCATCGCGTGACAATGATGTCACAGATGTTCAGTACCAATTTGTAGTATGTTTAAAATATATAAGGGCTTTTTATCTTGCTGAAAAAAATAATTGTGACTATAATGTGCTTATGAAGTCACAGGAAATGTGTTAAATATATTTATATGCTAAGAATATTTAATAATATATAGTTGTATACATATACAAATCGGCAGCTCAGACTGACGTAGCAATTTTACTGTGACGTCATATATATACACAACTATTTTAGACAGCTGACAGAAAGGTGTGCGTAGTGAGTGTGGGTATTTGAATAAGTTAAATTTGACTAGAAATAACCAAATATAAGTGCCAAAATGGAACTTCCTCATATTGGCCAGCAATGCTCGGAACCCTCATGTCGGCAATTGGGTAAGTGTGTTATATGAAAATAGGTTGTAATGTTCTGGTAGACTGCTTTTTTGTCTACTCTGTCTCTAACTCTGTTACTCTTTGGAAATGTAATGTCAAGGAAACTATTGCTCATCATGGATCCCTTATAGATTTTTCGATATGAACCATATTCCTTCCAATGCATTATGAAAATACAAATTACTTACTAATGACTTAGAATTACAAATATAAATCCAAAGCGCTTTGGTACACTTATATTTCCAAGGTCGTGAAGAATCCGTCAGTCAGTCTATCTATTCGCCTGGTTCTCTCATGTCCCAGTACCCCAAAGAAACAGGCCACGGCCATCACCAAACCCCATGTTACTCAGGGAAGAGGTTTTGTCATATAATATAATATATATTTGCATGCAACTTACTATTGTAGATTACTATAAAGCCACAGTCTGGTGTAACTGAGTTTAAGGATGCTATACATTCCTAAGGCTTCAGTATTCTTGGTCTGCTCTTTTTTGATGCTATGGCAAGAGTGACCGGTAAAATTTTAATTGTGCACTCCTATGTGATATAGCAATAGAAAATTAATCATTAATTTTGTAAGTTATAATAGATCAACGTAATATGTGATTTTCTTGGCAGAAATTAACCCCTACAATGTCAGCAGCATACCTTGTATGCTGCAAATTCAAAAATTCACCAAAAATAGGCATTACATCAAGGGTCAAATCTGTGGTAATGACCAAGTAGCCCTATCCATTGGCTATAAAAGACACCCAAATTTTTTTATTTATTGACAAAACTGGCAACCCCGGCAGCAATTTTTTGGGGGTAACTTGGGGTATAAAATTGGCTTTTAGGACATAATTTAGGCGGCTCTGGTGTACGAAACGAAGTACAAGGAGGTGAAGTTGTACTTTTACAAAGGATTACAAAGGCGGAGCATGCCAACAGGAGACCTTTTGATCCATATCTAGGTCGGATGTGGAAAAAAAAATCATATTGATAATAAAATAATAAATAAAAACTATGATAATGTAAATAACAAATAAAATACATAAATAAATGCATAGGTATAGTTAAATAATAAACAAACAGGTAAATAGTAAATAATAATAAATTGACATATAACTAATAATAAATGAAAATCAGACAGACAAATGATAACAAAACAAAAACAAATAATATAGAATAAATTATAATCATTACAGCATCTTACTTAGGTATTTATCTAAATGATTCTTAAAGCTTCGAACTGAACTACATTGCACTACCTGTGCAGGAAGTTTATTCCATTCATGAACTCATGTTTCTACCTACTTCCAAATTGAATCTATTTCCGGACAGTTTGAGACCATTGTTTCTTGTCTGATTCTCATTCAATGTAAAAATTTGGTCACTTTTGATGTTGTCAATTCCCTTTAGAATTTTAAAGACCTGTATCAAGTCACCTCTGAGTCTACGCTTTTTTAGGGAAAACAGATTCATATGTTTTAGTCAATTTTCGTATGATTATTTTTTATATTTGGAATCAGTTTTGTGGCTCGCCATTGTACTTTTTCCAGTCTGTCAATGTCTTTAATGAGATTCGGTGACCATACGGAAACAGCATATTCCAAATGCGGACGAACTAATGATTTATATAGCTTGTTAATGAGTGATGTACTTTTGAAATCAAAAGATCGCGCAATCAGTTCTAGAATCTTATTTGCTTTCTCAGAGGCTGAAATACACTGCTTGGATGATTTGAGGTCGTTACTGATAATTACGCCGAGATCTTTTTCACTATCCACTTTTGTTAACGAATTTCCAAATAACTTGTAATTGTACTTACTGTTATTTTTACCTATGTGCATTACCTTGCATTTACTTGTGTTAAATTTCATTAGCCACTTTTCAGACCATTGCTGTAATTGATCTAAATCTTCTTGAATATCTAATTGGTTTGAGTGATCATTTGCCACTCCGCACAGTTTTGTATCATCAGCAAATTTGGAAACAGTAGATTTTAGTCCATGGTCTATATCATTTATATATACTATGAATAGAAGTGGCCCAAGAACGGAACCCTGAGGAACTCCACTTGCAACACTTTTCCATCCAGAAGTTTTTCATTTGAAACAACTCTGTTTTTGACCATTCAACCAATTACTAGTCCAACCTAATAGGCTACCACTTATTCCGTGTAAAGCTAATTTAGTAAGTAGTCTTTCGTGTGGGATGGTATGAAAAGCTTTTGCAAAGTCTAGATATACTAAAGATATACTAACTTATACTTATAACTTATACTAAGATATACTAACTTTGACAGTTAGGCAGGTGCTATTTAGTATTTAGTACATATTCAGACATATAGAACTGGCAATTTTGCACTGCCAATTTTCATAATAATTATGTAATACAAAATGTGGCCTGGCAATAATGGTGTGATGGATGCTTACTAAAACATTTACCAAAATAATAAGAAACACCACAATCATCTATCCGCCATGAAATTAAAAAAAAAAAGATATTGAAAAATCAATTTATCACATAACAAAGCGATAACGACTTGCCAAAGAATACACAAAAACTATTTATAAACACATTTTCCGTAAGTGTCAAGCTAGTATGGGTGACTGTACATTGATTTGAAACATCATAAATGTAAAATTCCTTCACTCTGAAATTCTAACAAAGCTTCCCCGAAAAATATGCGTGAGGAGCGAAATAAAGCCTATGGATGTTCTACCAAACTTTCACATAAATATCTCAATAAAATTGACCCAGTTTCTCCTCTTCTAGGCTAAGATGAATCAAAATAAGCAAGATTTGTTGGTTTAACATAATTTTGAGTTATTTAAGCAATAAGAAAAATTGATTTTGGCTCCAAAGCTGTACAGGTTAACAACAAAAAAGTTGCTAAAACCTATTTTCTAATGAACGAAGTTGCAGTGGGTGAATGATACGCCATGTTTGTTTTGATAGGTGCCGAGGTTGAAGAAATGAAAGGATGATAAATTAGTCTATTCTAACCTAACCTAACTAACCTACATAACCTAACCAATGTTTAGTAATTTGGTACCTCAAATTCTAAAGATCATCCAGGTTGTCACTGTCACGGATGCAGATGGCCTGATTATTATTGTACCTTGGGCAATTAACAGACGATGGCAGAACCCTGTGTTCTCTCATAAAGTCCAAGGAAGCCCTATTGTCTTTGTAACAGTGCTTATTAATGTCACCTGGAGTTGGAGAACACCCGGTCTACAACATGAAAGCCGTCGTCTGATAGTGACTGGATTGGCATGGCGTCTGTACCATATCCTAGTGGCGTTGTACGTTAATAAATTTGCTTGTAGCATTTTTTTTTTTTTTCTGCCCAGAAAATCGCATATTATGTTCATGTATTATAATTTACAAGATTAATATGCATAGAGATTAGGGAGAAATGTCAATGTAGTTGTATTGGGAGACCTTATTGCTGGGGTAGAAAAGGAATCAATAAACGGAGTGATTGGGAAGTACGGAGTTCCAGGTAAAAATCATAGTGGAGAATTGATGATGGAGATGTGTCTTGAAAGAGAGTTGATGATAGCAAATACAGTGTTTAGAAAGAAAGTCAAACATAAGTACACAGAGGAGAGGGTGGTGGATGGAAGGGTGGCAGATAGAGCATTAATGGAGTATATAGTGGTGACCAGGATTATGGTAGAAAGAGTTAAGGATGCACATGTTCTAAGGGGAGAGTGTGGGGGAATATCAGATCATTTTCTGGTGGAAGGTAAATTGAGAGTGGAAAATAGGTGGAGAAGAGGAAAAAGGCAGAAGGTAGGGAGGTACTTAGAGTGAACGACGGGAGGCTGGTGTGAATCACGGTGACGTAGGGGGACAAAGTGTACAAAAGAGAGCAGATGTCCGTGATGGGGGAAATGTTAATTTTGATGGGAGAAATGTTAATAAGGCATTGAATGTCAATGAAGGAACAAATAATAATATAGAGCAAGGTATAAATAAAAAACAAAATGATAATGTAAGACATGATATTGAAACTCAAAATGTGTCAAAAAGAAATAATCACGAGTTTCTTAAAACCATGTACTTTAATGCTCGTAGTATTAGAAACAAATTTCAAGAAATACAGGCGTATGTCAAAAGTGAAAATCTCGATATGATAGGAATAACCAAGACATGGTTAAATGGTACAGAGTTCGAAGCTGAATTTAATATGGCGGGATTTAAACACTTTCATCAGAATAGAAACTACAAGAGAGGTGGGGGTGTTCTGTTGTACGTTAAAAACAATGTTCATGCTTGTGTTTTAGAGAAAGTGAAACAGGATGCATATGATAGTTTGTGGGTTGAGTTAACCCAAACAAATGGACAAAAAATGAATGTAGGTGTAATATATAGGCCAAAGACATTATCATTAGCAGACGACAAACTGTTATTTCAAGAACTGTCTAGTTTCTGCAACCGGGATTTATTGATAATGGGTGATTTCAATTTTACTGACATTGATTGGATGACCCTTGAACATGGCCATATACAGTGGCCGCGAAAAGAAATTTCGAGACGAAGGAAGTGACATCATTCGTACTCCAAAGCATCGCTCTGGTCGGCCAAGGAAGATATCAAATCGTACTTCTACGGTTCTAACTGCCTCCTATGGTTATTAGGAGGCAGTTAGAACCGTAGAAGTACGATTTGATATCTTCCTTGGCCGACCAGAGCGATGCTTTGGAGTACGAATGATGTCACTTCCTTCGTCTCAAAATTTATTGGTCCACTTTTGCACTTGACGCACTTCAATTCCCACACGAGTAGCAATATCTTTACACTTATAACCCTCCTTATAGAGGGTTATGATTATAACAACTGTGTCTCTTTCCAGCTCTTTACCACTTCCCATTACGGAGATATCAAGGCACAAAAACAGAGACCACCGCAAAAAAAAGACTACTCTCCGTGAGAGATGTTTAGAAAGTGACTCCATGTGACATCGAGTGCGCCTAAACAGAGTTGCCAAATAGTGTGTATTGTCCCGGCTAAATATGGGTACAAACGCTACCATTGAAAAATAGCGAAAAGTTTGGGTGGAAAGTTGTATTTTTCGCATGTTTTGAGTTTAGGGGAAAGTTGGGGCGCCTATAATTTTGCGCCCAAACTTTTCGCGGCTACTGTAGGTAGTTGCTTGATTGATTTTCTTGGTGACAATTACTTAATTCAGCATGTAAAAGAGCCCACAAGATATGGAAACTTACTCGATCTTTTGATCACTAGCCACGAAAGCATGGTAACTGATGTAGAAGTCGGTGAAACTGTTGCAAATAGCGATCACAACGTGGTTAGATTCAAACTCCTAAAATTTTTTAGAGTAGATAGTTGTGTTTCTAAAATACCCGGTTTCAGTAAAGCTCAGTTCACAGGACTACATCAGGAGCTTCAGCTTACAGATTGGGAGGCAAAATTAAGCGAAAGACCTGTAGATCAGATGTGGGAAATATTTCAAAATATGCTCACTAAGATGATTCATACTTACATTCCTTTTAAGGACAGACATCCCCCAAATCAGGCTTGCCCAAAGTGGCTCGACAAAGAAACTGAAAAAAGTATTGCTAAAAAGAGACAGGCATACAAGAAGTATAAGTGCTCGGGTGCATCTAATGACTATGAAAGTTATGTATCAATACAGAGAGTTTTAAAAAATACAATAAAAAAAGGAAAACGACAATACTAAATGAACATCGCTGATAAATCCAAAGAGAATCCCAAAGAATTCTATAGTTACATTAGAGATAAAAAGGTTGTTATGAATCAGATTGGTCCACTATTATCTGCTGACGGTCAGCTTGAATATTCAAATGAAGGAATGTGTAATATTTTAAACAATTATTTTAGCTCGGTATTCGTAAACGAAACACCTCAAAGTGAATTCCAAACTGAAACCTTGGAAAAGTCTAGGGTAAACTTCCTCACTACGGTAAATATAACAAAAGAAAAAATTAAAAGGTGTATAGAGAAACTCAAAGTTAATAAAACACCAGGGCCTGACAGTTGGCATCCAAGAATCTTAAAGGAAATGATACACACATATACATACCGGTACATATACCAAGGCTTTTTCCCCCTTACAAGGGAGGTAGCCAAAAAGGAAAAGGCATAAAATCATTCCCTCCCATTTCATCCCTGAATACACTCCACACCCCTCCACCCTCCCTCTTATCTTAGCACCTTCTGGATGATGGGTCATTCCTGCACCTTGTCCACTGCCCTGGGTCAGAAGCAGTGTTGCAAGACACAGCACATCCACAGCAAGGCCGCTTCATTAAATCGGCTACCCCCCCTCTCCATCCCCCCATGCATAAAAGGAGAAGACGGGGAGAAATCCCTTCGGGCTGCGTCAAATTTTCCTCACACGTACTACCTCATGCATCATAATGATAAATGAGATTATTGTTCCATTAGAAATTATTTTCAAGAAATCTATCATATCCAGAGATGTCCCAAGAGAATGGAAGCTAGCTAATGTTACTCCCATATTCAAAAAAGGTGATAAAAAGAAACCAAATAACTATAGGTCTATAAGTTTGACTTCAATCATAGGAAAAATAATGGAAACTATCATCAGAGATGCTATCGAACATTATTTAGAAAGTAACCATTTGATAAATGATAGCCAGCATGGTTTCAGACAGAAACGTTCTTGCGTGACTAACTTACTCGAATTCTACAACACAGTTATCTCGAATTATGACTAAAGAAACAATATAGATTTAATATATCTAGACTTTGCAAAAGCTTTTGATACCATCCCACATGAAAGACTACTTACTAAATTAGCTTCGCACAGAATAAGTGGTAGCCTATTAAGTTGGACAAGTAATTGGTTGAATGATCAAAAACAGAGAGTTGTTTTAACCTCTTCACTCCGGGGCACATCGCACGTCTGGCAGCATTAGCTGCCCAACGTGCAATGTTGCGTCATAATAATCGCATTATAGAAAATAAAGTCAGTACTCAATCATTCGTTCTCTTTCACCAGTGTATTTTGATAACCATAGAAAATTGATGAAGCCAGTTTAGAGAGAATGGAGATTACGTAGGTACGACTACAATAAATATAATCAAGATGCCGACGTCGGCATCATTGAGTACCCACTTGCTCCTCATGCCGCCTACGTAGGCGTCACCGTATGGAAGTGGTTAAATGGAAAAACTTCTAGATGGAAAAATGTTACAAGTGGAGTTCCTCAGGGTTCCGTTCTTGGGCCACTTCTATTCATATTGTATATAAATGATATAGACCATGGACTAAAATCTACTGTTTCCAAATTTGCTGATGATACAAAACTGTGTGGAATGGCAAATGATCACATAAACCAATTAGATATTCAAGAAGATTTAGATAAATTATAGCAATGGTCTGAAAAATGGCTAATGAAATTTAACACAAGTAAATGCAAGGTAATGCACATAGGTAAAAATAACAGTATGATTACAAGTTATTTGGAAATTCGTTAACAAAAGTGGATAGTGAAAAAGATCTCGGTGTAATTATCAGTAACAATCTCAAACCAACCAAGCAGTGTATTTCAACCTCTGAGAAAGCAAATAAGATTCTAGGACTGATTGCGCGATCTTTTGATTTCAAAAGTTCATCACTCATTAACAAGCTATATAAATCGTTAGTTCGTCCACATTTGGAATATGCTGTTTCCGAATGGTCACTGAATCTCATTAAAGACATTGACAGACTGGAAAAAGTACAACGGCAAACCATAAAACTGATTCCAAATATAAAAAATAAATCATACGAAAATTGACTAAAACATATGAATCTGTTTTCCCTAAAAGAGCGTAGACTCAGAGGTGACTTGATACAGGTCTTTAAAATTCTAAAGGGAATTGACATCATCAAAAGTGACAAAATGTTCACATTGAATGAGAATCCGACAAGAAACAATGGTCTCAAACTGTCCGGAAATAGATTCAATTTGGAAGTAAGTATAAACAACTTTGCCAACCGTGTAGTTAATGAATGAAATAAACTTCCTGCACAGGTAGTGCAATGTAGTTCAGTTCGAAGCTTTAAGAATCATTTAGATAAACACCTAAGCAAGATGCTGTAATGATTATAATTTATTTTATATTATTTGTTTTTGTTTTGTCATCATTTGTCTGTTTGATTTTCATTTATTATCAGTTATATGTTTATTATTTATTTACCTGTTTGTTTATTATTTAACTATACCTATGCATTTATTTATGTATTTTATTTGTTATTTACATTATTATAGTTTTTATTTATTAATTTATTATTATTATGATTTTTTTCACATCCGACCTAGATATGGACCAAAAGGTCTCCTGTCGGCATGCTCCACCTTTGTATTCCATTGTAAATGAGAAAGAAAAGGAGAATGAGTATAAGAAGAAGCTGAGGGAGGAGTGGGAGGGAGTGAAGTATAGAATAGAACTAGGAGTGGAGGAGGAATGGGGATGGTTCAAGGAGGGAGTCATAAGGTGTGCAAAGATGGTGTGTGGAACAAGGAGGGCAGGAGGAAATAGGAAGAAGGGTAGTGAGTGGTGGGATGAGGAAGCAAAGAAGGGTGTAGAAGAGAAACAGGCTTTCATAAATTGGCTACAAATTAGGACGAGGGAATTGTATGAGAGGTACAAAGTAAAGAGAAGGGAAGTTAAGCATAAGATAAAGGAAGCAAAGAGGAGAGCAGATGTGAAATGGGGTAAGAGTATGACAGAAAATTTTGAAAGTAATAAAAAGATGTTTTGGAAGGAAATTAAAAGAGGAAGAGGAGGCGAATCAAGTAGAGAAGAAAAGGTAAAAGGTGCAGATGGAGAGATGATATTGGAAGAGAAGGCAGTGAGAGGAAGGTGGGCAGAGTATTTTAGGGAGTTGCTAAATGTGAAGGAGGATAGGGAGGGAAAGGTAGTTGCAGTGGGAAGCGCTAAGAAAATAAGAGTGATGAGTGAGGAAAATGGAGGAGAAATAAGGAAAGATGAAGTAGAAGCAGCTTTTAAGATGATGAGAGCAGGTAAGGCACCTGGGTTGGATGGATGCCATGCAGAATGTCTGAAGAAAGGAGGTACAGTTATGGTGGACTGGTTGGTGAGGTTGTTTAATGTGTGTTTAAGAGGGGGTAGAGTGCCAGAGGACTGGAGGAGTGCCTGTATGCCTGTATAGTTCCACTTTACAAGGGAAAGGGGGACAAGTGTGAATGTAGTAGTTTCAGAGGAATCAGCTTGTTGAGTGTAGTTGGGAAGGCTTATAGGAGAGTCTTGATAGAGAGAATTAGAAGAGGAACAGAGGGAGTAATTGGTGAGGAACAGTGTGGTTTTAGGACAGGTAGGGGTTGTTTAGATCAGATTTTTGTGATAAGACAGATATGTGAGAAAGCTATAGGAAAAGATAAGGATGTTTTTTGGGCTTTTATGGATCTGGAAAAGGCTTACGATAGGGTAGACAAGAAGGCACTGTGGGAGGTACTGCAGATATATGGGATAGGAGGAAAGCTGTTAAGAGCAGTCAAGAGTTTTTACGAGAGTAGTAGAGTTTGTGTCAGGATTGGAAATGGAGAGAGTGAGTGGTTCGAGGTAAAGGTGGGACTTCGTCAAGGATGCGTTATGTCACCCTGGCTGTTCAACTTATATATGGATGGGGTGGTGCGAGAGGTAAATGCAAGGGTAGTGGGAAAGGGATTGCAGATTGTTAAAAAAAATGGAGAAAAGTGGGAGGTGAGCCAGCTGTTGTTTGCGGATGACACTGCGCTTGTAGCAGGATCGGAGGAGGGATTGAGGAAGTTGGTGGCAGAGTTTGGGAAAGTATGTGATAGAAGAAAGCTAAAGATAAATGTGGGTAAAAGTAAGGTGATGAGATGTACAAGGGGTGAAAGTGGCAGTAGACTGGAAGTGAGTATTAAGGGAGAGCGACTGGAGGAAGTGGATATTTTTAGATACTTGGGTGCAAATGTGGCAGGAAAAGGTGGAGTGAAGGTGGAGGTAGAATGTAGATTGAGAGAAGCGAGTAAATTTAATGAGGAATAGACATTTGGGAATGGATGCTAAGAGGAGACTGTATGAAGGAGTGATTGTGCCAACAGCACTGTATGGAGCAGAAACATGGAACATAAGAGAAGAAGAGAGAAGTGGTTTGAATGTGTTTGAGATGAGGTGTCTGAGAAGTATGATGGGGGTTACTAGGCTAGATAGAGTGAGAAATGAGGTGAGGAGGAGAACAGGGGTGGAAAAGGAGCTGGGAGATAGGGGTGATGAAAGAATATTAGGATGGTTTGGACACATGGAAAGAATGAGTGAAGAAAGACTAGTAAAAGAGGTATGGAAGGCAGATGTGGAGGGAGTGAACATGAGGGGACGTCCTAGGATGAGGTGGATGGATGGGGTGAAGGGGGCTTTGGGGAAGAGGGGAATGTCTGTTGAGGAAGGACGGGAGAGGATAGAAGACGGGTGAATGGAGAATGGTTGTATATGGATGATGTTGTGATTGCATGAGGTGGAATGGGCGGGGAGATGGGGGGTGAGGTAGTATGTGTGAGCAAAATTTGACGCAGCCCAAAGGGATTTCTCCCCGTCCTCTCATTTTATGCAATGGGGGGACGGGGAGGGGGGGTCGCCGATTTAATGAAGTGGCCTTGCTGTAGATATGCTGTGTCTTGCGACACTGCTTCTGACCCAGGGCAGTGGACAAGGTGCAGGGATGACCTGTCATTCAGGAGGTGCTGAGATAAGAGGGAGGGTGGAGGGGTGTGGAGTGTATTCAGGGATGGAATGGGTGGGAATGATTTTATGCCTTTTCCTTTTTGGCTACCTCCCTTGTAAAGGGGAAAAAGCCTTGGTATATGTATGTAGTAGAGCTTGTGTTAGGATTAGAAAAGGAGAGAGTGAATGGTTTGAGTTAAAGGTGGGACTTCGTCAGGGATATGTTGTATCACCCTGGCTGTTCAATGTATACATGGATGGGGTGGTGTGAGAGGTGAATGCAAGGGTGGTGGGTTAGGGATTGGAGATGGTTAAAGAAAATGGAGAAAAGTGGGAAATAAGCCAGTTGTTGTTTGCTGATGACACTGTGCTTGTAGCAGGATCAGAGGAGGGATTGAGAAAGTTAGTGACAGAGTGTGAGAAGGTGTGTGAAAGAAGGAAGCTGAAGATAAATGTGGGCAAAAGTAAGGGGAGTGAGTGACAGCAGGCTGGAAGTGAGCATTAAGGGAGAGAGACTGGAGGAAGTGGATAGTTTTAGATACTTGGGTGCGAATGTGGCAGGAAAGGGAGGAGTGGAGGTGGAGGTAGAATGAAGATTGAGAGAAGTGAATAAAAATGCCTAGGTGGATTAAAAAGTGTAATGAGAAATAGACATCTGGGAATGGATGCTAAGAGGAGGTAACATGAAGGAGTGATTGTGCCGACAGCACTGTACGGGGCAGAAACATGGAACATAAGAGAGGAAGAGAGAAGGAGTATGAATGTGTTTGATATGAAATGTCTGAGAAGTATGATGGGGTTACTAGGCTAGATAAAGTGAGAAATGAGGAGGTGAGGAGAACAGTGCTGGAAAGGGAATTGGGAGATGGGGTTGATGAAAGAGTATTAGGATGGTTTGGACACATGGAAAGAATGAGTAAAGAAAGATTAGTAAAAGAGGTGTGGAAGGCAGAGGTGGAAGGGGTGAATATGAGGGGACGTCCTAGGATGAGATCAATGGATGGGGTAAAAAGGGCATTACAAAAGAGAGGAATGTCTGTTGAGGAAGGACGGGAGAGGACAGAAGATAGGGGTGAATGTAGAAGGGTTGTGAATGGATGATGATGTGATGCATTAGGGGGAGTGCATGTGAGATGGGGGGTGAGGAAGTATGTATGAGAAATAATTTGATGCAACCCGAAGGGATTTCTCCCCCATCCTCTCCTTTTCTGCATGAGGGGACGGAGTGAGGGGGTCACTGAATTAATGAAACAGCCTTGCTGTGGATGTGCTGTGTCTTGCGACACTGCTTCTGACCCAGGCAGTGGACAGGATGCAGGGATGACATGTCATCCAGGTGGTGCCAAGGTGTGGAGGGGAGTGGAATATGTAGGGGATGGAATGGGTGGAAGTGGTTTCTATGCCTTTTTCTTTTTAGCTATCCCCCCCCCCCCGTGTAAGGGGGGGGGGAAAGCCTTTGGTATATGTAATTAATTTTCTAATGCTATATCACATAGGTGTGCACAACTAAAATAATACCAAGTGACCTGCTGCCTTCCTTTTTTGTTTCCAAAGGCTGCAGTTTGTATGATCTGTAAGAGATTGTTCATGTTAAGCCAACAAGAGGTACCTGGGATTGGGGGGGGGGGGTGACCTGCAGAGAGTCAGCAAAAGTATTTGGGTATTATTCTAGAATTACACAAACACAATTTTTCACTTCTTTCTCTTTTGCATGTGAAAGTCTATTTTTTCTATTGAATTGTAATGTTAGGTTAGGTTAGGAGCTATTAGATAATGTAGATTGAGTTAGATATCCGTGTTTGCGTGATTCTGGAATTTTACTAATATTTGTGAAAATGTTTGCCAGAAACTTAAATCTTGTGTAAAAGTTGCACCATTGGAGGATCAAAATGGGGAACTAGTAGAGGACTTAGAAAAAATGTGAACATGTTAGAAAAATAATACAATATGTAAAGTGAACAATTGGCAGAAAAAGCAAAAGTGAACTCAAGAGAATTCTTCCAAGTAGTTGGTATAAATGCTGATACTATCAGTGATATTAGTTTCAGGCCTAGGGATAGAATGGAAACCATACATGAAATAAAAACAAACTCATCAGGGTGGCCAGGTGACATACCAGTAGTGTTTAAGAAAAAAAAAAGGTAAACACGTATTCACCATCCCAATCTACTTTGGAGAAAATCACTGGACAAGGGGGTCATACTGACAATACTCAAAGAAAGATTAATCATCCCCATCTACAAAGGTGGATCATGAGGCCCTCCAGCTAACTATAGACCCATCTGTCTCGTCTCACACCTCACAAAGGTATTCAAGAGAGTAGTTAGGAAGAACCTATTGAATTTCATATAGAGGACCGGGCAGTTCAGTCTGACAATATGGGTTTTAGAAAGGACAGCCATTCCTTTCCCAATTTCTAAACCATCATGACAACTTTATAAACAATGTGAGTAGAGGAATAAATGTTGATGTGGTCTATCTAGACTTCATCAAAGCAGTAAGATAGACCATGGAGTGCTGCTACACAAAGTAAAAAACATAGGTATCGCTGGAAAACTGAGAATAGGGTTCCATGAATTACTAAGTGATAGGATGTAGAAAGTAATAGTAGATGGAGCCCAGTAAAAAAGCTTAGTGGTAATCAATGAAGTGCCATATGGCTCAGTGCTTGGCCCACTGTTCTTCCTGGTCATGATAAGTGACAGACAAGGGAGTTACATCATCCAAAGTTTTCCTGGTTTATAAATACCAGGAAATAATTTGAACTAATAAGTTATGGGAC
This sequence comes from Oratosquilla oratoria, assembly GCF_046742065.1. Lineage (NCBI taxonomy): Eukaryota > Metazoa > Arthropoda > Malacostraca > Stomatopoda > Squillidae > Oratosquilla > Oratosquilla oratoria. The sequence continues at coordinate 69,026,725 of NC_134782.1, read as the reverse complement.
AAATGAAAATCAGAGACTTGGTAGTGTAGATGAGTGATAACTGTGGCTTCAAAACACACATGACCCACACCACTAATGCAGCTCATAAATTGAGCAGGTGGATCCTCCGGATCTTTAAGATTGGAAAGCCCAAGCACTTGATGGAAAGTTCTGGAAGACCTTAGTAGTGTCAAAGCTGGAGTATGTATGCCAGCTATGGTCTCCACACGAAGTAAGGGAGATATAAGAACTCGAGCAGATCCATAGGGTATCCACAAGGAGGTTGGTCATGGACTCCCTGACTTACTGGAAGAGGCTAAAACTCCTCAAGCTCAGCTCTTTTCAGTGCAGAGTGCTATATAGTGATTTATGTTTGGAAAGTCCTGGAGGTCACAGCACTAAACCCATCATAAAAAGGAGGTGGTATCAAAGGGAAACACCACCCCAGGTTCGATAGGACCTGTGAAAGAAGGTCCATACATAGCTGCTCCCAGTGACTGAAGGTGATCTAGGCAGAAAGCTTCACCTGGGCTGGCCCCAGACTATTCAACTGTCTCCCAAGGGAGATAAGGGACCTAATGGAAATCAGCACAGTCTTTTAAGAGGAGGCTAGATAAATTTGTGGCCAACATCCCAGATGGCCCAACCCCATGAGGAGCAGCAACAAACTAAATTGCAGATCAGCTCCAATATCATTGTGAGGCTCAGGTAGGTATGTGGTAGTGGTGTGTCCCCAGACAGACTATGGTGTTTATCATTCCAAGTATTTTGAAGCCCATTTATAAGTACCACAAATTAATAGTAATGTCAGTAATGATTTTTAGAAAATTAAGATGGGTGAACATCTATATTTACCAAGAGTTAGGTTAGTTTAGCTGTCACAGCTGCAATTCTTACCTATATAATAAGTTAGCTCTTATTATACATAAGTACTGTAAGTTAACAGTAACATTGGTAGCAGTTTTTAAAAAATTGAAATAGGCAAACCTTTTTGGTGTGTTATAAAGATGTTCAGGTGTAAAGATGCTTAGAAGGCAGGAAATAGGGGTGAGTGGACAATGGCTGTATGCAGATGATACTATGATGCAAGTATAGGAGGGAGCAAGGGATGGGGAGGGGGATTAGGAAGTGGTTATATGTGAACATTTTGACACAACCCAAAGGGATTTATCCTTGCCTTCTCTGTTTTCCAAATGAGGGGATGTAGAGCAGTGGGCTCACCAATTAAGTGAAGAGTCCTTGCTGTGGATGTGCTGTGTCTTGCTGCATTGCTTCTGACCCAGGGCAGTGGGTGGGATACAGGGATAACCCTTCATCCTTGAGGAGGTAAGATGAAAGGGAGAAAATGGTGGTGAGTGGGAGTGAAAAGGGTGGGAATGGGTATGTGCCTTTTAATTTGGATTATAATTTCCCTTATGAAGGGGAAAAAGACATTTGTATATAGGTAGATATAGATAAAGATATTCACTGGTGTCACATCTGCAGTTCTTACCTATATCATCAGTCAGCTCTTGTCATTCTGAGTATTGTGAACCCCATATATAAGTATTGCAAATTAATAGTAATGTCAATAGCAATTTTTAGAAAATTGAGACTGGCAAACATCTTTATATTTACCAATTAGAGTGGTGATAGTAAGGGGAAGAGCTGAAGAGGTGGTGTTATCTTGAATGACATAGTGGACCAGTAGAAGCCCACAAAAAGGGAGGAAGGAGTGAGATAAGCTAGAATATAGGTGGCTCAGGTACAAGGGGAAAACTATACCTCCTTTTTTTTTTTATATACTACTTGTAAGTTGCATCCTACTTTTTATCTTTGCATTACTTGTGGATTATCTGTCGCCACCTTTTAATTTATTGTGTCAGATAACCCACAAGGTTAGGTTGGGTGTAGCCCCCCTAGGTCAGGTTAGCTTAGGTTAGGTTTTTTTCTACAAAACATTTTAAATACACTTAACTATAAAAAAATTGATCAAAATTTAAATTAAAAGGTAGTGACAGATAATCCACAAGTAACACATTGGTAAAAAGTGGCAACACAGGTACCAATTTTTCTTTTTCAACTTTTTATTATGGCTTTTTGTTCATCTTTCATCCCATACCAGTAGGTCCTCATGGTCATTCTTTTATATACCTTTTTATGATAAAAATATTATTATCTCTGTCTTTGCTCCTCCAACGTCAAAGCAAAGAAATTAGAAAAGAACCCATCTTGTAGACCCTCTCTCTCCCAGACTTCTCTTCCCAGACCAGTAGACCCAAAAAAGAAAAAGAAAACAGTATAATGTCCATAATTCAATGGAATATTCAAGGTTTTAATTCTCATTGAGAGCAGGTTCGGATTCTCTTTAAAGAACATGATGTGTCTGCTGTTTGTCTCCAAGAAACTATGCTTGCCGATTTATCCCCTAATGTTGGACTTAATTATAAATTTTACAGATCTCCTCCTATGATTGGGGGCCATGCCCATGGAGGTACTGGTATCATTATTAAGAAATCTGTAAACCACAGAAGTACTGTACAAATCTTTACCACTAAATGGATCACTTTATGTTCTTTGTATTTGGAACCTGAACTGGAAGATCGACTCCTAGACATATATAACCACCCCCGTCAGTTTGAGTTAAATGACCTACAATCTTTGGTTGACCAGCTCCCTGAGCCTTTTATTTTAATGGGTGACTTTAACGCCAAGCATCCTCTATGGGGTGAATCAAGGTGTGACCCCTGGGGCAATATAATTGAAGAATTTATTGATAATAACGATGTCATTTTGATGAATGACTGTTCCAAAACTAGGTTTGATGTCTTTCACAACTCAAGTTCTGCTATAGACCTAACTATTTGTTCATCATTCTTAAGATTAGACCACAGTTGGTCAATAGATGAAGATCTACATGGTAGCGACCACTGGCCTATCCATATCAAATATTTAAAGAACACTCCCTCCTCTTGCTTACCTAAATGGAAGACAGGAGAGGCTAATTGGGAATTATTTAGGAGATCCACAGAGATTAATCATAAGACTAGTGATTTTTGTAGTAACTCTGATGCATATGATTATCTGGTAGACATCATACTTTCTGGTGCTTTCTCTTCCATTCCTAGGACAGCTGGTAAACCTCAACGCCCAGTAGTCCCCTGGTGGAATGATGAATGTGCTTTAAGCAGAAAGATTACAAGAACTTGCTATAAGAGATATCGGAGATATCCTTGTTTAGTCAATAAGATAACGTACAGAAGAGCTCGAGCAAAGCAGAAGAAAATCTTCAAGAAAGCAAGGAGGGAATCCTTCATTAAATATATTAGCGAATTGAAATATGACTCTTCCCCTACCTTAGTATGGAATAGGATTCGAAAATTACAAGGAAAGTTTACTCCATCTCCTTTACCCATTCTGAAGATAAGTGACTCTTTTATATCAGATACAAGAGAAGTAGCAAAGGCTTTTGGAAGACATTATGCTGATATTTCAAGTCCACTACATTATTCACATGATTTCAGAAGAATTAGAGCCAAGACCACGATTATTCCTCCTACCAATACGAACTCGGAGGCATATAATCTTCTTTTCACCTTGGATAAAATGGATCATGCTTTATCTTTATCCTCCCCAACCTCTCCTGGAGAGGATGACATTCTTTATTCCATGGTCACTTATCCATATCGTCGAAGAAATTCCTTTTAAATGTGCTGAACAAATTTTGGTCTTCTGGATCTCCTAAATCTTGGAAGACTTCAATTATCATAGGAATCTTAAAGGCAGGAAAAGACTCTCATGACCCACAAAGTTACAGACCTATTGCTCTCACTAGCTGCATTTGTAAGATCTATGAAAGAATGGTTAATATGCGTTTAGTTTGATTTTTGGAATCTAAAAATCTCCTATCTAACCGACAGTTTGGATTTAGAAGAAATAAGTGCACTTTGGACCCCTTACTTTTTATCACTCGTGAGATTCAGAATGCCTTTGCAATTCAGAACTTGAGCATCGCTGTGTTTTTTGACTTGAAAAATGCCTACGATACTACCTGGCAGGGAGGCATTCTGAAGCAAGTTGCAGAGTGGGGTATCGGGGGTAATATGTTCAATTGTTTAAAGGATTTCTTGTCTGACCGTTATCTAAAAGTCAGAGTGGGCTCTTCTTTCTCTTCTGCATATCTTCAAGAGGAAGGGATTCCCCAAGGAAGTGTTCTGAGTCCTACACTCTTCAGCATAGCCATTAATAGTTTGTTAGAACAAGTTCCTGCAGGAGTTCATGGATTGGCTTATGCTGATGACTTCGCTATTGTGTGCAGCAAATCAACAACATTAGAAACAGGCCAAAAGATTCAAGAGGTTATTAACTTAGCAACAGCATGGGCTAGCAGGGGCTTCAGATTCTCTGCTGAAAAAACAAAAACCATAAGGTTTTCCAGACTAAGACGCAAGGAAGAGATACCAACACTATTCTAAGAGGGTGTCATATTACCGTATGAAGATCAAGTAAAATACTTGGGTCTGGTTTTGGACAAAAGGTTGACATTCACTCATCACATAAACGAGGTTGTATACACTGTTAAACAGCGACTTAATATACTAAAGGTAATGTCTCGTTTCAACTGGGGAGCAGATCGCATAACTTTAATAAGGCTTTACCAAACATTGTGCCTTAGCAAAATTGATTATGGATGTCAAATTCATGGATCGGCATGTAAAACTTCATTAAAGAAGCTTGATATAGTCCACAATATGGCTTTGTGGATCTGTTTGGGAGCCTATAGAACATCTCCAGTGGATAGCTTGTATGTGGACGCAGGAGTTCCTCCCCTCTATATTCGCAGGGAGGAATTAAGCCTTAGATATATATCTCGTGTCTTGACATCACAACAGAATCCAAACTTCAAATATGTAAAGCAGCCGGTAGACAGAGCTCCAAGGAAAAGTACTCTGCCGAAACCTTTAGAAGTGAGATGTGAAGTTGGGACAGAGAAGGTAGGATCTGTTCCTAATACAATTGCTGAGATCACACCTCCCAAATTCCCTCCTTGGAACCGATGCCCCACTGTAATATGTCCTCTTAAGAACAAGAAAAATAGAACTGCTGTAGAGCTAAAAAGCGAATTTTTAGAACATTTATCAGTACATGCTGATTCAATTTTTATTTATACAGATGAATCAAAATCCCAAGATGGTGTTGGTTGTGCTGTTGTATCTGATAGCACAGTTTTAAAGAGAAAGTTGCCTCATTTTAGCTCTGTTTTTACTGCTGAACTGCTGGCAGTCAGCAATGCCCGCAAATTTGTTTTTAATTCTGTTCCATGTAATAAGAACATCGTTATTTTCACAGACTCCATGAGCATTGTATCCTCTCTAAATACATTATTACCTCGTCACTTTTTAATCCAAGAAATACAGGACTGGTTGATTCTCATTAACAACAGAAAGAAAATAAAAGTAAACTTTTGCTGGGTGCCGTCCCATGTGGGTATCACTGGAAATGAACAGGCCGATGCTGCAGCCAAAGCCGCCACTAGGCTCAACCATATAACAGACCAAAAGATCCCACATACAGACTTCAAACAAGTAATTCATCGTTATACAATGGAAAAGTGGCAAGAACAATGGACAAGGCTGGACGGTAGTTACAAGTTAAAAGAGATTCACCCCTTGGTGAACCCTTGGAAGTGTCCTTCTTTGGACAGAAGGTCAAGTATTGTTCTAACAAGATTGAGAATTGGCCATTCCTACATTACCCATAAATTTTTGATGGCAAGTGGAACAGAAAGGCTGGCCCCCTAATGTCCCAATTGCCAAGTAGTTTTTACAATAAAACACATTTTAATTCAGTGCCCTGCATTCTCTAATAAGCGCAGGGCAATTTTTTTTTAACAAATTTATCTTTTAAACAAATTTTAGGGGAGGAAGCTCATGTGAAGAATGTTGTAAAGTTTTTGAAAGACGTTGGTTTATTTTATGAAATTTAAGATTGTGTATATGAGTGCTTGTGAGTGTATGTTGTTGTGATGTGTTTTTGTGAATGTTTATTGTTTTTACTGTTTTACTTGAATTTTTATCTATATGAGATAAATATGCGCTGAATGGCCTACTGGCTCCAGCGCTTGGCCTTCGAGCCAAAAATTTCATAAATCAATCAATCAACCACTCACTCTCTCCATTTCTAATCCTGACACAAGCTCTACTACTCTCATAAAAACTCTTGACAGCTCCCAGAAGCTTTCCTCCTATCCCGTATATCTGCATAACTTCCCACAGTGCCTTTCTGTCTACCCTATCATAAGCCTTTTCCAGATCCATAAAAGCCCAAAAAACATCCTTCCCCTTTTCTATAGCTTTCTCACATATCTGTCTTACCACAAAGATCTGATCTACACAACCTCTACCCATCCTAAATCCACACTGTTCCTCACCAATTACTCCTTCTGTTCCTCTCCTCATCCTCTTAATCAAGATCCTCCCATAAGCCTTCCCAACTACACTTAACAAGCTAATCCCTCTGAAACTACTACATTCACACTTGTCCCCTTTTCCCTTGTAAAGTGGAACTATACAGGCACTCCTCCAGTCCTCCGGCACTCTACCCTCTCTCCAGCAAACATTAAATAACCTCACCAGCCAGTCCACCATAACTGTACCTCCCTTTTTCAGACATTCTGCATGGCATCCATCCAGACCAGGTGCCTTACCTGCTTTCATCATCTTAACAACTGCCTTCACCTCATCCTTCCTTATTTCTCCTCCATTCTCCTCACTCATCACTCATTTTCTTCGCATTTCCCACTGCAGCTATCTTTCCCTCCCTATCCTCCTTCACATATAGGAACTCCCTAAAATATTCTGCCCATCTTCCCCTTACTGCCTTCTCTTCCATTATCATCTCTCCATCTGCACCTTTTACCTTTTCTTCTCAACTTGATTCGCCTCCTCTTCCTCTCTTAATTTATTTCCAAAACATCTTTTTATTACTTTCAAAATTTTCTGTCATACTCTTACCCCATTTCACATCTGCTCTCCTCTGCCTCCTTTACCTTTTGCTTTACTTCTCTTTTCTTTATTTCACATCTGCTCTCCTCTTTGCCTCCTTTACCTTTTGCTTTACTTCTCTTTTCTTTGTACCTCTCATATGACTCCCTCGTCCTATTTTGTAACCAATCTGTGAAAGCTCGCTTCTTCTCTTCTACAACCTTCTTTGTTTCCTCATCCCACCATTCACTACCCTTTCTTCTATTTCCTCCTGTCCTTCTTGTTCCACACACCATCCTTGCACACTTTATGACTCCCTCCTTGAACCATCCCCATTCCTCCTCCACACCTAGCTCTACTCGATCCTTCACTCCCTTCCACTCCTCCTTCAGCTTCTTTTCGTACTCCTTCTCCTTTTCCTTTTCATTCAAAGAGTTCACTCTAAGAACCTCCCTACCTTTTGTCCCTTTCCTCTTTCTCCATCTATCCTCCATTCTCAACTTACCTTCCACCAAAAAATGATCTGATATTCCCCCACCCTCTCCCCTTAGCACATGTACATCCTTAACTCTTCCTATCATAATCCTATTTACCACTACATAATCCATTAACGCTCTATCTACCACCCTTCCCTCCACCACCCTCTCCCATGTGTACTTATGCTTGACTTTCTTCCGAAACACTGTATTTGCTATCATCAACTCTTTCTAGACACATTTCCACCATCAACTCTCCACTACGATTCTTTCCTGGAACTCCACATTTCCCAACCACTCCATCGATTGGACCATTTCCCACCCTAGCATTAAGGTCTCCCAGTACTATTACATTGACATTTCTTCCTAAATCCTCTATGCACTCATTTAAATCTATCCAAAGGGCCTCCCTTTCTTCTACACTCTTTTCACTGCCAGGCCCATATGCACTTACAAAGACCCACATCTCCTTTCCCAGTTTCACCTTCATCCACATTATCCTTGAGGAAACCTCCTTCCACTCCACTACACGTTTACCTATCTCTTCACTTACTAGAATAGCCACCCCTTCCCTCCCTCACCCTCTCTTCACTCCTGATAACCTCCCTCTTACACTCCCAAACTTACACTCACCCTTCCCTTTCAACTTAGTTTCACTCAAAGCCAACACATCCATCTTTCTTCTCACAAACATACTACCTATCTCTTCCCTTTTACTCCCATCTGTACCACATCCACGCACATTAAAAGACCCAAACCTCAGGGCGCTGGTCCGAAAACTCCCAGACCCTCTTATGCCTTTACTTTTTCATTTAGGAATGTCCCCTGTGGGGCTACAAGGAGAAGGATGCCTAGTCCCAATCCCCGTCCCTTTCTTCTCGCCTCTTACGATCCAAGTGGGAATACTTGGTGGCAGTATTCTTTTCCCCCACCACAGGGGGTATCACACAAATTAATAAGAAAAATAGAATCAATAGGTGGCATCGGAGGTAGATTATTGGAATGGATGGAAGACTTCCTAACTGAGAGAAGAATGAGGGTAGTAATTAGAGACAAATACTCAAAATGGAAAGAAATTATAAGTGATGTCCAGCAAGGGTCAGTGCTGGCTCCAATCATGTTTGCCATGTATATAGATGAAATGGAGTGGAGTGTTATATGAATTTCGTTGAAGATGACGCAAAAATACTAAAGAAAGTAAGAACAGAGGAGGATTGTGAATCATTACAATTAGACCTGGACAAAATCTGGAAATTGACTCAAAAGTGGGAAGTGAAAACAGAATATAATTTTTTTTTTTTATAAAATTGGTGGAAAAATCAAAAAAGGGAACTCAGAAAGAGACCTTGGAGTAATAATCAGCAAAGACATGACACCAGACAAACATATCAACAAAATAGTCAGAGAAACCTTCAACCTATTAAGGTCAATGAAAGTGGTATTTGACTATTTGGATGAAGAAATGATTAAAAAAATATTAGTTACATTGATAAGACCAAAACTGGAATACATAGCGACACTATGGACACCCAGCACTAAGAAGAATGTAAAGAAATTAGAAAGAATACAGAGAGCAATGACACAGTTGGCACCATCTCTTTCCAAATTAGCATACGAACAAAGATTGTCCAAATTGGAACTACCAACACTTGAGCAGAGAAGAGAAAGAGGTGTTACTGACTATAGTATCATGAAAGGAATGGAAATCCTTGATAGGAATGATTTACTAAAAAGTGATAATGGAAAAATAAGAGGACAAGAAAAGAAACTCAAAAAGAATAACTGTAGAAGAGATTTGAAAAAAATAGCCTCCCACACAGAATAATCTAGATAAAGAAACAGTGTGTGCAAACAGTATTCAAGATTTTAAGAAAAAAACTTGATGCTGAAAGATACAAAGACGGGTCACCACGAGCATAGCTCCCTTCCCATATAATACAACTAGGTAAATACACACACTAGACACTGCGAGATACAAAGGCGGGATACCACGAGCGTAGCTCCCCTTCCCATAAAAGACAACTAGGTAAATACATGCACAATCCATAAACTACTCTTTGGGAAGTGTAGTGCCAAAATGGTAACTACAATGGATAATTAACGAATGGGCATTAAACCCACCGCTGTTATATCAAATATATAGTACCCCAATGGACATGACAGTGTTTCTCTAATGGTGTGGGAAGTAAATCACACTCTCATGAGACTAAAACTATGTCAGGTCATGAATACCATGGATAAGATAGTAATTATATAGATATATGGGTATAGTTGTGAAATACTACATTTACTGAATTTTTTTTTATTGATATTCGGAAGTTACTTAATCATGATCCGCTGCCACCATCACAACAACAAAAGACATTTTATATTTGAACACATAGTATTTCATGGACACCACAAAGTTTTATTCTACCTCCTAGTTCTTTTAGATACTATGTTGCAGTCACTGAATTGGGAGTGGAGGAAAGAAGACTCGAGTATAATTCATATTCGATTTTACTATATGAGACAACTTAATTTTTAATTCACCTCAACACTTACAACATACAGTTTCTTCTTAAGCTATACACAGTACAATATTATTATGGTAAATTAGCACATAATTTTAACCAAGGGGAAGGAGTTAGCGTGGGGGAAGGAATGTAACACTTGAACGCGTATGCTCGCTTCCTTTTCCTGATTCCTTTTACCCACCTCCATAATTATCATGGACCTACAACTGATGACTATAATTATGAACCATTATACATAGACAATTGATGCAAAATCTTACAATGGACTTCAGGGCAAGAATAACATAATAAAGAAGTAGTGTGGGGGGATGAGTATTTGGCACTCTTGACTGCACAACTGAATTTTTGGGTTTATGCTGCTAAGCTTTCCAGCCACCTTAATCCACTTTACTGGAGGACGTATTATTTTCAAGTGTCACTATTCCTCACATAGAGATTACTGATCTTTATTATATACCATGATACCACTACCTACTTAGCACTTGGAGGAATTCTATTCTGGGATAGACTTCCCACTTCGTTTATCACCTAACCTATTACAACCACCAATTTAATCATTGAAAGAAGGCAACACTCAGCCACAATCCCTTGCATTTCACTTAAGAATTTAATTCATTTTTACATCTGGATACATAGGATACTTGTGAATCACTATGTTCCTTGGTTCTGGTGTATATGTAAACTCCCTAATCCACTTTGTCCCTGTTGACAGGTTGGATTCTCATCAGCGAGTCTCATTATGATATGATTGCCTAACTACTTCAGATATCTCCATATTTCCAGTAAGATCTTTGTACATACCTGTTGACAGGTTGGGTTTTCATCAGCAAGTCTCATAACCATGCACTTTATTCTGGGTGCTTTGGGCTCACATTTGCACCCCTGATAGAGTTCCCATCTACCACTTCATAAATTAAGCTAAGGTTCACTACCTCATTTTGTGCTGGAGTATCAAGGTGATCTAAAACCCTTAAAAATGTTTCTCTGTTGGAATCTGAACTGGGTGGTGGGAATTTTTCTCCCTCACTAAATTGAAGGTTCCCAATTAGTCAGAATTTAGGAATTTGCTGCCCATGATGTAATGGAGGGATGGAGTGAGAGATGCACTCTCCCGCCATGAGCTTTGATAAGTCATGTAGACCTTCAAAAAACGAAAAAATAATACTCAATTAAATTCCTGGCCTTACAGAAGTAAACCCATTAGAAAAGCAAAAGAGGAGGAAGATTTTGGAGTATTGATATAAGATGACCTGTCACCTGGCAGACATACTCGTATCAGCAAGATTGTGGGAGAGACCTACAGACAGTTGCAGAAGACCAAAGTGGTGTTTCACTGTATGGATGAATAGATTATGAAATCCACCTAGGTCTTTATCCAACACTCACCAACTGCCACTTATGTGGATGTTTGGTCCCAGGACATAAACCCACTTTGGGAATTGGTGGTGTTTTATGTTCTGGGCCAGTTCCCAAAGTGTGTTTATGTCCTGAGCCCAAATATCCACACAAGTGGGAGTTGGCAAGTGTTGGATTAAGAGACCTAGGTGTATACATGAATCAAGGAAAAACAAGAAGTGACATGAATAGCAAGTAATGATAGTAATAGAAAGATACAATGAAAATAGATGCAGAGGTGAACTAGGGACTGTCACAGAAGCAGCACTACCATAATGGCAGCTAATGAAACACACAATTCTAGTAGGCATTTCCAAGTGGAGAGGGTGTTTTAATGCAGGCATCATACCTGAACATAAGAACTCAGCCATGTTACACACGTGTAAACAACATAAGTCAAAATATGTACTGCTTTTTTCGGAAATCAGCAGAAGGCATTTTATGTGTATGTATCTTTTGCTTATCTTCATGGGGTTTATTTGATTTCAATATTGGGATTATGTGTACCAGTACATATTTTACACAGAATAATTATAGTTTTCATGTAGAAGACAATAAGAAATTTATTTAAACAAGAAATTAAACAGAATAAGTGAAAATATAACTTTGTGGAGGACAAAATTATTTAAATTTTTTGATCAATTTTTCACCAGTTTCAATCTGAGAGGGCAGTTTCCGTATGCCTTGCAGCTCAGAATATAATTTCTTTCAAAATTTTCAAATCATCCCCTGCTTACCTTGAATGATTCCATAGCTTTATCGCTCATTCCAGGATTTTCTTCACAATTGCTCTTAATTTCTTCTTTCTTACTTAGGTCCATTTTGATGAAAAAAATATATATCAAACATGCTTGTGAGATCAGCTATATGTATGCTGTCTTCATGTTTAGGTATGGTCTCTTCTTTTTTCAGATCAATTGAAACCCTCACAACATTCTTCTTAGATTCATCATAATTAGGAGCTTTCATGGGAGCCATGGTAGGTTCTACACTGTATAAGCATGTTAAGAAATATGCATAAAACACCAAAAATAAATTATAAATCATTCACAGAGAATTTGAATGAGAGATTCAAGCTCAGACTGACCACTCCCTTTGTTTTATGCCCTATGGGACCCATGTGTGAATTGCCTTCATATTTAAACAAGCTGTTCATCCTCCAAGTAGAGCTTTATCATAAAGGCAAATTTTGGGACAAACACAATACATGAATTGGAGTGTTTGTAATACAATATATTCACGATATATTCAGATCCTTTGTATGCGATTATACATTTTTCAAAGCTGTACTGTGGCAACAATACAAACAGAATAAGTACATGCCTCTGACTTAGCTATCTCCCTTATAAGGGAGAAAAAGCTCTTGGTATACAGGTAGTTTGTGTTGTGATACATGCTTTATTAAGACTGAGACAGTTCCTGTGATTTATTTTTCTTTTAATCAATTAATTCATTACCCCTGGCAACACCATAAGTGACTTGAGAAATATATTGTGTTGTTGCATAGGGACTGTTAGTGTGAGGCCTGATAGTATGAGGTGTTCTGTAACTTCTATGATGTGGTTGTATGTAGGACAGTTTGAATCTGTGGCCAGGCTTATTCTATGTTGGAACTATTGTGCTGGATTATTATTGTTAGTGTTTAGTTATGGTTGTAGAACTGTGAGATTCATGAAGAGACTGAACTGTGATGGTGAAAATATTGCACCGTGAAGAACTATTATATAATTTTTTTGTTCCTGATATAAAATTAGTTAACTACTTCTTTTTGTTATGCATGTCTGCCCCACAAACTTGAAATTGGGGAGTTGGGAACTGAAGGCCCAAACAAAATCTCAAACATCCACCTCAAACAGCCAAAAGAACCTAAACTGACATTTTGTACTCCTAGTTACACACTAAAATTGTAGTGGCCTTGGGCAGTTTGCACAAGGGGTTTCAGAGAATGTGGTAGGTAATCAAACTCTTCATTAAAATTATTGATTATTTACAATAGAAAACACGTACAACATGCATGGGACATGGAAACACATAAATAAACTTGAAAATGCACAAGTTAAAATACAGTAACAAGAAAATCTTAAATCTCAATTATCACATAAATTTTTTCATATAACAATGGTGGGCAGACTGAAGAGTCTTGATTATGGTTGATAGGAGACTCACCAACATAAATTATCTGGAATGGGTCTTTGATGTTGCCTTGGGAGAACAGGTAGTTACGGAGACAGATGTACACTACCTTCTTCGACAGAAATTCTTATGGTTGTTGGGGAATACTTTGGAGATTGTATAGTTTTCTGTAGTTGGAAAATGGCAGAGAAAGAATAAACATTGACATACTGTACCTAGCTTCCTTCGTCTAGTAGCCAGGGAGGTGTCTGAAATAAATTGGTCAGCGAAGCAACATAAAACTTTCTGTAACCCAACTGGTTGTGTTAAATTGGTGATTTACTCAGTAACAATTGAAGAGGCCTGAAGGAGTGTTTACTTGAATTTTGTTGTAATGACAGTAGAGAAATTTGCATAATTCAGAAGTCAACTGTGGTGGCACCACAGCTTCTAAGGGACTCTGCTTATTCTGCTTGTCTCAGCTCTTTCTCATCTTGATCTCTCTTTTTCTTGGTCTCTTTGTTCTTTCTCCTTGTTCTCAGCCAGTTTGCCTTGTCTGTGGGTCAGTAGCAACATAAGTTTCACTTGACAGCTGGTGAGGGAACATGTTTTGGGTGGCTTACGTCATCGGATTAATGATTTGAAATAATTGTGCAGAAACAATGAAGCTATGTACCTATACAATTTTACACAAAGTAAGTATTCTTCACTACTAAATAGGTTTTATATTATCTACAATGAATGACATGAATCATCGTGAGATGGTTAAACATGTATTCTATTCACACATTGGTGTAACAATCACAAACATCTAGAAAAGAGCTTGCATAGCCTTTTGAAACCAAACAAAGCCCCTGAAAACCCTACATCATACAGACCAATCTCAAGACTATCCACAATATGTAGCTGATTGAAAGGCTAGTAGCAGCAAGAATCAAAACAGAAATACCAACCTACAGAAATCAATAGTGACATTGCTCACACAAGACAACCATGAATAAAGAAAACACCCTATAGTAAACTTAAATGACCAACCCCTTCCATTGGAAAAGAACCCATATATCAAAAACCCAAGAGCAAAAATCAACAAGAAAACAAACCTTCATAAATCTATCACAAGCACTGACTTTGGACTACAGATAGAAACTCTAATAACCATCTTCAAGCAGCTTGTAAGAACCACCTTGGAGTATACCTCCACAGCATGATTCCCAAAAATCAGAAAGATGGACACAACTTACAAACACTACAGAATGGAATTCTGGGAGTAATAACAGGATGCAGCAAAACACCAATTGGACACCATACAGAAACCAAAATCCACCCCATAGAACACCACATGAAAATGACAGGAACAGTTCTATGCCAGAACCTTTAACACTACACACCCATTGTTTTACATCTCACAAGCACCTCTCACAGAACAGAACAAAAAATATGCACTCTAGCAGCATACTACCGAAACATTTGTAACAACCACCCACCTGTACCACACAAAGCATCCACACGAAAACACATACACACTCAGATTACTAAGCAAACCCACCAAACTCAATACTTCACCTACATCCTTACAGAAAAAAATCCAACATCTAGAAAGAACCTCACTTGCATGCTTATGATCAGGACACCATCCAGCATCAAAAGAGTACCATACCAACACAGAATTATGAAAGGGATGGAAATCCTTGATAGGGATGAAGAAATACAAGAAGACACAAGAAGAAACTTAAGAAAGACAGTTACAGAAGAGATCTGAAAAAAACAGCTTTCCACACAGAGTAATAGATACATGGAACAAACTGAAAGAGGAAACAGTGAGTGCTAAAACTATACATGATTTTAAGAAAGAACTGGATGCGGAAAGATACAACTGCGGGTCACTATGAACATAGCTCTCCTCCCACAAAATACAACTAGGTAAATAAATACAGACCAAGCTTGGCCACAGATGCAACCACCACACAGAGAACACACACCTCATACTGCAATGGCCCACTAACAATCCCTAGATAGCACAACATCCCCTGGATGACTTGTTGACCTGCTCTGAGACCATTGCCAGTTATCTGAAGGCAGCAGATCTTCTTTAACCCCTTCCATATGATGATGCTTACGTAGTAGTCATTAGGCTCGAGTGGGTATATGAGATCAGACATCTTCAAGGTCTTTGAAGATGTCTGAATAGATGAAAGTGCTCAGTCCATAGTCTATTATTTTCCTTTGTTGTTTTCTGCATATGTATGTATATATACACACACACACATACATACACATATGCACATATTTAAGATGTATTTATTTATTTCAGATTTTCTGCCCATCACTTGTAACCTCTGCAACAAAATATTTTGGTGAGTTACTTTAGTTCCAGATATACTTTGTTCTAGCTGACCATATATGATGATTTGTGTAGAATGTCAGACTATAAAAAAATATCAGCACCTGGTTTACTCTGTATAGAGAGTGGGTTAGGTTCTTACCTGCAATGAATCCTGTTTCAAGTTCTTGCTGCCCTCTCAATCCTCTCATACCTTACCTAAGAAGAAGGAGCTAGAGCCAAGATCTTGAAGCAAGATATGAAAGCAGACTGACACCAAACCAACTGTTACCTCACCACCTCCAAGTGGTACTTTTAGGTTAGATTCTCATCTGGGAGTTGATGCTAAGAATGAAGAGATGACTGAGACTGACAGAGAATTCAGTTAACATCGGTCTTCTCTCCCATTAACAGTAAGTTCGTTCTTCCTAATAACAAACTTAAATCCTTCAGCAGAGGTATGTAATGGTGGGGGGAGGAAATGGTCATCTCTGGAAGCCCTTAGTCACAATAGTCACAACCCACACAACAGGTGGTATAGGCCCAGTGGTCTCCTTACAGTAGGATTAGGGAATATCAGAGGTTAGCAGCAGCATACACAACTGTACAGCCCTGTTCAGGATTTGCTCTGCTCACACCTGCATTCTCTAATATGCAGATGACTTGACAATAATAGCCAAGGACAGTAAATACAAAATAGTAGCAAAAAACACTTGAGCATACTTGAACAAACTTGATCAGTGGCTTGGAAATAACAATGTATGTTTCACCTCAGAAATCAACAGAAACAATGGTCATCCTAGACAATTATGAATCAAGAAAACCACCTCATAGTGAAACTAAGTGTTCAAACCTATTTCTAGGGGGCATGCAAACTGTTCCTGTTTTCAAAAAGGGTGGTAAATCTTCTATGCACAACTACAGGCCAATCAGTTTGGTGTCAGTTATAAATTAAAAGCTGGAATCAATGATAGTTAATAGAATCAGAGATCACATTGAGAGACATAATTTAATTCATGACTTACAGCATGAGTTCACCAAGGGTAGGTCATATGTCACTAATCTTTTTACAATAATGTCTACAAGACATCAGGTAACAATGATATTTGCAATGTTATTTACTGTAATTTTAGCAAAGTGTTCAACAAGGTGCTCTACTAGAGACTACTAGGTAAAGTCAAAGCCCATGGCATAGGAGGAAAAGTGTTTGAATGGATTAGAGCATGGATCAGCAGCAGAAAATAGGGGGTCACTTAATGGTGTAAAATCCAAATGTGAGAATGTTACTAGTGGAGTTCCCTAGGGCTCATTTTTGGGTCCCTTATTGTATATAAATATCTTGAACAATGGGAGGTAGCCAAAGTCAAAAGGTATATACCCACCCCCATCCTTTTCATCCACACCCATTCCACTCCCATCCACCATCCTTTCCTCCTTCTCATTTTAGCTCCTCATGGGTCATCCCTGTATCCTGTCCACTGCCCTGGGTCAAAAGCAATGCAACAAGACACAGCATATCCATAGCAAGGCTACTTTACTTAATTGGTGACCCCCTTCTCCATACCCTCATGCAGAAAAAAGCAAAGGGAGAGCAATCCCTTCGGGCTGTGTCAGAATATCATTTACACATAGCCACTCCCTTGCATCACAGAATCATCTGTACGCAGCCATTCTTCACTCACCCCAATCTCCTGCCTTCTCCCTTCCCTGCTCAACCGACATCCTCTTGCTCAAAGCCCCTTTCACCCCATCCATCTCATCCTTGGTCCCCCTCATGTTCACTCCATCCACCTAAAGGGAAACAAAAATAAAATCTAATAGCCATCTATAAACAGTTCATAAGAATCACTCTAGAATATGCATCCACAGTACAGTTCCCAACAGTCAACAAATCAAACATAATTTACAAAGACTGTACATTGGAGCACTGAGAATAATAACAGGGTGCAAATCCATGTGAACAAGTTGCATAAACAGGGCAAAGGAAACATGGACTGGAAGTGAAGTGTTTATTCCTGATGTTTCATCTATTGATTTTCTCAAAGGAATGAACATACTGGATCGTGCAGAGTTTATATACACATTTGGTGGCTCAAGGGGGTATATGAGCGTAGAACACCATGTTCTGATTGGCCTGCTGAGACAGCCAATCGTGAAGCGCTATGCCCGCTGAGTATTTAGCTCAAGTGAAGCTGCCAGCCTTACTATTGATGTTGGGATGGGTAGTGATGTACACAGTTTCCATGGATTTTCTGGTCTTATCCATACCTTTGTGTAATACCTCAGCCCGGTTCCATAGTGGGAGGTGCCCAGATTCATCTACATGCACCACCATTACGTTGGTGAGCCTATGGTGACAGAGGTTGGCCTTATGTTCCCTGATCCTTGTGTTAAGCCACCCAAAACATCCTCATACAAATATATTCATGCCCTGATAATTAAACAAGCCCTTTAAAACCACTAAACTCAATACACCTAGTTCTCTTAATCTAACACTAGCCAGCCACCACTTGTGCAGATGTTTGGGCCCAGGACATAAACCCACATTGGTGTTTTATGTCCTGGGCAAATTCCCAAAGTGGGTTTATGTCCTGGGCCCAAATGTCTGCACAAGTAGTAGTAGGCAAGTGTTGGATTAAGAGACCTAGGTGTACTCAAGGAACAACTCCCAGACACAAATCCCATAAAGAAATCCCTCCCACACCAGACAAGAACCACACTAGCATGCCTACAGTCAGGACACCATCCATCATTAAGACAGGACCAATACAAAATAGGACTGGCCACAGATTCCAACTGCCCCAGATATAAACACTGTACAGAAGACATGGAACACCTCGCACTATACCCCACACTAACAGTCCCCAGACAACAACAAAACATCTTTTCTCTAAGTGACTTATGGTCCCACCTGGAGGCTGTCACCAGTTTCTGGAGGTCTTGGGTCTTCTGCAGAGAGACCAGGAGCAACAGATTGATTGATTCGAGAGGCCTGAGCAGTCTAGGTTCATGCCAGGTAAGTCAACAAATGATTGGATCCTAGCACTTTATATTTATATGGAGTGCCAACATGAGTTTCAACACGAGTTTCTTGCAACATATATTGATCACAAGGAGGCATTTGACTCAGTGCATTGTGGGGTGCTGTGGGATCTTCCATTGACCCATGGGATTCCTTCAAAGATTATTGACTTGGTGTCTGGTTTATGCTCCGGGATAGAAAGTGCTGTAAATTATGGAGGAGGTGTGTTCAGCATCTTTCCTGTTAATTGAGGAGTGAGGCAAGGGAGTGCCCTCACCCCAAACACTTTTCAACATCTAAATGAACTAGCTATTGGATAGAGTTGTCGATCAGTGTCATTGTAGAGCATCTATTGGCAACATAAAGGTCACTGACCTTGTCTTTTCTAGTGGTGCTGTCCTTGTGGGGTCATTGGAGGTCCTAGTTGCACCTCTCAAGTCACTACATAGGGAGGTGAGATCACTTGGACTCCAGGTCTACTGGACCAAGACAAAAATCCAGGCATTTGGGGGCATACTAGAATACACAGTTCAGCCTGTCCATAAGAACATGAGAATGAAGGAGACTGCAAGAGACCATAAGGCCTACACTAGGCAGCTCCGTATCCATCACCACCTGTCATCCCTATCCATAAAGTTGTCTAATCATTTCTTAAAACAACTGATAGTTTCAGTGCTTACTACATGGTTACAAAGTTTATTCCATTCGTCGACCACCCTATTAGTAAACCAATTCTTGCCTATTTCCTTTTTAAATCTAAATTTGTCCAGTTTATAACCATTACTGCAAGTCCTGCCCTGTTATTTTAATATGATGACCTTGTTTGCATCACCCTTGTTAGAGCCTTTGATCCACTTGAACACCTCTATTAGATCACCCCGCACTCTGCATCTTTCCAGAGAGTGTAAGTTAAGGTGCCTAAGTGTCTCTTCGTAAGGTAAATTTATGAGTCCATGTATCATTTTGGTCATTCTTCTCTGTACTGATTCTAGTGAATTGATGTCCATTCTGTAGGACAGAGACCAAAACTGTACCGCATAGTCAAGGATGGGTCTATCTATCACTAGATAGAGTTTAATAATTACCTCTGCACTTCTATTTGTTATTGTCCTAGCATTGAAACCTAATGCTCTGTTAGCTTTATTCCTGGTGCTAATGCACTGTTTCCTGGTCCTAAGGTCTGGACTCACTAGAACTCCTAAGTCTCTCTCGCACTCAGTTTTCTCTAAAAGCATGTTATCTAAGCTGTATCTATTTTTGGGGTTGTGTAGCCCTACGTTTAACACGCTACACTTAGAAATATTAAAGTTCATTTACCATTTCACCGACCATGTATGTGGCAAGAACATTGAGGTGTTGGAATGCTTTAAATATCTTGATATTGTAGTACACAACTATGATGGATCATGTCTGGAAGTACTGTACTTAGAAGGATTGGCATTACCCATAGTGTTATGGCAACACTCAACCAGAGTATTGTTGATATTTATGGGGGAGGACTAAGATCCTAATCTTCAAGTCACTTGTACTCCCTATCTTGATGTACAACTGACATGAAGAGGAATCTCAATGTCTTTGGTACTTAGTGCCTTCAGAGAATAATGGGGTATCACTGGAATGACTTCGTATCAAACCAGAGACTGAACTATGAGACAAAGTGTAGGCCAGTTACCAGTATAATTTGTGAACATCACCTCCAGCTTATTGGGTATGTGTCACATTTCCCTGATGTTGATCCCAGTCATAGAGTTGTCTCTACAAGAAACAACCCTTGATGGAGGAGATGAAGGAGATGCCCACACAATTCATGGCTGGGACAAGTTTATCAAACCTGTCAAGAGCCATTTGGAGTGGGAAGGGTGGCTGCATGGGAGCTTGCTCAGAGACACAGCAGGGACTGGTGCCAGCATGTGAGTGAAGCAATACACTCCCTGGCATATGCTCCCATTTGATGAGGATGATGAAGATTATAGATGCTAGAACTCTGCTGGTCACTACTCTCCATTCTGACATCTTATCCTTTATTACTGTCCTCATGTACCTTACTTTAAAAAAATATTTCTTCTATTCAAGTAGTCTTAGTCCTTAGTCCTTACTCTTAGTCCTTCAATATGCCTCAATTTCCACACAAGACAACTGTGAGCTACTTTATCAAAAGGCTTCTCTAGATTCAGGTACACACAGTCCACCCAGCCCTTCCTCTCTTGCAGCACATTGATCACTCTTGAGCAAAAGTTTTAAAGGATTGACATACATGACCTTCCAGATCTAAAGCCATACTGTCAAAATTATCATATCTTATAGGTATTTGACCCATTGATCTTTCATAATCCTTACACATAAGTTCACCATTGTGCCTCTTTACTTCCACCTTTGTAAATTTGTACCACATTCAACCTTTTCCAGAAATGAGACACTATTCCTTTTTTTAACCTCTTCAATTTGAATCAAATTCTCGTGCACAGCATTGGATGCCTAATGTATGATGCATCACACTACTTGCATTATGAAATATAAAGTCACTGCTGTATTACTCATTCTCTTTCAGTCTGAATAATAATAAACACAGAAATTGTGATCAAACCAGTTCACAGAATTCGGGGATCACTCAACTACAACTACAAAATAGATATAATCAAGATAACAACACCAGCATTCTTGCATACCCACACACACCTCATGATACTCAAGTAGGCGTCATCATATCGAAGAGGTTAATGATCATTAATAAGACTGGATCTTGTCCACCAGCTGTTTCCTGCATTCTAAAAGTATCCTATTTGAGATATTGTTAGGTCCTGAATCTTTTCTCACATCCAGTGATGCCAAAAAATTGAACACTTCCCTCACTTCTATATTTGTCCTCTAAACCTGAATTTTTGTTCACTCCACTTTCCTCTGTAAAATTGCTCTCCTCTGGGAAGACACATTGGAAACTTTCATTATATATGTCTGAGCTGAAGCCTCCTCAAAGACCTCACCACCTACGAGTATTATAAGCTCGGTGATTTCCTCATGTGCCTTAAGGCATTGTTGTGTTGCTTTATAGGGTAACTTGTCCTAAGACTTTTCAAACATCTTTTATGAACTTGGATATAATTACCCCTTGCATTAGTGTATAATTCCTCTGGGTATTGTATTCCTCCCATGTATATATATATATATATATAAAGCATAGTGAAGATATAATGAAGATATAGTGAAGCTCTAGAAGCTCTAATTACTTAATGGAAAATCCTTCCACATCATTCAACTTGGTATGAATTGAAAGCTTAGAGTCTGGGGAACAAAAATTATTGGATACATTTCATCAAATTCATACCTCTGATTTTTTTTCTGAATAATTAAAAAAATGCTGCAATATTTTTTTCTTTTTTTTTTTTTTACTGTAGAAAATAAAGAACATGATGTTTTCTTTCAAATGAAAATCCATAAAGAACAACCAAAGATATTACAACAGAAAGAACAAAAACATTAATTTTACAGGAGAGGGGATTTAAATTTTGCATGACCATTTTTAAATCCCCCAGCCTCGTAGTCCCCGCTATCTGTCCTTTGACCATGTTTTCTTTCACTTTTCTCTCCCACTCATATCCTGTCTCTTCTTTTGAGGGCAGACTTGTAAATATGAGTGTAGGTGTGAGGTGAGGGTGAGTGGTGTGGCGTGGGTGGAGATGTAAGGTGGGCGTGGCTAGCCCCAGCCTCGTAGTCCCCGCTATCTGTCCTTTGACCATGTTTTCTTTCACTTTCCTCTCCCACTCATATCCTGTCTCTTCTTTTGAGGGCAGACTTGTAAATATGAGTGTAGGTGTGAGGTGAGGGTGAGTGGTGTGGCGTGGGTGGAGATGTAAGGTGGGCATGGCTAGTAGATGCTTGCTGAGTGCAAATGGGATGCTTTCCACCTCTTTTTTCCTCCTTGATTCTTTTTCAGGCACTCGTGGGCCCTCTCTATATTCTGCCGCTTCACTCTTTTACTTCTTGTTAATTTTCCTATGATCACAGCAAAAATACAGGGTGAGGAATCAAAACTGTGGTGTATGGTGAGAGCTCCAGGAGTGATGTCACCTCACTTTAACCTTTTGAAGGGCACTTATGCCCTGCCCACTGTCTTTGTGGTGTATGCTGGTGAGAGGAGTTGCCAAATATCTCCATAAACACAATTCTGTAGCAAAAAAACAAAAGCTATAAAAATGTTGATGCTATTTCAATATACAGAATGTTTTTTTTTATGCAATGGGGTTGCCAGAGGTTGCCAATATTTTATCTATTTTATTCTGTATAAAAAAAATAGAAACAAAATACAGTGGTATAACTTTGTAGGAGTGTTGCCACCATCACAGAGATTCTTTTGAAATGTTTACCTAAAATTTGCTCATATACCAGAATTTTTCAAATGATCACTGCCATACACCCTTAATTCACCATTGATAAATCTATAAAGTAGTTTTAGTTAATCTCCACATTTATCTAGTGCCCCTTTCAAAATTCCTTTCCTCTATATGAATTCTTGTGTAGTCATTTTTATCTGTTATCTACTAAGCAAAATATCAAGCTCATTTACCATTAAGTAATCCTTCATCTCCAGCTTGGCTGATAGTAAATCATCTACATAAATATAGGCTACTTTAACTTTTCTTGTGTTCCTTGTGCAATATTCCTCTCCTGTCTTTTTCAAAAACATTTCCTCACACTTCCAAGACTTGCTGATTACTTCATTTGTTATGAATTGCAGTTCAAACCTTGTTTACTTTGGACTCGAGATGTGTTTGAGAAGTATGGTGGGGGTTACAAGGATGGATAGAGTGAGAAATGAGGTGAGGAGGAGAGTGGGGGTGGAAAGGGAGTTGGCAGATAGAACTGAAAGAATATTTGGATGGTTTGGGAACATTGAAAGAATGAGTGAGGTCTAGTAGAAAGTGTGGAAAGCAGAGGTAGATGTAATGAACCTGAGGGGAAGATAGAGAATGAGTTGGATGGATGGGGTGAAGAGG
This sequence comes from Oratosquilla oratoria, assembly GCF_046742065.1. NCBI lineage: Eukaryota > Metazoa > Arthropoda > Malacostraca > Stomatopoda > Squillidae > Oratosquilla > Oratosquilla oratoria. Next base: position 69,002,952 of record NC_134782.1, on the reverse strand, counting down.
GCTTTGTGTAATAGGCATTGTCTGTAGAGCAGGGAAGGGAGAAGGCAAGAGATAGATGTGAGTGGTCTATAGATTAATGTGGTCCAAGGAGATTTCTTGTCTTTAATTTTGCATGAGGTGACGAGGAGGGAGGGTTGCCATATAAATGAAGCTGTGGGGCTCTGTTGTGGGTGTGCTCTGTCCTGCTGCATTACTTCTTGTCTGGGCAGTGGGTGGGAGGCAAGAATTACCCTTCAACCTCAAGGAGCTAAGATAAAAAGGAAAGAAATGGGTGATGGATGGGAGTGGAATGGGTGGAGTGTGGGTGCATACCTTGGCTGGCTACCTCCTTTATAAGGGGAAAAGGCCTTTTGTATATAGACAGACAGATTGTCTGAAACATTTCATCATTTTGTATATCTTTTGTTGCCATTATGTAATATTTTTCTTTATTCTCTTGTATCTTTCACTAGCATTGACCACCACAAATATGAAGCCCACAGCTGCAGTGAATCCTACCGATTGGATGTTCAAGTGCCTGTTTGCCCTCTCTGTAACCAGCCTGTTTCTAGCCGTAGGGACCAGCCTCCAGACCTAGCAGTGAATGAACATCTAGAAAACAATTGTCAGATAAAGAAGAAAAAGGTATTGTGTTTGTTTTTGGATATTCACCAGACTGTACTTTACAAATTTAAGGTGCTTGTATTCTGTTTGGTAGGAGGTGCTAAGATGGGAAGGAGGGTGGAGGGGTGTGGAGTGTTTTCGGGGATGGAATGGGTGGGAACGATTTTATGCCTTTTCCTTTTTGGGCTATCTCCCTAGTAAGGGGGAAAAAGCCTTGGTATATGTATGTATGTATTCTGTTTGCAAACATTACACTGTCATATATTGAGGTATCATGAATTTGCATATATATAATGAAGACATTTGTAGTAATAGTTTATTTCACCAGGGCACTGCTTAGTTTGTATATCTAAATATTTTATTTCTCATTACAGTACAGTCCATCTCCATGCATCTTTATCACTTTTTTCACTCATGATAGTTGAATATAAATTTTGTTCATCCATTTTTCTTTGATATATGGTTTTCATTGTTCTTAGCGATTTTGTATATATTGTGGGACCAATGATGGGTACATACATATGATGGTCCTGCAAGATGGAAAGCAAAGCTACCAGTTTTCAAAACCTGTCAGCCTCCTTCACCTCTGTCAGGAGGTGCAGCCCTTGAGGGGCTGACTCTTGGTCTCTGGACTGGGTCCAAGATCTCTTCCTATTTACTTTGTATTTCTTACACTTTTTCACACATAGGGAATTGACATAATTTTATTACATACCACTTTTGTTTGGTGAGTAGAAAGAGTCCCATGTGGATAAAACCCAGACAACAGTCCAAAGCTTCTTTCCAAAAAGATCTGTGGGAGGTTCCAAAGATTGTTGGCAGCCATGTTGGGGCTATATATTTTCCACTTAGAGAAACTTGAGGCAACAATTAAATTATATATATATATATATTTTTTTTTTTTTTTTTTTTTGGGGGGGGGGGGGCATTGCTGGGAGCCTGTATATGGTGGTCCTATGAAATGAATGTCGGAAAGAATCATTTACCCACTGCTAGTTTTCAAATCCCATCAACATCCTGACCTCTGTCTAAAAATGCAACCCAGAAGCATAGATATTCAGACTCTGGACTGGGTTCAAGATCAGTGTAAGTTAGCTTCAGTGATCAGTCCTCCACTTTTTCATATAAGAAGAACTGACAACCAGGGAATTTTCCCTTCTTCCTTGTACCAGCTGTGTTGGTCATGGATACCTTGTCACTTGACAAACATAGCAGTCATGCATGAAGCTTACAAACTGTTGAAGAACCTAAAGGAATCAACCAATCCATTGCCCCTGATCTCTCTTGCACAAGACCCATGGCCTTCAGGAAATGGGCAACAGCCCCTGGGCAGGACCATAAGTCACTAAGAGAAGATATATGGTATTGTTGTCTGGGGATAGTGTGGGGCATTGTAGTACGAGGTGTTCAGTATCCTGTGTGTGGTGGTTGCATCTGGGGTATCTAATCTATTGCCCCTGGTCTCTCTTGCAGAAGACCTGTTGCCCCCAGGAAGTGGACTACAGCCTCTATGTAGGACCATAAGTCACTTAGAGAAGAGACATTCTATTGTTGTCTGGGGATAGTCAGTATGGGGCATTGTAGTATGAGGTGTTCTGTGTCTTATGTGTGGTGGTTGCATCTGGGACTTTCCACTATAGATAAATAAAAATCATAGACTGTCTGAACCACCTAGATTGGAGTATGAATCATTGGTGTGGTCTACATAAAGTGGAGGATATAAATAAGATCAAGATCAAGATCAATCAATTTGTTGATCCTGGTCTATACAGAAGACCCACAGGCTTCAGGTAACCAGCAACAGCCTCTGGGTGGGTCCATAAGTCACTCAAGGAAGATGTGTTGCTCCATAAGGGTTGTTAGTGTGGAACATTGTGGTATGAAGTTTTCTGTATCTTCTGTGTTGGTACTGTTTTAGTGATGGATGGGGTCCTGAGTCTAATCTTGCCAGTGTGTGGTTCTTACTAGATGTTGAAGGGTTTTCCTGTTGTGCTTATGTCTGGGAGTTGTCGGTGGAGTATGGAGTTTGGTGATCTTTCTTGAAGGGTTTGTTGAGTGATCTGAGTGTGGTGGTGGTAAGTTGTTATAAATGCTTGAGTAGTATACTGCTGGTGTATTTTTTTGTTTTATTAGTGGTTCTTGTCAGATGTGGTGTGATGGGTGTGGGGTGTAAAGGATTCTGGTGTAGAATTATGTTAGTCATTTTCGTTTGATGTTCTATGGGAAGGATTTTGGTGTTCATTTGGGATGGTTTTGGTGCATCCTGTTGTTACTCTATGCTCCTTTCTTTAGTTTTTGTAAGTTGTTTGTGTTTGTCTTGCAGATTGTTGGAAACCATGCTGACTAGGAGTAGTCAAGGGTGGTTCTTATGAATTGCTTGAACACAGTTATCAGTTTCTTCTTGTTGTCCAAAGTCAGTACTTGCAATGGTTTTGATTAGTTTAGTTTTCTTGTGGGCTCATTGGGTCTCTGTCCTCTCCTGGTCACTGATGCCTCTTGCAGCCACATTGTGACAACACCACAGATTGAATGTTGAATTATGACATACTGATTTTTTAATTTTTAAACATTGGTATGTCATGTTCTGAATGCTTAGAATAAAAATATAATGCTGGTGCATTTGCATTGAAAGATTTTACATTTTTAAACATTATATTTTCTATGGACCATGAACTTATAAAGAATGTACTCTTTATAGATTTACACCAACAAATGCTCAGCAACTGGATGCAAAACCAAAGAAGTTGTTCCAGTACAATGTGATTCTTGTAAGCTTAACTTCTGTCTTCGTCACCGCCACACAACTGATCATGATTGTCAGGGGCCCAAAACGAGACAGGAAAGAACAGCGTAAGTCTCAATGTTGGCAATGCTTTTCACATGCTTTTGTCACTGTTCATTTGAAATACTTGTATCTGTGATGTATTAATATATATACATATATATTGTCTTACATTTGAAAAGCACAGAAGTATAACACTGTTTCAAGTGGAAATTGGATATACTTTTAGCATAATTCACTTTCTGTTTTAGTTTAGCAGCATTAAAAAGAAATCAAGGCAATGTCCGTAAAGGCCTGAAAACTAGCGGGCCAAGTGGATGCAAAGATAGTGGTGGTAGCAGCAGTAGGACAAGTCAGCCCAATGGCATCCGACGCTACTTTAGTCCAGAATCAACTGGGCCAAGACCAACAGGGAATGTGCCAGCACGTGCTGCTTCAGCTGCAGCAATTCAAGGAAATCTTGTAAGGATCAGCACCACCCTCATCCCCTTTCTTTTCATATGAAATTGAATTTTATTTCTCATGTATAGAGCAAATATTTGGCATATAGGGGAGTTAGAAAAGAATAGACAGTATGTTTATGATGAGATGTTTGAGAAAATGATAGGTGTTTCAAGAATGGATAGTGAGAAATGTGGAGGTTAGGCAGAAATGAATGTCAGTTAGAAACCTGTTAATTAGGCCACAAGAAGCCCTTGCATCCCTTGTGGATGGCACGTATCTCTGGGAGCAGTTTCAGTTAACTGGGCATGTACTGCAGAGTGTGCTGAGATAGTTTGTGTATATGGAAAGTATAAGTGAGGAAAGACTTGTAGAAAGTACAAGTAGTCAGAGTTATGACCTATGTGACTTATGACCATTCACATTTGTGACCACATTAACTGTTATTATTCATGCAACAGCCAGCAAAAAAAATTGTGTAGAAATGGGTTTGAGTTTTATCCATTTTCACAGCATGCACCTCTCACAATGAAATTCCTTGTTTAAGGAAATGTGTTAAAGGATGTGACCATTTAAAGTCAGATTTGGATCTTCAGCTATGGTAGATACAATAATCCAAAGGACCTGGAGACTAGCAAATAGGGAAAAATATGAATATTATGAATTAGGCAGAATGCAGCTGAAGAGGCATGAGCCATAACAAGAGTTAGTCAAGGAGAGAAAAAAAAATGGTGGGTCACAAATCAAAAAATAGCATCTAAAGAAAATTATCCAAACAACACAGGATCAGTCCCTTGTACAGTAAAACTAACAACCATTGACACTAGAAATTAAAAATTGTGTATGCTCACATTGATGCCTTTTTTCAGTTAGACTAGAAACAGATGATAATGTAAGGGCAGACAAACTGGACATTATTTGTTTTGGTTGAAACAAAATTGTTAATGTCAGTATCTAACTATCTATCCGTATACCAAAGCCTTTTTCCCACTAATAAGGGAGGTAGTCAGTCAAGGCACAGACCCACTCCCATTGTTTCCATCTCATCTTATTTGCTAGTGGATTAAGGGTCATCCCTGTCTCCTGCCCACTGCCCAGGAGAAGAAGCAATACAGCAAGACACAGTACATCCAGAGCAGGGCCACTTCACTTACACAGCGACCCTCCCTCCTTGGCCCCTAATGAAGGAAAATAGAGAAGACGAGAAATCCCTTCAGGCTGTATCAAAATATCCATATACAACCACTTTCCACTCACACCTATCCCCTGCCTTCCTTCCCTGTTCAACAGACATTCCCCTCTTGCTCAAAGCCCCTTTCATCTTATTCATCCATCTCATGCTTAGTCATTGCTTCAAGTTCACTCCATCCACCTCTGTTTTTGCCAATCTTTCTTTACTCATTCTTTCCATTTGCCCAAACCATCTGAATAACCTTTCATCAGCCCCATCTCCTACCTCATTTTCAACCCCCCACTCTCCTCTTCACCTCATTTCTTACTTTATCCAACCTTATAACCACTTCCATATTTCTCAGACATTTCATCTCAAACGCATTTAAACTTCTCCTTTCTGCCTTTTTAATTCCAAGTCTCCACCCTTTATCAATTTATCATAACTATTTTTATTTCCTGTACAAGTAAGGGTTGTCATGCAAGTGAACCAGCCCTGCTGTGGATGTAATGTGTCTTGTTGCATTGCTTCTGACCCAGGCAGTGGGCTGAAGACAAGGAAGACCTTTCATCCATGAGGAGCTAGGATGAGAGGGAAACAAGGGTTGGTGGATGGGAGTGGAATGGGTGTGTGCTTTGACTGGCCACCTCCCTTACAAGGGTGAAGAAACTCTTGGTATATGGATATATAGCATTAAGTTATTGTACATCAACTTGATTTACATCTTTAATTTTGAATTGTAATATTTAGATTTGAATTCATGTATTGCTCCAGCTTGACCTATTTCCCCTTCTAAGCTATTCCAAGTATATGCTTCTATATGGTGAGCAGCAGTGTGGGTTTAGGAAAGGTAGAACAGGTGTGGATAAGATTTTTGTGGTAAGGCAGATTTGCAAGAAGGCCTTGGCAGGATACAGGGTGACCCATTGTCCCTGAAGTGTTGAGAAAAGGGTAATGGTGTGTATTTTATTTGTTTTTGATGTGTGCTTTGATTGCCACTCCAATTATAAGGGGGAAGGCTTTCTCTACATGTATACTTTACTCAGAAGAGGTGTACATACTTTATTTATTATAAAGAGAAGAACATATAAAACTAAAACAATTAGTACTTATAATGACACTGATGCCCCTTTTTTGTGACTTTTTCCATCTTTTCTAGAGTGAAGATGAAGCCTTAGCCAGAGCAATGGCACAGTCACTCCAGTCAGCCAGTAACAGTAAGGCTGTGGAAAGATCATCTCCATCAGGTCCTGGCACTGGTACTCCACAAGATGATGAAGATGCTATGCTTGCACAGGCTATTGCTGCAAGTTTAGAACAGCAGAATAGAGAGAGAAATGAACACAGAAGTAATTCTGATTACTGCCTGTTATGTTGATTGTATTGCTAGTCATTCATGATTAACAATACATTCATAAAACCTATAGAATTTTTCTAGAAAAATCACTAGTTTTTTTGAGGTTGTATGTGTTGTATGTATGAGGTTTTTGAGAATGAATGATTACACAATCACCTTAAAAAAATTTGTACAATTTATTCTTCTGTATATGAAGAGCAAAGAAGAGATTTATTGAGTATTGATAACTTTTCATGACCTAATACTATTTTATGGCAATCCAGAAAATGTAACGTGTTTCTCTTCACTCAGGATATAACCCTTTATTGTATCTGTACTTTGATTTCCTGGTAAAATTCTTTATCACTATTAAAAAAAAATTATATCCATGGAGTACCTTTTTATTTCTTGATCCATACATCTGATCACCAACAATCACTGGGGTTAGGGGACAGAATAATTTCAGGTGTTAAGAGCAGTCAATACTGTGGATGTGCTGTGTCTTGCGACACTGCTTCTGACCCAGGGCAGTGGACAAGGTGCAGGGATGACCCGTCATCCGGGAGGTGCTAAGATGAGAGGGAGGGTGGAGGGGTGTGGAGTGTATTCAGGGATGGAATGGGTGGGAGTGATTTTATGCCTTTTCCTTTTTGGCTACCTCCCTTGTAAGGGGGAAAAAGTCTTGGTATATGTATGTATGTAAGAGCAGTCAAGAGTTTTTACAAGAGTAGAAGAGCCTGTATTAGAATCTGAAATGAAGAGTATGAGTGGTTTGAGGTAAAGGTGGGACTTTGCAAGGGATGTGTTATGTCACCTTGGCTCTTCAATTTATACATGGATGGGGTGGTGCGAGAGGTAAATGCAAGGGTAATGGGTCAGGGATTTGAGATGGTTAAAGAAAATGGAGAGAAGTGGGAGATAAGCCAGTTTTTGTTTGCTGATGACACTGCTTGTGGCAGGATCAGAGGGGGGAATGAGGAAGTTTGTGATGGAGTTTGGGAGGGTGTGCAAAGGAAGTTGAAGATGAATGTGGGTAAAAATAAGGTGATGAGATGTACAAGGGGAGAAAGTAGCAGCAGACTGAAAGCAAGTATTAAGGGAGAGAGACTGGAGGAAGTGGATAGTTCCAAATACTTGTGTGTGAATGTGGTGGGAAAGGGAGGAGTGGAGGTAGAATGAAGATTTAGAGAAGCAAGTAAATGCCTTGGGGGATTAAAAGGTGCAATGAGAAATAGACGTTTAGGAATTGATACAAAGAAGAGATTGTATGAAGGAGTGGTTGTACTGACAGCACTATGGTGCAGAAACATGGAACAAGAGAGGAGTTTGAATGTGTTTGAGATGAGGTGCCTGAAAAGTATGGTAGGGGTTACTAGGCTAGATAGTGAAAAACAAGGTCGTGAGGAGGAGGAGAATGGGGGTGGAAAGGGAGTTGGGAGATAGGGTTGATGAAAAGGTATTTGTATGGTTTGGACACACAGAAAGAATGAGTGAAGAAAGATTGGTAAAAGGTGTGGAAAGGTGAACATAAGGAGGTGTCCAAGGATGAAATGGATGGATGGGGCATTGGGAAAGGGGAATGTCTTGAGGAAGGACAGGAGAAGACAGAAGATTGGGGTAAATGGAGAATGGTTATGATGTGATGCATGAAAGAGTGGGTGGGAGATAGGGTGGTAAGGGAGTATGAGTGAAAAATATTTTGATGCAGCCCAAAGGAATTTCTATCCGTCTTCTATTTTTTCTGCATGAGGGGACAGAGAGGTTTTTTTTTTTTTTTTTTTTGCCAATTAAATGAAGCAGCCCCACTGTGTCTTGCAACACTACTTCTGACCCAGGGCAGTGGCAAGATGCAGGGATGGCCCATCATTCAGGAGGAGCGAAGATAAGAGGGACATGAGTGAATGGGAGTGGAATTTATGCCTTAGTTTTTTGGCTACTTCCTTTGTAAGGGGGAAAAAGCCTTCAGTATATGTACAAACAAATACCATAAGGACCTTTCCTCCTATAGGGTGGCTAAGTAAAAGTCTATATCCACCTTTCACCTATCCCACAGCCATCTGAAAACCAACTAGTTGTTTGTCCCATCTTTGCTCCTTGTGGATGATGTCATCCCTATCCCCTGCCAATGGTATAGGTCAGAAGCAACACCATAACACTACACTTCCACAGTAGGGCCCCACAGCTGGAGCTAGTTTATCCCCACTTCTTCATTACACTGTCTTGCTGGTCTAGTGGTATTGTGCTTGCCTGTTAAGTGGTCTGAGTTCAGTTCCACTCACTTGGGTAAGGAGTTGTATGTACATATACCAAGGCTTTTTCCCCCTTACAAGGGAGGTAGCCAAAAAGAAAAGGCATAAAATCATTCCCACCCATTCCATCCCTAAATACACTCCACTCCCTTCCACCCTCCCTCTTATCTTAGCACTTCCTGGATGACAGGTCATCCCTGCACCCTGTCCACTACCCTGGGTCAGAGGCAGTGTCGCAAGGCACAGCACATCCACAGCAAGGCCGCTTAGTTGTGGATTTACTTAACTGCAGTATACAGGAAAAGAGCAATGTTTGGGTCCCATCTACTCTCCAATTTATCATACCTAGTCTCAAATTCATATAGGTCCAAATGGATGGGGCGGTGCAAGAGGTAAATCCAAGAGTAATGGACTGTGGATTAGAAATGGTTAAAGAAAATGGAGAAAAATGGGAGATAAGCCAGTTGTCATTTGCTGATGACACTGCACTTGCAGCAGAATCGGAGGAGGGATTAAGGAACTTGGTGACGGAGTTTGGGAGGGTGTGTGAAAGAAGGAAGTTGAAGATTAATGTAGGTAAATGTAAGGTGATGAGATTTACAAGGGGAAAGGATGGCAGCAAATTGGAGGTGAGTATTGAGGAAGAGAGACTGGAAGTGGATAGCTTTAGATACTTGGGAGGAGAATGGGAGAAGTGGAGGTAGAATGTAGATTGAGAGAAGCAAGTAACTGTCTTGGGGGATTGAAAAATGTAATGAGAAATACACATTTGGGAAGGGATGCTAATAGGAGATTGTATGAAGGAGTGATTGTGCCAACAGCACTATGGGGCAGAAACATGGAACATAAGAGGAAGAGTTTAAATGTTTTTGAGATGAAATGCCCGATAAGTATGGTAGGTGTTACTAGGCTGGATAGCGTGAGAAACAAGGTGAGGAGAGCGGGATTGAAAAGGGAGTTGGGAGATAGGGTTGCTGAAAGAGTACTGGGATGGTTTGGATACATGGAAAGAATGAGTGAAGAAAAATGGTATATAAGGTGTAGAAGGCAGAGGTTGAGGGAGTGAACATGAGGGGACCACCAAGGATGAGGTGGATGGGGTAAAAGAGGCATTGGGAAACAGGAGAATATCTGTTGAGGAAGGAAGAAGACAGAAGATAGGAGTGAGTGGAGAATGGTTGTATATGGATGATGCTGTGATGCATGGATGGGGGTTTGAGAGGTGAGAGAATATGTGTGAATGATATTTTGATGCAGCCTGAAGGGATTTCTCCCCATCTTTTTCTGCATGAGGTGGTCATGTTATCAACCCCTTCAGTGCCCAGCATGCACACACGCATATGAAGTGAGAAGTACTCCAACGTCTTCCAACCAACTCCAGGGACCATCAATTGTTCCTCCAGATCTCAAGCAAGGGACATTCGATTGTTCCTAGTGACCTGAAGACCCAGCTTCCAGGCAACACCTACTTGAACAGTAGGCCTCGCCAGTGTTTTGGGGAAAATGCCCTGACACCTGCATCAGACAAAAGAGACTGCCCTCCTCAAATACAATGAGAAGGGCGCCTGTCCAGCACTTGTCATTGTCACCCAAACCCAACATGATGACCCCCCTTTTTTATGTATCCAATCAGTATATGGCACCACTGTAAATTTATATATATGTATGTACAATCTGGCAATCCCCCGAGGTTACTTCGGAGGTTGCACTGTATGTGTAAACCAGAGAGAACATTAGAACAGTAAAGAAAAGACACCACTCAGACTTTGCTTCCCCAACACCAGTACCATAATAATGTAGATAGAAACTACACATTTACAGAGGGATTAAATGAAGTGGCTTTGCTGTGGATCTGCAGTGTCTTCCTGCAGTGCTTCTGACCCTGGAGGAGCCAAGAAAAGAGGGAGGGAGGGCTGGTGAGTGTGAATGGAGTATGTGGGGATGAAATGGGTGGGACTGGATTTATGCTTTTGACTTTTGCTACCTCCCTTGTAAGGGGGAAAACACCAATGGTACATGTATGTATATGTACATATGTGTATGTGTATATATATGTGTGTGTGTATATGTGTATATATATATATATATATATATATATATATATATGTATATATATATATACTGTACATATAATATATATTGTTACGAACGCGGCCCCAAATCACATGATGTGACGACATCGTGGTACCCGTGGCACCAAGGGCGGACGCCACCTGGAGTCACGTGACCTCGAGCAGTGACTGTAATTGGTCGAGGCGTGCTATAAAACCACGCTACCCAGCAATGACGGGAAGACGAACAGCAGCAGCCGATAGAAGACGTCGTGGTTCCCGCTCGTCTTTAGTATCGTGTTTGTAAGCTGTTGCGAGGCTTCAAGTAGCCTTTCGAGGGTTGGCAAGCGACCCGAGGTGCCTCCTACAGCCCAGTACTCTTTTTGTAGTGATTGTGCGTAAATAGAAGTGTGAATAAACTTGGCGTTTTCGTCGCCTTGGGAACTAAGCAAGGACGAGGTGACGGGCAGCTGGGCGAAGCTCGAAAAATTACCGTCGCGTCTGTCAGGATGCGCCGAACCTGCGGATTCTCAAGCGAGTGACGACCTCCAGTCTCTGGGGAGGTTTGTTACAGTGGTGTCAGAAGTGGGATTTGTAAGTATAAGTGCATTTTTAAGTGCGCCGCGGTGATCTATCGAGTGTGAGCGGGAGAAGCCGCGACCGTTTTGTCGTGACGGGTGACAGGTCCAAGATGTTGTGCCCAGGTAAGTGATATTGTGGTCGTTTTCAGTGCCGTAGAGTCATTACACTAGTATGGCTGATACTGAAACCTCACTAGCAGACGTTATAGGAGCTATGGCGGAACAAGGAAGGACACAGCACGCTGAACTGCAAGCAATGGTGAACCATGCTTTATCGGAGCAAGGAAAAGCACAGCGAGACGAAATTCAAGCAGTGGCGAACCGTGTTGACAGTGTGTTCGAACGGGTGCTTGGTCTCGTTAAGGAGGAGTGTTCGCGGGTGAAAGAAGAGGTTTTAAGTGCAGTTTTCACCAAGGACGAGGTGAAGGGAGAAGTTGAAAAAGTGGCCAGTGACCTTAGGAAGTATGTGGATGAAGTTGTGGCAGCACAAGTACCCCCTGCCCTCTCTCAGCATGAGGATACGCTGCACTGGGAGAGTGGGCAAGCTAGCGAGGCGGAAGATAGTGACGAGGACGAAGCTAATAGTCGGCACGGAAGACTCAAGAGCCTTTCTCCATTGGCAAGGGCGTTCCCGTCTCCCCCAGGTACCCCGGCGAGTGTTTTGTCGCCTCCGCCATCCCCGCCAGCCTCGGTAATGTCGGGCCTCTCGGCTGCCAACTCCACGTCACGGAGGCTAAGGAGCGGGACGAGGCGCCGCCCGCAGGAGTTCGACGGAACAGTGTCTTGGGAAGCGTACAAGACACAGTTCGAACTCTTGGCTAGCGCCCATCAGTGGAGCCGACCGGAGATGGCCATGCAGCTCGTGTGGGCGCTCAAAGGCCCAGCGTTGGAAGTCCTGAACCAGCTGCCAGCCACTCAGCGGACCTCCTACAGTAAGGTGACGGCGACGCTGGAGAGGAGGTACGGACATCAGCATCAAACTGAGGTGTTCAGGACCAGGTTCCGCGCCCGGGTAAGAGGTCCGGGAGAGACCCTGACACGCTTAGCGCTGGATTTGGAGGTATTGGTGCGCCGTGCGTACCCGGAGGCCAGTGAGGAGATGATCACCATTCTCTTGCGGGATCAGTTTGTTGACGCCATCGACAACCAGCAGCTGAGGATATACGTCCAGCAGGTGCACCCTAAGGACCTACAGGAGGCCCTGGCGAGGGGCCTGGAGATGGAGTCGTTTCTCCGGGTTACGCGGGAGCGACCCAGCTGGAACAGTGACTCCTGCAAGGTGAGGGCAAGGAAGGGGAAAGTGGACAAACCCCCCTCTAGACCTGCATCACCCTCAGGTGAGTTCCGGGGTAAATGCTACTATTGTGGGCAACAGGGGCATTCCAAAAAGTACTGCCCACAGGGGACGAGTGGCGGAAAGGCTGTCGGTGCTGGAACAGGACCGTACGGGTACAAACCCTGCTGCTGGAGTTGTGGTGAGAGGTATAAGACGGCAGGGTGTGCCATCGTCTCCGACAAGGATAGCAAGAAGGTAGCGGGAAACTGGGAGGGGCTGGCGGAAGGGGTCGAATGCCAGTCGGAAGACGGGAGACCCCAGTCCGTTTAAGTTGCCGCGCCGAGGGCGCCCGGACCGTTCAGGTAGGCGGGCAAGTGGACGGTAAGTCTTGCTACTTAACGGTGGACTCGGGCGCAGAACGCACATTCGTGCAGGACGGCATGGTGACAACTGGACGACCCCCGGTGGCCCAGCAACAGCTGTGTGGGATCACGGGACACTGCACGCAGCTGCGGGGACCAGTGCATGCCAGGGTAACGGTTGGCAACACGGAGGAGCATCTTCCCGTTTTTGTAGCTGACGTCGGGGAGAACTTGCTCGGTCTAGACTATCTCCAGCAAAGCAGGACGGTGCTGGATTTCGGGGAGATGACCATGTCAGTCGGAGGTGACGTGGTGCCGCTTCGGGATGGCGCCGTTGACGCAGAGGAAGCCCACACTGTACGACCACCTGAAACCAACCACCGTTGCCGTCTAAGTAAAGAGCAGGAAGGGGAAAGCCTGGGCCCGGGCGAGGGTGGTGTACAGGCGACTATGGTCATGGAAGGTCACTTCGAGAACAAGCAGGGGAGTAACACTGAAGTCCCACCTCATCTGCAGGATCTATTGAAGAGGAGCTCGGCATGTCTGGGGAACAGGTTGACGAGGTGAGTAAAGTGTTGACTCAGTATGCAGATGTCTTCTCGAAGGGGTATACCGACCTGGGCCGGACCAGCCTGGTGAAACACCGTATACACACAGGGGATAGTCGGCCGGTCAAGCTGCCGCCCCGAAGGATCGCGCCCGCACGTCGGCTGGAAGTGGAGAAAGCCGTGGAGGAACTACGCACGCAAGGGGTAATCGAAAAGTCGACCAGTCCCTGGAGTGCGGCCGTCGTACTCGTAAAGAAGAAGGACGGGTCCACCAGGTGTTGTGTGGACTATCGGGGCCTTAACGCGGTGACAACCAAGGACTCGTACCCTCTACCGAGGGTGGATGACGCGCTCGCGGGTGCTCAGTGGTTCTCGACCTTGGACTTGAAGTCTGGTTACCATCAAGTTGAGGTAGCGGAGGAGGACAGAGAGAAGACGGCCTTCTCATATGGGCAGGGGCTATATCAATTCCAAGTGATGAGTTTTGGCCTAGTGAATGCCCCGGCAACCTTTGAGCGCCTGATGGAGCGTGTGTTGGATGGGCTGCTCTGGAAAAGCGCCCTGGTATACGTAGACGATGTGCTAGTGTATGGCTTAAGGTAGTGTTGGATAGGTTCAGGGCAGCGAATGTGAAACGCAGTCCGAAGAAGTGCTACCTTTTTCAGAGGGAGGTGCCTTTTCTGGGACACATAGTGAGTAGTGAGGGGGTGAAAACAGACCCTGGTAAGGTAGAGTCGGTTAAAGAGTGGCCGGTTCCGCGCAGTGTGACGGAAGTGCGCGGGTTTATTGGTTTGTGTACGTACTACAGGCGGTTCGTCAAGGGGTTCGCACAAATCGCAGTACCACTCCACCACTTGACTCGGAAAGGGGCCTCCTTTCACTGGAGTGAAGAATGTCAATGGGCCTTTGATGCATTGAAGGAGGCACTCGCTAACTCCCGTGTTGCCGTACCCGGACCCCACAAAGCCGTACGTGCTGGATTGTGACGCAAGTGCTGAGGGAGTAGGGGCTATTTTGTCTCAGGAGAAAGATGGGCAGGAGTGGGTCGTATCCTACTTTAGCAGGAAGTTCTCAGCACCAGAGAGGAACTATTGCGTCACCCGTAAGTTGTTGGCGGTGATTCTGGCCATTGACCACTTCCATCCTTACCTGTACGGGGCCAAGTTCAAGATCAGGACCGACCACGCTGCTCTGAGGTGGCTCAAAAACCTCAGAAATCCGGAGGGGCAGTTGGCTAGATGGATTGGGAAGCTGGAGCAGCACGACTACCACATCGAGTACCGGTCAGGGAACACGCATAACAATGCTGACAGCCTGAGCCGCCGCCCCTGCGATAGCGACTGTAAGCATTGTAGCCGCCGTGAAACGGAACCTGTGCGCGTGAAGGCTGCTGCTCTCGCTATTGACACGGAGTGGGGAGAGGACCTCAAGCAAGCCCAGCGAGATGATGCTGATATTGGGCCCATAGTGACACTGAGGGAGGAAGGCGAGATAAAACCGCCTTGGGAAAGTGTGGCGCCGCTAAGCCCGGCAGCGAAGGCGTTGTGGCAGCAATGGTCAGTGTTGCGAGTAAGTGAGGGTGTGCTGCAGCGGCAGTGGGACTCGTGTGACGGCAGTATATCCTTCTGGCAAACCATAGTTCCCATTAATATGAGGGAAGCATTAGTGCGCGAGGCTCACAGTGGCAGTGCGAGTGGCCACTTCGGTGTGAAGAAAACCCTGGGGCGCTTAATGCAGCGAGTGTACTGGGTGGGCATGCGGAAGGACGTGAGCGAGTGGTGTAAATCTTGCGACGTGTGCGGTGGGAAGATGGGCCCCGGGAGGAGAACAGCTGCTCCCTTACAAGTGTATCAGGTTGGGGCACCTATGGAGAGGGTGGCGGTGGATATCCTAGGACCATTTCCTCAGACGGCCCGAGGCAACCGCTTCGTGTGTGTGGCCATGGATTATTTTACAAAATGGCCGGAGGCATACCCGTTGCCGAACCATGAGGCTACCACCGTGGCAGGCGTGTTAGTGGACGAGTTTTTCGCCCGGTTTGGAGCGCCGCACGAGCTGCACTCCGATCAGGGAAGGGAGTTTGAGTCTGCAGTATTCCGGGAGTGCTGTAAATTGCTGGGCATCAAAAAGACACGTACCACGCCCCTGCGGCCAAAATCAGACGGCATGGTGGAACGCTTCAACCGCACGCTGGGGCAGGAGTTGGCGAAGTGTTGTCAGGAGAGTCAGGAAGATTGGGACTTAAAAATCCCCCTGCTTCTATAGGCCTACCGTTCAGCTGAACATGAGGCAACCGGGTACACGCCAGCTCGGTTGATGTGCGGGCGGGAGCTGCGGATGCCGGTGGACCTTGTGACTGGCAGGCCGCCGGACGAGGACATGCCCACTTCGGCCACCCAGTACGCAGTGGCCCTCCGGGACCGCCTCCGTGAGGTGCACCATTAGGTGAGATCTAACCTGAAGGTGTCGGGCGAGGCGATGAAGGATCGGTACGACCGTCGAGCTACGTCACCGCCCTTTAGCGAGGGGGATCAAGTGTGGCTACACAACCCTCGACGTAAGAAAGGGTTGTCTCCCAAGCTCCAGAGCCCCTGGGAGGGACCATATGTGGTGGAGAAGGTCATCTCGGACGTCACCTTCAGGATCCGCCAGGGGGCAAGGAGGAGAGCATTGGTGGTGCATGCTGATAGGCTGTGGAGGTACCACGGCCCTGGCAACTTCTCCTGGGGGGAGCGAGCTTCTCAATCGAGCAGCGACGAGGAGGACGAGGACCGAAACCTGGGGGACGACGAACCGTGGATGATGGGGAACGACGCGTCACTAACGATGGGGGCGGACGGAGACCCGGACCCGAGGAGGACCGCGTCACTGGTGCTGGAGGAGTGTGTAGCAGAGGAGCTGTGCCCCTTAGAGGGGGCACTCACAGACGTCGACGCTGGGCTCGTGGTAAGGAGACCCAGACGGGAGCGTCGCCTACCGGTATGGAGTGAAGATTACGTCCTCAGTTAGTTCTGTGATACAAAAAAAGTAATTTTTAGTTTCTCTTTTTGGTGATACATGGATTTAAGTGGAGTAGGGGATTGGGGAGCGAGGTCGCTCCATCTCTTTACAGGTGGGGGTAGTGTTACGAACGCGGCCCCAAATCACATGATGTGACGACATCGTGGTACCCGTGGCACCAAGGGCGGACGCCACCTGGAGTCACGTGACCTCGAGCAGTGACTGTAATTGGTCGAGGCGTGCTATAAAACCACGCTACCCAGCAATGACGGGAAGACGAACAGCAGCATCCGATAGGAGAAGACGTCGTGGTTCCCGCTCGTCTTTAGTATCGTGTTTGTAAGCTGTAGCGAGGCTTCAAGTAGCCTTTCGAGGGTTGGCAAGCGACCCGAGGTGCCTCCTACAGCCCAGTACTCTTTTTGTAGTGATTGTGCGTAAATAGAAGTGTGAATAAACTTGGCGTTTTCGTCGCCTTAGGAACTAAGCAAGGACGAGGTGACGGGCAGCTGGGCGAAGCTCGAAAAATTACCGTCGCGTCTGTCAGGATGCGCCGAACCTGCGGATTCTCAAGCGAGTGACGACCTCCAGTCTCTGGGGAGGTTTGTTACAATATATATATATACATATATGACATGTGGAGTTGAAAATGACAGCATTATTGTAGTTATTTCATTTTTATCTCGTATTCTCAATGTTTTTAATGATAGTTTTTCCTTCAAGTAGATGTGCATAAACTAAATTAGCATAATCTTAGTTATTCACTGTTTCATCTTTAATAAGATATCTTCAGGATTGTCTGTAATATAAGACAAATAATGACAAGACGGTGTCATGAAAAATATAACAGGAAATAAGAAGTAATACACAAGATGGTACATCTAAAATGAGCAATGAAAACTAAAGGTGTCATAGTTATTGTTCATCTTGTATATAAATTCCTACCATCATATGTATTACTTTTTAATTCATGTTAATATTGTTTTCATGACACCATCTTGTAAATATTTGTCTTATGTCTATACAGACAATCCTGAAGATGTCTTATTAATGATGAAACATTGAGTAAATGGAAGATTATACAAATTTAGTGAATATCAGAAAAAGTTTAATAACTGCAAAAATGCTGTTATCAACTACATATGTCTCACAGAAAATTTGTCCTCTGTTTAAAATTTTATATGTATTAGGGTGGTCCCAAGGTAGAGGGTAACAAATTGAAATTGTGAATTTCCTTGCTTGGAACCCAGAAATTGAATGAAGTGTGTAAAACATGTATTTTGGTGAAATTTGAGTACAATCGAAGAATATTTAGGGGATGCGCATTGGCTTCAAAGTTCTCTCTCTCTCTCTCTCTCTCTTCCCCCAGGAGTATGATCTTGCTTGATGGCTTCTTCCACAAGGGCAAAAACTGAAGTTTGGCTGATTAGCCATCCCTCTCCTTCCCTACCATCACAACACAGGCTGCCGACTGTGGGGGAGGTGATGCAGGTGTTTTTCCACCATCACCTGGAGCTGAAGGAAGAACTTATGGCAAGCGCCAAGGCGGCGACAGCGACAGCAGCAGTTGTGGAAATGTGGCGAAAAGCATAAATTCCAACAGCTTATAACCACGACATAGCCAAGCAGATTGCCAAGCGCCACAAGGAGTGGCAGCACCCGAAGAAAGGAAGGCGTAATGGAGGTCCAACTCAAGGACGGAAGAAGGAGTTCTTGGAAAACCTAGGAACTCTCTTCGACGTGGCCCACACCTCCGCCGAATCTATGATCACAAACCCCGAGGGCCTCACCTTCCTCATAGCTCAAAGGGAGGGCAGAGGAAGGTTTGGTGAGGAGGACTTCGACCTCTCAAGGAAGGAAGAGGCCAAGGTGGTGAAGTGGAGGAGGGAGGAAGCCCTGAAAATGAAGGCGGAGGATGAGCACTGAGGCTCAGTTGGAGTCGTCCACCAGTAGCAGCGCCGAGAACACAGCTGATGAGGCTGGACCAAGCACCTCCACCACTTCTACACCCAACAGAATGAAGTGCGGCACCATCAAGGTGGTCATGCCAGAGCTAGCTGTGGCAATGGACCGCGTTAAGATGACCGATCGCAAGGCCACGCACGTTCTCGGGGCCACAGTATATGCCCTCGGCCAAGACGTCAGCCAAATGGCCATTAGCCGAAGCTCCATTCGTCGTGCCAGGGTAAAGTTCAGGGAAGACAGGGCCGAGTACATCTGGGATAACTTTGCCTCTGACGCTTCTTTCGTCTTGCACTGGGACAGTAAAATATTACCAGACATAACCGGGAGAGAAAAGGTGGACAGGCTTCCAATCTTGGTCTCTGGTAATGGAAAGGAGCAGCTGATTTTGGCTCCTAAACTGCCTTCCGGAATGGGGAAGGCCATCATCGAAGCTGTGGTGGCAGCTGTCCAAGAGTGGGGCATCGAGAACAAGATCGGGACCATGTGCTTTGACACCACAGCCACCAACACAGGCTACAGGTGGCTGTGGTGTCAAAGCACCACCAACACAGGCTACACGGGACTGCTCGGACAGACAGTCTAGGGAACGACAACAACAACAACAACACAGGCTACGAGAGCGGAGCTTGCAAACTTGTTCAGGCTCAGTTGACTGTGACCCACTCCACCTGGCATGCCATCACCACATGCTGGAGCTTGTGTTGGAGCAAGCTTTCCAGGTCGCGGACATTGCCCCCTCTACCGGCCCGGACATCCCCCTCTTCAAGAGTCTCTGGGTGGAGTATGGTGGCAACTTCAACATTGATGCACAACCCCTAAATATTATCAGATCAAGCTGAAATTTTGGCAATCGGCATTTCTCTTGAATCAGAGTAGAATGCTGGGTTCTGCTACAGAAAAAACAAGTTAATTTTTAGGACACACACACACATATATATATATATATATATATATACATTTACATACATACATATACCAAGGCTTTTTCCCCCTTCCAAGGGAGGTAGCCAAAAAGGGAAAGGCATAAAAACACTCCCACCCATTTCATCCCTAAATACACTCCACACCCCTTCCACCCTCCCTCTCATCTGAGCACCTCCTGGATGACGGGTCATCCCTGCACCCTGCCCACCGCCCTGGGTCAGAAGCAGTGTCGCAAGACACAGTACATCCACAGCAAGGCCGCTTCATTTAATCGGCGACCCCCCCTCTCCGTCCCCCTTTGCATATAAGGCGAGGACGGGGAGAAATCCCTTCGGGCTGCGTCAAAATTTACTCACACATACTACCCCACCCCCCGCCCATTCCTCCTCATGCCGTCACATCATCATCCATATACAACCATTCTCCACTCACCTCTGTCTTCCGTCCTCTCCCTTCCTTCCTCAACAGACATTCCCCTCTTCCCCAAAGCCCCCTTCACCCCATCCATCCACCTCATCCTAGGATGTCTCCTCATGTTCACTCCCTCCACATCTGCCTTCCATACCTCTTTTACTAGTCTTTCTTCACTCATTCTTTCCATGTGTCCAAACCATCCTAATATTCTTTCATCAACCCTATCTCCCAAATCCTTTTTCACCCCTGTTCTCCTCCTCACCTCCTCATTTCTCACTCTATCCAGCCTAGTAACCCCCACCATACTTCTCAGACACCTCATCTCAAACACATTCAAACTCCTTCTCTCTTCTTCTCTTATGTTCCACGTTTCTGCCCCATACAGTGCTGTTGGCACAATCACTCCTTCATACAGTCTCCTCTTCGCATACATTCCCAACTGTCTATTCCTCATTACATTCTTTAAACCACCAAGGCATTTACTCGCTTCTCTCAATCTACATTCTACCTCCACCTTCACTCCACCTTTTCCTGCTACACTTGCACCCAAGTATCTAAAACTATCCACTTCCTCCAGTCGTTCTCCCTTAATGTTCACTTCCAGTCTACTGCCACTTTCACCCCTTGTACATCTCATCACCTTACTTTTACCCACATTTATCTTCAGCTTTCTTCTATCACATACTCTCCCAAACTCTGCCACCAGCTTCCTCAATCCCTCCTCTGACCCTGCCACAAGCGCAGTGTCGTCCGCAAACAACAGCTGGCTCACCTCCCACTTTTCTCCATTTTCTTTAACCATCTCCAATCCCTGACTCACTACCCTAGCATTCACCTCTCGCACCACCCCATCCATGTATAAGTTGAACAGCCAGGGCGACATAACGCATCCTTGACGAAGTCCCACCTTTACTTCAAACCACTCTCTTCATTTCTAATCCTAACACATGCTCTACTACTCTCATAAAAACTCTTGACAGCTCCCAAAAGCTTTCCTCCTATCCCATAAATCTGCATAACCTCCCACAGTGCCTTTCTGTCTACCCTATCATAAGCCTTTTCCAGATCCATAAAAGCCCAAAAAACATCCTTCCCCTTTCCTATAGCTTTCTCACATATGTCTTACCACAAAGATCTGATCTACACAACCTCTACCCGTCCTAAATCCACACTGTTCCTCACCAATTACTCCTTCTGTTCCTCTCCTAATCCTCTCAATTAAGATCCTCCCATAAGCCTTCCCTACTACACTCAACAGACTAATCCCTCTGAAACTACTACATTCACACTTGTCCCCTTTTCCCTTGTAAAGAGGAACTATACAGGCACTTCTCCAGTACTCTACCCTCTCTCCAGCAAACATTAAATAACCTCACCAACCAGTCCACCATCACTGAACCTCCCTTTTTCAGACATTCTGCATGGCATCCATCCAGACCAGGTGCCTTACCTGCTTTCATCATCTTTACAACTGCCTTCACCTCATCCTTCCTTATTTCTCCTCCATTCTCCTCACTCATCATTCTCATTTTCTTCGCATTTCCCACTGCAGCTATCTTTCCTTCCCTATCCTCCTTCACATTCAGCAACTCCCTAAAATATTCTGCCCATCTTCCCCTCACTGCCATCTCTTCCATTATCATCTCTCCATCTGTACCTTTTACCTTTTCTTCCCTACTTGATTCGCCTCCTCTTCCTCTCTTAATTTCTTTCCAAAACATCTTTTTATTACTTTCAAAATTTTCTGTCATACTCCTACCCCATTTCACATCTGCTCTCCTCTTTGCCTCCTTTACCTTTTGCTTTACTTCTCTTTTCTCTTCTTTGTACGTCTCGTATGACTCCCCCGTCCTCATTTGTAACCAATCTGTGAATGCTCGCTTCTTCTCTTCTACAACCTTCTTTGTTTCCTCATCCCACCATTCACTACCCTTTCTTCTATTTCCCCCTGTCCTTCTTGATCCACACAGCACTGTATGGGGGAGAAACATGGAACATAAGAGAAGAAGAGGGAGTCTGAATGTGTTTGAGATGAGGTGTCTGAGAAGTATGATAGGAGATACTAGGCTGGATAGAGTGAGAAATGAGGTGAGGAGGAGGAGAACAAGGATGGAAAGGGAGCTGGGAGATAGGGTGGATGAAAGAGTATTGGGATGGTTTGGACACATGGAGAGAATGAGTGAAGAAAGACTGGTAAAAGGTGTGGAAGGAGTGAACATGAGGGGGTGACCTATGATGAGATAGATGGATGGATGAGGTAAAAAGGGCTTTGGGGAAAAGGGAAATGTCTTTTGAGGAAGGATGGGAGAGGACAGAAGACAGGGGTGAATGGAGAATGGTTGTGTATAGATGATGATGTGACCCATGAGGTGGAATGGGTGGGGGGTGGGGAATGAGGGAGTATGTGTGAGAAAAACTTGACACAGCCCGAAGGGATTTCTCCATGTATTCTCCTTTTCTGCAGGTTTTATTTTTTTTATTTATTTTTTTTTTTTTGTCGATTTAATGAAGTGGCCTTGCTGTGGATGTGCTGTGTCTTGCAACACTGCTTCTGACCTAGGGCAGTGGAGAAGATGCAGGGATTACCTGTCATCCAGGAGGTGCCAAGATAAGAGGGAGGGGAGTGGAGTGTGATAGGGATGGAATGGGTGGGAGTGGTTTTATGGCTTTGTTTTTTAGCTACCTCCCTTGTATGGAGGAAAAAAGCCTTTGGTATGTGTATGTATGTATGTATGTATGTATATATATATATATATATATATATATATATATATTGGATATAGTATTCGATGAAATCAAGCATTTAATTTTTCTATTTAGCAGTATATTTTTATAGATTTTCTGAGTACTTTGAAGTGATTATGTGGGACATATGTACACCACGTGCAAGATTTTTTGTAAGAATTTATTGCCACGATTACTCGAGGTGTATTTCAGGAAAACAAGTGTAAAATGTTACATTAATTCACATATGCTGTGTTTCATTATTAAATACTACTTAGCTCATTCTCACTGTCAGTTATATCATGTACAATTATTTTCAGATGTATAAATAAATATGCAAATATAAGGAATTGCAAAGCGGAATTTATGATATATACATCTATTTTTCACACTTGAAATATCATCCCCTACAGTCATGTTATCAACTCCATTGTTTATCACAAATTCAGCATTTTTTTCATAAAACCTCACAACAGTGATAACAAAATAATATACCTTTTCTCTGACTGAATGTAAGTACTATCCATGTATTTCATACAAAAGATAGAGAATTAATTTACATACTTTTCCTGACTGAAACACTGCCTACATGTTCTAAAGACCTTTGCAGTGTTCACTGCACAAGCACAAGAACATGTAATATTCATCAAAGATAATTACTAATTATTATTTCACAAATATTGCAAAGTTATCACCATATGATTTTTGAATTTTACTCTTAACCACCAAAGTATGAACCTAAGGAAATGATCAAGTGAAATATGATATCACATCTATATAACTTCTCCAGAACAAGTTAAAATAACATATAGCTTTAATGGGAATGAAGGTGTTTGCTTCCTGAAGAACAAATGCCAGGTTTAGCACAAAACTCTAAAACTCTATATCACCAATAAGAAAATTACATATATTTTATCATGTATGAAGAGACGTATGTTGAAAACATCCCCTGTTCAGTTGTCATTAATTATGAACTGGAAGGAAGGAAAGAGGGAAGGACATGGCATTCTGATCACCAAATATGTGGTGAAAAGTGATGCTTAATTATAAATGAAATGGAACAGATATGACTCATGATATTTCCCCCAATACAATAATATCAGTGCCCCTGATGAAGATTTATATGATGAATCCTATTTCCGGTTTTAAAATGCAATACTGTTACATCAAATGTTCTCATGTCTGACTCTACAGCAAAGTACTGTGAGCACACATTTTCTAACTGAGGTAGAAGTGTACGGAGAGTTGCTTCTTCATCACCAACACACCATGCTATGCTTACATGGAACGAACCATCCTGAAACAAGAGAAGGCATGTCTATGTGAGATGTGACAATGAAAACAAGATGTTATAATCCCCATTACATCTATACATGCTTATTTTTTCTCCCATATACCTTCACTGAAGACTAGGACTGTATTATGCAAATATATACTAATATCTCCTGTACTAGGGTCAGGCTGTCAATTATTGTGGAGTGCTAGAGATGGCCCATGATGGCCATGGGTTAATACCAGGGTCACAATAATTAATGGGAAGATAATCAGTAACTGTCTGTATTGGCCATATTGCGTTACTCAGGGAGATGGGACTGCTTAGCCAGACAGTCTAGGGAATAACAACAACTATGATATTTAACCTCTTCAGGAGTTCTCCCAATACCAGATCTAGAACATAATCTCATACCACTCAACTATACAGATGACCTTATGATATTAACCTAGCACTGGAACTAAAAAATAGCCACTAAAAACACTTAAGTTTACTTAGACAAACCTCACCCAAGAAATCATTAGTAACATTGCTCACCCATGACATTAGTAACATTGCTCACCCATGACAACCATGAATCAAAAACACATTCAACATTGAAACTAAATGGGCAAACCCTCCTATTGTAAAAGACCATGTTTGATACTTACCTATGTGACCTTCAGCCTACATGTCAAAGATCTGACAGTAAAGAAAAAAGAATATCTATGTACCAAAGGGCTCTTCCCCCTTATATATGGAAGGTAGCCAACCAAGGCATGCACTCACTCCCACCACCCATTGTTTTCCACTCATTTTAGTTCCTCGTGGATGAAGAGTCCACCATGTCTCCTACTCAATGCCTGGGTCAAAAGCAAAGCAGCAAGACACAGTACATTCACAGTAAGTCTCCTTCAGTTATACAGCAACTCTCCCTCCTCGTGCCCTTGAACAAATGGTCAGGCTTACTCTGTGTTGGTACTGCTGGATGGTGTTCTAAGTTAAGGAATGCTATTGTGTTTTTTACCAGGTGTGGAAGTGTTTTTTGTGGGGTTTATGTCTGGGAGTTCTTATTGGAGTATTGAGTTTGATAGTCTTTCTTGAAGGACTTGTTTAGTGATTTGAATGTGTCTGTGCTCTTGTATGGATGCATTCTGTGATACAGGTGGTACATACATACATACATATATATATATATATACCAAAGGCTTTTCCCCCTCCTCTTCCTCTCTTAATTTCTTTCCAAAAGATCTTTTTATTACTTTCAAAATTTTGTCATACCCTTAGCTCATTTCACACCTGCTCTCTTCTTTGCCTCCTTTATCTTATGCTTTACTTTTCTTTGTACCTCTCATATACTTCTTTCATCCTATTCTGTAACCAATTTGTGAATGCTTGCTTCTTCTCTTATTTAATATTTTTTGCTTCATCATCCCACCACCCACTACCTTTTCTTCTATTTCCTCCTGCCCTCCTTGTTCCACACACCATCTTTGCACACCTTGTGACTCCCTCCTTGAAACCTTCCCATTCCTCCTTCACTCCCTCCCACTCTTCTCTCAGCTTCTTCTTGTAATCCTCCTTTTCTTTCTTAATTAAGCAGTTTAATCTAAGCACCTCCCTATCTTCTGTCCTTTTCCTCTTTCTCAATCTATCCTCCATTCTCAACTTAACTTCCACCAAAAAATAATCTAATATTCCCCCATTCTATCCCCTTAGAACATGTACATCCTTAACTCTTCCTACTATTCTCCTGGTTATCACTGTATAGTCCATTAATGCCCTACCTACCACCTTTCCATCCACCACTCTCTCCCATGTGTACTTATGCTTGACTTTCTTCCTAAACACTGTATTTGCTATCATCAGCTCTCTTTCTAGACACATCTCCACAATCAACTCTCCTTTACAATTTTTTCCTGGAACTCCACATTTCCCAACCACTCATCTATTGGTTCATTTCCTACCCTAGCATTAAGGTCTCCCAATACCACTACATTGACATTTCTCCCTAAACCCTCTATGCACTTATTTAAATCTAACCAAAAAGCATTTACAAAAACCCACATCTCACTTCCCAGTTTAACCTTTATCCACATTAACTTTGAAGAAACCTTCCACTCCACCACATGTTTACCAATCTCTTCACTTACTAGTATAGCCACCCCTTCATTTCCTCCTCTCTTCACTCCTGAGACCCTTCTAACTACACTTCCAAACTCTTCCTTTCAACTTAGTTTCATTCAATGCCAACACATCCATCTTTCTTCTCACAAACATATTGCCTCTCTCTTCCCTTTTACTCTCATCTGTATCACATCCAAACCTTAGAGTTCTGGTTTGAAAACTCCTCCCAGACCCTTTTATGCCCCTTTGGGGCTACAGGGGGAAGGATGCCTAGTCCTATCCTTACCCCACTTTTATCACCTTTTATGACTCAAGTGGGACCACTTGGTGGCAGTATTCTTTTCCCCCACCAAAGGGTGAGGTTGTGGTAGGTTGTTATAAATATCTGAGTAGTATGCTGCTATTTACCTATTTGTAGTATACATGAATGGAGCAACACTTATTAGGTCCCATCTCCCACTCTCCAATTTATGATACCTACTCTCAAGTTCATGAAGAGTTCCAATTTGGTTTACATCCTTAATCTAATGGTGTAGATTTTTGTAACATTCAACTGGAAGTACTTGAGACATGTGTGAAGGGTGTGAGGTATTTAGGGTCCTGGCATAGAACAATGTTCTGTCATTTTCACATGGTATTCTAAGGAGAGGATTTTGGTTTCTTTATCTAGATGTCCAATTGTGGTGAGTTTGGTGCATCCTGTTATTACTCTCATTGCTCAATTCTGTAAAGTCTGTCAGTTGTTTGCATTCACTTTGCTAATTGTTTGGAAGCGTGCTGTGGAAGTATAGTCAAGGGTGGTTCTTATGAATTGCTTGTAGATTATTAGTTTCTTTTTGTTGTCCAAAGTGTTTACAATAGATTTAAGGAGGCATGTTTTCTTGTTGATTTTTGCTGCAAGATATTGGATACATGGACTGAAAGTCATACGAGTATCAAATGTGAGGCCTAGAATTTTAGAGGTCTATGCCACTGAAAGGATTTAGCAATCTAATTGTACTACCGTATTTTTCGGACCATAAGGCGCACCCGTAATTTGCTATTCCCCGTCCTTACATAAGGCACGCCTGACCATAAGGCACACCTGGTCTCGTCATCGGATAATCATGCATATGTGAGTGCATTCAGAACTGAACATTTTCGTTGTTGAATGAGAAAAATCGGTTGGGATTTAGCAAAATTACAAAAATAAATGATATATTTTTTTATTTTGGTCAGTGAAATCAGACCACCTCCATGGACGGTCTGCCCTGCCAATACCCCTAAAAACAACATAAACACGTTACGGGAATTGTGGGGAATAAAACCAACATTAGCAGTTTTATTCCCGGAATTCTCTATTCACTTAAAAACACAAGATTTATTACAAATGACGGTAAATTTTTAGTTTCGACCATGGGCACAATATAGCAATAGAAAATTAATTATTAATTTTGTAAATCATAATGTATCAACGTAATATGCAATTTTGTGAGCAGAAATACATACATACATACATATACCAAGGCTTTTTCCCCCTTACAAGGGAGGTAGCCAAAAAGGAAAAGGCATAAAATCATTCCCACCCATTCCATCCCTGAATACACTCCACACCCCTCCACCCTCCCTCTTATCTTAGTACCTCCTGGATGACAGGTCATCCCTGCACCTTGCCCACTGCCCTGGGTCAGAAGCAGTGTTACAAGACACAGCACATCCACAGCAAGGCCACTTCATTAAATCAGTGACCCCCCCTCTCCGTCTCCCCATGCATAAAAGGAGATGCGGGGAGAAATCCCTTTGGGCTGCGTCAAATTTTGCTCACACATACTATCTCACCCCCCCATCCCCCTGCCCATTCCACCTCAAGCATCACAACATCATCCATATACAACCATTCTCCATTCACCCCTGTCTTCTGTCCTCTCCCATCCTTCCTCAACAGACATTCCCCTCTTCCCCAAAGCCCCCTTCACCCCATCCATCCACCTCATCCTAGGATGTCCCCTCATGTTCACTCCCTCCACATCTGCCTTCCATACCTCTTTTACTAGTCATTCTTCACTCATTCTTTCCATGTGTCCAAACCATCCTAATACTCTTTCATCAACCCTATCTCCCAACTCCCTTTCCACCCCCATTCTTCTCCTCACCTCCTCATTTCTCACTCTATCTAGCCTAGTAACCCCCATCATACTTCTCAGACACCTCATCTCAAACACATTCAAACTCCTTCTCTCTTCCTCTCTTATGTTCCATGTTTCTGCCCCATACAGTGCTGTTGGCACAATCACTCCTTCATACAGTCTCCTCTTAGTATCCATTCCCAAATGTCTATTCCTCATTACACTCTTCAATCCACCAAGGCATTTACTTGCTTCTCTCCATCTACATTCTACCTCCACCTTCACTCCACCTTTTCCTGCCACATTTGCACCTAAGTATCTAAAACTATCCACTTCCTCCAGTCGCTCTCCCTTAATGCTTACTTCCAGTCTACTGCCACTTTCACGGAAATAAAAAACAAAAAGGTGCTAAAACACATTTGGTAAGTAACGAAGTCGTGTCAGACGAATGGTAAGCCATGTTTGTTATGATAGATGCCGACGTCGAAGAAATGAAAGGATGATAAATTCGTCTAACCTAACCTGTATTTAATAAATCATTACCTGCAAATTAAATGTCATCCGGCTCGTCCTCGTTGTCGTCGTGAGAGACGTTGGCGGGCTTTTCAACCACTCTCTCAGCTTGCATGGTATACAAAGTTCTTGCAGCTTGAAGGAATGCATGTATCTCTGCTCCATAACATTCCTTCAAGAAAATGTACCTGGCGAGGTACTGTCGTAAGTACCGAGGCCGTCAATTGACAGACGACAAGATGGCATCCCGATCCTATGCTACCGACTTCGTTCATTAGCATATTTGCTTGTAGCAAGGTATTTTTTTTTTCATTTCCGCCCACAAAAATGCATATTACGTTGATACATTTTAATTTAAAAAATTAATAATTAATTTTCTATTGCTATATTGCGCCCATGGTCGAAACTAAATAATACCCAAATGACTACAGTCGGAGTGGAGCGAGACTAGACCAATGCAAAATGGCTGTTTGTGTTGTAGACGCTATCATGTCATAGCCATGATAGCGTGAATGAATGCGGTGGCATGGACTCGAAAACTGTCGAAGTTTTCACAATTTTCTTGTCAAGATACATGCATCTTGGTTATAACTTAGTTGTAACTTTTGCTACGCCTATGCACTGTCGCCGTCGGCAGGCTAGCTACGAAACGTGTCAAAATAGTACGTCACTGTCCAAGGCATTTTTTTTGCACTGAAGCCACACATAAGGCGCACCACCCGATTTTGGCCAATTTTAAGGATTTTGCCCGCGCCTTATGGTCCGAAAAATACGGTATATTAGTACAACTTTCCAGTAACTTACCTTGTAGAATGAAGGAAGTCTATAATCAGTCAAACAAGAATCTATCTCTGACACAATATCCTGGAGTTCACTGCGCCCATGGCACACCCGTAGACCAAGGAAAGTCCTAGTTCTTTCTTCATTGAGATATACACCAACACCATGCAACCAGAGTGAAAATCTGGGAAAAAGAAAAAAAATAAATACAAACAACAACTTGACAATGATAATAATACTCATATTCAATTCATATACCAATGGATCTTTCCTTCTCATAATATCAGTGTGGCCAAGTCAAACCACACACCCACACTATAAACAAATGAAACCCATTCAATCACACTTCTCACCTCAGATATTGAGAGAAGGATGAGAATATTAGTGTTGGTTTAAAAGATACACATGTGGAAGTGAGAACATAAATAAACTACTACATACATACATACATATGCCAAAGGCTTTTTCCCCCTAACACGGGGGGGTAGCCAAAAAGAAAAAGGCATAGAAACCACTCCCACCCATTTCATTTCCCATATATTCCACTCCCCTCCACCCTCCTTCCTATCTTGGCATCTCCTGGATGACGGGTCATCCCTGCATCCTGTCCACTGCCCTGGGTCAGAAGCAGTGTCGCAAGACACAGCACATCCACAGCAAGGCCGCTTCATAAATTCGGCGACCCCCCCCCCCCCTCTCCGTCCCCTCATGCAGGAAAGGAGAAGACGGGGAGAAATCCCTTCGGGCTGCATCAAATTTTTTCTCATACATACTTCCTCACCCCCCACCACACTACTAGAAGCATTAAACTGAAGAAGAGAGGACTTGCTGGAATCTCACAGAGGATACTTAAAGAATGTAGAGACCGAGTAGCACACAAGATTCATAATTTAACTGTGTGAGTATTAAGGGAGAGAGACTGGAGGAAGTGGGCAGTTTTAGATATTTGGGTGTGAATGTGGCAGGAAAGGGAGAAAAGGAGGTAGAATATAGATTGTGAGAAGCAAGTAAATGCCTTGGGGGATTAAAAAGTGTATGAGAAACAGACATTTGGGAATGGATGCTAAGGAGATTGTATGAAGGAGTGCTTGTCCAACAGCACTGTATGGGGCAGAAACTTGGAACATAAGAGAGGAAGAGAGGAGTTTGAATGTGTTTGAGATGAGGTGTCTGAGAAGGATGATAGGGGTAACTAGGTTGGATAGAGAGAAATGAGGTGAGGAGAACTGGGTGGAAAGGGAGTTGGAAGAAAGGGTTGATGAAAGAGTATTGAGATGGTCTGTACACATGGAAAGAATGAGTGAAGAAAGATTAGTAAAAGAGGTGTGGAAGGCAGAGGTGGAAGGAGTGAACATGAGGGGGCGACCAAAGATGAGATGGACGGATGGGGTAAAAGGGTCATTAGGAAAGAGGGGAATGTCTGTTGAAGAAGGAAGGAAGAAGACAGAAGATAGAGGTGAATAGATGATCCTGTGATGCATGAAAGAGAGCAGGTGGGGGATGGTGGGGGGGGGGGGGTATTTCTCCCTGTCTTCTCTTTTTGGATGGGGTAGTGCGAGAGGTAAATGCAAGGGTAGTGGGTCAGGTATTGGAGATGGTTAAAGAAAAGGGAGAAAAGTGGGAGGTGAGCCAGCTGTTGTTTGCAGACGACACCGCTTGTAGCAGGGTCAGAGGAGGGATTCAGGAAGTTGGTGACAGAGTTTGGGATAATATGTGATAGAAGAAAGCTAAAGATAAATGTGGGTAAAAGTAAGGTGATGAGATGTACAAGGGGTGAAAGTGGCAGTAGACTGGAAGTGAGTATTAAGGGAGAGCGACTGGAGGAAGTGAATAGTTATAGATACTTGGGTGCAAATGTGGCAGGAAAAGGTGGAGTGAAGGTGGAGGTAGAATGTAGATTGAGAGAAGCGAGTAAATGCCTTGGTGGATTAAAGTGTAATGAGGAATAGACATTTGGGAATGGATGCTAAGAGGAGACTGTATGAAGGAGTGATTGTGCCAACAGCACTGTATGGGGCAGAAACATGGAACATAAGAGAGAAAGAGAGGAGTTTGAATGTGTTTGAGATGAGGTGTCTGAGAAGTATGATGGGGGTTACTAGGCTAGAGTGAGAAATGAGGAGGTGAGGAGAAGAATGGGGGTGGAAAGGGAGTTGGGAGATAGGGTTGATGAAAGAGTATTAGGATGGTTTGGACACATGAAAAGAATGAGTGAAGAAAGACTGGTAAAAGAGGTGTGGAAGGCAGATGTGGAGGGAGTGAACATGAGGAGACGTCCTAGGATGAGGTGGATGGATGGGGTGAAGGGGGCTTTGGGGAAGAGGGGAATGTCTGTTGAGGAAGGATGGGAGAGGACAGAAGAACATAAGAACATAAGAAATAAAGGAGACTGCAAAAGACCATAAGGCCTACACTAGGCAGCTCCGTATCCATCACCACCTGTCATCCCCATCCATAAAGTTGTCTAATCGTTTTTTAAAACAACTGATAGTTTCAGCGCTTACTACATGGTTACTAAGTTTATTCCATTCATCGACCACCCTATTAGTAAACCAATTCTTGCCTATTTCCTTCTTAAATCTAAATTTGTCCAGTTTGTACCCATTACTGCGAGTCCTGCCCTGTTGTTTTATTATGATGACCTTGTTTGCATCACCCTTGTTATAGCCTTTGATCCACTTGAACACTTCTATTAGATCACCCCGCACTCTGCGTCTTTCCAGAGAGTGTAAGTTTAGGTGCCTAAGCCTCTCTTCGT
The DNA here is from genome assembly GCF_046742065.1 of Oratosquilla oratoria. Classification (NCBI taxonomy): domain Eukaryota; kingdom Metazoa; phylum Arthropoda; class Malacostraca; order Stomatopoda; family Squillidae; genus Oratosquilla; species Oratosquilla oratoria. The sequence goes on along the minus strand of NC_134782.1, from coordinate 68,970,993 downwards.
AAGGCAAATTTCCGAGTCCTTGTATCATTTTGGTCATTCTTCTCTGTACTGATTCTAATGAATTTACGTCCATTCTGTAGGACGGAGACCAAAACTGTACCGCATAGTCAAGGATGGGTCTAACTATCGCTAGGTAGAGTTTAATAATTACCTCTGCACTTCTATTCGTTACCGTCCTAGCAATGAAACCTAATGCGCTGTTAGCTTTATTTCTGGCGCTAATACACTGCTTCCTGGTTTTAAGGTCCGGACTCACCAGAACTCCCAAGTCCCTCTCGCACTCAGATTTTTCTAAAAACGTGTTATCTAAGTTGTATCTATTTTCGGGGTTGTGTAGCCCTACGTTTAACACGCTACACTTAGAGATATTGAAGTTCATTTGCCACTTCACCGACCATGTTAACAGCTTATTAAGGTCATCCTGCAGAATCTGGGCGTCGTCTCCTGACCTAATTAGGCGTCCTATTTTAGTGTCGTCCGCAAACTTACTAACATCACTATTTAACCCTTCATCCAAGTCGTTTATATACATAATGAACAACAAGGGACCCAAAACCGAGCCCTGGGGAACCCCGCTAGTAACATTGCCCCACCTAGATTTTATTCCATTTATGGTGACCCGTTGCTTTCTGTTACTAATCCAAGCTCTAATCCATTCTAACACTTTTCCTCCTATGCCATGGGCTTTGATTTTATTTAGTAGTCTCTGGTGTGGCACTTTGTCGAACGCTTTGCTAAAGTCAAGGTAAATAACATCGTAATTTTCATTGTTGTCTGCCGCCTTATATACCTTAGTGTAAAAGGATAGAAGATTAGTCACACATGACTTACCCTTGGAGAAACCATGCTGTGAAACACGAATTAAATTATGCCCTTCAATGTGTTCTCTGAGTCTATTTACTATTATTGATTCAAGCATTTTTCCTATAACCGATGTCAAACTGATTGGCCTGTAGTTGCATATAGACGATCTATCTCCCTTCTTAAAAACAGGAACAACGTTTGCCTGCCTCCAAGCAGTTGGAACAGAACCAGTATCTACCGATTTATTGAATATTTCAGTTAACTGGTCGCAGATTTCAAATTTACACTCTTTAAGCATTCTTGGAAAAATTTCGTCTGGACCCGGAGATTTTGTAGCTTTAAGTCTGTCAATCTGCTTGACTACTTCCTCTTTACTAATGCTGATATTAGTTAGACTACTTTCTTCATCCCCTCTGAAAATCGGATCGCAGTCAGGTACTTTATCTAACCTCTCATCAGTAAATACCGATAGAAAATAATTGTTAAACTCCTCACTCATTTTTTCTTCCGATTCAATCATGACATTTTCATTGTTTTTAATTGGTCCTATTCTTTCTTTATTTTTTGTTCTATAGGGGTGAATGGAGAATGGTTGTATATGGATGATGTTGTGATGCATGAGGTGGAATGGGCGGGGGGATGGGGGGTGAGATAGTATGTGTGAGCAAAATTTGACGCAGCACGAAGGGATTTTTCCCCGTCTTCTCCTTTTATGCAATGGGGGGACGGAGAGAGAGGGTCGCCGATTTAATGAAGCGGCCTTGCTGTGGATGTGCTGTGTCTGGCGACTGCTTCTGACCCAGGGCAGTGGACAAGGTGCAGGGATGACCCGTCATCCAGGAGGTGCTAAGATAAGAGGGAGGGGTGTGGAGTGTATTCAGGGATGGAATGGGTGGGAATGATTTTATGCCTTTTCCTTTTTGGCTACCTCCCTTGTAAGGGGGAAAAAGCCTTGGTATATGTATGTATATGTATGTTCTCTTTTTCTGCATGAGGGGATGGAGAAGGGGGGTTGCCAATTAAATGAAGTGGCCTTGCTGTGGATGTGCTGCATCTTGCAACACTGCTTCTGACCCAGGGCAGTAGGCGAGATACAGGGATGACCCGTCATCCAGGAGGAGCCAGGATTAGAGGGACAGAAGAGGGTGAATGGGAGTGGAGCATGTGGGGATGAAATGGGTGGGAGTGGATTTTGTGCATTTGTTTTTTGGCTACCTCCCTCGTAAGGGGGAAAAAGCCTTTGGTATATGTATGTATCCTTATCAAAAGAAGAGATAGTGCCACAGGATTGAAAAAGTGGCTAATATGGTAAGAATTCATGATGTAGGAAGTAAAATAAAACTACTGAACAACATCCTGGAAACTGTCCGTTCCCACTTTTTTATTCTATTTTTTTTCCTTGTGTTTCCTGTGGTAGGAGGAATTCTACCACCATGATTTCCAGCAAGTAATAAAAAAGTAAAGATGTCTTTCTGGGGCTGTTATGGACCCAGAGAAAGCTTATGGCAGGTGTTGCAGATAGATAGGGGTAAAGCTGTTTAGGGCAGTCAAAAGCTTTTATGTGATTAATAGAACCTGTGTTAGGGTTAGGAATGGTGAGAGTGAGTGGTCTGAGGTGGTGTGACTGCAGCATGATTGTATTAGGAGGAAGTTGAAAGTAAATATTGGTAAAAGCAAGGTGCTGAGATGTACAAAAAGAGAGGGAGGGGGCAGTGTGTTAGAGGTAAGTCTTAAAGGAATGAGGTTGAAGGAGAACAGTTTTAAGTATCTAGGGCCACATATTGTGGTGAATGGAGGAGTGGAGGTGGAAATAAAATATAGTGTGGGGGAAGCAAGAAAATGCCTTGGGGGAACGAAAACTGTCATGAGAAATAGCTATCTGGATATGTACATAAAGAGAATACTATATAATGGGAAATTGTGCCCATGATACCGTATGGGACAGAAACTTGGAATGTAGGGTAGGCATAAATAAATAAATAAATAAATAAATAAAAGAAATAATAATAATAGAATAAACAAAATAAATAAAATGTATGAAAATAAATCAAATAAAAATAAAAAAACCTATTTGAGATAAGTGTTTGAGAAGTATGGTAAGGGGTTATGACGATGGATACCATGAAACTAAGAGGTGAGGAGAGTGGGGCTTACAAGGATGGTTAGAGTGAAATTAGTAGGCGAGGAGAGTTGGGGTGGAAAGGGAGCTGGCAGATAGGGTTGGTTTGGGCACATGGAAAGAATGAGTGAAGAAAGACTGGCAAAAAGAGTGTGGATGGCAGAGGTGGATGAAGTGAACTTGAGGGGACCTAGAATAAGATGAATGGATAGGGTGAAAAGGGCCTTGGGTAAATGGGGAATGTTTGTTGTACAGGGAAGATGGAAGGCAAGAGATGGGGTAACTGGAAAATGTTTGTGAATGGAAGATAAATTTATATGACTTGAAAAGGATTTCTCCTAGTCTTCCCTACTTAAGTGCGATGAGATGAGGATCTTCAAAGCCTGTTAACATCTTCACCTCCAACTACAGGTGTAGCTATGAGGAGCACTCTCTAAACCAGGCTCATAATAACTTCACCTACTCCCCCCATTTTTTCACCTTTGGTGAGCTGACTACTAGCAACTGCCCCACCCCCCATTACAAGCTGGTGACATAGACACAGTTGTACATTAATACAACACATAATAATCCAATGTTCTTTCCTTGGATAATCTATGGGAGGGGACAAGGATAACTACAATTGCTATGAAAGTTTGGGTTTCCAGTGAATGAAATTTGAGTTTGCAATTATTGTAATTACTTGTACAATGTATACACACATGTACCAATGGCTTTTTCCCCCTTACAAGGGAGGTAGCCAAACACCAAAGGCATAAAATCTACTCCCACCCATTCTATCCCCACATACTCCACTTTATTCACTCCTCTCCCTCCCTCTTATCTTGGCTCATCCTGAATGATGGGTCATTCCTGCATCTTGCCCACTGCCCTGAGTCAGAAATAATGTAGCAAGACACAGCACATCCACAGCAAGGCCACTTCATTTAATTGGCAAATCCTCCTCTCCATCCCCTCATGCAGAAAAAGAGATGGGGAGAAATCCCTTTGAGCTGCATCAAAATATCATTAACACATACTCCTTCACCCATCTTCATCCCCAACCCATGAATCACAGTATCATCCATACACAACCATTTTCCATTCACCCCTATCTTCTGTCTTCTCCCTTCCTTCAACAGATTTTTCCCTCTTTCCCAATGCCCATTTTACCCAATCCATCCATCTCATCCTTGGTAGCCCCCTCATGTTCACTCCTTCCACACCTCTTTTACTAATCTTTCTTCACTCATTCTTTCCATGTGTCCAAACCATCCCAATACTCTTTCATCAACCCTATCTCCTAACTCCCTTTCCACCCCTACTCTCCTCCTACAATATATAAATTCTCATAAAAAAAGGAAAAGCAACACTTACTTGTTAACATGAGTTAATCTTGCCCGTAAGTCCTCTACAATGGGTTGAATCCAATGTAGTCGTAAAACTAAAGTCCTAGTGAGTGAAATGTGCAAGTCAGTTGAAGATGAAAGTGCCACGCTGTTCTGTTTACACAGCTCCAGTATTGATGCTACAAAGGATTTGAAACTGTCTTCCTGCACTCCAAGTTGTACTGCAAAATTTAAAATTGAACAATGAACATTATAATGCTATGAAACACATTTTTAACATATGTTGAACATTTAGATATATCCATGAACTTACTTGGTACATAAAGTATAGAAGCCCAGTTGCCTCTTTCATGTGTAAATGATCGAACACGTCCTTGATGTTGTGACCTGTCTTCCCTCTCACCTGTATCATGAGGTAGTAACTCACTTGGAAATGGTATCAAATTCCTATGGGAAGAGAATATAACAGTTAACAATTTCTTCCCTCCCTAAACATGTACATGACTGAGCTGCCTTATTTGTATTATCACAATAAGACAGCTGTGGTCACTGCCATTCAGGATTTCTTCCATCCATTCAAGAAGTTTACTTCTTAGCTTTTCAATATGTCCCAATTTCTAGTGGTCAATTGTGAGGAACTTTGTCAGAGGGTTTCTCTAGATCTTGATATGCACATTACAACTGCCCCTCTCTTATGCAAAACATCACAATCACTCTTATGCAAAAGCTTAAATTGCCTGACACATGACCTTCCAAATCTAAAGCAGAACTGACTGTACATCAAAATATTCATTTCTTCAATCAATCCAATGCCCTAGGTCACTCATACCAGAAAAGAACACAAAAATTCTAGACCTCACTTTTGATACTCACATGACCTTCATGATCCATGTCAAAAATCAAAGAGTGAAAAACAATAAGGAAGAAAACATACTAAAATCAACCACAATTATGGGCTTTGAAAAACGGATGAAAACTATAATCACAGTCTACAAACAATTCATAAGAATCACATTCTACTATGCAGCTGCAGTTTGGTTACCAACAACCTGCAAAGCATACATATACCAAGGTTTTTTCCCCCTAACAAGGGAGGTAGCCAAAAAGGAAAAGGCATAAAATCATTCCCACCCATTCCATACCTGAATACACTCCACACCCCTCCACCCTCCCTCTTATCTTAGCACCTCCTGGATGACGGGTCATCCCTGCACCTTGTCCACTGCCCTGGGTCAGAAGCAGTGTCACCAGACACAGCACATCCACAGCAAGGCCGCTTCACTGAATCAGTGACCCCCCCCTCTCCATCCCCCCATGCATAAAAGGAGAAGATGGGGAGATATCCCTTCAGGCTGCGTCAAATTTTGCTCACACATACTATCTCACCCCCCATCCCCCCGCCCATTCCACCTCATGCATCACAACATCATCCATATACAACCATTCTCCATTCACCCCTGTCTTCTGTCCTCTCCCGTCCTTCCTCAACAGACATTCCCCTCTTCCCCAAAGCCCCCTTCACCCCATTCATCCACCTCATCCTAGGACGTCCCCTTATGTTCACTCCCTCCACATCTACCTTCCATACCTCTTTTACTAGTCTTTCTTCACTCATTCTTTCCTTGAGTTCAAACCATCCTAATACTTTTTCATCAACCCTATCTCCCAACTACCTTTCCACTCCCGTTCTTCTCCTCACCTCCTCATTTCTCACTCTATCTAGCCTAGTAACCCCCATCATACTTCTCAGACACCTCATCTCAAACACATTCAAACTCCTTCTCTCTTCCTCTCTTATGTTCCATGTTTCTGCCCCATACAGTGCTGTTGGCACAATCACTCCTTCATACAGTCTCCTCTTAGCATCCATTCCCAAATGTCTATTCCTCATTACACTCTTCAATCCACCAAGGCATTTACTCGCTTCTCTCAATCTACATTCTACCTCCACCTTTTCCTGCTACATTTGCACTCAAGTATCTAAAACTATCCACTTCCTCTAGTCGCTCTCCCTTAATGCTCACTTCCAGTCTACTGCCACTTTCACCCCTTGTACATCTCATCACCTTACTTTTACCCACATTTATCTTTAGCTTTCTTCTATCACATACTCTCCCAAACTCTGTCACCAACTTCCTCAGTCCCTCCTCTGATCCTGCCACAAGCGCAGTGTCGTTGGCAAACAACAGCTGGCTCACCTCCCACTTTTCTCAATTTTCTTTAACCATCTCCAATCCCTGACCCACTACCCTTGCATTTACCTCTCGCACTATCCCATCCATGTATAAGTTGAACAGCCAGGGCGACATAACGCATCCTTGACGAAGTCCCACCTTTACCTCGAACCACTCACTCTCTCCATTTCTAATCCTGACATAAGCTCTACTACTCTCATAAAAACTCTTGACAGCTCCTAGAAGCTTTCCTCCTATCCCATATATCTGCATAACCTCCCACAGTGCCTTTCTGTCTACCCTATCATAAACCTTTTCCAAATCCATAAAACCCCAAAAAACATCCTTCCCCTTTCCTATACCTTTCTCACATATTTGTCTTACCACAAAGATCTGATCTACACAACCTCTACCTGTCCTAAATCCACTGTTCCTCACCAATTACTCCCTCTGTTACTCTCCTAATCCTCTCAATCAAGATCCTCCTATAAGCCTTCCCAATTACACTTAACAAGCTAATTCCTCTGAAACTACTACATTCACACTTGTCCCCTTTTCCCTTGTAAAGTGGAACTATACAGGCATTCCTCCAGTCCTCTACCCTCTCTCCAGCAAACATTAAATAACCTCACCAGCCAGTCCACCATCACTGTACCTCCTTTTTTTAGACATTCTTCATGGCATCCATCCAGACCAGGTGCCTTACCTGCTTTCATCATCTTAACAACTGCCTTCACTTCATCCTTCCTTGTTTCTCCTCCTTTTTCCTCATTCATCACTCTCATTTTCTTAGCATTTCCCACTGCATCTATCTTTCCCTCCCTATCCTCCTTCACATTTAGCAACTCCCTAAAATATTCTGCCCATCTTCCCCTTACTGCCTTCTCTTCCATTATCATCTCTCCATCTGCACCTTTTACCTTTTCTTCTCTACTTCATTCGCCTCCTCTTCCTCTCTTTAATTTCTTTCCAAAACATCTTTTTATTACTTTCAAAATTTTCTGTCATACTCTTACCCCACTTCACATCTGCTCTCCTCTTTGCCTCCTTTACCTTTTTCTTTACTTCTCTTTTCTTTTCTTTGTACCTCTCATATGGCTCCCTCATCCTATTTTGTAACCAATCTGTGAAAGCTCGCTTCTTCTCTTCTACAACCTTCTTTGTTTCCTCATCCCACCATTCACTACCCTTCCTTCTATTTCCTCCTGTCCTTCTTGTTCCACACACCATCCTTGCACACTTTGTGACTCCCTCCTTGAACCATCCCCATTCCTCCTCCACACCTAGCTCTACTCTATCCTTCACACCCTCCCACTCCTCCTTCAGCTTCTTCTTGTACTCCTTCTCCTTTTCCTTCTCATTTAAAGAGTTCACTCTAAGCACCTCCCTACCTTTTGTCCCTTTCCTCTTTCTCCATCTATCCTCCACTCTCAACTTACCTTCCACCAAAAAATGATCTGATATTCCCCCACCCTCTCCCCTTAGCACATGTACATCCCTAACTCTTCCTATCATAGTCCTATTTACCACTACATAATCCATTAACGCTCTATCTACCACCCTTCCATCCACCACCCTCTCCCATGTGTACTTATGCTTGACTTTCTTTCGAAACACTGTATTTGCTATCATCAACTTTCTTTCTACACACATTTCCACCATCAACTCTCCACTATGATTCTTTCCTGGAACTCCACATTTCCCAACCACTCCATCAATTGGACCATTTCCTACCCTAGCATTAAGGTCTCCCAGTACTATTACGTTGACATTTCTCCCAAAATCCTCTATGCACTCATTTAAATCTATCCAAAAGGTCTCCCTTTCTTATACACTCTTCTCACTGCCAGGCCCATATGCACTTACAAAGACCCACATCTCCTTTCCCAGTTTCACCTTCATCCACATTATCCTTGAGGAAACCTCCTTCCACTCCACTACACGTTTACCTATCTCTTCACTTACTAGAATAGCCACCCCTTCCCTCCCTCGCCCTCTCTTCACTCCTGATAAGCTCCCACTTACACTCCCAAACTTACACTCACCCTTCCCTTTCAACTTAGTTTCACTCAAAGCCAACACATCCATCTTTCTTCTCACAAACATACTACCTATCTCTTCCCTTTTACTCTCATCGGTACCACATCCACGCACATTAAAAGACCCAAACCTTAGGGTGCTGTTCCGAAAACTCCCAGACCCTCTTATGCCTTTACTTTTTCGTTTAGGAATGTCCCCTGTGGGGCTACAAGGAGAAGGATGCCTAGTCCCACTCCCCGTCCCTTTCTTCTCGCCTCTTACGATCCAAGTGGAAATACTTGGTGGCAGTATTCTTTTCCCCCACCACAGACACTACAAATTATTCAAAAGAAACCATAATCCTCACTATGGGGTATATGAAAAGGATAGATACAGTTCTATGAAAAAGCCCTCAACCCTACTTGCTTGTCTCACTGGACCACACTATATCTAAACAAAAACACATTCACACTCAAGATTACAATTTGCTCTTCAATATCAATCAATCAATAGTCCCTGTTTTCTCTAGCAGAAGACCCATGGCCTCCAGGAAATTGAAAACAGTCTCTGGTCAGGACCATAAGTAACTTAGAGGAGATATGTTGTTGTCTGCCCTCGTTCCAGACCTGCCCCCACTACAACAAGGTGGACCAGCTCATACTACTATACTTGTGGCAAAATGGAGGGAATAGTGGCAGTGCCTGTTGCTGAGGACAATGGTCCAAATTCTTTATAAGGATCACAAGGAAGGAAATAGATGATTTCAAGTAGAAATACATGAAATAATTTTTTTGAATCACCAAGAGGAATATTATCACAACATTATGTTTTTTGTTCTATCCCAACCTCACCTAATTCAACCTGACCTAACACAGGATGTATGTGACATAGCCAGGGGACTTTGCCCCTAGTCCCCAGTAGATTGCATATTACCCAGCTGAGGATGTGGGAGAAAACAAAGGTCTCTGGACCCCCAGCCAATGAGGTGCATTTTACCTAGCCAAGAGGTAAATAACTTTAGTGTTATGCAAGTAAATATATAATTTTCTTGAAACTTAATCATATTTATTTTATTTTAGTAGGTAGGTTCTGATTCTCCATTTTCTTTAACCATCTCCAATCCCTGACTCACTACCCTAGCATTCACCTCTCGCACCACCCCATCCATGTATAAGTTGAACAGCCAGGGCGACATAACGCATCCTTGACGAAGTCCCACCTTTACTTCAAACCACTCACTCTCTCCATTTCTAATCCTAACACATGCTCTACTACTCTCATAAAAACTCTTGACAGCTCCCAAAAGCTTTCCTCCTATCCCATAAATCTGCATAACCTCCCACAGTGCCTTTCTGTCTACCCTATCATAAGCCTTTTCCAGATCCATAAAAGCCCAAAAAACATCCTTCCCCTTTCCTATAGCTTTCTCACATATCTGTCTTACCACAAAGATCTGATCTACACAACCTCTACCCGTCCTAAATCCAGCTGTTGTTTGCGGACGACACTGCGCTTGTGGCAGGGTCAGAGGAGGGATTGAGGAAGCTGGTGGCAGAGTTTGGGAGAGTATGTGATAGAAGAAAGCTAAAGATAAATGTGGGTAAAAGTAAGGTGATGAGATGTACAAGGGGTGAAAGTGGCAGTAGACTGGAAGTGAACATTAAGGGAGAGCGACTGGAGGAAGTGGATAGTTTTAGATACTTGGGTGCAAGTGTAGCAGGAAAAGGTGGAGGTAGAATGTAGATTGAGAGAAGCGAGTAAATGCCTTGGTGGTTTAAAGAGTGTAATGAGGAATAGACATTTGGGAATGGATGCGAAGAGGAGACTGTATGAAGGAGTGATTGTGCCAACAGCACTGTATGGGGCAGAAACGTGGAACATAAGAGAAGAAGAGAGAAGGAGTTTGAATGTGTTTGAGATGAGGTGTCTGAGAAGTATGGTGGGGTTACTAGGCTGGATAGAGTGAGAAATGAGGAAGTGAGGAGGAGAACAGGGGTGAAAAAGGATTTGGGAGATAGGGTTGATGAAAGAATATTAGGATGGTTTGGACACATGGAAAGAATGAGTGAAGAAAGACTGGTAAAAGAGGTATGGAAGGCAGATGTGGAGGGAGTGAACATGAGGGGACGTCCTAGGATGAGGTGGATGGATGGGGTGAAGGGGGCTTTGGGGAAGAGGGGAATGTCTGTTGAGGAAGGAAGGGAGAGGACAGAAGACAGAGGTGAGTGGAGAATGGTTGTATATGGATGATGTTGTGACTGCATGAGGAGGAATGGGCGGGGGGGTGGGGTAGTATGTGTGAGTAAATTTTGACGCAGCCCGAAGGGATTTCTCCCCGTCCTCGCCTTATATGCAAAGGGGGACGGAGAGGGGGTGTCGCCGATTAAATGAAGCGGCCTTGCTGTGGATGTACTGTGCCTTGCGACACTGCTTCTGACCCAGGGCGGTGGGCAGGGTGCAGGGATGACCCGTCATCCAGGAGGTGCTCAGATGAGAGGAAGGGTGGGAGGGGTGTGGAGTGTATTTAGGGATGAAATGGGTGGGAGTGTTTTTATGCCTTTCCCTTTTTGGCTACCTCCCTTGGAAGGGGGAAAAAGCCTTGGTATATGTATGTATGTAGGTTCTGATGTCAACACCATGGTCTGTCTGGGGACACACCACTCCCATGTATCTACCTGGGCCTCACAATGATATTGGAGCTAATCTGCAATTTAGTTTGTTGCTGCTCCTCATGGGGTTAGGCCAACTGGGATTGGAGGCTCATCTGAGATGTTGGCCACAAATTTGTCTAGCTTCCTTTAGAAAGCCTCCATGCTGTCTCCCATTAGGTCCCTTAGCTCTTTTGAGAGAAAGTTGAAGAGTCTGGGGCCAGCACAGGTGAAGGTTTTTGCCTAGATCATCTTTAGTCACTTGGAGCAGCTACTTATGGACCTTCTTCCACAGGTCCTATCAAACCTAGGGTGGTGTTTCCCTTTGATACCACCTTTTTGTGATGAATTTGTTACTGCGCCCTCCAGGACTTTCCAGATGTAAATCACTATATAATGATCTCTATATATCTGCAGTGAATAGAGCTTGAGGATTTTCAGCCTTTCCTAGTAGTTCAGGAAGTCCACAACTAGCCTCCACATGAATACCCTTTGGAATTGTTAAAGTTCTTGTATCTCCTTGACTTTGTGTGAAGACTGTACTTGGCATACATACTCCAGCTTTGAGACTACTATGGTCTTCCACCTATGTAGCAAGTGTTCGGGCTTCCTGGTCTTTAAAGGTTAGGAGGATTCACCCACTCATTTAAAGAGCAGCACTTGTGGTGTGGATTATGTGTGCTTTGAAGCCACAGTCATCACTCATCCATAACCCCAGGTCCCCTCAGTTTGCCTCATTTTTATTTCCTCTGCACCTGATGAAAAATATTGTACTGGTCTAAATATATCTAATATATAAGAAATGCCACATGAGGTGCATAAACACATCCTAATTTAATAAAAAAAAAATGCCTAATGTTTGATTTAATGTATAAACAATGTATTTAATAATTTATGCCCTCTGAGACTGAATATCTATGACTATTTATCAAGCACACCTAAACTGTAATACTTCTATTTCAGGCACCAACATTATACACTATCAAAATATATCAAATTAATGCATTCAAGAAACCGTGCATGATCTATGATACATAACCTACATATATACCAAAAGCTTTTTCCCTCTTACGAGAGTCGTGTTCGGGATACATAACCTAATTAACGTATCCCAGTCCAGTCACATGATACCAAATGTAATTTCTGAACCCACAAAACACTTGATCAAAAGGATAATTTAATGTTGTATAGAAGACATCAGTTTTTACCTGTTTCTAATATGATCAACGGCAAGGGCTACTGCACCAGGGATTGATGAGCCTTCTGTCCTTGGACCAGAACTAGGGTGGGGAGGGGATGGGGTTTGACTGTCAACCATCATATCCTCCTCCTCATCGACTTTTCGTCTCTTTTTAGTACGCTCATGTGGGTTACTGAAATACGTCTTCCTCTTTTTTTCATCTTCACTTGTATAACCGGAGTCCTCGTCACTGTCGGAGCCATAATTTTGTAATAAGGACAGCGCACCGCGCCTTCCTGTCGCCATTATTTCCCTATATGTAAACAAAGCTGAATCATAGGAATTCAACCATTGTTATCAACTGTTTGAAGTATTTCAGAGTACATAGACTTGTAATTAACTATTATTTTGAAAGATTTTATTTAATTAGAGTTTTGAATATATAGTAGCAGGCTGATTTAGGTAAGACTTCGCTTTATTGCCTTTATGTAAAATATACATACTTAGAATTATCTGAAAGGTACCAGTAATGAAAGATAAGTAATATATTTATTACAGACTAATGTCTGTCTGCATTATGGTGTTGTTTTCTAATGAGTTGGACACATACAATAATTTTTTTAACGTGCTTGGTTATTCCTACATTATTTCGTTTTCTACAAGGTGTATGCTAAAAGTTTTCTATGAAAGAAGTCCATGAGTAGCCGCATGCCCTTATAAAAGTATTTATTCACCAAAAAATAACTCTCAGAAATAACCAGGACAATTAATTTCTTGTCCATGTTTGATTCTTGCAACTACTAGTCAAGTCCATACTTATGTAATGAAATAAATATAATGACGTCATAGAAGCACAATGGCGGGTTGCGCGGGAAAAACTGACAACTGAAGCAACGGCTGTAAGCATTTGTGCTCCGAGTCCGGTGCAGCATTCACGAGGTCGTTTTACCGGTTGGGTGTTTTCCGTACTGCTACAATGCCAGAAGTGGAAAGTACAACTACTGAAAAGAAAATGGAGTCACCTAGCAAGGGTTCACCAACAAAGAAAGAAATGTAAGTATTGGTCCCAGAAGATATACAGGAGTTTTATATTACTTGGGTTATACACCAGGTAACGGAATTTTCAGAATGTGTACATGATTATACAGAAACTCGACGTGTTACAATATGAATTAATTTCACACTTTTGGCATTGACATTCATAAATACGGTTACGCCTAATCAAACCACTACTGTTTGTGTTGTCAGGTCTTAATTTTATGTATTTATTATTAATTTTTTATTCACAATTCAAGAAATCCGTTATGGTTGGTCTTGAGCATCCCCGAGGAATATTGGAGTCTTTGGAACGATTTGCTACCATAGCCCTTTGTGTCCGATTATTGTAAGTGGTAATGGCGCGTATGCTTTCCAGTTAGTCGCGTTTATCATGAACTCCGGCAGATTTTAGCCATTTTGGATAGTTTGAGATTGGTGTTAGGCCTATTGTGTAGGTATGAGGTTCTACATTGGTCGCGGGAAGGGATTAAGTCATTAATTTTCATGGATCTTCTTAATTTTGAGGAGCCGTAAGCTACATAGCCATAGGTCCTCTCCATCGAATCTTCTCTACTTATAATAGTTACATAGTGCGTTTATCTTTTGAATGGGTTGGTGTGAGCCACTGTCACTGATGTAAAAATAATCTCTATGGCTTGTAGGATAGCCATGTGAGTGAGGGAATTGTAGGTACGTGGGTATATTGCTTCAGATATTCTAGAAAGATATATTGGACAGTCACATAGATGATAGCCTATGAATCCTGCTCATAGTTCAGCAGAACTATATAAATATATATATATACACACACACACACACATATACATTACAAAAGTTTACAAAGGTAGAGCATGCCAAATGCAACACTCAACAGGAAATCTTTTGGTCCATAACTAGGTTGGATGAAAGAAATTATAAATAAGTAAATAAGATGATAGATAAAAAACACATAATTATAAACAAGTAATAAATTAGTGAATGAAATTAAATGGCAGGCATTACAACTTATTGCTAAGGTGTTTAAATTATACTTAACTTTGAACTCTACTATGTCGCACTGCCTTTGCAGGAAGTTTATTCCATTCATTTACTACACTTGCATATATATATTATATATATAAACTCTTAAGGAAAAATATAGACATTCTGGTACTGCTCCGTGAGGGTCCGCAGCTGAGTTTCACTTACACCCGAGTTAATTTGTTTGCCTGGCCAAATGGTATATACTCAACCACTAATTCAGCAATGCAAATATAAGTTCTGCTCAAAGCTGAAAATTTCAGTATTGCTCCATTGTGAAGCAAGCATTTCAGCTCTGGTGGGCAGTGATATGTGGTCACAGCATTACCAATAGATTGGGTCATATATGAGCACTCATCATTAAATTTTTAAAGTGCACACCTATGCAATATAGTAATAGGAACTTAAAATTTATAAATTATAATGCATCATTGTATTACATTATTATTGGCAGAAATCGGTAATAGAAACTTGTTAAAAGCTATTGACTATTTGAGACACTGTTTTGGTAGAGGCAGAGATCGAAGAAATTAAAGTATGCTAGATTCAAATATTCTCACCCAACCTAACCTAACCTAACCTTCATTTAGTAATGCAGTACTTGTAATTATAAGAGGTCATCAGGCCATCGTTGTCTCCGACCACCAAATGTATCGAAACAAAGACAGTATCTAAAGGAGTCCATGCAATTTAATTTGTTTATGGCTTTTAGCAACTGTTTCTATAATTGATTTCCACCAGAAATAATGTATTATGTTGATGTATTATAATTTACTAAATTATTATTTAATTTTCTATTACTGTATTGCACAGGTGTGCACTTCTATAAAAAAATACCCTCATCCAGCAAGGTAATAGCTGTTGATCACGAGTCCCGTATGTGAATCAAGATCCTGTGGCCCACAATGGGTGATACAACCACAAGATTCCTAATCAAATCATCATTTGCCTGCCTAGGATAAGGTTGTGTAGCATATTTCCTTTAGTCTACCTTTATAAAACATTAGTGTGAATGTCAACTCATTCGCTAGCTCTGTACTGTTTATTCTCAACTATTACTAGATGTAGACATTGAATCTGGTCATAATGCTCTTATTGCAGGCTTCCAAGACCAAGTAGCATACTTCTTTATCAAGGGATAGGTTTGCCTAATCAAACCAGCAATTAGATCTCTCTCTCCAACCTCTCTCTCTCTCTCTCTCTCTCTCTCTCTCTCTCTCTCTCTCTCTCTCTCTCTCTCTCTCTCTCTCTCTCTCTCTCTCTCTCTCTCCAACCTCTCTCTCTCTCTCTCTCTCTCTCTCTCTCTCCAACCTCTCTCTCTCTCTCTCCAACCTCTCTCTCTCTCTCTCCAACCTCTCTCTCTCTCTCTCTCCAACCTCTCTCTCTCTCTCTCTCCAACCTCTCTCTCTCTCTCTCTCTCCAACCTCTCTCTCTCTCTCTCTCTCTCTCTCTCTCTCTCTCTCTCTCTCTCTCTCCAACCTCTCTCTCTCTCTCTCTCTCTCTCTCTCTCTCTCTCTCTCTCCAACCTCTCTCTCTCTCTCTCTCTCCAACCTCTCTCTCTCTCTCTCTCTCTCTCCAACCTCTCTCTCTCTCTCTCTCTCTCCAACCTCTCTCTCTCTCTCTCTCTCCAACCTCTCTCTCTCTCTCTCTCCAACCTCTCTCTCTCTCTCTCTCTCCAACCTCTCTCTCTCTCTCTCTCTCCAACCTCTCTCTCTCTCTCTCTCCAACCTCTCTCTCTCTCTCCAACCTCTCTCTCTCTCCAAACTCTCTCTCTCTCTCTCTCTCCTCTCTCTCTCTCATTCCTCTCTCTCTCCCTCTCTCCAACCTCTCTCTCCAACCTCTCTCTCTCTCCCTCTCTCCAACCTCTCTCTCTCTCCCTCTCTCCAACCTCTCTCTCTCTCTCTCCAACCTCTCTCTCTCTCTCTCCAACCTCTCTCTCTCTCTCTCCAACCTCTCTCTCTCTCTCCAACCTCTCTCTCTCCAACCCCTCTCTCTCTCTCTCCAACCCCTCTCTCTCTCTCTCCAACCCCTCTCTCCAACCTCTCTCTCTCTCTCTCTCCAACCTCTCTCTCTCTCTCTCTCTCCAACCTCTCTCTCTCTCTCTCTCTCTCTCTCTCTCTCTCTCTCTCTCCAACCTCTCTCTCTCTCTCCCTCTCTCCAACCTCTCTCTCTCTCTCCAACCTCTCTCTCTCTCTCTCTCTCTCTCTCTCTCTCTCTCTCTCTCTCTCTCTCTCTCCAACCTCTCTCTCTCTCTCTCTCTCCAACCTCTCTCTCTCTCTCTCCAACCTCTCTCTCTCTCTCTCCAACCTCTCTCTCTCTCTCTCTCCAACCTCTCTCTCTCTAGCAGTGTCAGTTGCTGTTCCAACACCCTTCTCAATGGAAACCTTGGGGAGCCTTCCAAATATACTGTATCTTTACCATTCTCTTTCTAATAACCCCCACACGTTTGAGAGTATATCACAATAACCACATTACCAACCAATGAAACCTCTCCCCATTTTGTTTTCCCTATTTGTACATGTAAAATACTGTTGAAAAAGTTGCCTTATCGTATGTAATTGTATTTTATATATATATATATATATATATATAGAAGTGCACACCTATACAATATAGCATTAGAAAATTAAATATTAATTTTGTAAATTATAATACACAAGTGTAATAAATATTTTTCTTGGCAGAAATCAATAAATGAAAATGTTGCTAAAAGCTATGCACAAATGAACAAAGTCGCATTGACTCTTTTAGATGCTATCTTTGATGGATATGTAGGTCGAAGATAAAGACCCTGATGACCTCTAGAATTACAAGTACCTCATTACTTAATGTAGATTAGGTTAGTATAGACAAACTCATCATACTTGAATTTCTTCAACCTCCACACCTATCAAAAAAACAAAGATGGCGTCTTAAGATGTCAAAGTGGCTAAATTTGTTTGTGTATAACTTTTAGCAACTCTTAGTGATTTCTGCCAAGAATAGCATGTTTTATGTTGATGTAATTTACAAAATTATTAAATTTTTTATTGCTATATTGTGTAGGTGTATAATTCTAAGAATTTACCTTTCATTGTATGTATTCTAACTGAAGTCCTCAAATATTACGACTATAAGATGAGGAAGCTGGCCTAATGGTGCTATGTCAAGACAGGCTCCCTGCTGGTTGTCCTCCAGTGAGGAGGGTGTATTGGACACCCAGAAGATGGGGATGGTCAGTTCAACCAATCAATAGCAAACACATTTAAACTTTTCTTTGTTGAATATAAAGTCTGTCCCTTAGTAGTTGAAAATATCCATTAACTTCTTCATTGAGTCAAATTCTCACGCTCAGCATTGAATGCCTGAGGTACTGTGATTGATGCGTCACAATAATTGTCAAAATGTAAAGTCACTGCTGTATTACTTTTTCACTGAGTAATAATAAACACAGAAAACATTATCAAACCAGTTAACAGAATTCGGGGGGTCACTCGGCTACAACTACAAAATGTAATAAAGATATCGACATTGGTGTCCTTCGTAAGCATCACCATATGGAAGAGTTTAAGGCTCTTATGGGTGTTTGGTCAAGGTGTTTGAAGTCATGTATGAGCCTTTAGCTCCAATGTATTTTATTTGTGTTTGGCTTCATTATCATGTTTGGTTATATTTACCTGTTTTCTGGTATAGTGGTCTTCAAACTAATTTTGGAGAAAAGCTTGTTACCTTGCTGTTTAGGTGATGGTGTTATGCCTTGGGTTCCTCAGACTTCTTTGGTACCAGAATTTTGTACTACATATTAGATTATGACAAGTGTTGGGTGCAAGCATGTTCCTACAACGAGTGTCAGTTATGGTTGCCCTGTGTACCTGTCTGATTCATCCTCCCATTTCCTCCACACCAATCCAACAAGAGGAAACTAGGATTTGGGTATACATGTCCACCCAATATACAGGGGTCTTGAGAGAGTGAATGCATGCACCACCTTGATGCTAAGGGGAGACAGCAATGCACTGTTGGCCCAGACTGTAAATGCTTGACTTGGGATGTTCCAAAGTCAAGATTAAAGTCGGGCAGCCCAGCATTTAAGTGCATACATGTATGTATGAAGGAATAAAGACAGAAGATAGGGTAAGTGGAGAATGGCTATATGGATAATACTGTGATGAATGAAAGGGAGTGGATGGGGGTATTAGTGGTTGTGTGAATATTTTGATGAAGCCTGAAGGGATTTCACCCAATCTTCAATGTGTCTGCATGAGGGGACAGGGGTGGGGGTCACCAATTAAATGAAGCAGCCTTGCTGTAGATGTGCTGTCTTGTGGCATTGTTTGTGACCCAAGGTGATGGGATAGATATAAGGATGACCTATCATCCATGAGGAGCCAAGATGAGAGGTAGGGAGTGGTGGTGGATGGAAGTGGAGTTATGCCTTTGGCTTGGCTATTCCTGGTAAGGGGGAAAGAGCCCTTGGTATATGTATGTATATATGCATATGTGTGGGTACTTGGGTGGTGGTCAGGCCATTTGCTGACCTCTCACTGCTGGCACCAAATGCCTCAAGTTTTTATGGTCCTGTGCCACTGCCATCCACTCATGGACATCTGCTCAAGCCATGTCCAGGTCCTCACGTTATCTATCCACCTTCTGTGTGCTCTTCCTATTGTACTGTCCTTCATAAACCTTCATGCTTCTCAACTTTGATGTTCATAATATTTGTTTGACCAGGACTCTTCATTATGACTTGTTCTCCATTCTTGGTCTAGTTTGTCAAATACTGGCTCAATATTTTTCTTGGTACACTTCTCAAATGCAAAAATATATATATATATATATTTATATATATATCCATATTAGGCTGCAGGCTTCACATTCGTATGTGTGTGTGTGTATATATATATGTGTATGTTGAAATGCTTCATACCAGTATTTTGGAAGCTGTAAATAACATCAGTTGGCTGCTGCAATTCTTAATTTTATTTCTGTGTCAATCAGGTTTGCATCTGTTACAACTGGTCCAAGATACTTAAGTTACTACATACTTTATATTTTGCATCATTGGTGTCAATGTGATCTTGTCATTCATTTTTTATTAGATGCATCAACTTTCTTCTTAGCATTACCAGCAGCCTGTTTTCACTCTTGAAAACCACCAGTGATGACTTTTATTCCATCTATGGTCCCATCTATGAAGTCTGTTGTCGGTATATGTCAACATGTTCATTCTCCCAAGCTACCCCAACATTCTCTCTACTGCTGTTGCTATTCTTTCCAGTAGTAAGTTGAATGGTAGTGGAAATATAATGCACTCCTGTCTCAAACCACTCTATCTCAAAACTAGCTGTTTTCTTGTTGCCAGCCCTTACCTGTTCTTCAGTACCAGTATACATTGCTTTCACCAAATTTGAACTTTGATTTTTTGTAAGTTTGCATTTTTAGCACTTCGAATTTAGGAGTTATGGTGCAGGTTGTGTGCCTTAAAATATGAGCCCTGCATTTGCCAGTGATTTATATAAAACTCCCAGGTCTTCTCCAATATGTCTGATTATAAACATGTCAGTTGTTGATCTCTCTCCTCTAAAATCACATTGGTTATTTGCCTAATATTTCATTTACATAGGGAGTTCAGTCTCTTTGAGTATATTTGCAAAAATTTTGTATGTACAGAATAGTAGTGTAATTCCTCTGGAATTTCCACATCCCATTTTTTTTTTTCTCCCTTTGTCACTTGGTACAAAAAAATTCTTCTCTCCTTGGTATCTTTTCCTCTCTCCATATTCTTAAAAGAAGTTGGGTACTGTGTTGTACTCTTCAGTGTATGTATGTATGTATATGTGTGTATATATATAATATATGTATATATATAATATATATATATATATACGAGTATATAGTGTGTGTGGACAGTAGGAAACAAGACTCGGCAACCATTGTTCCATTCGTGTATACTACTATTCAGTAAATATATACATGTGCACACATAAGTGTATGTATGTATATACCTAATTGTAGTGTACAGGAAAGTAGCAATGTTTGTTGGGTCCTGTCTACTCTCCAATTTATCATACCAGTGTGTGATGTGGCCCTGACATTGATCTTAATCTGGGGAAAATGACCTTAGGAATCTGTAAGTGAAATAGAGTACAGGTAAACGTCGACTTACGATGGCCGCGACTTACGATTGTTCGACTTTACGATGACGACGACGACGACGACGATATGATAATTTAACCCCTTCCATACGGTGCCGCACACATAGGCGTCATGAGGAGCAAGTAGATTCGCGACGCTGCCCTATCGGCGTCTGGATTATATTTATTGTAGTCGCCCCTGTGTTTTTACATTCTCTCAAATGTGCCCTAAATCCCATTCTCTGTGGTTTTCAAAATTCGCGGGTGAAAGGGAGAACGATCGATATAAGCGGTGACTATATTTTATGATGCGAGTATTATTACGTCACGTCGTACGGCTGGCATTGGCTGCTGCCCGCGAGATTTAAGTTCCGTACTGAAAATACATATTATAGTGTTTGAATATGGTAAAAAGGATAAAAATAATTAAATAAACTACTGTACATGTTTAATAGGCTATATTCAGTATCTCTGGTGGTGAATATACAGGTAGGCTAGGTACAGTGACCACGGAACAGAGTGGGGATCGACTTACGATGAGATCGTCTTACGATGGCTCTATCGAAACCTAATGCCATCGTAAGTCGACGTTTACCTGTATATAGTATTTGGGGGCCCAGCATAGCTGCAACTCTTTACTTTGTATGTGGCTTTGTTTTTCTAGAATAGAGTGAGATGCCTGTTCATGCGCCCTTTGACAATACATCTTTTAGCCATCTAGAAATCTTGTATTGTACTTTCTCTTGCTGTGTAGGAAACTGCTTCTTAATAATGGAGTAACTAGATTGAGAAATGTATTGTAATCTGAGGTGAATTATGAAATATGCATTTTTATTTTTTTCAAATCACTTTGTAGCATAGCTTTGATAGTACATGAACAGTCATGTTATAACTGGGTAACATTTATTGCAGAGACATAGCAACACAGGCTTTGAATCATTTTGCACAAGGAAAGCGACATCTCTTGGTAAATGACATTCCATCTGCTGTCAATTCACTTCAGGTAAGTGCTGTATTCAGGAAAAGTCCATGAATTTTAAGTTTTCATTACTTGCAAATCAAATGGATTCTAGACTTCACTGTCATGGTTGATTTATAGCAAGCATGGTATTTGGTTCACTGCTTCAAAAGGTTTTTGTAACTGCTTGTGGATGGTTAGAATAAATTTCTCATGTATTGATAAAGGAAGGGGTCATTAAAAGATGCATATGAAATTAAACCAGTTATTAGCCCTCATGTGAGGGCACTGTATATGTTTTTAGCAGGCAGTGCCTGAGAGACTGGGACACATGTCCTACTTCAGTGGTTTGTCTCGACTTTCCTTTCAGCTACCATCGTAGAGTCAACTTTACCACCTTTCCTTTAGTGCGATATAGTCCTAAAAAATAAAGAGTACTTCTTATTGACAATGAAATAATCTTGATATTAGAGGGTTAGGTTTTCTTTACCTACTGTGAATCCCATTTCTTCAAGGTTCTGCAGCTCTATTTATATTCCTCTCTAAGAGGACAGATGCAAAATCTTGAAATGGTGTTTTGGGGGGAGAGAAAGGAAAGCAAATTGCTACCTCACCAACTCCAGGTAGTGCCCTTGGATTACACTAGAGTGAGGATGCAACTGAGACAGTATATTTACTTAACTTCTGCCACTAACAATAACTTCATTTTTCCAATTAACAACCTTAATACCCCTGGCAGTGATGCATGATGGTAGAGACGGGGGATGGTGATCTCACGAAGCCCATTGTAGGGGGCTGTAGGTTCAGTGGTTGCTGTGTGCAAGGATGGGGGATATCATAGTTTGGCAACAGCCCTAATCGTAATCTCTACTAATCCACATGGGAAGGCTTGGTCATGCATATCAGCATGGATGATGGTAATGTTGATACATCCATCTTTCTTCTTGTAAACAAACTACCAATATCTTCCCTCTTACTCTCATCTGACCACAACCCTGCACATTTAACGAGTTTTTAGGGTTCTGGTTAGAATCCTATGTCACAACTTCCTGTAGGATAAATGTACAGAAAGCAGGTTCCCTAATCCAGTTACTCCCGTTTTCTTGCCATTTATAATATGCATGGATAAAACTGGCAGAATTCATCCATGGGAGAGCTGGTTTACCGATATTGGTTAATGAATGGAATATATTTGGTAACAATGTAGTCAGTGCTGAAATTATTGGTTTTAAGAGAGAATTAGGTAACTTTATGGATGGGGATATGTGGTAATGGACATGGAACTGCCTAGTGTAGGCCATATGATCTTAGAAATACAGCTTCAAGGGAACAATATAAATGAGGAACAGTTTTTCCGAGTAAGGATTTTACTTGGAAAACTGAAATCATTTATGGTGCCTGTCCATAGGCCATTAGGAACTCATGCCAGGTGTGTAACTATGATTGGAGCAGTCGCCTTTGCCCTATGTGATTGGACTCTTGGGACAGGCAAGTCATTGCTGGGAATCAAAGGGGCATATTATTCACACCCACAAATAAAGGGACACCTTTGTCGTCGTCTTCTACTACTACTACTACTACGTCTCCTCCTCCTCCTCCTCCTCTACATGCTAACTTCTATTTGAATAATTAGAATATTACTGCACTTAACAGAAATCTAGACTTCTAAGCACATTTTAAGTGTAACATTTGTATATGTTTACAATCTTAGTTCATCATCCACCTTTGTTATATATGTCTGAAAGATAATTTGATATTTGGGGATTTGAAAAATATAATTTTGTAACCAAAACAGTTTTTATTCAAACACTCAACTATTGGCATTGGCAAAGCCTGTGGATGCCCTGGGTCAGAAGCAATGTAGCAAGACGAGGCACATCCACAGTAAAGCTGCTTCATTTGACACCCCCACCTCATTCTGTCCCCTCATGCAGAAAGAGAAGACTGGAAGAAATCTATTGGGCTGCATCAAAATATCATTCACCTACCACACACTCCCTTCCATGCATCACAGCATCGTCCATACACTACCATTCTCCACTCACCCTTATCTTCTGTCTTTTTCCTTCCTCAACAGACATTCCCCTCTTTACCAATGCCCATTTTACCCCATCCATCCATCTCTTCCTTGGTCTCCCCTGTATGTTCACTCCCATATACCAAAAGGCTTTGTCTCCTTATAGAGGAGGTAGCCAGCTAAGGTATACACCCAGCCTCATCCATCCCATTCCCATTCAATGTCCATTTGTTT
This sequence comes from Oratosquilla oratoria, assembly GCF_046742065.1. Taxonomy (NCBI): domain Eukaryota; kingdom Metazoa; phylum Arthropoda; class Malacostraca; order Stomatopoda; family Squillidae; genus Oratosquilla; species Oratosquilla oratoria. Next base: position 68,947,341 of record NC_134782.1, on the reverse strand, counting down.
CCCTTCTATAGTAGCTCCTTGTATATGAAGGGCCATCACCCCACACCTTACCCACTGTTTGGGTCAAAAGCATCTATGGCTAATGTGGCTATTTGCTTTCTCATAAACTACCAATATCTTCCCTTTTACTCCTATGTACCATGACATTGCATATCTCATGATCCAAGTTTAGGATTCTGGTTGGAGTTCTCTTGTCAGACCCACTTATGTTATGACTTTTCATAGGCTGAACATGAGGAAAATCACTAGTCACATCACTGTCCCACAGACTTTTATGATATGCAAGAGAAATGCTGACAGAATTCTTTCCTCCCTTTCTCCAACTACATGGGATAACAAGTAGTCATAGAAATGATAAAGGACAGTTTCAAAGGAGGGACAGTTGTAGTACAAAAGTAGCTGCATTCTTCCTGGTAACTATTTTACAATAATATGTGACCAATGGTGTGGCTGCAGTACATATAGGGTGTCCCCAAGCAGTCCCTAAAGCATTGGCTGCATGTTACCAGGCAGTCAACACCAGGATCACAATTCCCATCACTGTACCACTTTGTTGGTCGCTAACCACTTCAGTAAGAGTCAAATTCTCACTCGCAGCATCAGTTGCTATATGTACACTGCATCACACTACTTGCATTATAAAATATAAAGCCACTGCTGTATTACTTGTTATCTTTTACTGAGTAATATAAACATAAATGTAATCATACCAGTTTACAGAATCCAGGAGAAACTGGTGTACAGCTACAAAAAATATAATCAAGATGTCAACACTGGCATCATCATGTACCCACTCGCACCTCATGATGCCTGTGTAGGTGTCATCATACCGAAGTGGTTAATGACATGCCTAAGAAATACTGTCAGAATTCTTAGCAGATAGTAGTCATAGATGCAATGAAGGACCAATTCAAGGGAACATGTTAAAGGAGAGATGGTTGTACAAAAATAGTATCATCCCTTTGAAAAATGGTTTAACGGAAAAGTTTGACTCCTGGGTAGGTGTACTTAGTCCCAAAAAGATGGGCTGTATGTTACTGTGCAATCAGTACCATGAACATCCATAATGTTCTCATGCATGATGATAAATGGCAAGCCTATCTATATTATAAATTCTTGACAAAATATTTCCTACAACAACTTCTGATTAAACTCCCTGGCTACTTCCTCCATTGAAACCAGGTCTGGACCCCCCCCCCCCCTTGCTTTGATTTTTGCAGAACTGTGCCATCCTCATTTGTATTATCCACAACTCCTCCATCCTATGTAATGATTGATTCACAAAGTACCATACAAATAATCTATCCACTGGTCCACAAATCCTTTTGTAGATCATCCAAATCTCTATCCAGTTCATATTTGTATTCTTGTGTTGGGTGCAATTTCATTTAAGCATTCATAGCAATGAAGAAACTTGTGAAGCTCTAAAGACAGCATCAACCTTTCTAATGTTTACACTGCCAGCTAGACATTCAATTCTTTGGTAAACAGTGCTAAATGTGTGGCAAGGAAACTGGAAGAAACGCCCAGCAAATTGTCTGAAAACAAATGAAACTCGTAGATCCGTGGTTGTCTTCAAATTTGCTTAATTTCCCGAAACAGCACTAGTACATCATAGAACAAGACATTACCACCTTGCAACAGGAAAAGACCCTTACATGTGCCAGTGGGCTTCCCCCACAGTCAAGTACTGTTAGGCTACCCAGTTTACACAGCCCAGAACAACCACTGTCGCTTATCCCCTCAAATAGCAGTGGCCACATGAAGTCCTAGGTGATAGGACACCAATACATCAGTCATCTATCCTCTACTTGCTCTATAGAACATGACTATTAACCAAATTATCAGTACCCTTGACAATTTAAACAAACATGAAATACAAGATAATACACAACAGTATCATGCATTTATCTTCAAGGATAGTGCTGGTAAGGTATAGTCCATAACAACAAAACATATAACCTGTGTATGGTGAAGTTGCAGTTAAAACGGAGTATCTGAACTTGATATGTTTGCAGGAGGCCTGCAGACTACTTGCGGAACAGTATGGTGAACTCGCACCAGAATGTGGAGATGCATATTTTTACTATGGAAGGGCACTTTTGGAAATGGCTAGGCTAGAAAGTGGTGTCCTTGGGAATGCATTGGATGGAGGTAAGTAGATCTTGGGAATGGTGCTTGTATTACATTGTGCTTGAATCACATGGTGCTTGCATTACATTGTGCTTGAATCACATGGTGCTTGCTTAACATGGTGCCTATTGTCATGTGCTTTGGTGTGCTTACCCTGCCTGTTTTTAGTCAACCCAACCCTCCCCCTTTCAGTACCTCAAGGGGAAGATGTGGAAAATTCTCAAGTTGAGAACCCAGAGAAAATGACAGGTAAATTTGCCATTTGGTGTTTGCATGTTTCCCCTGAATGTTTGGTATAAGTAGTTTGCTCCATGTGCTTTGATCCTATAAATGCTTTGGTGCTTGATGTGCTCACTGTCCTTTTATTCTTTTTGATAAGATGATGAGAAGGAAATGGTTAGCGAGAAGGTAGGCGAAGCATTGGAAGAAGCCTGTAAGGCATGGGATAACCATGTTAATAGGCAAGGCAAACCCAGTGACAGTGTGAAGGCAGTTAATGGGAAGGAGGAAGAGGCATCAGGTGAAAAGGAGGTGAAGAAAGAAAGTGGAAATGTTGACGAAGGAATGGAATTGGAAGTGAAGAGTGAAGAGGTGGTAGACCCTGCAACAAGGGAAAAAGTTACAGAAGAGAAGAAAGCGTGTCTAAAGAAAAATGTGGAAGGAGGGGAAGATGGTAGAGAATCGAAGGATGGTCTTGTGGAGGATAATGCTGAAAAGGGAGAGGACACTGAAGTTGAAGCTATGGACGTAGAAGTGGATACAGAGGATAAGTGTGAGAAAGAGGGTGAGGATGCCAAGGATGAGTCAAAGAGTAAGGGTGCTGAAACAGAAAAGACAAAGGGTACAGAGGTAGAATCAAAGACGGAGGGTGCCAAGGAGGAGTCAAAGACCAAGGGTACTAAGGAATCCGAGACAGAGGGTACCGAGAAGGAATCGAAGACCGAGGGTGCCGAGAAGGAATCGAAGACCGAGGGTGCCGAGAAGGAATCGAAGACTGAGGGTGCCAAGAAGGAATCGAAGACCGAGGGTGCCGAGAAGGAATCGAAGACAGAGGTTGCCGAGAAGGAATCAAAGACGAAGGGTGCTGAGAAGGAATCGAAGACAGAGGGTGCTGAGAAGGAATCGAAGACGGAGGGTGCCGAGAAGGAATCGAAGACGGAGGGTGCCGAGAAGGAATCGAAGACAGAGGGTGCCGAGAAGGAATCAAAGACCGAGGGTGCTGAGAAGGAATCGAAGACCGAGGGTGCCGAGAAGGAATCGAAGACCGAGGGTGCCGAGAAGGAATCGAAGACCGAGGGTGCCGAGAAGGAATCGAAGACCGAGGGTGCCGAGAAGGAATCGAAGACCGAGGGTGCTGAGAAGGAATCGAAGGCCGAGGGTGCCGAGAAGGAGTCGAAGGAGGGGGGTGCTGAGAAAGAATCGAAGGCTGAGGGTGCTGAAAAGGAATCGAAGGCCTCGGGTGCCGAGAAGGAGTTGAAGGATGGGGGTGCTGAGAAAGAATCGAAGGCTGAAGGTGCTGAGAAGGAATCGAAGGCTGAGGGTGCTGAGAAGGAATCAAAGGCTGGGGGTGCTGAGAAGGAATCAAAGGCCAAGGAGGAAACTGATGGAAGTGAAGAGAAAACTAAGGATAAAAGTAATGGGAATGAAGTTGCTGTGGGTGGGTCAAATGATAAGCTTAATGAGAAGTCTGAGAGTGATAGGACTGATGAAAAGCCCAAGGAAGAGGAAAACAAGTGTACTGAGAAGACTAAAGAGGAGAGTATGGAGACTGATGACATGGATGTAGATGATGCAAAACCTGGGGAGAATGTTGAAGGGAAAGATGTAATCTCTGAAGATAAACCTAAGACTGCAGAGGAACCTATCAAAGAAAGTGCGGATTGCAAAAGTGAGGTGAAGGAAGAGGAGACAATTAAGAAAGACTTAAAGATGGCGAATTCCAAAGCTGTTAATGGTGTGGCAGTAACAAATGGGGACTTGAAGAGTAAGACACTTGTGCATGCTATAATCATGTCTTGATAATAAATGTATAAACAAACACTGCATGCAAATTTTCCTGTATTATTAATATGTTTGTTGTATTGCAGAAGAAGGTAGCACTGAAGGGGAAGATGAGGATGACAATGATGGTGAGGAGGACAATGAAGACGAAGATGAAGAAAAGAGTGATTCACAGTCTCAGGAGGAGGGCTCACAGGAAGAAGGTGTGTTGTGTGGATGTGGTTGTGTAATGTTTTTAGGCAATTCCAAAGAAGAAATTATTAACTTTGATTTCTAAACAGGTGAGAAGACTGATGAAGACGAAGATGTGTCTAACCTTCAGTTGGCATGGGAAATGCTGGAGTTGGCTAAATGTATATTCCAGAAGTAAGTTTCTAAATTTATATTGATTACAAGTGAAAGTATACTGTAGAACCAGTTGTGAAGATATATACTGAATCCCTATTGACCAAAGAAAAATAAGTTGTGAATTAATTGTAATGTATCTCTAGACAAACGGAAGGCAATCCGGACATGGCACTGAAAGTTGCACAAGTTCACCTGAAGTTGGGCGAACTCAGTCTTGAGAATGAAAGCTATGCACAGAGCGTGGAGGATCTCACCAGATGTCTAGATATTCAGGTATTCTCATTTAATTTTCCTGTCTTGCTTATACAGGAAGTGAGTGGGGGCAGAGATTAGGGATTGAAGGGCTTTAAGAGGTTGAGAACAAATTAAGATTAATGTCTGAAGGATGTGAAGAAATTGTTTTTAATCTTCTATCTTGTGTACCAAGTGCTTCTTGCCCCCTTACAAGGGAGGTAGCCAGTTGAGCAGTCATTCACCACCCTTGTTTTTAGGGGATAGTGAGCTGAGCAAGAAATTCTCTATAGGTAGAAGTGAGAAGTACTTTTGGGATCATTAGAAATGACAAAAGACCTGATGGGGTAATGTGGCCCAAGGTGGAACGATACAATAATTCAAATCCCAATATGGTAATTGGGAAATATGGATATAGACCAAGTTAGAACCATATAGTATTTTATATACTGGTGTAAGTGTACATACACAGGGAGAAAGGAAAACTTTAAATATGTTTGAGATGAAGTATTGGAGAATTATGGTTGGGATAGTGAGAAATGAAGTGAGGAAAGTGTGGGTTGAAAGGGAGATGGCAAATAGAGCTGATGAAAGGTTACTGGGATGGTTCGGGCACGTGGAAAGAACAAGTGAAGAAAGATTAGTGAGAGGTGGATGGAATCATCTTGAAGGGACAGAGGATGAGATGGATGAATGGGGTGATAAGGGCTTTAAGCAAGAGGAAAATGAAAGAAGGGAGAAGGCAAGGGATAGGAGTGAATGGAGGAGGGTTATGTATGTATGATATTTTGGAGGGAGTGTTATCATAAGTGGAGTGGTCCTGCTCTGGATGTACTGTGTCTTGCCTAGCTTCTGGCCTTAGCATTGGGCAGGAGACTGGGATGACCCATCATCCCCCCCAAAAAAATGAAGATGAGAGGGGAAACAAGGGTGGTGGATAAGAGGGTCTTCTTTGTGAGGTGGGGGAAAAGCTTTTGGTTTGCACAATAAATGGCTGTAAATTGTTTCGTATTTAATAAGTTTTTGTTTTTGTTTTATTTTTGTTTTATTTATTTATTTATTTATTTATTTTATTTTATTTTTTTTTCTCTCCAGAAAAAGATACTTGAGCCAGATAACAGATGTCTTGCAGAAAGCCACTACCAGCTTGGTGTTGCCCATTCTTTCTCTGACGAATTTGACAAGGCTATCGAGAGTTTCAATTCCTCCATCAGTGTTATTGAAGACAGAAAGGTTAATCTGGTAAAGAAAATTGAAGAAAAGAAAAGTTGGACAGAAGAACAGAGAACAAAGGATGGTAGGTGGTAGGATTAAAACTAATCTCGTCTTGTATGAATGTAGTGATAGTTTTAAATTTCTGCAAAAGAAAGAAGTGTAAAGCTACCCACTTCTCCCTCTCTCCCTTAAAACTTTTTCCAATTTGCTGCCATCCTCTCCCCTTGTACATCTCATCACCTTACTTTTACCTACATTTACCTTGAACTTCCTCCTCTCGCACACCTTCCCAAACTGTTACTAACTTCCTTAATCCTTCCTCTGACCCTGCTACAAGCAGTATCATCAGCAAGCAACAACTGGCTTGTCTGATATTTTTCTCCATTTTCTTTAACAATCTCCAATCCCCTGTTCAATACCCTTACATTTATCTCTCACACCACCCCATGCATGTAAACATTGAACAGCCATGGTGACATGTCCCATATTCAATCTTAGGATTTGAACTTGCATCCACCAGTTCAAGATAGTATCCACTGGCTACCCCACGTAGAATTATTTTATAGAGTAAGCTTGGATTGTAGTTGGGAAGGCTTATGGGAGGATCTTGATTGTGAGGATTAGGAGAGGAACAGAGGGGGTAATTGGTGATGAACAGTGTGGATTTAGGACAGGTAGAGGTTGTGTAGATCAGATCTTTGTGGTAAGACAAATATGTGAGAAAGCTATAGGAAAGGGGAAGGATGTTTTTTGGGCTTTTATGGATCTGGAAAAGGCTTACGATAGGGTAGACAGAAAGGCACTGTGGGAAGTTATGCAGATATATGGGATAGGAGGAAAGCTTCTAGGAGCTGTCAAGAGTTTTTATGAGAGTAGTAGAGCTTGTGTCAGGATAAGAAATGGAGAGAGCGAGTGGTTCGAGGTAAAGGTGGAACTTCGTCAAGGATGAGTTATGTCGCCCTGGCTGTTCAACTTAACCATGGATGGGGTGGTGCGAGAGGCAAATGCAAGGATTGGAGATGATTAAAGAAAATGGAGAAAAGGGGGAGGTGAGCCAGTTGTTGTTTGCGGACGACACTGCGCTTGTGACAGGATCGGAGGAGGGACTGAGGAAGTTGGTGACAGAGTTTGGGAGAGTATGTGATAGAAGAAAGCTAAAGATAAATGTGGGTAAAAGTAAGGTGATGAGATGTACAAGGGGTGAAAGTGGCAGTAGACTGGAAGTGAGCATTAAGGGAGAGCGACTAGAGGAAGTGGATAGTTTTAGATACCTGGGTGCAAATGTGGCAGGAAAGGTGGAGGTAGAATGTAGATTGAGAGAAGCGAGTAAATGCCTTGGTGGATTGAAGAGTGTAATGAGGAATAGACATTTGGAAATGGATGCTAAGAGGAGATTGTATGAAGGAGTGATTGTGCCAACAGCACTGTATGGGGCAGAAACATGGAACATAAGAGAGGAGGAGTTTGAATGTGTTTGAGATGAGGTGTCTGAGAAGTATGATGGGGGTTACTAGGCTAGAGTGAGAAATGAGGAGGTGAGGAGAAGAACGGGGGTGGAAAGGGAGTTGGGAGATAGGGTTGATGAAAGAGTATTAGGATGGTTTGGACACATGGAAAGAATGAGTGAAGAAAGACTAGTAAAAGGTATGGAAGGCAGATGTGGAGGGAGTGAACATGAGGGGACGTCCTAGGATGAGGTGGATGGATGGGGTGAAGGGGGCTTTGGGGAAGAGGGGAATGTCTGTTGAGGAAGGATGGGAGAGGACAGAAGACAGGGGTGAATGGAGAATGGTTGTATATGGATGATGATGTGATGCATGAGGTGGAATGGGGGGTGAGGTAGTATGTGTGAGCAAAATTTGATGCAGCCTGAAGGGATTTCTCCCCGTCTTCTCCTTTTATGCAGGGGGGGACGGAGAGAGGGGTCGCCGATTTAATGAAGCGGCCTTGCTGTGGATGTGCTGTGTCTTGCGACACTGCTTCTGACCCAGGGCAGTGGACAAGGTGCAGGGATGACCTGTCATCTAGGAGGTGCTAAGATAGGAGGGAGGGTGGATGGATGGGGTGAAGGGGGCTTTGACCCAGGGCAGTGGACAAGGTGCAGGGATGACCTGTCATCCAGGAGGTGCTAAGATAGGAGGGAGGGTGGATGGATGGGGTGAAGGGGGCTTTGGGGAAGAGGGGAATGTCTGTTGAGGAAGGATGGGAGAGGACAGAAGACGGGTGAATGGAGAATGGTTGTATATGTATGATGTGATGCATGAGGTGGAATGGGGGGTGAGGTAGTATGTGTGAGCAAAATTTGATGCAGCCTGAAGGGATTTCTCCCCGTCTTCTCCTTTTATGCAGGGGGGGACGGAGAGAGGGGTCGCCGATTTAATGAAGCGGCCTTGCTGTGGATGTGCTGTGTCTTGCGACACTGCTTCTGACCCAGGGCAGTGGACAAGGTGCAAGGATGACCTGTCATCCAGGAGGTGCTAAGATAGGAGGGAGGGTGGAGTGTATTCAGGGGTGGAATGGGTGGGAGTTTTTTATGCCTTTTCCTTTTTGGCTACCTCCCTTGTAAGGGGGAAAAAGCCTTGGTATATGTATGTATGTAAGGTTGGATTGTATTGTCATCTAACTTATTCTTGAGTCTACACTTCTATGTAGAAAGCTATACTTCCTAATATCTTTTAATTTTGAGTTTGAGTTGTACAGTAGTCCAGTAGATACAGTGATGAACTTGAGCAGGTGGTAATGAGTCATGGAATCTGCTTTGGGTTAGGTTGCATGGGTTTTTGATGGCCCTGGTTAGGTGACCCAACAACCCTAAAAAGGAGAGGAGCAGTTTACTACAACTGACAGGGCTTTTATCAACCAGGAGTAGCTCTTAATTGTTTACTGGGATGGATTTGTCAGTTAATTTGCATATGGTGTTTATTTCTGATTGGGAGGTCACTTGTAAAGAGGTTGACTAATAATGGTGAAATTATTGCACTGAGGAATTATTGTTTAATTATTTATTTTGTTTATTGTAATTTCAGCTGCAGAAAAACCTGATCCATTCTACACTGAACAAGGAGAGATAGATGAACTGAATCAGCTTGTTCCAGATATAAAGGAAAAGGTAGTTGATATGGAAGAGATGAAAAAGGACTCCAGGGAAAGAATTGCAAAGATAACAAAGGTAGTTTTCTATTTGTACTCTTTACTATGAAGAGATTGATTGGATGAAAGGATGTTCTCATGCTGACAATGTAAAATTTCATTTTGGCGACTGTCCCACAGACTTGATACAGCGGATACTCCTGGGTGTTTTTCAATAGTCATGCCTGAGCAACAGGGGACTCCTTAAACCCCATAGAAATGATTGACACAAAGGATGACCTGCCCTTAAATAATTCATAATTTGTGCAAAGCTGGTATGTAGGATGAGGATAAGGAATAGATTGAAGGGCACTGGTGAATAGTGGGATGAAGAGATGGTGTTACTAGAAATGAAAGATAGAACTAGGTGTGATTTTGAGTTTGGGAGTATGGTGACAAGGGAGTGACGGAGTGGCTGGAAGTGTCTTCAGTATTTATGTAGGCAAAGGTGAAACAGATGGTAAATGTGGGTTTTTGCAAGTGCATATAGACCATGTGTGGAAAGGAGGGCTTCTTGGATAGCTGTAAAGGAGTGGTTTACAAGTTGTGTGAGGAATGGGAATGTATTGTTTTGGGTGCTAGGAAAGAATATTATGGTGAGATTGTTGATGCATACATATACCAAGGCTTTTTCCCCCTTACAAGGGAGGTAGCCAAACAGATTGTTGATATATTTTGGAAATAATTTGATAGCAAACGGTGTTCAACAAGAATAGAGCATAAGGATACATGCAAAAGGCTGGATGGAAAGGTGGTTGATAGATTAATGGACTATGTAATGGTATCAAAAGATAGGAAGAGTTCAGGTTGTTAACATTTCCAGGGGATAGTGAAGGGGTGTCGGGTAGTTTTTTAATTGAAAGGTAATCAAGAGAAGAGGCAAAGTGGAAGTGGAGGAAAAGGGTGGAAGTAATTGTTTAGTTCTGCTTTACAAAGGAATAGGGGACAAATGTGAATGGTTAACTACTTCTCTTGTAAGGGAGAAGCCCTTTCATATATAGATAGGTAGATAGTGCCTATATACATCTTCCTCTATTTGGTCTTTTCCATCTTTCATTGGATATATCATCATTAAGATTAGCCATCCCCTTGGTTTCTGCCTTTTGTATTCTTTCTCCTTTTTATGATGTCCACATCATCACTGCCTATTCCAGTCTGGGCTGTATCAAGCATTCAAGGATTTTTTTTCTCTTCATCCATGTAATGAAATGTCAGTTATTTGTCAACAGGATAGAAATCGCTCCTGTTACTTTCCATGTGTGCTTCAGGTGATAGATCCTTTTTGATGCCTAGGTCCTTTTCCTCCTTTCTTTTATTACTTCATTTCCCATTATATAATTTATCATTGGTCTTTTCTTGCCCCCCCCCCCCTTTTTTTTTCCTCCTCTCTCTCTCTCTCTCTCTCTCTCTCTCTCTCTCTCTCTCTCTCTCTCTCTCTCTCTCTCTCTCTCTCTCTCTCTCTCTCTCTCTCTCTCTCTCTCTCTCTCTCCCTCCCTCCCTCCCTCCCTCCCTCCCTCCCTCCTTTTCTTTTCTTTTCTTTTCTTTTCTTTTCTTTGTGTTAGAATTAATTTTCTACTGACTCCACTCCTATGTCCAGGTTCTTTTTGTAACCTTGTACAGTCCTCGGTTCTCACTTTCATGTTTGTCAACAGCAAGCTCATTGCATAGCAATTCTGTGTGAGATAGTATGATTAGATAGCTCTGCCTAAGGGATTCAATCCCTAGGCTGTTAGGCACTGCAAGCTTGAGCCAAGGGCACTACCAGATGGACAATGGCTAGAAGTGTACAAAAGAAACTTTTCTGACAGCTTCCCAAGATACACTGTTGGTTTCTTAGGCTATGTGAGCCTCAAACAACTCTATACAAGTCTTATTGAATAGCTCTGCCTAAGGGATACTAGGATGTGGCACTACAAATTCACACCTATCTCCTGTCTTCTCCCTTCCCTGCTCAATGGGTTTTTCCTTTTACTCAACATCACTTCACACTCATCCATGCACCTCATGGTCAGTGTTCCCCCTAGATTTACTCCATCCACTTCTGCTGGTCTTTCCATGTATGCAGTCCGTCCCACTATTTTTCGTCTGTCCTATCTGCCAATTCCTAGTAATGCCCACCATGCTTCTCAAATACTTCAACTTGCACATTTTTAAATTTCACCTTTGTGCCTCACTAAAAGTCTTTGATATACTTTGTTGAAGACGATCCCCTCTTTTAATCTTCTTGTTATATCCATCCCCAGATAGTGTATATGGCTAGGTATGCATATATATATATATATATTGTGTATATTGATATGAAAGTCGTGCTGAATTTTTACTAGATTAATGAGGTTTTCATTGTTCTAATAATTTTGGATTTTTTACAGCCAGCAGAGGATGTAAGTGAAGTTTTAGTTCCTGAGGTATATTTGTAGAAAATTTTGAATGGTTACCGATTGCCCTATTATGTAAATTTTTGTAATGTTTAGTTTTTGATTCCACAGAACATGGGTCTTGGTAAAGTTCTTGGAAGTCCCAGTTCAGCAGGAACTTCAGGAACTTCATCTGGAACCTCATCAGTTGGTTTTGGATCAACTTCAGCATTTGGCACTAGTACTGAAGCAAAACCAGTTGAGGCCAAGCCAGTTTCCAATATTGGACACCTCATAAGGAAAAAGGTATGTATTGCACGACTTGGCAATTTCATTAGTAATGGGGGGCTATCATCAGAGGAAACAAGTGTCACAAGGCTGCATTACCCATGTTTTATTGGAGAATGTGGGTTATGTTGATTCTGATCTTTTGTTCCTTGAATTAGAGCTATGTGTATTTGTTGGGATTGAAGCACATCCGTGTGTTTCTCAGTTTAAATGTTAGTGTAGATCTGTTTCTTGGTTGTTCTTCTGCATTGGTTGCAGCTCCAGTTCTGTGTACTGGTTTGTGTTTGAGTGTGCTGCATGTAAGATTGATCTACATATTGCATTTGTTGGAAATGTGAAAGTTTATTGGTATTGTACATGTACATGATGAGATGTACAAGGGGTGAAAGTGGCAGTAGACTGGAAGTGAGCATTAAGGATAGTTTTAGATACTTGGGTGCAAATGTGGCAGTGAAAGTGGAGGTAGAATGTAGATTGAGAGAAGCGAGTAAATGCCTTGGTGGATTAAAGAGTGTAATGAGGAATAGACATTTGGGAATGGATGCTAAGAGGAGACTGTATGAAGGAGTGATTGTGCCAACAGCACTGTATGGGGCAGAAACATGGAATATAAGAGAAGAAGAGAGAAGGAGTTTGAATGTGTTTGAGATGAGGTGTCTGAGAAGTATGATGGGGGTTACTAGGCTAGATAGAGTGAGAAATGAGGAGGAGAACAGGGGTGGAAAAGGAGCTGGGAGATAGGGTTGATGAAAGAATATTAGGATGGTTTGGACACATGGAAAGAATGAGTGAAGTAAGACTAGTAAAAGAGGTATGGAAGGCAGATGTGGAGGGAGTGAACATGAAGGGATGTCCTAGGATGAGGTGGATGGATGGGGTGAGGGAGGCTTTGGGGAAGAGGGGAATGTCTGTTGAGGAAGGATGGGAGAGGACAGAAGACAGGGGTGAGTGGAGAATGGTTGTATATGGATGATGATGTGATTGCATGAGGTGGAATGGGCAGGGGGATGGGGGGTGAGGTAGTATGTGTGAGCAAAATTTGACGCAGCCCGAAGGGATTTCTCCCCGTCCTCTCATTTTATGCAATGGGGGGACGGAGAGGGGGGGGGGTCTCCGATTTAATGAAGCGGCCTTGCTGTGGATGTGCTGTGTCTTGCGACACTGCTTCTGACCCAGGGCAGTGGACAAGGTGCAGGGATGACCCGTCATTCAGGAGGTGCTAAGATAAGAGGGAGGGTGGAGGGGTGTGGAGTGTATTCAGGGATGGAATGGGTTGGAATGATTTTATGCCTTTTTCTTTTTGGCTACCCCCCTTGTGAAGGGGAAAAAGCCTTGGTATATGTATGTATGTATGTACATGTGGTGGATGGAAGGGTAGTAGATAGGACTTAAATGGACTATATAGTGGTACTCGGAAGAAGCGTTGGAAGAGTTTTTGATGTACATGTTCATAGGGGAGAGAGGGAATATTGGATAATTTATTGGTGGAAGATAGATGGAGAAAGTAGAAAAAGACAAGGTAGGTAGGTAGGTGCTTAGTGAACTATTTAAACAAGAAAAAAAGGTGTATAAGGAGCTGAGAGAACAGTGGGAGGGAGTGAAGGATTGAGTAGAACTAAGAGTTGAGGAGGAATGGAGGGTTTCAAGGAGGGAGTTGCAAGGTGTGTGGAAGATGGGAGGAAATAGAAGGGAGGGCAAATGGTGGGATGATGAAGCAAAGGTTGTAGAAAAATTGGTATTCAGATTGGTTGCAAAATAAGACAATAAAAATGGGTACAAAGAAAAAAGTAAAACCTAAGATTAAGGAGGGAAAGAGCAAATGTGAAATGGGGTAAGGGTGGCAGAATTATTTTAAAGTAATGAAAAGGTGTTTTGGAAGGAAATTAAGATAGGAAGGGAGGCAAATCAAGTAAAGAAAAGGTAGAAGGTGCAGATGGAGAGATAACTGAAGAGACAACACTAGGGGAAGATGGGCAGATTATTTAAGGGGTTGCTAAATGTGAAGGAGGATAGGGAGGGAAAGGTAGATGCAGTGGGAAACTGAAAGAAAATGAGTGATGAAGAAAATGGGAGAGAAATAAGAAAGGATGAGGGGAAAGCTGTTATAATGAGAGCAGGTTAGGCACCTGGGTTAGATGGGTGTCATGTGGAGTGTCTAAAAAAAGGAGGTACAGTGATGGTGGACTGGCAGGTGAGGTTGTTTAATGTTTGACTAAAAGAGGGTAGAGTGTCTGAGGACTGAAGTCCATTTTACAAGGGAAAAAGGGTAGAAAAGGAGTTGAGAGAGGGATGACAAGAGTATTGGGATTGTTTGGACACAAGGAAAAAATGGGTGAAGAAAGATTAATAAAAGAAATGTGGATGGAGTGAATTTGGCGGGGGGGCAACCAAGGACAAGGTGGATGGGGTAAAAAATTCATTGGGAAAGAGGGAAGGGAGAAGACAAGATAGGGATGGGTGGAGATTGGTTGTGTATGGATGATGATGCAATGCATGGGAGTGGGTGGGATAGGGAGTATGTGTGAATAATGTTGTTACCCAGCCTGAAGGGATTTCTCCCCTTCTCTTTTTTTGCATGAGGGGACGGGTCGCTGATTAAATGAAGTGGTCTTACTGCATTGTTTCTGACCCAGGGCGATGGGCAAGATGCAGGAGTGACCCATCATCCAGGAGGATCAAAGAAAAGAGGAAGGGATGGTGAATGGGAGTGAAGTGTGGGGATGAAATGGGTGGGAGTGGGTTTATGTTCATTATAATATAGTCCTGGGTTGGTTTTTGTCTCTAGCTAGGTGGAAGTGGAGGGGGCAGATATTAGGCTACTGGTTTTGTGGAGGGGGGTAGTGCAGGGATATGGAGATGGTTGTTGGAAAGTAGGCAAGTTTGTGACTCAAACTAGGCATTGCTCCTTCAATGTTGTACCTCTATGTAAAGTGTGGGTTGGTGTGTCCTCTTGTAACTGGGTGGTTTCAACCTTGGTTGGAAGTTGGGTTCTCTTTCCAAAAGAAGAAAACTATCACAAATGTTTGCATACCTATTTGTTTACATACCACCTTTTAAGGGAGGTAGCAAGCCAAGGCATGCACCTACCCTCCCACCTATTCCATACCCATCATACCACGTTTGTTTACCTTCTATCTTACTCCCTATCTCGTGCCTTCACCTGTACCTGCTATATATGTAACCCTTTTACTTCAGACCTCCATCATCCCACTCATCCATGTCATTCTTGGCCTAACCCTCAAGTTCACTCCATCTCTGCCTTCTACAGTTTTTGCTAGTTTTTTCTTGTTCATTCTTTTTGTGCTTAAATCATCCCAATGTATTCACCTGTCCTATTTCCACCCCAGCTTTTATTTCTTGCCCTGTCCATCCTTGTAACTCCGACCATATTTCTCAAACACTTGATCTCGTTTATACATCACCTTTCTCCCACCCTTAAATTCTAAGTCTCTACCCCTTACAGTGTTGTAAGCACAATTACCCCTCTCTATACTCATTTTGAAGCCATCGTCATTTTCCCAAGACGTTTATTTGCATCCCTCACTCCCCTGTTCCCTGGTACAAGTGACCTTGATACTTAAAACTGTCTACTTGCTCTAGCCACTTGAACTTGTTGCCACCCTCACCCTTGTAGATCTCATAACCTTACATTTTAAGCACGCTTAAAGTATCTCAAAAGAATTGGATGTTTGGAGAAGAGACCAAGATCAAGCCATCCAGGGACATATGAAGCTCAAAGTTCATTGGCTGGCAGGTAGGCCAGGGGATCCCAAGAGCTGGTTGAGAGCTTGAAGCAACCTGGGTGAAGACCTGATGGCCATTCCTGGGTGTTGATTGCCTGGTTCAAGGTATAGTGGTTTTGATGTGGACAGTGTCTCTTGTGGGCATGCAGATGGCAAAATAGAACCTACACTGTTGAAAATTGGAAGGTCATCTGCAAGGAAAAGAAGTGGCTTCAGCAATCTAAAGTAGTGTTCTTGGTACATGATTTAAGCTAGTTGCTGCAAGGGCAGTCTTGTATGTTCAGGGTTGGGACCGGGCACTTGAACTTGGACTTAGTACAGATTTTCATGTACAAAGTTTAAGAATTCAGTGTTGTGTTTGTACTTTGACCCAAAGTACTTCAAAATATGAAATGCACGAAAGTACAAATACTGGAGGAAGTGGATAGTTTTGGATACTTGGGTATGAATGTGGCAGGAAAGGGAGGAGTGGGGGTGGAGGTAGAATGTAGATTGCGAGAAAGGAGTAAATGCTTTGGTGGATTAAAAAGTGTAATGAGAAATAGACATTTGGTAATAGATGCTAAGAAGAGATTGTATGAAGGAGTGATTGTGCCGACAGCACTGTATGGGGCAGAAACATGGAACAGAGAGGAGTTTGAATGTGTTTGACATGAAATGCCTGAGAAATATGATAGGGGTTACTAGGCTGGATAGTGAGAAATGAGGTAAGGAGAATAGGTGGAAAGGGAGTTGGGAGATAGGGTTGATGAAAGAGTATTGGGATGGTTTGGACACATAGAATGAGTGAAGAAAGATTAGTAAAAGAGGGGAAGGCAGAGGTGAAGGAGTGAACATGAGGGGGTGACCTAGGATGAGATAGATGGATGTGGTAAAAGGTGCATTGAGAAAGGTGAATGTCTGTTGAAGGAGGGGAGAGGGCAGAAGATAGGGGTGAATGGAGAAGGGTTGTGTATGGATGATGCTGTGATGCATGAGGGATAGTGGGTGAAGGAGTATGTATGAGAAATAAATTGATGCAGTCCGAAGGAATTTCTCCGTCTTCTTTTCTGCATGATTTTTTAAATTAATTAATCAATCAAGCAGCCTTGCTGTGGATGTGCTGTGTCTTGCAACACTGCTTCTGACCCAGGGCAGTGGACAGGATGTAGAGATGACCTGTCATCCAGAAGGTGCCAAGATAAGAGAGAGGGTAGAGGGGAGTGAAGTATGTAGGGGATGGAATGGGTGGGAGTGGTTTCTATGCCTTTGTCTTTTGGCTACCTCCCATGTAAAGGGGGGGGGGGAGCCTTTGGTATATGTATGTTCAAATACATTATATTTAAAAGTTGTTTACTGTATATATAGGTTCTAGCGAACTTTGTCATGATACGTTTGGGAGCATTGAGTATTATGCTTTACAAATCTGGCAGGATTTATTTTTGTATATTTTATTTAGTTTTCTCCACAACGTACTTGTATTTCATTACAATGATATGTACTTGGGCTTGATGACTACTTGGATTCTGTGATATTGTAGACTGCATCAGAGTGTGGAGGAGGTCCTTCCAATGTAGCTGTTGGAGCCGTCACAGCGGCCCTCCTGGCAAGTAAATTTATATACATTGGTGGTGGCCTCCTAAGGGATAGGTGCTGTATGTGTGTGTATGAGTATGTAGTATATACTTAGGGCTCCTTCCCCCTTATAGGAGAGAGCCAGTGAAGGCATGTACCCATTCCACTTCCATCCACCACCCATTGTTTTCCTCTCATCTTAGCCCCTGGATGAAGGCTTGTCACTTGTCTCCTGCCCACTGCATGGGTCATCAGTGCAGCAAGACACAGTACATCCACAGCAGGGCTGCCTCACTTACACAGCAACCCTCCTTCCTTGTCCCTTCATGCAGAAAATAGTGAATACAGGAAGAAATCCCTTTGGGCAGCTTGAAGAAAATTTTCATATACAACCATTCTCCACTTGTACCAATCCCCTGCATTCTCCCATCCATGCTCAGAGCCCCTTTCACTCCATCCAGCCATCTCATCATGTCATCTCAAGTTCTGAATATTCAATCAATTTTTCCACAATTTTTGGTAATCATTCTGCACTCATTATGTGGCCAAACCATCCCAATAATCATCTGTCTTATTTCCCAACTCGCTTTCCACCCCCCACCCCCAACTGTCCTCCCCACCTTGTTCACTGTGTAACCTTGTAACCTTTGCTGTAGTTTTGACACTTCATTAGTCTCCGCTCCATAGTGTGTCATAGGCACAAACACTCCTTCACAAGTCTTGTTTGCATCCATTCCCAGATGGCTATTTATTCCTTCATTCTTCAGTTTACCTCCACCCAGACTCCTCCAGCTAGAGCTGCATGATCTTATTGTACAGGTTTTCACCCAATTAACCACTTCAGTACGGGACTTAAATCTCGTGGGCAGCAGCCAATGCCAGCCGTATGACGTAACGTAATAATATTCGCATCATAAAATATAGTCGCCGCTTATATCGATCGTTCTCTCTTTCACCCGCGAATTTTGAAAACCACAGAGAATGGGATTCAGGGCGCATTTGGGAGAATGTAAAAACACAGGGGCGACTACAATAAATATAATCAAGACGGCGATATGGCAGCGTCGCGAATCCACTTGCTCCTCATGACGCCTACGTGTGCGGCACCGTATGGAAGGGGTTAAATGGTCCTTGAATAAAATCCTAGCCTCCTTAACATCTACTGTATGGTAGTAATCCATGTGCTTTAAAGGCTGTCTCTGCAACAGTGATAGTGGTGATGAAGTATTTTATCAACAAAATTGAGTGGCATGATACTTGGGTAGTCATTGGGAGAGATAGAAAGCTAACATTGGTGAGTGTTTATGTACATTTTCACACATTGTCTAGCACAAACACCAGAGAAAGGCAATGAAAAGGTTGACATGGCTCACAAAAACCAGGTTCCTTTACATGCTGAGGAATCTGAGGATTAAGATATACCAAGTGAAGAGCGAGAAGATTTAGAATGTTACCATGGACCATAGTCAATAGGGAGCCCAGTGTTTCACAGCCCAAAATTTCTATCTGCATTCAGGATATTCACTCGGAAACTCCTTAGAAGGCAGTTCAGTTGACACTTGTCTTTGCCTCAATCATTGGATTGGTCATACCTTGGATGTGAAAATTGCCTAATTCAAGAATATAGAAAGCACTATATCTGGCCACCTCAGGAATATGTTAACAGAAAACTGTAAATTAAAGAAACTAATACGTGTGATGCCGCTGCATTGGCATCTACATATATATATACCAAGGCTTTTTCCCCCTTACAAGGGAGGTAGCCAAAAAGGAAAGGCATAAAATCACTCCCACCCATCCCATCCCTGAATACACTCCACACCCATCCACCCTCCCTCTTATCTTAGCACCTCCCGGATGACGAGTCATCCCTGCACCTTGTCCACTGCCCTGGGTCAGAAGCAGTGTCACAAGACACAGCACATCCACAGCAAGGTTGCTTCATTAAATCGGCAACCTTCCCCCCATGCATAAAAGGAGAAGACGCGGAGATATCCCTTCGGGCTGCATCAAATTTTGCTCACACATACTACCTCACCCCCCATCCCCCACCCATTCCACCTCATGCATCACAACATCATCCATGTACAACCATTCTCCATTCACCCCTGTCTTCTGTCCTCTCCCGTCCTTCCTCAACAGACATTCCCCTCTTCCCCAAAGCCCCCTTCACCCCCATCCATCCACCTCATCCTAGGACGTCCCTTCATGTTCACTCCCTCCACATCTGCCTTCCATACCTCTTTTACTAGTCTTTCTTCACACATCCTTTCCATGTGTCCAAACCATCCTAATACCCTTTCATCAACCCCATCTCCCAACTCCCTTTCCACCCCCATTCTTCTCCTCACCTCCTCATTTCTCACTCTATCTAGCCTAGTAACCCCCCCATCATACTTCTCAGACACCATCTCAAACACATTCAAACGCCTCTCTTCCTCTCTTATGTTCCATGTTTCTGCCCCATACAGTGCTGTTGGCACAATCACTCCTTCATATAGTCTCCTCTTAGCATCCATTCCCAAATGTCCATTCCTCATTACACTCTTCAATCCACCAAGGGATTTACTCGCTTCTCAATCTACATTTTACCTCCACTTTCACTCCACCTTTTCCTGCCACATTTGCACCCTAGTATCTAAAACTATACACTTCCTCCAGTCACTCTCCCTTAATGCTCACTTCCAGTCTACTGCCACTTTCACCCCTTGTACATCTCATCACCTTACTTTTACCCACATTTATCTTTAGCTTTCTTCTATCACATACTCTCCCAAACTGTCACCAACTTCCTCAGTCCCTCCCCTGATCCTGCCACAAGCGCAGTGTCGTCCGCAAACAATAGCTGGCTCACCTCCCACTTTTCTCCATTTTCTTTAACCATCTCCAATCCCTGACCCACTACCCTTGCATTTACCTCTCGCACTACCCCATCCATGTATAAGTTGGACAGCCATGGTGACATAACACATCCTTGATGAAGTCCCACCTTTACCTCGAACCACTCACTCCCTCCATTTCTAATCCTGACACAAGCTCTACTACTCTCATAAAAACTCTTGACAGCTCCTAGAAGCTTTCCTCCTATCCCATATATCTGCATAACCTCCCACAGTACCTTTCTGTCTACCCTATCGTAAGCCTTTTCCAGATCCATAAAAGCCCAAAAAACATCCTTCCCTTTTCCTATAGCTTTCTCACATATTTGTCTTATCACAAAGATCTGATCTACACAACCTCTACCCGTCCTAAATCATACATATAACAATGACTTTTTCCCCCTTACAAAGGAGGTAGATAAAACAGTCATAAGATCCACTCCGACCCATTTCATCCCCACATACTCCACTCCCATTCACCACCCCTCCCTCCCTCTTGTCTTGGTTCCTCCTGGATGAGGGGTCATCTGTGCATCTCGGCCACTGCCTTTTCCAGATCCATAAAATCCCAAAAAAACATCCTTCCCCTTTCCTATAGCTTTCTCACATATTTGTCTTACCACAAAGATATGATCTACACAACCTCTACCTGTCCTAAATCCACACTGTTCCTCACTAATTATTCTCTATTCCTCTCCTAATCCACTCAATCAAGATCCTCCCATAAGCCTTCCCAACTACACTTAACCCATAAGCCTTCCCAACTACACTTAACAAGCTAATCCCTCTGAAACTGCTACATTCACACTTGTCCCCTTTTCCCTTGTAAAGTGGAACTATACAGGCACTCCTCCAGTACTCCGGCACTCTACCCTCTCTCCAGCAAACATTAAATAACCTCACCAGCCAGTCCACCATCACTGTACCTCCTTTTTTTAGACATTCTGCACGGCATCCATCCAGACCAGGTGCCTTACCTGCTTTCATCATCTTAACAACTGCCTTCACCTCATCCTTCCTTATTTCTCCTCCATTTCCTGGCATTGGCATCTACAAGTGAAAAAACCTTTGTAGGGGCTAGATACTAAGACCTCCTCATTTAATCCAGCAATGTTCGAAAGTTACAATAATGAAAAACTTAAAGGCAGCAAGTGATGAGTAGACAATCAAGTATTTCTTGTTGGAAGCATGGAGTTGAACCCTTTAGATATATTGGTTTAAATGCAACAGTGAAGACTGGAGAGTTGTCACAAATAGAAGGTATACAAGGCTCTCAAGTGACAGCTCAACTGTATTGTTCCCCAAGCAAGACTAGACATTTGTTGTTTGCAAGTTGAGCATAAGACTACAGTATCAGACTTGCAATGGTTACAAGGTGATCTTAAGTGAAAACGTATTATATTAAATTGTACATTGGAGGAAGGTGCCCAGTGTTCTGGCAGGCCAAGAAAATCAGACAGGTGGTCAAGCAGCATTATCTGCTTAAACCTTGGTATTGCTTGTGGGGCAATGGCAGTGCATCTTGTCAACATATTACAAGAGATTGCTGGGGTTGAAAATTTGAGGATCTGCTGCTTCAGATAAGAGTTTGGATCCCAGTTATATAGTGAAGACATAAATGATGGGATTTGGTGCATTGATGTGGCAGTTTTACAGGGTATGCTGGAGTGAAAGGAGATTGAAATAATGACTGGGTACTTATCATCTTGTTAATTGGCGAAGGGAGCCTCACCCTGGCAACTGGGTGCGAATGTGACAGGAAAGGGAGGAGTGGGGGTGGAGGTAGAATGTAGATTGAGAGAAGCGAGTAAAGCCTTGGTGGATTAAAAAGTGTAATGAGAAATAGACATCTGGGAATGGATGCTAATAGGTTATATGAAGGAGTGATCATGCCCACAACAATGTACAGGGCAGAAACATGGAACATGAGAGAGGAAGAGAGGAGTTTGAGATGAAATGTCTGAGAAGTATGATAGAGGTTACTAGGCTAGTTAGTAAGAAATGAGGTGAGGGGGTGAACAGGGGTGGAAAGGGAGCTGGGAGATAGGGTTGATGAAAGAGTATTAGGATGGTTTGGACACATGGAAAGAATGAGTGAAGAAAGATTAGTAAAAGAAGTGTGGAAGGCGAAGGTGTAAGGATTGAATATGAGGGGGCATCCTACGATGAGATGGATGGATGGGGTGAGGGGGCTTTACAAAAGAGAGGAATGTCTGTTGAGGAAAGACGGGAGAGGACAGAAGATAGGGGTGAATGGAGAAGGGTTGTGTATAGATGAGGCTGTGATGCATGAGGGGGAGTGGGTGGGAGATGGGGGGGGTGAGGAAGTATGCATGAAAAATTTTTTGACGCAGCCAGAAGGGATTTCTCCCCATCTTCTCCTTTTCTGCATTAGGGGACGGAGAGGGGGGGGGTTGCCGAATTTTATGAAGCGGCCTTGCTTTGGATGTGCTGTGTCTTGCAACACTGCTTCTGACCCAGGGCAGTGGACAGGATGCAGGGACAACCCGTCATCCATGAGGTGCCAAGATAGGAGGGAGGGAGGGGAGTGGAATATATGGGAAATGAAATGGGTGGGAGTGATTTCTATGCCTTTTTCTTTTTGGCTATCCCCCGTGTAAGGGGGAAAAAGCCTTTGGTATATGTATGTTTGTGAATACTCTGGACTTCACATAAGTGATGGAAATGTTTTTATACAGCATTTTGACACAAGATGTGCTAGGTGCTAACAATGTCAGATTGGGAACGGGGAGAGAGTAAATTTTGGTGTCTGCTCCTTGTAGATGAAGGGCCATCCCTGCCCCCACACATTGCCTGGGTCAGAAACAATACAGAAGACAACACATCCACAATAGGGTTTAGATTTGTGGCCAGTTTTGTTCTGTGTTGGTACTCTTAATGCTGGATATCCTGAGTGCAGTCATACTAGTGTCATTCTTGTCAGGTGTGGGAGGGTGTACTTTTTCTGGGAAAATGGGAGATAGCCAGTTGTTGGCTGAGGAGTGTGCTTGTAGTAGGATCAGGGGAGGGATTAAGGAAATTGAAGATGAATGTGGGTGAAGTGAATATTAACCCCTTCAATACGAGCCACATCGCACGTCTGGCAGCATTAGCTGCCAGACATGCGATGTTGCGTCATGATACTCGCATTATGAAAAATAGTCACTGGTCTATCGCTCGTTCTCTTTCACCCGTGAATTTTGATAACCATAGAAAATATGATGGAGCCAGTTTACAGAGTATGTGGGTCACAGGTATGACTACAATAAATATAATCAAGACGCCGACGTTGGCATCCTTGTGTACCCACTTGCTCCTCGTGACGCCTACGTAGGCGTCACCATATGGTAGGGGTTAAGGGAGAGACTGGAGGAAATGGATAGCTTTAGATACTTGGGTGCAGATGTGGCAGGAAAGGAGTGCAGGTAGATTGAAAGAAGCAAGTAAATGCCTTGAGATTAAAAAGTGTAATGAGAAGGGCATTTGGGAATGGATGACAAGAGATTATATGAAGGGGTGATTGTGGGCAGAAAAGCAGAATGTACAGGGGTGATAGTCTTCCGTGGATCTGCGATTTTCTGCAGACCGGTTTTTAGATAGACATAAATTTGATAAAAAAAAATCGGGGGGGGGGGGTTCCGTGGCCTTGCTGTGGGTGTGTTGTGGCTTGTTACATTGCTTCTGACCCAGGCCAGTGGGGGAGATGCAGGGATGACCCATCATCCAAGAGCCATGAAAAGAGGGGGAGAGGGGTGGTAAATAGAAGTGAAGTATGTGTGAATGAAATGGGTGAGGGTGGTTTTATCTCTTGGACTACCTCCCTTGTACATATATATATACCAAGGCTTTTTCCCTCTTATAAGGGAGGTAGCCAAAAAGAAAACTGCATAAAATCATTCCCACCCATTCCATCCCTAAATACAATACACTCCCCTCCACCCTCCCTCTTATCTTAGCATCCCCTGGATGACGGGTCATCCCTGCACCCTGTCCACTGCCCTGGGTCAGAGGCAGTGTTGCAAGGCACAGCACATCCATAGCAAGGCTGCTTCATTTAATTGGCGACCCCCATCTCCGTCCCCCCATGCAGAAAAGTAGAAGACGGGGAGAAATCCCTTCGGGCTGCATTAAATTTTGCTCACACGTACTACCTCACCCCCCATTCCCCCACCCATACAACCATTCTCCATTCACCCTAGTCTTGTGTCCTCTCCCGTCCTTCCTCAACAGACATTCCCCTCTTCCTCAAAGCCCCCTTCACCCCATCCATCCATCTCATCCTAGTACGTCCCCTTATGTTCACTCCCTCCACATCTGCCTTCCATACCTCTTTTACTAGTCTTTCTTCACTCATTCTTTCCATGTGTCCAAACCATCCAAATACTCTTTCATCAACCCTATCACCCAGCTCCCTTCCCACCCCAGTTCTCCTCCTCACCTCCTCATTTCTCACTCTATCCAGCATAGTAACCCCTATCTTACTTCTCAGACACCTCATCTCAAACACATTCAAATTCCTTCTCTCTTCCTCTCTTATGTTCCATGTTTCTGCTCCATACAGTGCTGTTGGCACAATCACTCCTTCATACAGTCTCCTCTTAGCATCCATTCCCAAATGTCTATTCCTCATTACACTTTTTAATCCACCAAGCCATTTACTCGCTTCTCTCAATCTACATTCTACCTCCACCACCACTCCACCTTTTCCTGCCACATTTGCATCCAAGTATCTAAAATTATCCACTTCCTCCAGTCGCTCTCCCTTAATGCTCACTTCCAGTCTGCTGCCACTTACCACTTGTACATCTCATCACCTTACTTTAACCCACATTTATCTTCAGCTTTCTTCTTTCATACACTATCCCAATCTCTGCCACCAACTTCCTCAATCCTTCCTCCAAGCCTGCCACAAGCGCAGTGTCATCTGCAAACAACAGCAGGCTCACCTCCCACTTTTCTCCATTTTCTTTAACCATCTCCAGTCCCTGACCCACCACCCTTGCATTCACCTCTAGCACCACCTGATCCATGTATAAGTTGAACAGCTAGGGTGACATAATGCATCCTTGACAAAGTCCCACCTTTACCTCGAACCACTCACTCTCTCCATTTCTAATCCTGACACATGCTCTACTATTCTCTTAAAAACTCTTGACAGCTCCTAGAAGCTTTCCTTCTATCCTGTATATCCGTAAAACCTCCCACAGTGCCTTCCTTTCTACCCTGTCATAAGCCTTTTCTAGATCCATAAAAGCCCAAAAAACATCCTTCCTTTTTCACTTTTTCACATATGTCTTACCACAAAGATCTGATCTACACAACCTCTACCCGTCCTAAATCCACACTGTTCCTCTCCAAATCCTCTCAATCAAAATCCTCCCACTTAGCCTTCACAACTAAACTTAAGCTAATCCCTCTGAAACTACTACACTCACACTTGTCCCCTTTTCCCTTGTAAAATGGAACTATACAAGCACTCCTCCAGTCCCCCGACACTACCCTCTCTCCAGCAAACATTAAATAACCTTAAATAAATAATATAATAATAATATAATTAATAAATAAAACATTAAATAATAATGTTTTAACCTCCCTTGTAAAGGGGAAAAAGCCGTTGGTATACTTTTTCTAGGGGTTATTAGAGTTGGAAGTTTGGTCTTTCTTGAAGGGCTTGTTTTAATTATCTACGTGTTTGTTGGGGTTAGGTAGTAATGTTTGAGTAATATGCTGCTGCTGTTTTGTGTGTGAAATCAGGATTTTGTTTTCTCTAATTAGGTTTCTTGTAGAAGTTATTTTGGTGCATCCTATTATTGTCCTTCATTCTGCTGCACTGGGGTATCAACTACAAGTTGTTGTACAATGCTACTTGCATACTAGCATGCCACCAATACTTTAGGGATATTTTTGGGGCACCCCTATGAACAAGGGCCATGTGCCACTGTAAGTGTATTCCTAGAGGAATTGTGCTGCTTTTGTTCTATGACTATCCCCTCATTTATAATGTTCCCGAGGAACTGACCTTTATCACTTCAAGTACAGGTAAACGTCGACTTACGATGGCATTAGGTTTCGATAGAGCCATCGTAAGACGATCTCATCGTAAGTCGATCCCCACTCTGTTCCGTGGTCACTGTACCTAGCCTACCTGTATATTAACCACCAGAGATACTGAATATAGCCTATTAAACATGTACAGTAGTTTATTTAATCATTTTTATCCTTTTTACCATATTCAAACACTATAATATGTATTTTCAGTACGGGACTTAAATCTCGCGGGCAGCAGCCAATGCCAGCCGTACGACGTGACGTAATAATACTCGCATCATAAAATATAGTCACCGCTTATATTGATCGTTCTCTCTTTCACCCGCGAATTTTGAAAACCACAGAGAATGAATCATTTGAGAGAATGTAAAAACACAGGGGCGACTACAATAAATATAATCAAGACGCCGATATGGCAGCGTCGCGAATCCACTTGCTCCTCATGACGCATACGTGTGCGGCACCGTATGGAAGGGGTTAAATTATCATATCGTCGTCGTCGTCGTCATCGTAAAGTCGAACAATCGTAAGTCGCGGCCATCGTAAGTCGACGTTTACCTGTACACCTTTTTTCTTGTCACCTGTGGTAGGAGGAAATAATTTTGTCACATTGATCCTCATGTAAGGTGAAGGCGGCACCAAAGCGAGACAATGATGGAACTAGGTATCCTTCTCTTTGTATACTCTTCCTATGAGATGCTGAGGCATACTAGGATATTGTAAACCAAAACTTTAGGATTTGGATCATTAGAATATGTGTGGTTGTTACAGATAAGAGGAAAAGAAGAGGCAATATGTTTGAGAAAGAAAATTGATGCATTAGCATTAGGTGGTGCGAGTTTAAGTGTGGGAATGTGGTGGGGACATTGTTAGGAGGGAAGGAGCCTCTGCTGGTAAGTGATGAGATAGGAAAAAATGTGGTTGGCTGGTCTTCAGTCATGACATCATATTTCTTCAGATCTCTTCTTTTGATTGGCTGGTCCTCAGTCATGATGTCGTATCTCTTCTTCTGATTGGCTGGTCCTCAGTCGTGATGTCGTATCTCTTTTTCAGTAGACAGTTTCAAGCAAGATAACAAACAAGATGATCAGAATTTTTTAAGTATATAGATATATATATTTTTCTTTTCTTTTCTTTGGGGCGACAGGAAGAAGGGTGCCTAGTCCTATCCCCATCCCATTTTTTGTTGCCTTGTATGACTAGTGGAAATACTTGGTGGCAGTATTCTTTTCCCCCACCTCAGGGTTTGGCAAAACAAGGATAAATATTCTGAGAAATGGTACAGGACGGTAACAAGAGTAGGGGGATAACATGTTGCATCATGATAAAGTATCGTTTCTCAGAATAGAGATTTACTCTACCATACACAAAATTGTATGGGTCTGGTCTGTAGGGGCACACCATATAGACCCTAAAGTATCAGCTGTATGCTATTGGCATCTTTTAATCCCACAATAATATGCAGCCAATACCCCAGGGGGGGAGTAATGGGTGGGAGTGGGTGTGTCCATTTGCTGGCTACTTCCTGTATAAGGGTGAAAGGACTTGTACATAGATGTGGTAGTTGTTTGTAGTCATTGCCCATAGTGTTCTAATAACTTTTAGAAGCCCCTGATCTTATCATAAGCTTCCACCATGGGTATGTTGTAACAAAGTGTTGGGATGCTCCTCAGAGGAAACCTGAAGAGGAAGTAGGCGATACCTCCAAGAAGTCTCGTGCTGAAGATGGTACTGCTAGAAATGGACTTGGTAGCACATCTGATACCAGTAATGGTGTGTCCATTGAAAAGATGGAAAGTGAACAGGAAAAGGTAATTGGTCAAACGTGTTTATGAAAACTAGATCTACTTTTGTGATTTACACCATGTAACAGAAAAATTAAATTATGTTCATGGCTTGTAATCACTGTTTTATGTTACATAGGTCCCAAATAAATAAGAAATGCTATTAAACTGTTTTAAGTTTGGGTTTCTAAAATTCTAGTCTAGCCAATTTTAAGAATTGCAGTAAAAGCAATTTGTCATATTTTCAAGTACAATTGGTGCAATTTGGTGCTAAAAACCTATTAATTTTTATTTTAATGTATTTCTGAGCATGGAAGGGAGTGGGTGAGGGAGTATGTGTGAATGGTATATTGATGCAGCCCAAAGGGCTTTCTCTTCGTCTTCTCTTTTTCTGCATGATTGGATGGGGCAGTTATTTAATGAAGTGGCCTTGCGGAGGATGTGCTGTGCTTTGCTACATAGTTTCTTGCCCAGTGTAGTGGGCAGAATGCAGGGATGACCTGTTATCCAGGCTGAGCCAAGATAAAAGGGAAGGAGTGGCATATATGGGGATGGAATGGGTGGTAGTGGATTTTATGCCATTGTTTTTGGCTACCTCCCTTGTAAGGAGGGAAAAGCGGTTGGTATATGTTTTAATTTTATTTGTGAAGCCTACCAGAGGTACTTTTGGATGGCAGTTGGGGGACCAAGACCAGCCCTGGGCCCTTCACTGCTGTTGTGAATACTGTAGGAAGATGCTGGAAGGGTGGCTGTGAGGTGAGAAAAGGTTCCTGAAATTCTCCAAGCCAGAGTCTGGTGAATGTTAGCAAACAGCAAAAAGGAAAGAATGCTGTTGCTGTGCATTACCCAGATTTCCCATGAGCAATTGCTCCAAATATCACATGCCCGTGCCACCTGTTTCAGGTGAAGTCCAAGACAAGTATTTTGATGAAGAGGTACTTGAGGTACCAGAGAAAGTTCCTCACTTCCCAAATAAAAAAGAAGCAAAGCTATTCATCTCCAGGATGAAGCGATGGAACTTGGTAAAGGAGGTGGTGCGTCAGAGAAGATGGCACGAACCTTTCTCAAGTTTTTACACTTAGGGATGGCCTCTACTTTTGTCATGATGTGCCTGGACTGTTTGATGTTATTGGGTAGACAGGTCTACCAAAAGTTTGAAGGCTGTCCTCCTCCACAATGGAAACAAGTTCCCAATTGTCTGTCTGAAGGAAGACTACTACAGTGTGAAAGTCCCCCTGAAAGCTCTACAATACAACTAATTGGGAAATCATTGGAAACTTTAAGATGGCTTTCCTGCTTAGTCTCCAGGGAGGTCTCATCAAATTCCAGTGCTTCCTCTTCCCTATGGGACAACAAAGTCACCCTTGACCACAACAACAGAAAGAACTGGGAGCAGCAAACAGATAATGGGGAGCTAAGGCATATGATTGTTCACTGAAGAGTAGAAATATGCCACTTAGTCCATTAATAAATCTACCCTCAAGGATTAAAAAAAGCGAAGTTGAGCCGCCGCCACCTGAAGAACCAATAGATTGGTCATTATGTGCTCTGTGTCAAGTGACAAAAACAGATAAACTTGTCTGCCCAGCAAGAAAACTCCCTGTGGCTGGTTACAAGTATGTTGCTGAAAATCTCAAACAATTTCAAGAAATCGGTTTCAATCCTGTAGATGTGAGCCTATGCCGTCTTGATGAAGGAGATGGATTTGAGAAAACATTTCGTCTGAAATCTGCCTCCTTGCACAAATCATGTTTCTCAAAGGTGAGCAGCACCATTTTGGAGCGAAAGAGAAAGCAAGCAGATAGTCCGACTGCAAGCCCAGTAAAAACTAGGAGAGCAGCTGGTACGTCTTCGGCTGCAGCAGAGGGTAATGATGGTGAAAAAGCACAAGCGGGCACAAAAACCAAACCCCGGCTGTGTTTTTCGTCTGTGATGAACCTCCAGGCCCAAAAGGGGTTCATGTGGCATGGACTTTAGGAGTGCACCACAAGTTCATTATATAGCAGTCCATATCAATGACACCAATGTGCTCCGAAAGCTTGCCAACACAGACATGGTAGCAGGTGACGCAAATTACCATTTGAAGTGTCTGGTAGCATATTACAGAAAACAGCCCAAACCCAGCAAACAAGACAATTCGTAATCGTTACAGGCAATGGCGTTTGCAGAGGTCGTGGCTTTTGTAGAAAGCTACAGAGATGATCCTGAGACCAGGCCAGTGTTTTACATGTCTCACCTATGTCGCCTGTATGCCAGTTGACTGGAAGCCCATGGTCTTTATGTTCCAGAGAGTTCACTCCATGCGTCTTCGCAAAAAGCTCCTAGCCAATGTGCCAGATTTGTTCTCCGCCCATGAAGGAAAAAAACGTTCTCATGTTTAACAAGGATCTGGGGGCTGCCATCAAGCAGGCCTGTACTCAGGATTCTGACGCCGTGGTGTTAGTGAGGGCAGCGGAAGTGGTCAGGAGAGAAGTATTCAAGTTCAAGGCGGCCTTCAACAGAAATTTTCAAGACAGTTGTCAAGAGAAGTCAGTACCATCAGCCTTGAAAACCCTTATTGCTTTGATACTAGATGGACCAGCGGCCATTGAACACTCGGACAACTTCGACCAATCACATAGACAGGCTGTGCTCACTATTTCCCAGCTTGTTTCCTTCAATAGTTGGAAGTTTTTAAGAAAAGAGTCCAGCTTTCAATGCCACAAGAAAGACAAACTCCCCTTCCCATTTATTTGAGCCTCAAAGACCATGCCGAGACGAGAAAAAAAAAGCTGGTAGACACCTTGTCGTCTATGGGAATGGGAATTTCGTACAAACGACTGATGGTGATCTCATCTCAAGCTGGCAACGCTGTCATCAAAAGATTCGAGCAGGGTGAAGTTGTTGTGCCCCCAAGTCTGAGGAGAGGTGTCTTCACAGTCGGAGTTGTGGACAATATTGACCACAATCCCAGCTCCACCACAGCCTCAGACTCGTTCCACAGCACTGGGATATCCCTCATCCAGACTAGGGGAGTGGATGATGATGGCCAAGAGCAACCTGCCCCACTGTTTGACCCTACAGAACCATGCCATGGCATTCCTCAATTCCCAGAGAAGTATATCACCGTACTTCCTGCGGCAGTTTCTTCAGCAGAGCAGTTTGTGCCCAAGTCCACCGGGCCTCACAAGCCAGAAATTCTCCAAGAAGTAAAAAACCACCAAGAGGAATATGGATGGCTTGAAACTGTTCACGAAAGTTTGAGCAGCACGTCATTTGATGACACCCCAACGGAAAGTCCCAGTAAAAAGAGATCAGCCGGCCCTGTCTTGGGCTGCCTACCATTCCGTCCAATGGCCATCTGCTGGGGACCCCAAAGCTGTCATCAAGCTGTTGCCTCTTCTCTTACAGAATGCTCACTCTGTAGCCCTTATAAAGCATGTCATGGACTTAATGAAAGGAGCCACAGAGTTTTTGAATGCCGGACAAACACCTGTTCTTGCCATGGCCAAAGCAATCCAATGGCACTGGCCTGATTCATATGGGGAGAACAACTTTGTGGTCATGATGGGAGGCTTTCACGTTGAGCAAGCGGCACTGAAGACAATAGGAGATTAGTTGCTTGGTTCTGAGTGGGTAGCCGCCATCACAGCTGCTGGTGTTGCTTCGTCTGGAGTCGCTGAGTCCTTCTTGAAAGCATCACACGTGAACAGAACAAGACATGCACACCATTGTATATTTTGCTACGCCAGGCATATCAGAAACACAAAGATGCTAATCCTGATGACGGGCTTACCTTCGAAGAGTGGCGGTCAGACATGGCAAGCAGTCAACTGCAGTTTGCCTACTGGTCCTTGGTGCTTGAGTTTGAACTCGGCATTCTGCAGCTCATACGATCTGTCCGAATAAGCGACTTCAAACTGTACATCCAGAGCTTGTCGCCCTGGACCATGTGAACTACGCCCGCTGGCTGTCTGTCCAAGTGAGAGGCCTGACAATGCTTGAAAAGACTCATCCAGGCATTTTTGAAGAGTTCTGGGCGGGTGGATTTGTTGCGTGGAAGACCAAGTGGTCTTTTTCTGCCATTGCCCTGGGTCAGGCCCATGAGTAATGTAATGCTCTTGTTAAAGGAGAGGGAGGGGCTGTAGGTCTTACCAACAATCCAAGTGCTCTCCATTGCTGGATGGTTGCTGGACCGGAGATAGCAGGAATGGTGCAGTTCGAGAAGCTACCGACGTGGATCACCATGAACGGCTCCCAAGTTTCCAAGAGACATTTTCCACCCAAGTGAATGAGCTTGTCGTTGCCATGGAAGAGATGGGAAACCCCTTCATCGAGGACAGTTGTTACCTATTTGCTCTTGACACGAAAGATATGAGTGAAGACGCTGTCAGCACAGTGCAGGACATCGTAAATCTGGGACAGCAGCAATACAACGACTTGATTGACGAGCATTTTCTGAAGGGAGAAAAGTCTATTTCTGAACCCATTAAACGAACAAACTGGCACGGTTTTCAAATCAGAAACCGCACTCTATAAAACAAACCAGCCTTGGTGTCTTGAAAAGTTATCTAGCGCTCTTTGCTAGGCTGTATATGGCAAGTCAGACAAGAGGTGGCAACCTTCAAGAGTTCTTTAGGCACGAGAACCAGTCATGGCCCCCATCTCTGGCACACCTGGGAGACCTCCAATCAGGCAGCAAGGCCGACCTTGTCATCGGCCTCACTTCCATGTTGC
Organism: Oratosquilla oratoria; assembly: GCF_046742065.1. Taxonomy (NCBI): domain Eukaryota; kingdom Metazoa; phylum Arthropoda; class Malacostraca; order Stomatopoda; family Squillidae; genus Oratosquilla; species Oratosquilla oratoria. The sequence goes on along the minus strand of NC_134782.1, from coordinate 68,914,918 downwards.
CTGCTGCTGTTCAGCTCTCTGAAACTCCTGTGGATGACAATCCTGCAATCTTTCATGACCTACCTGATGTTCCTCCAGAGATCTTGGATGATACAGCCTTCATGATTGTTGTGGACCCCTCAGACAACACAGCAGATGTTTTAGACGATGCTGTCCTTGTCCCTGTTTGTGTGTACACCAGAGGTTGATGCAAAAGTCTGAGATGGTGTAGCAATAGTCCAGATGTTGTCACCGAAGCTGGCGAAAACCTTTCAGGAGTATGTCGACCTGATTTTCCTTCCATACATCCAGTGACAGTTTGAAACTGCAACATGGGTGGACATTGTTTGGGATATGTACAAGAATGACAGTCTCAAGGCATCAGCCAGAGAGAGGAGGGGTTATGGCTCCAGGAGGATGGTCTTACCATCTGCCCAATTGCCTGGCAACTGGAAGGGCTTCTTGCAGGACAGTGACAACAAAACCCACCTCTTTGAGTTCATTTACCGGCTCCGGCGCTTGGCCTTCGAGCCAAAAAATTTCATAAATCTTTGAGTTCATTGTAAAGAGCCTCTCAGAGAAATTGTATGAAGCAGGGAAACAACTCGTTACCACAATTGGTGACAAAGTTCAGTGCTGTCCACACGAAGCCAAAGATACTTTGCAACACTGCTCACACGAAGATTCTGCATGCAGACGATTGTGCATGATCTGGGCTGTACAAGGTCCTCATCAGGACAACAGACACGGGTGTTCTGGTGCTAGCGATTGGACATTTCCACAAAATGGCAGTGACAACTGTGGGTAGCGTTTGGGTGTGGGAAAAACTTCAGGTGCATTGCCGCCCATGACATTGCTGATTTCCTTGGACCAGGAAAAGCACGTGCACTTCTGGCATTCCATGCCTTCACAGGGTGTGACATGGTGTGACATGGTGTCCTTTTTCACTGGGAGGGGGAAGAAAACAGCATGGAATACCTGAAATGCATTCCCTGAACCTACTAGAGCTTTTTTTGGCCATGGTGGACAGGCAGGTAACAGAGGACACCTTCGCCACATTCCAACAATTTGTTGTTCTGATGTAGGACCGCTCCAGCACACTGGCAAAGGTGGACGCTGCTCGTCAAGTCCTCTTTGCAAGAAAAAGTAAATCATTGGAGAGCATTCCACCAACGGAAGCAGCCCTGAAACAACATGCCCTCCGAGCAGAATATCAGTGACTATGTGTGGGCTCAGAGTCTCGATAAAGACCCACATCTGCCAAATCCGTCGAGCTGGGGATGGGAGAGAGAGAGGACAACAAACCCTGGACGCCATTCTGGACGACACTCCAGCAAGCTCAGGACTCCCTAAAGGAACTGATTTGCTGTGGGTGCAAACAGGGCTCCCTTGTATGGGGGGAAAAGCCTTGGTATATGTATGTATGCAAACAGGGCTGCCAGGGCAGATGGTCATGCAGAAAGGCAAACCTGCAATGTACTGTCTTGGGTGCCTGTGGCAGAGACTGTTCACGTGAAGACTAGAAGGCTGATCCTGATGATTGTTCTGATTATTATTTACCTTTTGCCTTGGACATATTGTTGCATTTGGAGATGGATGAAAAGGATTGAATAACAGTGTACTGTGTTATGGCATTTTAGGTATCTCTGAAACAATTGTGACTCAATTAAGACCAACATGAAACTGGACAATTTTTAAATGAACATGCCATTAGATGTTTCCCTATCATGTTTTGGAAGTTATGTCATTACTTTCATCAAAATAACCAGTTAGATTGAGTAAATGACGAAAAAGGCTCTATTCTAGTTTCCAGGTAACGTTGACCTAATTAACAGGCGGCCACGCCCACTAGCGGAGGTGATTGATGTGTTACTGTCGATAATATTGTTCAGAGATATCTTATATACATATATTCCAAACGGCATGTCTCTACTATAAAGTGAACAATCGACCTGGTTTAGTCTTAGCTCCATCACTAAGAATTTGTAGTTGGGACCCAGAATGGCATGTGGGAGCCACTGGTTGATCCCAAGATTGTTTATGCCACCACTGCACGTTAAGTTGGGGTTGATGCAGTTTGTGAAGGCCCTCAAGCAGGAATCTGCCACTATTAACCTCTTGAATACAAATCAAATTCTAATGCACAGTATTAGATGCCCAATGTACAATACAACACACTACACTGGTACTTCTACTTACGAAATTAATTTGTTCTGGAAATCGTTTCGTAAGTAGAAATGCTTATTACCGTATAAATGCCCTAATCGGTTCCAAGCCCTTTAAAAATCGGACATAAATTTTTGATAAATTAAAAAAATGCATCAAAACCTGTAACAAATACACGTTAGAATTAAATTACTGCACAATAAACATAAAAATGAGAGTTGTACATAATGTAAAGAATTTTTTCATTTAATTTTTCTCTTGTTTTAACTGCTATCATTGTCACCTTTCGCCTTCTTTGGTTCAGGTTCACTCAGCAGTGGTTTTTGCCTGACGTTTTGTAAAGAACCGATCCAAGGTTGTTTGCTTTTGTCGGCTTTTAACAATCTTTCGAAAATGTGCAAGGCAAACATCATCATAGTGAGCGATAGCCCGACTAGTGAACACTTTTTCTGGGTGATTCTTTTCAACAAATTCCGAAACTTCATAGAATTTTCCTAAAATGTCTTTTATTCGGGCTGTCGGAATAATGGCTGCCTCTTCATCTTTACTGAACTACTCCTGCACTGCCGTGTGTTGCATCGCCTCCAACTCCCTCAGCTCCTCCGTCGAAAGCTCCTCGTGGTGCTCCTGAATCAACTCATCGATGTCCTCGTCATTCACCTCAAGCCCCATGCACTTTCCCAGCGAAACAATTTTGTCAACTTCAGGCTCAACTTTACCCTCCAACTCCACCTCAAACCCCTCAAAATCTCGTGGGGCAACAACATCGGGCCACAGCTTTCTCCAAGCCACATTAAGGGTATGCCTGGTCACCTCCTGCCAAGCCTTGACGATTATCTTGAGGCAAACAACGATATCGAAGTGCTGCTTCCAAAACTCACAAAGGGTAAGCTGGGTGTTTTCAGTGATGTCGAAACACCTCTTGAACAAGTGTTTCGTGTAGAGTTTCTTGAAGTTCGAAATGACTTGTTGGTCCATGGGCTGGAGGATAGAGGTGGTGTTAGGTGGGAGGTACAGCACCTTAATAAATGAGAACTCCTCCAGGATATCATCTTTGAGGCCGGGCGGGTGGGCAGGTGCATTATCGAGAATGAGGAGGCACTTGATGGGGAGATTGTTCTCCTCTAGGTACCTCTTAACAGCAGGGCCAAAAACCAAATTGACCCACTCAACAAAAAATTGTCTGGTAACCCAGGCCTTGGTATTGGCCCTCCATAGCACCTGAAGTTTTTCTTTTAATATTTTGTGGGCCTTAAATGCTCTGGGATTTTTGGAGTGGTACACCAGCAGGGGCTTGATTTTACAATCCCCACTGGCATTGGCACAAAGGGCAAGTGTAAGGCGTCCTTCATGGGCTTGTGGCCTGGCATTTTTTTCTCTTCTACTGTGATGAAGGTACGGCGAGGCATTTTTTTCCCAAAAAGGCCAGTCTCGTCACAATTAAAAACTTTATGTGCAACGTAGCCTTCATCGATCACCAATTGTTCAAATTTTCGCACAGAGTGAATTCCAGTCCTCCTTTTGAACTTCTCGAACCACCCACGCGATGCCTTAAACTCCTGGTGTGGTTCTTGCGCCGAAGTTCCCTCGCCTGCATCCATCTTTACGAGATCATTAAAGATGGCGGTCGCCTTTTCGCAAATTATGGTCTCGGTCACTGTGGCTCCAACTATCTCTCCTTTATCCACACGAGTAACAGCCTCTCCATCTCATTGTTCACTGCCGACCTCCTCATCGAAATGACAGAGAGGCCTTTGGAAGGAGTCGTAGCTTTTAGGGCTTCCTTTTGTTTTAATATCGTGCTGATCGTAGATGGATTACGGCCATATTCTTTGGCAAGATCAACCAAATGCATCCCTTTTTCGTACTTTTCTATTATCTCTTGCTTTGTTTGTATGGACAAAACAACTCTCTTCTTCTCACCACTTTTCTCCATCACTTTCTTGGGGCCCATAGTGAATAAAAGTTAATACACACAACGTAAAGTTGCAATAAACACTAACAAAAGCTGATGAAAAACTGTCCGAACACTTCGTGCTTTACTGAATTTCGCTAGTGTGAGACAGGCTTTGGTGATCCTCGTGGGCCGACAGGAAAACGAAGAGGATTCTGGGTATATGCACATACACACAGAGGTCCCTCCTAGCCAATGGGATGCCAGGAAGATGCTGGGCAATAGTCAATGGCAGAGCAGCTTGGACGCGCCACTTTCAAACCAAGATACAGGATGTTACAAGTATGTTTATGTTTGGACTCTGGGAGCTGTGAGTAGCAGTGCGTATTTTGAAATTTTCGCCCTTCGTATCCTGAAATTTCTTTCATAGCGAGGCAATATTTTTCCGAAGAAGTGTTTCATAACCTGAAAATTTCGTATGTAGAGCCTTTCGTAAGTACTTGCATTATAAAATCTAAAGTCGCTGCTGTATTACTCGTTCTTTCATTCTGAATAATAATAAACACTGAAAACATGATCAAAACTAGTTCACAGAATTCAAGGGTCACTCGGCCTCCCTTGTATGGGGGAAGAAGCCTTTGGTATATATATGTTAGACTCTGATGCCAGCATCCTCATATCCCCACTCGTGCCTCGTAATGCGTACGTAGGCATAATCCTATTGAAGAGGTTAAGTACCTTATTATGTTCTTCCCCCAAGTTATGAGGTCAGAATCAAAGGTGGGATTTATGTTGGACCTCAGATAAAGGTGCTCGAGTCTAGAGTTCTCCATTAAGCTCATTAGGATTGAGAGAACAGCACGGAACTTTTTCATATTTATCAAGGGCTTCCAGCAGCTGGTGCAGGATCTGGTAAAGGCTTTTGGTGCCATGGGATGCAGGCTGTCCCTTAAACTTCATGTGCTAGATGCTTGTCTGGACAAATTCAAAGACAATAATATGGGCACCTACTCGGAACAACATGAGTGATTCCACCAAGATGTGAAGGAAATGTAGCTGAGGTGCCAGGGGCACTACAATGAGAAAATGATGTGACTATCTGGGGGTTGTGCAGGAGTGTGACCTAGACTACAACCACAAATCCAGGAAATCCAATAATTTCATGTGTTCAAGTTGCTTTATATCTGTCATCTGTTTTTACTTGTTTGTTTTTTATAAGCTCATCATAAAATATAGGATTTTGAATGTGTTTGAGATGAAATGTCTGAGAAGTATGATGGGGGTTATACTAGGCTGGATAGAGTAAGAAATGAGGAGGTGAGGAGGAGAACAGGGGTGGAAAGGGAACTGGGAGATAGGGCTGATGAAAGGATATTAGGATGGTTTGGACACGTGGAAAGAATGAGTGAAGAAAGATTAGTAAAAGAAGTATGGAAGGCAGAGGTGGAAGGAGTGAATATGAGGGGGCGTCCTAGGATGAGATGGATGGATGGGGTGAAAGGGGCATTACAAAAGAGAGGAATGTCTGTAGAGGAAGTACAGGAGAGGACAGAAGATAGGGGTGAATGGAGAAGGGTTGTGTATAGATGATGCTATGATGCATGAGGGGGATGGGGGTGAGGAAGTATGTATGAAAATAATTGACGCAGCCCGAAGGGATTTCTCCCCATATTCTCCTTTTCTGCATGAGGGGACAGAGGGGGGGGGGGGGTCGCCGAATTTATGAAGCGGCCTTGCTGTGGATGTGCTGTGTCTTGCGACACTGCTTCTGACCCAGGGCAGTGAACAGGATGCAGGGATGACCTGTCATCCAGGAGGTGCCAAGATAAAATGGAGGGAGGGGAGTGGAATATATAGGAAATGGAATGGTTGGGAGTGGTTTCTATGCCTTTTTCTTTGTGGCTACCCCCCATGTAGGGGGAAAAAGCCTTTGGTATATGTATGTATAAAATAAATGTATACTCTGTTGATTTAATTATGAACCATATACATATACCAATGGGGGGGAGGGGTTCCTTACAGGGATGTAGTCAAAGGCTAAATTCCACTCTCATCCATTTCATCCCTATACTCCACTCCCATTCACCACCCCTGGGTCAAAATATCATTCACACATGCTCTGTCACCCACCCACTCCCTTACATGGATCACAGCATCATCCATGCATAACCATTCTCCACACCACCCTGATCTTCTTTCTTCTCCCATCCTACCTCAACACTTTCCCTTCTTTCCCAATGCCCCTTTTACCCCCATTCATCCATATCATACTTGGTTGCCCCCTCATGTTCCCTTCCTCCACCTCTGCCTTCTAAACCTTTGACTAGTCTTCCCTCCTATGAACACTTTCTTCACACTTATATGAACTGATTAAGAAGAAAAAAGTCCTGATCACAAACCCAAACTTCTGAGTAAATGAGTGTTTTATATATGTGTGTGTGTGTATATATATATATATATATATATATATATATATATATATATAATCATGTGTGTGCCAAGGTAAGAGGGGTGGAGGGGAGTGGAATATGTAGGGAATGGAATGGGTGGGAGTGGTTTCTATGCCTTTTTCTTTTTGGCTACCCCCCATGTAAGGGGGAAAAAGCCTTTGGTGTATGTATGTATGTATATATATATATAATATACATACATATACCAAAGGCCTTTGGTAGCCAAAAAGAAAAAGTCATAGAAACCACTCCCACCCATTCAATTTCCTATATGTTCCACTTCCCTCCACCCTCCTCCCTCCCTTATATCTTAGCACCTCCTGGATGACAGGTCATCCCAGCATCCTGTCCACTGCCCTGGGATTAACAAATCAGGGAGTGACTTGGAACTGGAGAACCCCCCAAAAAATGTTACACAGTGTTATTAAACATGTATTTTCTTTTCAGCCCAGATCGACTTCTGCAGTTGAGGAACCAAAAAAAGAAGAGGAAAAGTGAAGCAGCATAAGGATATGGAATTGTGATTTTAATTTTTTAGGACCTTTGAATCTTTTATTAACTTGATTAATTACATTAAGGTTTACTAAGGAATGTTTCATTGACCTTCAAAGAATATAACACAAATGAGGTATATGGAGATGCTATGGAAAGTGATTCACCATGGTCTTGTGATCAATGGCTTCTACCTTCCTGGATGATAAGTCAAAGCTTGTATACTGCCCAATCCATGGAATATGCTTCGACCTTGCGCATGTGCAGATCCCAACTAGTGTGTGCGTGCAACACTAAGGAAAGATGTATTTTCTATGCATATAGGGCACAGTTTCAACATTGACATTAGTGTTTAGAGTTGTTGCTTCCGAGTAGTCTTATGACATCAAATGTTGCACGATTAATTTTAAAACATTGCAAGCACCACCGAACTTGTGAATATTCAGGGATATAAACATAAATGCTCAAATTAATTTTTGGTTTGGACATGAATGCTGAAAATTTGAGTTGAGTACCTGACTAGTTCATGTTTACTTTGCTACCCAGGAAGCGTAGCACAATCGAGGCAATGCCAATTGTGAATGCAAGTAGGCATGTACTCCATTTGTATCCTGGAAGTGATTTAATCTCTGAATACTCTATTCATTGTATCCCTTATTTATCACCCCTGGTGATGAGCTTAAAGCTAGTGTTGATAGTAGCAGTGCTAAAATGTCAGACCAATCTCAATGGAAATGAGTGTAGGAGTTGGAAGTATCAATTTGTTGAGTAGTTGGGAAGGCATATGGGATGTTGAGGAACAGTGTGGGCTTAGGAAGGGTAGAGGATGTGTGGATTTTTTTTTTTTTTTTTAGAGATTAGTGGAGCTTGTGTAGGTGAGGATGGACGAGTTGCCATGGATATCCAATATATATGTGAATGGGGCGGTATGCAAGGATAATGGGCACAGGATTGGAGATGGATAGAGATATGAGGGACAATGGGAGGTGACCCAGTTATTTGCTGATAACTACTTGTGGCAGGGTCAAAGGAGGAGTTGATGCAGTTGGTGACAGATTTTAGGAAGGCATGCAATAGGAGGAAATTGAAAGTAAAAAGGTAAAAACAAGGAATTGATTAGCAGCAGAAAGTCCCTACTACATTATTGTTTGGATAGCCAGATCACATGGTAACCACTACAGGTAAAGCCAAAGGGTTTCGTGTCAACGATGCTGCAAGTATTTTCAATATGAATTAATGTACAAGAGGTGAAGATGGCAGTAAGCTGGAGGTGTCATAAAGGAAAGGTGGTAGACTTTATAAATATGAAGTGTCATATTTAGCAGGTAATGGGGTTGGAAGTAAATTGTAGTGAGGGGAGCGAGTAAAGACACATGTTAGAAGATTTTAAACAATAATTAATAGACATCAGGCATCAAATTACCATTGAACATAGTGTAGATGGGTCCCTCCCCCTTTTAGATACATTAATAAAAGATTATGGCACTTAAAACACTTCTGTATACGTAAAAATGGCTAACTCCGGACATTGCCTAAATGGGACTAGTGAATGTCCCCTAAGATACAAAGACATGACCATCAGCACCTATATCAGAAAATCCCTGTCACTAATAATTGGCAAGCAGTACAGAGAGCTACTTGGACCCTTATAAATGATAGATTCACCAATAAAGATAGTGTGTGAATCTCGAAGAATTTTGGACAGAAACCACTCAAGCCACCAGGACACTGTCAAAAACGATTAAAATAAGTCCTAAAGAAGAACACTGAAGTACAATTATATACTATTAAAAAAAAAGCTGATGTACAATACAAGACTAAAAGTTACTTCTGGCAACTCGGATCATATAGGTATACTTGCAGTGGCGGCGCCAGAAATTTTTAGTTGGGGGGAGGGGGAGCTGAGCAAATTTTTGGGGTGGCTTATAGTACAGTATTATAATTTCTGCGTTGGCGGCAATCCGAAAGGCGTAGTCCAAGGCCCAGCATGGGGTCAAAGGGGCCTGCCTAGGGTCCAGGGGCACCGCCCTGACGGGAGCTGTGCTAGGATTTTTTGGTGGGGGCTGAGGAGGGACTACATGTTGACGAGGGGCTGGTCTCAGAAAATAAACTCATGATGGTCATTCACGAACATCTGAACATGGGAGGCATACCATGCTGTTTTGATCCCAGTAAAAAAGTTTATTTTCTAACCTCGCTTTTCTATTGTTCGAGTGAGGTATATCGAGTTTCCAAACCCACTTAGGTTGCAAAAAATTTCACGGTACTTTGGGCATGCTGTGACTAGGGTATTTTGAGCTGGATTAAATGTCTATGAATGGGGTATTATTGTCTGTCGATCATCAAATTGTGTAATTGGGCAAGGAAGGAAATCGTGTATATTTTTACCGTGACCAATTCATCATGCAGTACATGCCATAGGAAATTCAGGGCCAATATGGAAATTCAAAAGCTTCTTAAATAGTATTGTGGGCCCTGGCATCTAATCACCCTTTTAACCCATGTAGCATATACGTCTGTGTAAATTGTTTCATAAAACATTACTTGAAGTGGGCTATATTTCTTCAATTGTCGAATAAAAGAAAATTGAAATAAAAACAGGTTTTACGGATTGTAAAACATATGAATGAAAATGAAATTCATATATAGCTGAACAAACACTTGAAACAGCACTTCCCTAGAAACTATTTACATATTTCGATAACAACAATGTAATCCTCTTGCTACACTTAATTGCAAGTTGTTCCTAAGAATAGTCTTAAAACAGATAGAAATACATGTTTTCTTCATTCGGTGTCCTTCATATGAAAAGACTAGTAAATCCTTGATGTTTTGACATTTCATGGATTTCAACCATAAACAGATAAAGTTAAAAAAAAGGGAAACGCACGATGATATATCTTGGGAAATACATCGTTCCACCTACTTTAAAATGATACGCCTATTATTATGGTTGGCAGCAAATACATCGATAATCATATCCCTGTCTAACATCTTTGTTCTTTGGGAATTGATGTTTAATACTCCAAGATTACTGGTACGTTTGTAACCACTGCTGTTACGCAAGTAGGTTTTCATTTGCTTTAGTCACGAAAAGCCTCTCTCACATGATGCTGAGTTAACTGGAAGAGTAACGCTAATACGCACTAGCTTGTACAAATCTATGAATGCATCTTTGTACGGTTGGAGCATGATGACAAGTTGCATAGGTGTGTCCACTTCCATTCCCTGCTCCTGCTTTCTGGCAATCGACCTTCTTAGTTGGTGCAGCTCTATGGATAGATCTTTGTCCTCCACCCCGGAATTTGCAGCCATTCCTGATAGCTTTTCCTTGTTCAATAAGGTTGGATGATTGGGGTTGACTGCTGCGGTTCTGGAGTCTAGACCTACCAGGACAAGGGATCATGTAACCTTGAAGAGGTGCAGCGGCTCGAGCGACCAAAATGACTGCCCGGGGTATGTCTAGAATACCCTGTAATCCGTATGGAGGGCGATAGTCATATGGAAGTTACTGATTAGTGATCCCGAAAGACTTAGGATAGGGCTAGCAACCCACTAAGACTCATTTAACTGCTCAAGACACGCAAAGTGAGCCTCGGACCCTATGGATTAAGCAGTTGACGGCCCGGCGATCAAAAAAGGATAAGAAACTTGGAATTGGAACAATAAGGCTTGATTCACACTATCAGCCTGCTCTCGGTCCAGTCCAATATTGTCTCGTTAATTTCAATGGAAGCATTCACACTGGCGGTTTCGCTCCGGTCACGGTTCCGTCAAGAGATTTTTACTGGAGCGAGAGCGGAGCGTGACCGGACCGTGAGCGCCAGTGTGAACTCAGTTGCCACGGTCCTGCTCCTCCTGCTCCACTCCAGTCGAGATTCAGCCTTCATATAAGCAAGTAGTGTTATCTTCTGTCCTACCAAACCATGGATAATCCAAAGGAAACACCCCAATGGGATCATGAGAATGTTAGAAAAATGATAAAAATACGTTTTCTTTTTATTTATCACTGATACAATGACAATGCGTACAGCGAGGATATACATAAGCATCGACCGAATAAGATATAACCTACAAAACTTACTTTAATTTTGTGGATTCAGATGAAATGCTAATAGAATTAGTCAAAAGGTAAACCAGAGCTGTATGACACTTCGCTGCACTACAGTGATAACGTGGCGAAAAGAAGCCGTGTTGAAATAAGCAGGCAGCTGGGTTGTGAAGGTAAGAAATTCCATACAATAGCCTAATGTCCACTGTGGAAATGCATTTCCTATCCTCACTAAACAATTTTTCTATACAATAATGTTTGCATACTTATCATATTGCCAAGGTACTGAGAGAAAAAAAAATACATTATTAACCGAAGAAAGAAATTCCATATGCATAATAACAGCCTATTATCCACTGCGGAAATGTATCTCCTTAGCTCACTCAACAAATATTCCTACACAAGTTTGTTTGTCTACTTATATTTTATCATTTTGCCAAGGCATTGAACCAGCTGGGAAGCTGAAATAATCTTAAAGTGTATCTCTCACGCCAAAAGCCTCCTTTGTAGCATTTCCCCCTCTTCCTCTCATTGGACGTACTGTGTTTGATGGAGGCATGACAACAGTATCTGGTAATGCAACATCATTTGGGTGTATCAGATTGTGAAGTATGCATGTTGTTGTAATGATTGCATTAGCGTTAGAAGGCATAGCTTTAAGTTTCCTTAAATATATTCTGAAGGTTTGCACTAGAATACCAAATGTGCACTCAACTATCCTCCTGGCTCTAGATAATCTATAATTAAAAATCCTCTTCTCTACCTTATGTTCAGTCTGTGAACCTGGGCAGGGCCTCATCAAATTTCTCTTCAGCGGGAAAGCCTCATCTCCCATTATAACGTATGGTGCAAGCACATCAGTGCCAGGAAGTGCAGCAGCATCTTGTACATTTCAGGTCATCCTCAATTTTGGATAGTATTTTCTCAAATGTTCCTTTGTTCATTCTGAAATAGCTGTGGAATTTACTCTCATCATCAATAAGACGAGGATGCAGAGTATGAAATTCTCCTTCAGTCTTCCTATCTTGCAACATAGGATGAACCCACAATCTCTTTCTTTTTCTATTTTGTTTTCCTTCTTCTTCTTCATCAAGTGCAATAGTGATTATTACCAACTCTGCTTCAGAAAAGTCACAAATCCTTCGTAACTGATGGTAAAACTTCTACTGGTGTCGAGGGAGGGAGAATGACGGGAGTGAGAGCAGACCGTAGATGTGAATACCTCAGAACCGAGAGCGGAGCGCGACCGGACCGATAGTGTGAATCAACCCTAAACGTCTGCACTTTGAAAGATAAAGAAGAAGAGATTATTGCCATCATGAAAGATAGGAAAATAAATATTTTAGGAATGTGTGAAACAAGGAGAGGGAAATGGCAGAAAAACAATACATGACAACTATCAACTGATATGGAGCGGAATGCCAAATGAAAGAATGCATGGAGTGGCGATAATGATGACACTAAGGATTGCGGAGTATGTTGAGGATGTTGTTTTTGTAAATGAAAGAATAATTAAAGTGACTGTGAAATTAGAAGACATTAGAATAACATTTGTACAAGTTTATGCTCCTCAGCAGGGAAGAACAGCAGAAGAAAAGGAAGAATTCTATGTGAAACTACAAGAAGTATACGATCAAAGAGGTAATGTAGAAAACATGGTCGTCATTGGAGATGTGAATGGTCATGTTGGAAGTGATCGTGGAGGTGTGGAAAATATATTAGGAGCGCATGGAATAGGGAATCGAAATCGTGAGGGTGAAAGAGTAATTGACTTTTGTACTATGAATAATCTGTCAATTATGAACACTTTCTATAAACATAGACCAAGTCACCAATGGACTTGGTATCGATGGAACGACAACCTACAAAGCTATAATGACAAATCCTAAAAAGATCTTTCGTGATGTTAAAGCTATACCATCAGTGTCACTAGACTCAGATCATAGACTGGTGGTTGCAAAAATAAACGCGAGAAAGTGGAGAGTTGTGCCAGGGAAAATAAGGAGGAGATTCAAGGTGGAGGACTTAAAGAATCCTGAAAAGAAAGAAAGTTTTAAAGAAAAAATCAGAGAAAAGGTGACAAACCTGCAAACAGGAGAAAATATAAATGAGGAATGGGAGCAGATGAAAACAGTAGTTAAGGAAGTGGCAGAGGAGGTGGTTGAAATGAAGTATGTGGGAAAAACAAAGAAAAAAATAAGAACGCCCTGGTGGACAGAGGAGATGGCAGATGCAGTTAAAGAAAAAATTCAGAAAATGGATGAAGTACAGAACAGCTGAAAACAGAAAACTATGTAGAAGCACGGAATAAGTGTAATAGAGTTAAAAAGGAATCAAAAGCAGAAGTCTGGCAGAAAATTGGCAATGATTTGAGAGAGGATATGGAAGGAACAAGAAAGCTGCTCTACAATATGGCAAGAAACTATAGAAAAGAGAAAAACGAAGGTGCCTATGCAGTAAAGGATGAAAATGGAGTGATGTTGGTGGAAACAAATCAAATTACAGAAAGATGTAAAAATTATTTTGAGAACCTACTCAATGCTGGACAAGAAAATATGGAAATGCAGGAAGAAAATCAGATGGAAGGTCAAAATGATGAAATTACAGTTGCGGAGGTTCAGGCGGTTATCCAAAGAATGGAAAATGGAAAAGCATGTGGTGAGGATGAGATACATATAGAATTCATTAAAGCAATGGGTGCGAACTGGTTGACCAGAATTATGAATGTGGCGTGGAAAAATGCTGAAATACCAGATGACTGGAGTAAAGCGGTCGTATGCCCAATTTTCAAAAAAGATGACCGCACAAATTGCAATAATTACAGAGGCATATCGTTGCTATCGCATGTGGGCAAAGTATATGAGAGAGTCATAGAGAGAAGACTGAGAATGGCTGTAGAGGAAAGATTTGGGGAATGGCAGCATGGTTTTAGACCACAAAGAAGCACAGTGGATATGATTTTTACATTGAAAATGGTTTTGGAAAAGAACAGGGAGTGGAACATCGACAAGTTTGCTACCTTCATAGATATGGAGAAAGCATTTGATAAGGTACCTAGGGAAGAAGTCTAGAGAGCACTGGAGCATCAAGAATACGATGTTCTAGCAAACCTGAAAAGGGCAATTAAGAGTATATATAGGAAATGTGAAAATAAAGTGAAGCTAAGGGATGGGGATACACCATGGTTCCAGGTCAGGACAGGGGTAGGACAAGGAGGAGTGATTTCCCCACTGCTGTTCATAATTTTCATGGACAGATGTATAAAAGAAATAAACCATGGCAACAACACGATAACGCTGGCATATGCAGATGATGTTGCCGTGATATGCAGCAGCGAAGAGGAACTACAAGAGATGACAGGAAGATGGAATAAAGTTAGGAATGATAATGGTATGAAAATTAACATTAATAAAACGGAAGTCATGAGTATCACGAGGAATGAGAGGAACATAGAAATAAGAATAGGAGAGGCCCAGTTGAAACAAGTAAGCGAATTTGAATATCTTGGGGTGAAAGTTAATTAGCAGAATAATCAGGAAATCGAAATAAATAACAGAATCAATAAATTTAATAAGAACTTTGGTATGCTTTCGGTGTTGTTCAGAGACCGCAATGTCCCTAGAAAATGTAAGGTGCTGATGTATACAACAGTATTAAGACCAATTTTGCTTTATGGATCAGAAACATGGACAATGACAAGCAAAACAAAGAGTAAAATCGTTGCTGCAGAAATGAAAGTTCTGAGAAAAATAAAGAGTGTCTAGACTGGACCGATTGAGAAACATGGACATAAGAGCAGAATTGAATGTAAAGAATATACTAGAACATATAGAAGAAAATCGCCTGAGATGGTATGGACATGTGCAGAGGATGGAGGATGGGAGACTGCCCAGGGCTGCACTTCATATGCGGCCGGAAGGTAGAAGACCGGTGGGCAGGCCTAGAAAAAAGATGGATGGTAGGAGTTAAGGAAGCTTTGGCGATTCGAGGAGAAGACCTTACAGAGATACTGCAAAATGAAGTCTACAGAAATAGAGAAAGATGGAGAGAAATTAGGAAACGAGGACCACTGGCTGACAGGAGATAATCCTACCAGGCGGATGGTAAGAGGTAAGTGGATTGGGGTTGAGGGCAGATACTCCAATAAATACCTGACATGCATCGCCGGAAAACCTTCTCAACTCACTGAGAAACTTGTCTATCACGAAATAGTAAATCCGTCTCTTGGTAACATCGGAGTCATTCGAATCATCATCTTGTCCTATGCCGGATGTTATGACAAACTCATCCAAGTATCGTGGGGCTGCCCTTTGCCTCTGAAGTGCAAGTTGTGCGAATTCCTACAGTCTGGCACAATTCTTCAACATGATTTCGTAGTTGCTCCCAGCTCTCTTCATTTCTCATCTCTGTGAGACTAGACATCACTGCTTCAACTAAATCAACTGCTGAGGTAAGCTGGGGATCGGGGGACTGGAGTTGATCTGACAAGGTTTTCGTCAAATGCAGCAAACTCTCCATGAACACCAGATTCGTCACAAAATGGTGATCCAGAAGGGCAGTGAGTGACCTTGCTCCACTGGCCCTGTCCACATTTTCCCCTTCCATTAGATATTTTAGGGTTGCAACGACGGCAGGCAAGGTCCTCTTAACAGCTTGGCATGCCCATCTGGTGTCCGATAACCGTTTGAGTTCTATATGTGGTCTTTCTGGGTTCAGCTCCTTTTGGAATTCTAGAAATTCCTGATGCACCACCGACGAGGAGAAAAAATTGTACAGTGATTGGATTGTGACGAAAAACTCAGAGATTGACCTTATATTGTTTACACAGTCAACTAAAACAAGGTTTAGCCTATGAGCATAACAGTGGATGTATACAGCCTGTAAAACATCTCTTCTGAATCTTTCTTGGACCCCATTGGTGCAACCCGACATAACTGCCGCTCCACCATAGCACTGACCGACACAGGTATTGTGGTCAATTTTACATTTGGCTAAAGTTTCTTTTATCTTCTGGAGTAACAATACTGCATCAAGGCCTTCAGCCGGTGTGAAATCCAAGAGTTCTTCATAAAGCTCCCGATCATGGAGATACCTCACAACAATAGCCATCTGCTCCTTCTTCACTATATCCTTCGTTTCATCCACCATGATGGCAAAGTGCTTTGCTTGTTTCACCTCATCATTTATCTCCTTTCTTATCATACCTGCCATTATTTCAAATAATTCATTCTGTATATCGTGGTGAGTATATTTTGCATTCCCCGGACCGTTAACTTTTTTTGCAATTGTATGATCATATTTGGCTAGCACATTAAGTAATTCCAAAAAGTTTCCTCAATTGTCGGATTCATCCCCTTCTCTGTGCCCTCTCTGGGCAACATTTTGACATGCTGTATAGAGAAGTACATCAATAACTGCTCTACTGTACCGCCGATTTTCTGCCACTGTTTTGGCATGCCCAGCATCAATGACTTGATAAATTGTTGCCCCTGTAACTTTCTGCAATTTGAATTCTCCCCAAGCTTGCATCGCAAATTTATGACAAGCTGAAGTATCATGAGCCTTCAGAGACATGGTTGCCTTCTTCCAATTCTTGAGTCCGTTGTGGGTGAATGATTGTTCAGCTCGACCAAGATGGGAAGTTGTAAAATGACAACACGGAAAACAGTAAGCTGCATCTTTGACCACGGAATATTCAAGCCAAGAATACTGTTGGTGCCATCTTTTACTGAATGGTCTTGTCTGACCACCTTGCATGTGTGAAGGATATTTCTTCAAATCAGGACAGGTAGGCCCACTATCTGGCAGCAGGCTGATGTTGTTTGGCCCTGGAGGACGTCTTGTGTTTTTCTGGGTACTGTCATCATACACATTCTCTTCCAACTCCGGATTTTCAGTAGAACTAGAAGTACATGGTTCTTGATCGTCGTCATTAACTCGGTACCTCTTGTGGGGAATTAGGAAGTGATCCATGACCTATACAGAAAAATAGAACACATGATTAAAATTGGGGGTGGGATGAATTTTTCTTTAAGTACTATAGGCCCTATACATAACACACTAATAATCAGAAAAGGTGTTAATTTTCGTGGCTCATTCGGCCTTCGCTAGCAATGGCTGATTCGGACCACTTATAGACTTCGTGACTCATTCAACAATTGTCACCATTGGGAAATACACTAGGTAGGTTAGGTTTACTTCAGGTTAGGTTTTAACTGAACTAAATTAGGTTCGGTTAGGTTAGCTTAGGTTAAATATTTGTATAAATATTCTATCCTTTTGATGACTTGTGTTGCAAAAATATGTTAAGCTTATTAATTTTTACAGTGATTCTAATTCTCTTAAGAGATTAAGAGATCTTTAACATTTCTATCTTTCCTCTTTGTCTTTTAACCAAAAAATTCATATAAAACATTATTGGCGTTCTCAATATCACTATTATCAAATAACAACATTTATAGTATAGTAACAATGTATTCTTGATAGGGTCGCTGGATTCGTTTAAATCCAATATTGGTAATATTGAACTCGAAACCGAGCGGGTTCCCCTTGCGCTAATGTGCTGCGAGCAACAACCACTAAAAGAATAGAAAACATCCTTAAGAAACAAGAGCCTGTATAGTTATTAGTGGAACTGTGAAATTAAGAAAAAACATGTGCTTCACAACGAAACAAGAACAGTGGAAAGTACATATATAGGTTTTTTTTTTTTTATAATCATGCACAAAAATGCCCATATATCAGTAGCTGCACCACAATACAAAAACAGATATATGAAGTGAAATAATCTCCATGTGGGGAAAACGATTTACAAGATTGAAACAGCAAGTTGAAAAACCTCAGCATGTACAAAATCACAAACAAACCTACAACCAACCAAACTGAAGCCGCATGAATAACAACCATGAGGTTCCTCAAAGTGTTTCCAATCAAACTGATTGAAGTTTATAGTTGCCAAGAACGCAGTTTCGCCTAAAATATGCATCTTGCTTATGAACACTACATACCAAATTTGCACGGACAACGAAGGCTATAAAATTGAAACTTCAATTGATTTTATTTAATTAGTTTGAATTGATTTTTTCATCTATTGCATCTTTAAGAAATTACTCAGTCTCATTATACCTAACGCTACGAGAACTGGCCACTAAGGCGGAGTTAGGGAAGTTCCCGGTGTTGCCACAGATAGCACGGCCCGCACGGCTCACCCGCCCGCCCTCTCTCTCTCTCTCTCTCTCTCCATGTATATATATATATATATATATATATATATATATATATATATGTATGTATAAATATATATATATATATTTATATAATGTATTTATCCATGGCGAGAACGTGCATATGGATGCAATGCTTTCTGAATGCAGTGTGGGGGCGTGGCCAGAGAAGGGATGGAGTGGCAACGTCGCTCTCTTTCGCTCATATGCCATGTCCACGACTCGAGGAAACGAAACCTTTGTATAGAAAACACTGCTTTGATTTTTACCTCAGTGGTGGTGTGACAAAAAAATATAATATAATTATATGTGGCAACATTATAAAATTATAAAATAAAATTTAAGATAAAATAAAAGTATAAAATAATCATATGTGGCAACACAAGGAGAATCCCCGTGCTCCGCCTTAACGGCCAGTTCTCGATGCAGCGAGTATAGTCATTAATATCAGTTATATTTGGTTTTCCATATAAATATGATCCATTCATATTGGCACTATCTCAAATATTACAAAGAAAAAAATCAACGTGGATAGAGGATAAGAATGAATGCGAAGAAAAGTTTAAGAAGAGTTAAGAACTATGATGAAGTTTGGAGTGTGACAGAGGTCAAATGTGATATAACTTGGATGTGTTGTATATATGTGTATATATATATATACATATATATATATATATATATATTCCACTACAATAATGTATTGTAACCTATTATAGAGTATTTTCATATTATCGGTATTAAAGCAATGATTGGAATTAACTAAAAATGTTTATTAGCATAATCATTAATACAGTGTAATTTTGTAGTTTGAAATTATTTTTAAATGGTCTCTTCTACTCCAGCAGTGAATATTCACTAACCCCCTGATTATTCATCGACCCCCTTTCGACCCCTTAGATGTTCCGATATCGACCCTGCAGTGGTCGCGACCATTTTGAGAACCCCTGGTCTATATACTTTGGGAATACTATTGTCGCCTGGCCACGCCCTGATTCGTTGCATAGCCTATCTCAGATAGGCTATGCATATATATGTCACACATTACAGATAGGCTATCTGTAATGTGTGACATTTCTACAACGGGTTACAGGTGATTTGAGGCGTGGGTCATATATAATGAAAATAGTTTAACTTGCATAACGCCGCAGTCAACTTACACGGATTACATAAAGAGTTGATAAATTGGAAGAACTAAAGAAGGAGAACCAAAATCTAAATAAAGAAATAGAAGAATTAAAAAGACAGTTAAAAGAACTAAAGGATGAGAATGAGGAATTAAAGAGGAATAAAAAAGAGAATAAAGAGTCCATAGCAAAAAAGGTACAGGGTTGGAGAAAAGTCCAAGAGAACAATCAAAATTTAATTTAGAGAAATAGTAAACCAACAGATGAAAGAACAAACTAAGGACACGGTTATTAAAGTGATGAGGGAGAAGGAGAATATAGCAAGAGATTTAGTGGATAAAAAGAAATGTATAATTATATTAGGGATGGAAGAGAAGCATAATTCAAATAGGATTACAGGAGTAAAAGAGGAGAGGGAAAAGTAAACAAGATATTAGAAGTAGTTCAAGAGGATGAACAAGAAACAGGGAAAGAAATTGAATAAATATATAGACTAGGGAAATACAATACAGATAAGACCAGACCAAATAAGGTTATATTCAGGTCACAAACGACAGCAGAGAATATCTTGGCAAAAACAGGGAAACTAGCAAAAAGTTATCAGTATAAACAGGTATGGATAAAAAGAGATGAATAAAGAGGAAAGAAAGGATGATAAAACAAAAAGACTAGAAGCTAAGGGGAAAAAAACGAGAACAGAACTGAGTTAGACAAAGAGAAATTCTATTGGAAAGTAGTGGATATGAAAGTAAGGAAATGGTTCATAGCAGAGAAAAACGGAAGGGAAACAGAAAACACGATGGAAGTAGCAGAAAATAATTAAAAGTGTCTTTCACCAATATAGATGGGTTAATAACAGGCTTGAACGAACTGAATGAATACCTGAAGGAAAAAGAACCTGACATAATGGGAATTATAAAGACAAAATTGAGGGGTCCACTACCGCCCAACAGTGTAGGACATGGTGCATATAATTATTGGATTAGCAACAGAGAGGTAAAACAAGGGGGTGGAGTTATGTTCCTGACTAAGAAGGATATAAATGTGAGGAATAACACATATGGGAAGAATAGAGTAGAGATGATTATGATGGAAGTGGAGGACAAGGATGGGAAGAGCAGGAAGTTTGTAGTAAATTATGTGCCTCCTAAAACGGCTTTGTGGGAAGAGAGAGAACACAAAAATATGTTAGAAGACACAAGGATAACACTAAATAAGATAATGGAAAATGGAGGAAGAATAGTTATAATGGGTGACTTTAATTGTAAAGAAATCTGCTGGGAAGAGATGACAGTAAAGGGTGGAGACGACCTATGGGGAAATGTACTACTTGATATGATTATAGAACATACAATGACGTAATGGGTACAAGAGTATACTAGGTATAGAAATGAGGAAAAACCATCGAGACTGGACCTAATAATCACACCAGAACCTGAAATAGTGAACAAGATTGAATATAAGACACCAATAAGTAAAAGTGACCACATATTGGTTGAAATGGAACTAAATGAGGAAAAATACATGAAAAAAAAAAACAATATAGAAAGGGAAGATTGATGTACATTTCTTTTTTTTTTTTTTTTTATAAAATAAGAGATTTTTTTGAAAAGGCAGACTGGGAAAGGATACACAAGGAGGAAACAGCAGTAGAAGAGAAATGGAATATTTTGACAAAAAATTATAAAAGACGTTCCAAGACAAAAACAAGAAAAAGAATATGTAAAGTGTTGATACAACAAAAGATGTAGGGAGTTAAAAGACAAAAGGGATAAAGCTTGGATAAAATTGAAAAAAGACAAAAGACCTGAAAAATGGAAAATATATACTAGTTATAGAAATGAATATGTACAAGTGTGCAGAGAAGAAAAGAGAAAATATGAAAAAGATGTCATAGAAAAATGTAAAGATCAACCAAAACTATTTTACAGATTTGTAAACAACAAACTGAAAAACAAACAAGAATGAGAGAAACTACGACAAGGAGTTAAATACACAGAGGAAATAGAAATGGCAGAAATTATGAACAAACATTTTAAATCGGCGTTTACGAGGGAGATCATACGACTTAAAGATGTCGAGTGGGAGGAGAGAGTCCCCCCTATGAAAGCGATAGAAGTAACAAGTAAAGAAATAATGAATCACTTGAATAATCTTGATGTCAGAAAATCGAATGGACCAGATGAAATGGCAAACTGGATTTTGAAAGAATGCAGGAATGAACTAGCATACAAAATACATAGTCTAATAAGCAGTTCATTGAAAGAAGGAAAAGTTCCAGAAGACTGGAAAAGAGCAAATATAGTACCAACATATAAATGGTGAGACAAGGAAGACCCTACTAACTGTAGACCGGTCTCTTTTACAAGTACGATAGCTAGAATTTGTGAAAGAATTATCAAAGTGAGATGGGTAAAGCATTTGGAAAAAAACAACATACTAAATCCAAGTAAATTGGGATTTAGACAAGGACGATCATGCGTCACAAACTTAATGTGTTTCTATTCGAGGCTAATAGATGTAATACAAGAAAAAGATGAATGGGCTGATTGTGCATATCTAGACCTGAAAAAAAGCTTTTCATAAGGTGCCACATAAGAAATTGCTTAAGAAATTAGAAACTGCAGGGGGAATACAGGGCAAACTGCTGAAGTGGATGGAAGACTTCTTGCATGAAAGAAAAATGAGAGTGGTGATAAGAGATAAACACTCTAATTGGGATGAAATGATTAGTGGAGCTCCACAAGGAACAGTTCTGGCCCCAATAATGTTTGCTATATATATTAATGATATGGATAAAGGAATTGAAAGTTATATGAGCTTCTTTACGGACGATGCAAAATTGTTGAAAAAGTGAACACTAGAAAATTGTGAGTCACTGCAGAATGATCCCAATAAATTATGGGGATGGAGTAGGCAGTGTGAGATGAAATTTGATATCAAGAAGTGTAGTATAATGGAATTTGGAAGAAGAAAAAAAAAAAAGAATAGTGGGATCATATAAATTGGGAGAGAAAGAAATTAAAAAAGTAGAAAATGAGAAGGACCTGGGAGTCATTATTATTAATAATATGTCCCCTGAGAAATATATATAAAAAAAAATGGAGAAACTTTTAATTTAATAAGAACAATCAAAGTGGCATTTACATACCTGGACGAAGAAATGGTGAAGAAAATACTAGTCACATTGATAAGACCAAGATTGGAGTATGCAGCGACGACAAGATCACCAAGTACAAAAAAAAAAAAAAAAAAAAAAAAAAAAAAAAAACTTGAAAGAATACAAAGAGCAATTACGAAATTGGCGCCAACACTTTCAGAACTATCATATGAAGTGAGACTAGCAAAACATGAGCTACAGACATTAGAGCAAAGAAGAGAGAGAGGAGACTTGATAACTATTCATAGAATCATGAAAGGCATAGAAACTATTGATAGAGAGGATCTAATAAAATGGGATGGTAGAGATACAAGAGGACACGGAAAGAAAATCAAGACAGTTATAGAAGAGACCTCAAAAAGAACAGCTTCCCTCACAGAGTAATAGACGTTTGGAACAAGTTAGATGAGAATGTGGTGTGTGCAAAAACGATACACGAATTTAAAAACAATCTAGATAAAACGAGATATGAAGACGGGACACTACGAGCATAGCTCCCCTTCCCTTAGAATACAACTAGGTAAACACACACACACACACACACGACTCGGTGGCGCAGTTGGTAGAACGCTGAGCTGCCACGAAAGTGGCCCGCAGCTCCTGGTTCGAATCCTGCCCAGGGCCGAAATTATTTCGGTACTGCTGCGCTTCGGGTCGTTACTCTGACTCTCGTGGGCGGGGAGTTGGGTGTGTGTGTGTGTGAAAGGTCATAGCATTACCCATAGATCGGACCTACGAGCTCTGAGCTCTCTTCCGGGAGGGAAATAGCTGTCGATCACGAGTCCAACACGTGATCCAAAGACCAAGTGAATACATACATACATACATATATGGATGCATGCATACATACATACATATATATATATATATATATATATATATATATATATATATGTGTGTGTGTGTGTGTGTATGTGTATATATATATATATATATATATATATATATATATATATATATATATATATATATATATATATTGTCCTGAGGGGTTCACACATAGGTTTATGACTCGGTATTATAGAGAATGGACGTGAGAGAGAAACATACAACAACACTACAGATGTGTCTTTATTGTAGACTAACACAGAGCACTATCCTATCTATCACTCAAATATGAATAACAACAGTGTGATGTCTACACAGTCTATAAATTTATATGGAATATGATAATACACAAACCACCTTCCTCGGCTCTGCAGGAGTGAGACCGAAGTGTCCAATTCTCATCGAGTAGGTCGATCTCCTTCTCGTGATCTCCTGTGTCCTCCTCATTGGATCGATCTCCTTCTCGTGATAGGCGGGCGGCTACGTCCTCTTACAGCTCGTCGCTGTGATCTCCTGCTCAAGACGATCTCCTGTGTCCTCCTCCTTGGGTAGGCGGGCGCTGAGCCTCTCCTAGTCAGCCGCAGAACAGAGGTCCATCTTCAAGTATCTTCAAGCTCCTTCGTGCCCTCCCTCTGTAGAACTGGGAGGGCGTGGGGGTCCGCCCTCAACGGCGAGCAGCCGTAAAGTACCCTCAAGATTCTCCATGCCCTTCCTCTGCAAATCTGGGAGGGGGAGGGAGAGTGGGCGAGGGTCGATCTGCGCATGCGCGTAGCGGTGGTGACCGCGAATAGTACGGCCTAGTTGGCAGCCCTGGGAGGTTGTGACCCCACGCTATGGTCAATTCCCCCCGGCGTGGGTCAGGTACTAACCGCGCCGACCGGCTCCAGCTTCCATCTCGGAATCACGTGGTCAGCGGGCGAAATGTCCACACTGACATATATACTGTATATATATATATATATATATATATATATATATATATATATATATATATATATATATATATGCGTGTGTATATACATAAATATATGAATATATACAGTATATATATATATATATATGTGTGTGTGTGTGTGTGTGTGTGTGTGTATTGTCATGGAGTTGCTAGGATTTGGCCTGAATTGATGGAAAGTATGAAACCAATTTCGAGTCTAGGGGTAAGTCGAGTTCCAGTTCGAGAGCAAGCCCGTAACAATAAAGTGGAACGTATAGAGAAAATATATAGATTAAGGTACGTTCCGATGAAAAGCTCAATATGAGAGTGGGTGTAAGCAAGATTATAATAGAGGTAAGATAGAAGTCTGCACGAAACTTAATAATCTATTTTTACTACAAATGAAAAAATAAAGCTTTACTCTTTTTACATTTACAAACATACACTCACAATATTCTAAGGAATAACATAAATACACTTTCCTAATAAAAGAAAACATACAACTCAAAGATCACCGAGTCTAAACAAAGTTATGTAATTCGAACAAAATAATTAATAACCCTATACAAGCCCAAGAGAATTGGTTTACACTATACTTGCGTACACATGGTGCACAATCAACAGTGAAGAAGGGGTGAGACCAGGTACGTAAATTCCACAGGGGTGGTTGTAGATACGAGTGAGAGCCGGCTGAAGGCCGGTCCCCTTTATATAGTCGAAGGGGACGTGGCTAATTGTTTCATGGTCAAGTTTCGAGTACCAACGTTGTTTATACGTTGATGGTGATGAGACGAATTTAAAACTTCTTTAGTAGCAGGCGGGAGATTTGAAATTCTCATTCGATTCATGGTTGGCTATAACAATATATATATATATATGTATATATATATATATATGAATATTACACACACGCACACATACACACACACACAAATATATATATATATGTGTGTGTATATACATATATATACACACACACACACACACACATATATATATGTATATATATATAATATGAATATTACACACATACACACACACACACACACACATATATATATATATATATATATATGAACATATATATATATATATACACACACACACACACACACACACATATATGTATATATATGTATGTATATGTATATATATATGTATAAATATGTATATATATTGTGATGGCCCACCATCCTCCATGTATATAAAATGTCTGTATCTGTATGTCAATCTTTAATTGTAAGATAATTATGTATGTACTGTAAATTGCTTGTATACGTTGTGATGGCCCACCATCCTCCATGTATCTAAAAATATCTGTATCTGTGTTATCCTGTACTTGTTGGGTAATTACGTATGTACGGTAAAAACTGCTTGTATACTTTATGGGATCTACTCTCTCTAGGCCGACGGACGTGAACTAGTTCTGTCCGGCTCATCCTTCGCCTTCCTCCCGTCCTCGCCAACTGTATATATAATGCATCTGCCGGCTCCTAGCGGGTGCACTTTTCGTTGGCTGAGCGACGCGTAACTTTATCTCTCCCATATTGCTTTTGCTCTAGTACCGTGGCGTCACCACGTAATCTATATTCTCATGACTTGGTTTTCGGTGGAGGAATTAATTGTCAATTGATTAATTTTGTTGTTGTAAAGTTCTTATATTTGTTTTGTTGGCTTTTTGTTATACATTAAATTAGTTATCTTTGTTAACTTCCGTTTGGATTTGCCTTACCCACATCAAGGCCACTAAGTACGAACCCCTCCTAGACATATTTCCTTATATCCTTGCGGAATGCATAACATAATGGGGGCCCGTCGGAATCCTCTTACCCGAACAAAAACTAAGAAGATGTGAGATATACGAGCGAAACGTACATAAGTTACACTTGCATTCCCACAACCATCGAAATTGTCCATCTGTCCGGTAAACTTGCAACTCAGTACCCCATTACAGTAATTCAGTTAATCGTAAATACGCCATTGCACATGACCACGTCTGTAAATTTCGTAAGAGTACTGAAGTAGGATCCGTTTAGGATACGTGTGGGAACGTTAATTCTATCCTACTTACGGCATGTAGTTTTGGTTAATGTATTCTGTCCCAAAGATTTATAATATTCGTGGGAGCCGAGTATATAATTCTACTTGTATCTCTTGTCCGGTATACCACGTAAGCGAACCAAGCGTTCTACCTTGCTGAGTAGCAACTGTTAGCGAGTTATAAATTTCGCGATGTCAGAACTGAATATCGAAAACTTTGTTGAGAACCCCTCGGTGGAAGAACTGATCATTCAGAACCCAAATAAAGAATGTCTGAAAGAAATAGCAACAAGATGGGAATTAACTTATCCAGCGAACATTAGTAGAACTGAATTAGTTCAACTAATATTGAGTCACATAGATCAGTTAAAGAAAACGGAAGACGAAGACGGAGAATTTGAACGCTTAGAACAAATAGTTGCAGCCAAATTAGATATTAGCCCTACGAAAGAGATTCAATTAGACCCTCTAGAGTATCAGATACTTGAAAGGAAGATGAAGCATGAACTGCAAATTAAGGAACTCGAAGTGCAGCGTGAAAGAGAGCAAAGACAGCATGAAAAAGAACAAAAACAGTTTCAAAGACAACACGAACTCGAAATAAAACAACTTGAACTATCAACCCCAAGTCAACAAGTGGTTTCAAATTCAAGTAAGTTAGATCTTTTGCAGTACACCAAACTTATTCCCTCTTTCTCAGACGAGAATCCAACCTTATTTTTTCGAGAATTTGAAGAAGTAAGTAAACATTTTGCAATTCCCCAAGCAGATTGGATATGGTTAATTAAACCAAAGTTGTCCACAAAAGCGTTACAAGTATGTAACAATCTGGAAAATAACACTGATTACGAAACGGTCAAACAGACAAATCTTTCCGCTTATGAAATTTCCACCGAAGGTTATCGACAAGCATTTCGAAATTCAAACAAACTTAGCCATCAGACATATATGGAATTCGCGTCAGACAAACTACGAGCGTTAACAAAGTGGATTAAATCGGCATCAGCCGATAATCTTGAGAAAGTAGTGAACTTGATCGCGTTAGAGGAATTCGTGCGTAAAATTCCTCACTACTTGAAAATTCACATTGTTGACAAGGAGGAATTTGACCTTATGAAAGCAGCCAAATTGACTGATACCCTCTCATTGATTCACAAAAATGTTGGAAAGGACAGTAACCGCCAACAGCCTCATGTAAAACCAACTAGTGGTAGTAAAGATGGGAAAATTGATAGCCCTAGTTTCCCTGTTTGTTTCTTCTGTAAGAAACCAGGACATGTAATTGCAAATTGCCCAGACCCAAAATGTAAAGTAGCTCAAAAGAATATAAAATCTGTAGCTTCCTTTAACCATTCTACTGCCAATTCTGTATATCCTTTTCAGCCCTTCCGTTCAACGGGAACAGTATCACTTGGTTCAGACCACGTAGAACACAACCTCCGAATAGTACGGGACACAGGAGCAGCACAGTCCCTGCTACTTCAGTCAGCACTGCCGGGAGTCCAACGTAATTATACAGGAGAACGTGTATACTTGCAGGACTTCCACAATCCCTTCTCAGTACCTCTGGCAAAGGTGCACCTGAACTGTGGACTCATCAAGGATACTGTCTCCGTAGGAGTAAGTGAAACGGCAACCCTACCTGTTCCTGAAGCAGATTTTATACTAGGTAACGATCTAGCAGGAGAACTAGTCCATCCTCCTTTAATTGTTTCTACTTCTCCCCTACCACATAACCCAACTTCTACCATAGAGCAAACCCAACCCAACCTATTTCCAACCTGTGCTATCACACGATCCCAAGCGCCAGCTGACCAACCAACTCTTACCTCTCCAACCACCCCAACCACCCCGCTTACTCTACCCTCCGAGCTGAGCATCAAAGAGGCTCAACAGAACGACCCTTCATTAGCTCCCTTGTTTAATAGAGCTATTCCCAAGGAGGATATCCTACATACTCCTTCCTTTTATTTGCACGAAGGAATACTTATGAGATTGTATAAACCTCGTCACCTTTCTGATGATGATACCTGGGCAGAATGTCACCAAATTGTTCTACCTGTTAACTTGAGGACTCAGGTAATAGAGATTGCTCATGCTGGACACTCAGGACACTTAGGTATTAAGAAAACTTATTTACGACTCTTGTCAGAATTCTTTTGGCCTGGCATGAAAGCAGAGGTAAGTAGACTCGTTAAATGTTGCCACACTTGCCAAATAGTAGGCAAGTCAAACGAGTCTATTCCTCCGTATCCCCTTCAACCCATTAAAGTACCTAGTGAACCCTTTCAGAAACTAGTGATTGACATAGTAGGCCCGTTGCCTAAAACCAAGAAGGGTAACCAGTACATTTTAACAGTTCTTTGTCCCACTACCAGGTACCCTGAAGCTTTTCCTTTAAAGAATATTTCTGCTAAGAGTGTAATTAAGTGTTTAACTCACATGTTTACTTCCTTTGGTATTCCTCAGGAAATACAGTCAGATAGAGGTTCTAATTTCACTAGCAAACTCTTTACCCAAATCCTAAAGGAATTAAATGTTAAACAGTCTGTCTACAGCGTACCACCCCGCCAGTCAGGGAGTTCTAGAACGATGTCATCAAACGTTAAAGAATATGCTACGTAAATTCTGTTACGAGGAAGACCGTGACTGGGATGAGGGATTGCCTTTCCTCCTCTTTACGCTCCGTGAAACACCATCCGAAGCTCTGGGTGTTTCTCCCTTTGAATTGTTATATGGAAGGAAGGTAAGGGGACCCCTCAAGGTAATCAAGGACCATATCATATCTTCTACCTCACCTTTACAGTCTGTTAACCAGTATATTGTTTCCCTTAAGGATAACCTAGCCAGAATTCATTCCTTTGCCTTGAAGAACCTTGAACATGCACAAAGTAAAATGAAGGTTAATTTTGATCAGAAATCTCGTAAGAGAGAATTCAAGGAGGGAGATATGGTTCTTGCATACATTCCTATCTCTGGACAGCCTCTTCAAGCTAAATACCATGGTCCTTATAAAATTCAGAAAAAGATGTCAGAATATAATTACGTACTAGAAACCCCTGACAGACGTAAAACTACTCAACTTGCTCATGTTAACTTGCTTAAGCCATACCTTGCCAAAATACCACTAGACAGTTCAGTCAAACCATTGCTTTCGCTAAATCATAGTCCCAGTAAAATACCTATGTCAACCGACCGTCCACGAGTCCACGAACCGACGTTGCCACATTTCGATCCTCCTACAGTCGGCAACAACAGCGACATCTTGAACAACCTACTTTCGTACCTTAACCACTTGAATCCTGATCAAGCTAAGGAAATTTCTGAAAATATTTCTAGTCACAGATCCTTGTTCCGAGATAATCCTGGCCGTTGTAACCTGACGTCCCATGAGATTCAACTGTATCCAGGAACTTCTCCTAGCCACCAGCACCCGTACCGACTGCATCCCCAGAAGAAGCTGATAATGAAGAAAGAGGTCGACTATCTAGTGCAGCACGGTTTGGCAGTTCCCAGTAATTCCCCATGGGCCGCTCCGTGCGTTCTGGTCCCTAAAGAAAACGGACAAACTCGACAGTGCACGGACTACCGCCGAGTGAATGCAGTTACCATCCCTGACGCTTATCCTCTTCCCCGCGTCGACGATTTAATTGATAAGGTGGGACAGTCCAAGTTTATTACTAAAATTGACCTCACTAAAGGTTATTACCAAATTCCTTTAGCTCCACAAGCTCGTCCCATCTCTGCATTCATCACTCCCTTTGGACTCTATGAATACACCGTCATGCCGTTTGGGTTACGTAATAGTCCGGCTACGTTTCAACGTACCATGAGTAGCCTATTACAGGACATTGATGGGGTAGCTGTATATTTAGATGATATAATAATATATTCTCCTAATTGGCAGAACCCTGTACACCTACTAGATGTCGTAATGTCCCGAATGGAAGAAGCCAACCTCACCGTCCAGCTTTCCAAAACCATCTTCGCCCAAGCTACAGTGACGTACTTGGGACACGAGGTGGGACAAGGCGTCGTCCGGCCGAAACGAGCCAACATCTCGGCCATTCTCGACTACCCGGCTCCCGCTACTCGAAAAGCACTTAGGCGCTTTCTGGGTATGGCCGGATTCTATAGGAAGTTCTGTCCAAACTTCTCAGAGGTATCCTTACCCCTTACCAGAATGACCAGCTGCTCCATACCTTACTCCTGGACTCCGGAATGTCAGAACTCTTTCCTGCTCCTAAAAACCTTCCTCACACAGGAACCAGTTCTGCGTTCACCTAACTTTGACGTCCCCTTCGTTCTCCAGACGGACGCAAGTGATCAAGCCGTCGGAGCTGTTCTACTCCAAGAACATGATGGGATATTGCATCCTGTCGCGTACCACTCGGCTCAACTAGATAAACACCAAAGGCAGTATTCGACCACCGAGAAGGAGCTACTGTCTATCATCTCTGCCCTGCGGAAGTTCGAATGCTACGTAACACCCAGCTCGACCCCCTTACGGATATTCACGGACCACAATCCGTTAATATTCCTTGAACGGAACAAGAACAATAATAGGAGGCTATTACGTTGGTCCTTGTTCCTCCAATACCTCCTCGATATAAAATTTATCAAGGGTTCTGAAAACCTCCTTGCTGATGCCCTTAGCCGTCCTGATTAGAACTCCCAACTCGTCTGTTCTCCTGAGTTGATGAGTTCTAGGGGGGGGAGGGGTGATGGCCCACCATCCTCCATGTATATAAAATGTCTGTATCTGTATGTCAATCTTTAATTGTAAGATAATTATGTATGTACTGTAAATTGCTTATGGGATCTACTCTCTCTAGGCCGACTGACGTGAACTAGTTCTGTCCGGCTCATCCTTCGCCTTCCTCCCGTCCTCGCCAACTGTATATATAATGCATCTGCCGGCTCCTAGCGGGCGCACTTTTCGTTGGCTGAGCGACGCGTAACTTTATCTCTCCCATATTGCTTTTGCTCTAGTACCGTGGCGTCACCACGTAATCTATATTCTCATGACTTGGTTTTCGGTGGAGGAATTAATTGTCAATTGATTAATTTTGTTGTTGTAAAGTTCTTATATTTGTTTTGTTGGCTTTTTGCCATACATTAAATTAGTTATCTTTGTTAACTTCCGTTTGGATTTGCCTTACCCACATCAAGGCCACTAAGTACGAACCCCTCCTAGACATATTTCCTTATAACCTTGCGAAAGGTATAACAATATATATACTGTATATATATATATATATATATATATATATATATACATATATATATATATATATATATATATATATATGTATATAATATGTAATATATATATATATATATATATAAATATATGTGTGTGTGTGTGTGTGTGTGTGTGTGTGTGTGTATATATATGTATATGTATATATATATATATATATATATATATTATATATATATATATATATATATATATATATACATATCAAGGACTACTATTACA
Organism: Oratosquilla oratoria; assembly: GCF_046742065.1. Classification (NCBI taxonomy): domain Eukaryota; kingdom Metazoa; phylum Arthropoda; class Malacostraca; order Stomatopoda; family Squillidae; genus Oratosquilla; species Oratosquilla oratoria. The sequence continues at coordinate 68,883,092 of NC_134782.1, read as the reverse complement.
CAGGACGTGGACACCCAGATTCCTGGCGCCGCTAGCGGAGGCCAGTCCAGTGTGTTACGAGCAGTGGAGGTGTAAGGTTGTGTCGCTGTTTCTTTCGCGCGTGGCTGCATTTAGAAGTGGATAGTGTTTGTTTACATAGGTTCTTGCTGATTTTGTTTGTTTGGTTCTTCATAGGTTCTTTCTTGTTGATTTTGTGTATTCAAAATGCCGAATAAATGTGGAGTTGTGAACTGCAACGGTAATTATAACAAGGATAACAGGTGCCGAGTGTTTCAACTGTCAAAAGACCGTTATTAAAGACAAAAGTGGCTTGATGTGCTACCACCACGTAATAACTTTGTTGTTGATTCTGACAGATTTTTCATTTGTGAGTTTTCCATGAATGATTATTGTTTTGCTCTTGAATCATACCCCAAGTGTAGTTATGAACAGCTCAGAGACTTTTTGGTGCTGTCAAGCAAACGCAAGCTGCAATAAATCACTTAATCTATTGACAAGGATCAGGTGATGAGGGAAACATTTGCCAAAGTATAGACACTGCAGCAGAAGAATGGATTTCTCTTGATAGATGAAGTATAGATTCGGTCAAGTGTTGTATATTTCTGGTGTGGTTCTGAGTGGCATGGCAGTGAACAAGCCAGACTGCAAGGCCACTTCTATGCTGTGTATTATGATGAAGTCGCTGCACAGAGGACTTAGTATTATGATTTCTGTGACACCCGCCCACAGGCTCACAGCAGCATACCAGCTTGAGCGTGTGAAGGAGGCGGCAGCTGCTGTTGAGAGGGCAGGTGGGAGTGTCATCGGGTTTATCACAGACAACCACAAGATAAACCAGAAATACTGTAAGCTGTTTGATTTTCCGGGTGATTGCCGTGCCACAGCCAAGCATCCTCTTGACAAAGATCGTGTCTGGTTTCTCCTTTTTGACACAGTGCATTTTCTGAAGTGCATCCGCAACAACTGGATCAGTGAGAAGTGCCAAAAGATCAGTCTTGACAATAAAACAACAGCATCATTTGCTGACGTCAAGGAACTGTACGAGTCAGAGAAAGGCAGTATTCTGAAGACTACTCCCCTCACTAAATTTGCTGTCAACCCCTCACGACTTCAACTACAAAATGTGCAGCATGTCTTGAAGGTCTTCAATGAAAAGGTTGTGGCTTCGTTGAAGCTCAGAAAATGTCATGACACTGCTAAGTTCATCCAAATCATCCTCAACTGGTGGAATTTAGTGAATGTATCTGGTAAGGGGCAAGATCAGCTGCTTGTGGAGGAGAGCTGCTTGTGGAGGAGAGCTGCTTGTAGAGAAAAGATGCTTGATGGGAAGAGCTGCTTGAAGATGTGCTTCGACTTAGTCCCCCTCCTTATAAAGGAGGCTGGTGTGGACCCAGGCGAACTGTCCTGGGTCCTGATTGGTCCGTTCATTTTCGGTGGAGACGCTCTTGCTGACTATGCTTGCCCATTATGGGTCATATAAAAGCTTAGGTCGGGATGCGTCGCGGTTAGTCTGGTCTAGACTGGTGGCGCGTCGCCACAATACTCCCCCCCCCCTCTTTCGGAGCGAGCGCCACGGAGGTAGGGCGAGACGCGAGTGATGTGGCAGAATTGGGCCGGCCTTTTTATCACTCGACCGGAACGGGTGATTGTGCCATCAGATGGCATCTCCGGAGAGGACGGCCTGGATGTTGGAGAAGCCGGCGGCAGCTTGCTGGAGGCATGGTCGCTGTGTTGGCGAGGGTGGTCCGGCTGGGCATGGAGCTGTGGGGATATACGGTTAGGTGAGAATGGTTGCAATGAAGGGGAGAGCGAGTTCGGAGGGAAGTTAGGGTCTTGAGGGATGGGGTGAACACTGTTGGTGGGATGCAGAGTTGGCCTGGGTGATGGAAGGGGCGGTTGCCGCGAGGAATCTGACTGAGCCTGGCTGTGTGGGGTTGAGGAATCATGTGGAAAGGGGTGGCCTGAAGAGACGAGTGGTCCCAGGGGAGGGGTGGTGTCTTGAGGTTCGGAGGGGAACACTCGATATGGGGCGTTGCTCAGTGGTGGAGATGGGGTAAGGACCATGTTGTAAGAGAAATTGGAGGTGATGGGAAGCGTTGGTAGGGGAAGAAAGGGGGAGGTAAGCTGGCTTAAGCCTGTCGATGGAGATGTGATCTGGCTTAGCACCTCGGTGGATGAGGAAGTGTTTCGCCGATATGCTGATGACTTTGAAGGGTCCATCGTACGGGCGTTGGAGAGGGGTTCGTCTGGAGTCCCGCCTGATGAAAACGTAGTCACTAGCGGCGAGGGTCGGGGGAACATGCACTGGCTTTGATTGTGGCGCCCGAGGTGGCGGTGGGCGGGTGTTGGCGAAGGTCTCCTTGATGAGCTGAAGGAGGGCGTAACGATCGGGATCGTCAACGGCGGGGGTGGCAATCTCCCCAGGAAGGCGAAGGTTTTCGGCGCACGCTAGCTGAGATGGAGACACGTCACTGTCGATTTTGGAAGTGTTGCGAATGGAGAGGAGCACCAGGGGGAGGGCGTCGGCCCAGTTGCATGAAGATTGCTGTGCCTTGAGTGAATCCTTCAGCTGGCGGTGGAATCTTTCTACTAGTCCATTGGCTTGAGGGTGGTAGGCGGTAGTCCGGTTGCGGTTGGTGCCAAGGAACTTGAGTATTCTGGACCAGAGATCAGATTCGAACTGGGAGCCCCTGTCGGTGATAATGGTGTGGGGGGGGGGGCGCCGAATCTGGATACCCAACCGGAAAGGAAAGCACGGGCTGTTGTCTCGGCAGATATATCCGGGAGAGGGATCGCCTCCGGCCACCTGGTGTACCTGTCGACGCACGTGAGCAGGTAACGCATGTCACGGGACGGTGGAAGGGGGGCCATAATATCCACATGGACTGATTGGAAGCGTGTTGTGGGTGTAGGGAATCGTTGGAGTGGGGCGTGGACGTGGCGCGTGACCTTTGAAGACTGGCAGGGAAGACAGGTGCGGGTCCATTCTCTGACGTCTTTGTTGATGCCTGGCCAGACGACCCGATCCGTGAGTTGCCCGGATACCAGGATGACTGCGGTCGTGGAATGCCGAGAACACATCCTTACGCTGACAGGTGGGGATGTACGGCCGGGGTTTGCCTGTAGATACGTCACACCACAATGGTACAGGAGTGTTGGGGAGCTGTCGGAGCTGCAGGGAGGAGGTGTCATGCAGGCGTAGGAGACGGAGTTCCTCGTCGTTACCCTGCGAGGCGGCGATGCGGGCGTAGTCGACGTGGTGGTGATCGGGGAGGATGCTGGAGGCAATTCTGGACAAGGCGTCGGCCACTTGGTTGTCCTCTCCTTTGATGTGCTCAATGTGAGTAGCAAATTGGGATAGGAATGACAGTTGCCGAGAGACTCTTGGTGAGTGGTGGTCGGAGATCCTGTCCAGTGCATGGGTGAGCGGTTTGTGGTCGGTGAGGATGGTAAATGGCCGGCCTTCTAAGAAATAGAGGAAGTGCTTCACGGCTGAAAATATGGCCAGAAGCTCCCTGTCGAATGCACTATAGCGCATTTGGGAAGGATCCAGTCGTTTGGAGAAGAATGCAATCGGCTGGAGCTGTCCTTTGACCCTCTGCTGGAAGACTGCGTCTGTCGCTGTGGAGGTGGCATCGGTGGTAAGGAAGGTGGGGGCGTGGGCCACTGGGTAGGACAGGCGGGCAGCCTGTGCAATAGCAGCCTTGACCTGCCCAAATGCTTGGGTGGCTTCAGGACCACTTCACTGGTACGACCGACCGCTTGGAACGGTTCTTGGTGAGGTCGTTCAGTGGTGCGAGTTTGGCGGTTGCATCGGGGATGAATCTATGATAGTAGCTGACAATCCCTATGAATTGGCGCAGCATCTTGACGGACGTTGGCTGTGGGAAGTCTATAATGGTGTCCACCTTCTGAAGGATAGGGTACAGGCCTGCTGTTGAGATGCGATGTCTGAGGAAGTCGAGCGATGACACTTATAGGAGGCACTTAGACAGGTGGATACGGAGGCCATAATCTTGAAGTCGGCGGAAGAGAAGGCGGAGGTGTTTTCGGTGTTGGTCGTGGTAGTCAGAGGCCATCAATATATCATCGATGTAGACGGTGACGAAGTTGAAGTCTCTGAGGGCGTGGTCCATAAACCGCTGGAACGTCTGGGCAGCATTACGCAGGCCAAACGACATAATTTTCCACTCGAAAAGACCGAACGGCGTGACGATTGCTGTCTTCTGGATGTCCTCTGGTGCCACAGAAATCTGGTGGAACGCCCTGACCAGGTCGATCTTGGAGAAGACTTGTTTCCCGGAGAGCTTGAAGTGAAGTCTTGGGAGTGCGGGATGGGATAGCGGTCGGCCTTGGTGATGCGGTTAAGTTGGCGATAGTCACCGCAGGCCCGCCACTGGTTGGGTGGTGGAGGTGGCTTGGGGACCATGTGGAGTGGCGATGCCCACGCACTCTCCGATGGGCGGATGATGCCTTGGTCAAGGAGGTCTTGGAATTCTTGTTTGGCGGCGACCAACTTCTCTGGGGAGAGGCGTCGAGGCTTGCTGTAGACCGGCGGGCCGATTGTCTGAATGTGATGCACAATGTTGTGGGGGCGGGTAGTGGTGGCCTTGCATGGAGACGTCAGCTGAGGAAAATCTTGCAGGATGCGTGCGTATTCGCCAGCTGGCTGAAGGGAAGATACTTTAGGAGAAGAGGCGTTGGTGGTGGTTCCTGGTATGCGTCTTGTTGCATGGTACAAGCAGTTATCCTTGGCGCTGACTGCCATTTTGTAGTATTGTAGGAAGTCGTAGCCAAGAATGGGTTGACGGACATCTGCGATAACGAAGGTCCAAGGGAACTTGCCATTCTGGAGGTCCAGGACGCTGTAGTGGCTGCCGTACGTGGCGATGGGTGTACCGTTGGCCGCAAGCAGGTCGTACGACGGAAGGCTTGTACCTTGGCTCGGGTCTCCCGTCGGAGGCATGATGCTGACGGCTGAGCCAGTGTCCACCAGGAACGATAGGCCAGTATGACTATCGCGCACTGAGAGGAGGGTGTGGGCCTGGTTAGCGGGGGAGGGAGTGCTTACCGACCCCCGCGTCTGGAGTTTCCCGACCAGCTACAAGGTTGTGTGCACTTGAGCGCCTTGTTGCCGAAACGGGTATGGTACCAGCAGGGGCCACTATCCTGTCCCGGGACGGTGCTTCGTGGTGTTTGATGGCGTTCCTTCTCGTCCAAAAACCGACTCAGCAATTTTTTTATGTCTGTGATTTCCTGCCGTAGCTGCTGCACACTTTGATCCTTGGCATTGTACGATGAAAGCGTGGTTTCGTTCACTGCACTAATGTCTGAGGGACAGCTGGTTGGGGGTCGTAACCGTGAATCCCGCGATCACTAGCATCTGGTTTTTCACTGCGCACTTCACTTATATTATGTATCGCAACATCACTGTAAATGATGCTCCTCGCAGAGAGCGTGGCGTGTGTCGTAGCTTGTAAGGACCTATAGCGCTGGTACATCCTATCGGCGATGGAGCAGTAGGCGTCGTCCTCCTTGTCGGCGGCTAGGGCTTCCAGATTTAACTGGAAGGCTTCCGGCATTTTGGCGAGGTGTAATGACCGGAGGAGTTCCTTGGGCAACTGCACCTTTGCCCGTGTGTTAAGGGTGGCAATTCTCCGGAAGAGTTGTGATGGTCGGTCGTCTCCGAGTTCGCTGTGCTGGATTTCCTTGCACAGCTCGTTATCGGGCCTGGCGTAGTGTTTCCTCAAGGCAGTCTTGAGGGCTTCACACTTATCTTCCGCCGGTGGTGAACTGACGACGTCACGGACGAGAGCAATACATCGTCGGTAGCGCGGCGATGTATGCTCCGAAGGCTTGGTTGTTCGGCATGTCGGTCTGGGTGGCTAAGTACGCTTCGGTGTGAACTAGCCAGCTCTCCAAGTCATGGGAGAAACTTGGAAGTTTAACCTGTGAGTTTACCATCTTCCTGGTTGTTCTCACTCGGGGTCACCACTTTGTTGTGATATGGCTCCTCACGGTAACACCCGCGACAGGAGCACGGCGGACAGCATCCTGACGCTGCTGAACCAAGTCAACCACCGCCCCGCCATCGTTGTCTTCCTCGACTTGGAGAAGGCATTCGAGCTGGCCAGCCCTCACGCCATCCTCGCCGCCCTCGTAAGGAAGGGCGTGATGGGAAGGATGCTAGCCTGGCTCCGCGACTATGTGTAGCATCGCCGCGCCAAGGTAAAATTCCAGGGCCTGAAGTCCAGCTTCCAGAGGTTGGAGAATGGGACGCCCCAGGGCGGTATCCTCAGCCCCCTCCTCTTCAACCTGTTGATGGAGCAGCTGGTGGCCCTGCCCTTCCACAATGGCACCATCCTCCTCAGTTACGCCGATGACCTCGCCCTCGTGGTCACCGGGAGCGGCAACAAACTCAGGAAAGCGCAGCAGGCGCTCGACATTATCAGCGGGAAATGCGAGGAGCTGGGCCTCAAAATCTTTGCAGAGAAGTCCCGCGCCATGATGGTGAGGGCTGCCGACCCGGCAGGTCAGCTCTGCGTCCAGGGCGTCGGACTGGCCTGGGTCAACTCATACCAGTACCTAGGGGTATGGGTGGACAAGTGGCTGTCCTTTACAGCCCACGCCGCCCACCTGAGGGAAAGGGCCCAGGCTAGGCTGAACGTAATGCAAGCCATGGCACGACCCACAGCGGGGACCACTTTCTCCGTCCTCCGACTATACTTCGTACTTGCAGTGCGCTCCCTGGTGGACTACAGCGCCCCAGTCCTCATATCGCTCTCCCGTAGCCAACAGGAGCGGCTCGAGGTGCTGCAAAACACCGCCATGAGGACGATGCTGGGAGCTCCAAGATGGACCAGTGCGTGCGTCATGCAGAACGAGACCCGCCTGGTGCCACTCACCACCGGAGTAGGACAGATCGTGGCCTGCCGCGTGGCCAGGGTCCTGGAGCGCGACTCCGAAGGAGTAGCACAGAGAAGACTACGGCTTGCAATGACGCAAGGGATCGATGTCCTCCACCGCAACCCGTGGCTACTCCAGTCCACCCTGGCCACCCACAGCCTCGCCCACATTAACGGCTGGCGCTGGCAACACGCCGACCTCCCGGCCCCCACCCCCGTGGGAGCCCCCCACAGCAGAGTTCTCCACTACCCGGCTACAGGCCAGCAAGGCGCTTTGCACCACCGAGGAGCTGCGGCATTCACCCTCATGGCGGTGGCGCGGGTGTCTGAGCCGGGCGGTGCCATATACTACACCGACGGCTCGGTCGACCCCGAAAGTGGCAGGACGGGCGCCTCTGCCATCACCGCTGGGACCGAACTGCTCGAGAGGACGCCGGATTACTGTTCCACCCTGCAGACAGAGCTCGTGGCCATCCACCTGGCCCTGGAGCACGCCCAGAACCGCCAGGAGGCTACTGTGGTCCTACACACAGACTCCAGGGCGGCGTGGCAGGTCCTCCAGCAGCCGCACCCCAGCGACAACGTGGGACTCGTCACCGCCGTCCTGGGTATCCTGCAGAGCCTTGCCGCACAGGGACGTTGGATAAGGCTGCACTGGATGCCCAGCCACGTGGGCGTGCGAGGCAATGAGTCCGCCGACGTTGCTACAAGAAGAGCCGCTGGCGCCCCCCACGTGACCAGGCACCTGCCACCAAAGTCTATCGTACGTGAAGGCGCGAGCCAGGTGTGCTGCAGCCCACCAGACTCACCGGCAGTTAGAAGGAACAAAAGATAAGCTGCTTGGTACGCCGCCGCCACCGACTATCAGACGTTGAGCGCCTTCCATCAACAGCCCAGGGCGGACGGCGTACTGTTGCAGAGAATTATGCTGGGCTACTACACCAGGGAGGAGCTGTACGACGGCTTCCAGTGACAACAGTGCGATGACTGCGGTAAGCACAGCCGCCACCCGCTGCTGCACTACCTACTGTCCTGCCCGGCCACGGAGGCCCGCCGACCAGCGCCGCAGACCCCCGCCCACCCTGCAGAAGGCAGCCTCCTCAGCAGTCGGGCAACGATAGCTACCCTCCTTGTCCGCCAGACGCCCATGGACGTGATGCTTGGGGTGGTCAGGGCGCCCCCCCCCCTCGCTGACCTCCCTACTCCCTCACCTTCCACCCACTAGGGCACGACAACTCCCCCAATGGCGAGCTGTTGCCCGCATTGTATATATATATATATATATATATATATATATATATATATATATATATATATATATATATATATATATATATATATACATATTTATACAATAAACCTTTATTAACTTGCGTCGCGGTCAGTCTGGTCTAGACTGGTAGCGCGTCGCCACATGGGTGGTGTGAATTTTTCTCCCTCACAAAAATCGAAGGTTCCCAATCCACCAATACATACAAACGTGACGCCCATGACGAAATGGAGAGGTGAAGTGAGAGGTGCACTCCCCCGCCACGAAATTCGATAAGTCACGTAGACCTTCAAAAAACTTAGAAATAACACAATTAAATTCCAGGCCTTACGTATGCATGAACTCACACATGTGAGATCTTTGTGATCTCACAGTGATTTCGACGTGTGCTCGCGGGTTGATTGGGTATAGTCTATAAACAGACCAGCTTCAAAACGTGAGGCTCAAACAAAGGTGTGGGGGTGGTGTGTCCCCAGACTGATCATGGTATTGGCACCGGAACTTTCTACAAGACTATATGTATGTATATATATATATATATATATATATATATATATATATATATATATATAAGTGATTAAATTGAACCACCTTCGTAGGAGAAGAGGAAAGTCCCAATATCAATACAATGATTATAACAACCGGATTTAATGTTTCTTATTACATAATTATTTTGTAGGTTGTGTATAACAGCAAATCATCTTTTTAGAATTTTGATCACCATAAGTAATGATGATAAAAATATAAGCAAAAATTTATGTATATACTTTTCAAAAATCAACATTGTATATATTCTAACAAATCACGTTTCTTATTACATAATTATTTTGTAGGTTGTGTATAACAATAAATCATAGTTTCAGAATTTTTATCACCATAAGTAATGATGATAAAAATATAAGCCAAGAATTTATGTATCTACTTTTCCAAAATCAACATGGTATATATTCTAACATATCACGTTTAAAGGTATCAGGATATGTTTGGCATAAATGCTAATACTTTAGATTTACACTGATGTGGCCTTTGAAATGTACCACCATCCATGGAGTGACTCGTTCATTAAAACAATTGCTTACACCTGCTCAAACCTGATTTTATCATATCACTCACTGTATATCTCCATTATGCATTCAATTTCCTTTTAGCTTATTTCAGATTATAATGACAAGAAAACACAATGAAATCCTTATGAACTGGATTTCGTAGAAATGGAATTCGAGAGGAGTGAATGATCGGTAATCATGTTTCGTGTTTCTCGGGACATTGCATAACAGCAGAAAAGAAAAATAAACAAACAAACATGATATCTTGCACCTCATGTAATAAATGTGGGTGCTGGTGTTGCTTGTTCAGGCTACTTGATTAGATTATATGGATTGGTTATTTCACAGCACATGACATTGTTGATTCTACATTTCTTAATCTTATATTATTATTTTTTTCCTGTTGTGTTCTCTTTTGTGCACTTTAAAAGGACTGGACATTACTTCCGTGGTCGCCCATTCATTTGGCCCTACCCACTCGCGTATATTGATCGAACCCGTTTTCTCTCTCAGTAAGGTGGGGCGAGATGAATGTTTGCAAAGCTCGGGAGATTTATTTACATGTTCACCATGCGTTTAAAAGCGTATTGTAATTACAACTTCTATAACCCAGTATAAAGGAAGTGACTAGTTTGTTAAAATAAATTAGGGCCCATAGTGATATAACACAAAGGTGAAATTGTATCATAGTTTTGTGCAAAATGTACGAATAAAAAAGAAATAGTTAAATGGCAACAGTAGGAAGAAGGCGGCGTCTTGGTATCATAACAAACATGGCCGCAAAGGGTTCGGTACGTCTGACAGCAATATGACCCAATTTCATCATTGGGAGGAAAACCGAGTGAAAATACTTAACAGCGACTCGCACATCGATTTATTAGGTATTATCGGTGAATTGAACCGAGTGTGAAGGTGTGTGTGGATAAAGAACGTGCTCAGAAGTGATTTGACAGCTGGTGACCCGACCCCCAGCTAGGGCGAGTGGGCTGACCCTGCCGAGAATTGACTTCAACTTCTTCAATCCATTTGGTGGAATGGGGACTGGTAAGCACAGTGTGCAGTTTACATAATCATAGTGATTTTAATCAGCGTACCTGGGCGAGTTTGTAAGTTGGAAATTGTAAAACTTATAACAAGGTAACTGAAGAAACAACGTGCAGAGGCCTATGCACGGGAACCCAACCCAACCCATCGTAAAATAATCCGAACTTGTTTCATGTTGATAATTAATATTTTACTTAGTATGAATCTCAAGAAGTGGTTAATGAAACAAAATTATGATGTGGATGTAGTTTTTACCTTAGTTCACGGTTTCATTTCATTTAGATAATCATAATGGAAAGATAATGAATTGTCAAGGGACATGTTTACCAAAATTAAGCCAGTCGACCATAGCTTACACTGAAATTTGAACTTCTGTGCTTACATGGTTCAGCGTAAATCCATTTGTATGTTCTTAATATATGGTATATGTCTGTGGTGTAGACATTTAGATGTTGAGTAATTTTGCAAAGGTGATATATATATAAAGAATAAAATCTGAGCATTTTTGCTTAGTGAATTTTACTAATTTTACTAATTCTAAAGTTACCTCTTAAAGTATTATCTCAAACTTAATGAATATAACCAAACTTACCCTTACCTAATATAACATTTTCCCAATTTTATATGGGACAGACTCTTTTTATTTAGTAATTTTTTTCAGTGAATAGCAAAATGAGATTGTTTTTAGAATTAAAAAATCCTTCAAAGATACAAATATGAAAAATACAATGAAAAAAATATATATCTTGAAAGTAGCAGGGTGGTTTTCTAATTTTCACTTAAATAGGGAGTAATTGGTAATGATTAGAAATTAAAAATCTTGTAAAAGTGTAAATATGCAGTATGTGATGAATAAATATTGTCTGACATTTTCAATTTTTTTTTTGTGCCGAGATAATCTTGAAAGCTGATTTATGATATGAAGAATAATTTGTGGTGATTACATACAGAGTTGAAAAATATGTGCGACATATGATTAAAAGGCATTGTCCAAAATTGTCCCAGTTTCATTTTAGGATTTTTTTTTTTTTTTTTTTTTTTTTTTTTTAATATTTTAAGAATAGTGTATAGTACTGAACAAGGAGTAATTTATAACACTCCCGGAGTGTAGTAGTCCTATCCAGAAACATAATTCCCGGTATTATTTTAGAAGTGCACACCTATGTGATATAGTAATAGAAAAATAATAATTTTGTAAATTATAATTCTTGAACATATCTGTTATTCTTGGTGGAAATCAATAATACAAACAGTTGCTAAAGCTATAAACAAACAAATGAAGTTGTGTAGACTCCTTTAGATGCCAACTTTATTTTGATCAGTTCGGAGGTCGGAGATGATGACGACGATGGCATAATGACCTCTAGAATTACGAAATGCAGGTTTGGTTAGGTTGAGTTGGGTTAGAATATATGAATTTAGCATACTTTAATTTCTTCGACCTCCGCCTCTACCAAAACAAACATGGCGTCTCAACTAGTCAAAGTGACTATGTTTGTTTGTTAATAGATTTTAGCAACTGTTTCTATTATTGATTTCTGCCAAGAAAACAATAATGTGTATTATGTTGATGTATTATAATTTACGAAATTAGTATTCAATTTTGTATTACTAAATCATGAAGGTGTGCACTTCCAAAAAATTAAATTAATAACAATCTCATGTATAATCAAACCAAGTTAATTGAACTTTTGGTTATAGAAATGTTGATAAATTAAATTTGGTAATTTTGTGTACCGTATCTGAATTTGATATGTAGATCACTAACAAGTTTGTGTACATTCAAACTAAAATAATTTAAGTGTTTCATGATAAGATAGCTTTGTGGCATGTTATTGTACCATGTTTAACACTGGAGGGGTGGAGGAGCAAATCTTGTTGCCACTATACTCTAGGAGTACTCAGTTTGTGACCATGCTTTATCTGTCTATCTGTTTATCTATATACAAAGATGCTTCTTTCCCTCATAAGGAAGGTAGCCAGTCAAAGCATTCACCCATCCCATTCCCATCAGTCGCCCATTTGTTTCCCTTTTATCTTGACAACTTGTGGATGAAGGGTCATCCCTGTCTCCAAGTCCTCTGCAATATTTATCAGGGCTGTGGAGTTGGAGTCGTCGAGTCGGAGTCGGAAGCAATTACGGTCACTGGAGTTGGAGTCGGAGTCGGTTAAAATATACCAACTCCGACTCCAATTAGATGTACACTTCATAATGCCTTTGTTTAGTCTGTAGAGTTATGCAGTGCACAGTCCTTATAAGTAGATTATATTAAAAAAAAATATTTTATAAGATGTGATAAATCTCATCATCTTATCTTTGTGGTCATTCCACTAAACCCCCAAAACATCCTTGTGCAATGCTGGCTTTCAAATTTATACATAGAGCGATAAACATCCAAAATATTACTTGAATAAATTAGATAAACACCTCCATTTTACACCTTCTGTTGACACACAGTCACGGGAGCTGTAATATTCCTGTCAAGTTCCATATGCGTTGTTTCCATCACTCCATCAGTTTTGTGGTTTCTCCCACTGCTGTGTTGCCAAACAGTAGGATAATTATGATTTCGACTGTAGACTAACACAATAATACTATCTCTTCTCTCCTTTCCCCTTCTTTGTCCTCTCTATACTTTTTAACATTGAATTATTGAAATAAGGATATTTAAAGTTGAAAAAAAGTTTCACGTTTCAAACATGTTCAGCTGTATCTTGTACTCGTATCGATAAGATTGGTTCCAGAACCAGAGTAATGTCCATCGCAATAATCGCATAGCAGTACCAGTATGTAGTTAAATCAAGAGGTACATTATAGAATCTTTATTTTACTGAATTTTCTTCACTATCCTTTCAAAAAATCTCTACTTCAGTAATAAAGTATTAATGAAGAGGTCAAACATAGGAAAGCCACACTATAACATATATCTTTATTCTTTGATATAAATCAGTTATAATGATATAAGTCTACTCAAGATTGGAGCGTATGTGTGTTGTATAGGCTTTATGAAATATGTAGGCCATAATCAGTTAATTACATGAAGAGGAGTCGGAGTCGGTGGTGCCAAAAAGAGAGTAGTTGGAGTTGGAGTCAGTGGTTTAAAAAAGAGGAGTCGGAGGTTTTGTGTTCCGACTCCACAGCCCTGATATTTATAGAGATACAAAATTTTGTAAAAGAGTAAATGCAGTGTATATCAGATAAAAACACTTTTCAAGTTATAGGGTGATTTTCAATTTTTTTTAAATGTTTGTGAATGGATAACCAGTCATGGTATATTAGTGGTATGAATGCCAGGTAACCTAGATTGCCATGGAGCATCATAGTCTGAACCACTTTCTAATCATCTGTTGAAATAGGGGTTAGGTCAGACCTGTGTGTGTTGAAAATCCACATATTTTTACTGTCCTCCCCTAAAGATATCCTTGGCCCAAGAATTCATGTATTAGCAAAGAAAAACTTAAATGTGCATGTTTACAAACACCTTAAGATGCAGAGGACTTCAGAAACAATGAATAATGTACAGTAAGGTGTAAAACTGTACTCTGTACTCTAAAACCGGACAGGCCTCCACTTGTTCCAGCTCCTGACGTCCAACTCTTGTCATCATCATTGCTGACAAAAATGGATGTTTCATGATCAGTTACACCACCCACTTTCTCTGTACAGTAATTTCTCCCATAGATTGACCACCATTATGCGAACATTACCATTATTACATTTTATTCCTTCAGAATTAAAAATTTGTATGTTTAGCACAAATTCAGCTTACATTTCTATGCTAGGATCCTAAACCACCATTACCCAAACCTCACCATCATTACATTAGAAAAATACCAGGGGTTGTGGTCATGGACAATCTGTCTCTTGGAAAAAAAAATGGAGAAAGTCCTGATTTGTCAAAAAATCTTTAGGTATGCTTTCCACTACATGAATGAAACAATAATGAAAATGTTCACAGAAAACCTAATCATGCCCAGACTCAAATATACACCAGTGGTGTGGTCACCAAACAAGAAAAAGGATATAATCACACTAGAAAATTTTCAAGGGACAGCTACCAAAATGGTTCCAAGCCTAGCAGATAACCATACAGTGCAAGACTTGCAAAAATGGGAATATCCACCAAAGGAAAATGGGGGGCATGATTGCAGTTTTTAGAGGCCAAAAAAAGGTGGGGGTGAGACAGGAGTTTCAAGAGGACATAATCACAAACTAAAAAGAAAAAAGAAATAAACATAGCTTTAGGTTATCTAGGAATACAGTTTTCCTTGCAGATGCATAGATCAGTGAAATTGTCTGAAAGTCAGTATAGTGCAATCAAATACCATAAATGTATTTAACCCTGGAATAGTAGCAGATCAGCATTGCATACCTGCTAGTGATATCCGCAATTCTGGACAAACTTTGGGGGGAGAAATATGTAGGAATGTAAAAAAGTTGATCTAATTTTCTCACTTAGAGTAGGTGCTATTCTTAACTCTATTAACTAAATGTATTGAACTAAAACAAAATTATAAAAAAAAAAGAAATAAAAATGTGTAAAAACTACCCCCAAAAAATGCTACATCCTTTCACCACTGCCAGCTGCAGTGTTGCCTGATGGTGATGACATGGGCCATACATGAAATCCAGATGTCCCATGATATGTTCCAGCCTCCCTAGGGCTTGTGTCACATAGGTTGCTATGCACTATGCTAAAAAAAGGTAGGTTTTCCAATGAGCATATCAGGGAGGGAGATGGAAATCTGAAGTGTGTTGGGCTTGATATTGCCTAAAAGGGTGAGACCACAAGCTGAAGCAAGATCAGTGGCAAGAGGAATTGTCGTGAACCAATTATCCACTTTGATGTTTCATTTAATGTGGTGGTATGGTAGCGTCACTTTCTTGTTGCAGTTCATCAACATCACTGTCATGCAGAAGCATCACTTCCCTTAGATCACCGCTTTTTGTCCTTATACAGCCTCTTAACCAATACCATATTAGAATATTTTTGGTGAATCAACATAATACAGGATGTGGTTTGTAGGTACACTTAAAAGGTCCTAATTTAATAGTACATACATACATATACCAAGGCTTTTTCCCCCTTCCAAGGGAGGTAGCCAAAAAGGGAAAGGCATAAAAACACTCCCACCCATTTCATACCTAAATACACTCCACACCCCTCCCACCCTTCCTCTCATCTGAGCACCTCCTGGATGACGGGTCATCCCTGCACCCTGCCCACCGCCCTGGGTCAGAAGCAGTGTCGCAAGACACAGTACATCCACAGCAAGGCCGCTTCATTTAATCGGCGACCCCCCCTCTCCGTCCCCCTTTGCATATAAGGCAAGGACGGGGAGAAATCCCTTCGGGCTGCGTCAAAATTTACTCACACATACTACCCCACCCCCCACCCCCCCGCCCATTCCTCCTCATGCAGTCACAACATCATCCATATACAACCATTCTCCACTCACCTCTGTCTTCCGTCCTCTCCCTTCCTTCCTCAACAGACATTCCCCTCTTCCCCAAAGCCCCCTTCACCCCATCCATCCACCTCATCCTAGGACGTCCCCTCATGTTCACTCCCTCCACATCTGCCTTCCATACCTCTTTTACTAGTCTTTCTTCACTCATTCTTTCCATGTGTCCAAACCATCCTAATATTCTTTCATCAACCCTATCTCCCAAATCCTTTTTCACCCCTGTTCTCCTCCTCACCTCCTCATTTCTCACTCTATCTAGCCTAGTAACCCCCACCATACTTCTCAGACACCTCATCTCAAACACATTCAAACTCCTTCTCTCTTCTTCTCTTATGTTCCACGTTTCTGCCCCATACAGTGCTGTTGGCACAATCACTCCTTCATACAGTCTCCTCTTCGCATCCATTCCCAAATGTCTAATTTAATAGTGCTGTACACAATACCAGACACTCAGCTACAGCAGATGAAAAAAGAGGGGAGCAATGCAAGCATACCTTACACACACACAGGATAGAGTAAAAACTGGGATGTCATGGCAACCTTGGAGTGTCTCATCAATGCAGAGTAGGCCAAAATTTGAAACCCTGGACAACACTTCTGATCTAGGGTTAAGGTAAAGTATGATAAATAGAGTTAGGAGATAAGACCTCATGGGCATAGGTTTGTTCTTGTACATCACAATTAGGTAAATGTACTGTCACCAGTTCCCACAGTATCTCCAGGTAAGCTCCTATGCAGCCACCTTTCCCACTCCAAACAACTCTTGACAAGTTTAATCAACTTGCCTCAGCCATGAATTCTGTAGATGTCCCTTTTGTCTCCATCAAGGGTTGTCTCTTGTGGTGACAACTCTGTGAGTGGGATCAACATCAGGGAAATATGCCACTTACCCATATAGCGGGAGTTGACACTCAAATTATGCTGGTAACTGGCCTAGACTGAAACTTGCTGTACAGTCCCAGGTTTGAAACAGTCATTCCAGTGACACAACTTATGAGCCTCCCAAGGCCAGTGTGTGTGACTTAGAAACCTGTTCTTGGTGTCCTTTGAGGATAAGCATTTGGTGGAAAGAAGACTGCCGAAGTAAGGAAAGTTTGCCACACTTTCACCGATGTTCCCACTAATTGAGATCTGGCAGTCAGGTGGAGCTGCTCCTGGTGGGGGTTGGACAAGAATCTTGGTCATTCCAGAGTTGACTGTCAGACCAGAACTGGAATATGCAAACTGTAAATTGTTGACCAGGTGCAGCAGTCCTTCAGGCAAGTGGACTGGGGCAACAATGTCATTGACTTGGTGCATTTCCCTCACTTTGAAAGAAGTGGTATGGTTCTTGGATCAGAATGGGGACAGGTTGACTGAAAATATGTTGGCATAGCTTGTACTTTCCATCATGTCATTTACATAGATAAGAAACATTATAGGTACTAGGACTGAACATTGCTTGCTTGCTTCTCTTATATTCCCAAAGTCGAAAATCACCTCTCCTTTTCATCTTTGTTTCATTTAATAATAACAAATCTGTCTTCCCTCTTACAAAGAAACTGCCAATCTCTTTTACTTCTATCTGTACCACATCCACAGACCTAGTTTTACTTTACTGGTTGGAGATCTCATTCTAGATCCTCTCATGCCTTGATTTCTCATAGGATGAACATACAGAGAGCAGGATCTTTAGTCCCATCACTTCATCCCACTTTGTTGCATTTTACAATTCACATGGGAAACATGGCAGAAGAACTCTTTTTCCCCCCTACCGCAGGGGATAAGAAGAGGTAGAGTCATAGAAGCAGGAAAGGACAATTCAGTGGAGCAGCATAAAGGAGGAACAGTTGTAGTACAACAGTAGGGATTTGCTCTAACATAGACAAATTATGTGTGACTTCAGTCTGTCGGGTTATCCCAAAAGTCTCTAAAGCTTTGGTTGCGTGCTACCATGCAATCAATACCCTAATACAGGGTAAAATGTACTATTTCTTGTAGTACCAAATATTATGTTATTTATGAAAATTATTTTGGCATTCTCATGGGCTCTTTATGTAATCTGTGAAGCAAGAAAGGGAAGAGAGATCAGCCCTGCAACTTTGGAGAAAGTTCTTCTGTCTGCACATTAATCTAGGTTTAATAAAATAATGAATCACAACATTAGAACATAATGGCAAAGCTTAGGTTGAAATATGATCAATATTTCCATAGTTGTCAGAGGCAAAAGTTGCTGTTGGTGTGTTCATTATTTAAGAACATAGCTTGGAATGTATTAAAAAATATTTCCAACATGATTCTTGGTAACAACATAGCTGAAAATTACAAGGATCTTGTAGAAAACTTTCTTGAAAATTATAAGGAACTTCCAGAATATCTGGTTGAAAGTTCATCAACAACCCTTCTAGTCACCCTCTCCAACACAACAACTAACATCCCCTGACATAAGTGTTTTCACCCATCCTACAAACTCAAATTACATGGGAAACCATTCAAGATCTGTTGTCTGATCACTTCTCAATAAAGATTACCATAGAACTGGAAGAGAAAATACAGTCCACAATCAAGAGAATGTTTGTAAACTACCAAAAACCAAGCAGGCATAAGTACTCAGAAGGTATAGAGAAAGCTAGAATACTTGGAAATTGACCAGTAACCATTCCTGGATTGATCAATCAATCTATATCCCATAGTCTCTATTGTAGGAGACCTGTGTCCTCCAGGAAACTGCCAACCTTCGGGTAGGATCATAAGTCACTTAGAGAAGAGATATTGTGTTGTTGTCTGGGGATTGCTAGTGTGGGGCAGTATTGTATGAGGTGTTCTGTATCTGCTGTTTGGTGATTGCATCTTGGGCAGTTTAAATCTGTGGCCAGGCCTATTCTGGGTTGCTACTCTCTTAATGTTGAATGGTGTCCTGAGTGCAGGTGTAGTGTTGTTCTTGTCTGGGGGGTTGTAGTTGGAGTATTGAGTTTGGTGGTATTTCTTGAAGTGCTTATTTAGTTATCTAGGTGTATATGTGTTTCTGTGTGGTTTAGGTGGTAGGTTGTAGATGCTTAAGTAGTATGTGCTAGTGCTTTTTTCTATTGATGGTGCTTGTGAGATATGTGAAGGAGGGGTGTTGTTGAGGGTTTTGGTGTAGAATTGTGTTCCTGTCATTTTCATGTGATGTTCTATTGGAAGGATTTTTGTTTCTGTATGTAGGTGTCCTAAAGGGGTGGTTTTGGTGCATCTTGTTATTACAGTATTCTCATTGCTCCATTTTACAGTGTTTATAAATTATTTGTGTTAATTTGTTGATTGTTGGGAATCATATTGTGGAGGCATATTTTAAGGTGGTTCTGGTGCATCCTGTTATTATTCTCAATGTTCCAATTTGCAGTGTTAGTAAATTGTTTGTTTTTGATTTGCCAATTGTTAGGAACCATTCTGTGAAAGCATATTGTAAGGTGGTTCTTTTGAACTATGTTTACTGAAGTTTCTTTCTGTTGTCCAAAGTCAGTGCTAGTGATGGATTTTAGTAGGTTTGTTTTCTTGTTGATTTTTGTTGTCAGGTCCTTAATACAAGAGTTGAATATTGTATGAGTGTAAAATGGTAGACCCAAAATTTTTGAGCTCCTTTCTAATGGAAAGGTTTGGCCAATAAAATTTATTACAGGGCAGGTTTTTTATTTATGCTTGTCTGGAGTGGGCAATATTTCTATCGATTTCTGGGGTGAAGCTTCCATTGTGTTATTTCTAAATCATTGTTCCAGTTTGTTATAAAGTAACAGAATGAAAGTCATCCTAGAAATTCAGCGTACTTGGTGCTGCTGTGTCTGGTCCAGTCTGCAAGAGGCTGCACTGCTGTGATACCCCCCCCCCCTTCTCCAACACCATGACCATCATGGAAGGAACTTGAATATAGAACCTTTCCAAAAAGCCCACAGGCAGACACAATATCCCTACCTCCCCAAGGAGGTGCAGATATAGAAGTACGGTAAACAAAATAGTGACTATCATCCAGAATGCAAGTAAAAAGAACATTTCCAGAGGCTACTGAAAAAATCAACCCCCAATAACCTAAAAAAAACAACATAACCAAACAGAACAAGAAAGAGAATGATGGGAGCAATTAGAAACATCACAAAATCAAATGAACCATGAACAGGAAAAAAACTGTGATAATTTAATCAACAAAATAGATGGGAAATCTGATAATGGTAAAATGTGGAGAGCAGTAAAAAACATCAGAAACTCGAAATTAAACCCCCACCCAACCCATGAAGCAGTTGGTGGAACTCAGAACGAAATATTATCACCAAAACAGCAATTCAATGTCAACAAA
The DNA here is from genome assembly GCF_046742065.1 of Oratosquilla oratoria. Taxonomy (NCBI): domain Eukaryota; kingdom Metazoa; phylum Arthropoda; class Malacostraca; order Stomatopoda; family Squillidae; genus Oratosquilla; species Oratosquilla oratoria. The sequence goes on along the minus strand of NC_134782.1, from coordinate 68,863,052 downwards.
TTTTTTTCCAGAATTAATGTCAAGCCCAATAACAGATTACAGGAAAACAATGAAAAAAATATCTAAAATAAAACCTGATATTGTAGCACCCCCCCCCCCTTTCAACAGAAAAGATACAAAAAAGACAATAAAGAAGTTAAAAAACTCCAAAGCTGAAAAGACCAGACAAAATTTCAGGGATCCATCACAAGCACATAGGCCAAAGCACCACGAGAACCTTAACTGACACCCCCAACAACATCCCAAACATCTGGAGAAGAGCTCACATTATCCCAGTACTGAAACCAAACAAACCTCCTGAAAACCCTGCATCATGCAGATCAGTGTCACTACTGTCTTTACTATCCAAACTAATGGGAAGGCTGATAAGACCAAGAATTAAATCTAAAATGCCTACATCCCCAATAAACATGGATTCAAGGAAGACCATTCTACCAGCACTCTGGTCATTAATATCACATTAGTGCTGGAAGAACTTAATGAAAAAGCCCCACTAGAATGAATAGTTATGGTTACCATAGATATAAACAAGGCTTTTGAGAAGGTCCCCAGACACACACTATCCAAAAAGATAATTGAGACAGACAATGCAGTAACTCAAAATAGTTAAATCTCAGGTACAAAAAAGCTTTAGAATGGAGTTCTACCTCTTCATGAGTAATCTCCCAACTCCAGAACCAGTACTAAATACCAATGTTCTCTCATGCAGAAAACCTGATAATAATAACCCTGCACAGTAAATACAAAATAGCAACAGAGAACATCCAAGCTTATGTAAAGAAACTGGAACAATGGCTCAAAAGTAGTAGAATGGAAGCATCACCCCAGAAATCAACAGTAACATTGCTCATTCCTTACAACTGTGAATAAAAAGACTACCCCATAGTAAAATTAAATGGCAAAATCCTTTTACTGGAAATAACCCAAAAGTTCCAGGCCTCATTTGATGCTTGTATGACTTTTAGACCACATACCAAAGACCTGACAGCAAAAATCAGCAATAAAATAAACCTACTAAAATCCATCATTAATAACTTTGGACAATGGAAAGAAACACCAGTAACCATTTTCAAACAATTCAAAAGAACCACTCTAGAATATGTCTCCACAGCATGGTTCCCAACAATTGGCAAAACAAACTCAAATAATTTACAAACTCTACAGAATGGAGCACTGAGAATAATAGCAGGATGCACCAAAACCACACACATTGGACACCTGCACACACAAATCAAAGTCCTCCTCATAGAACACATGAAAATGACAGGCACACATTTTTTTTCACCAGAACCCTAAACACCACCTACCATCATTAAGTTTTTTGAAGAGAGAGAGACTGGAGGAAGTGGATAGTTTTAGATACTTGGGTGCGAATGTAGCAGGAAAGGGAGGAGTAGGGGGTGGAGGTAGAATGTAGATTGAGAGAAGTGAGTAAATGCCTTAGGGGATTAAAAAGTGTAATGAGAAATAGACATTTGGGAATGGATGCTAAGAGGAGATTGTATGAAGGAGTGATTGTGCCGACAGCTTTGTACGGGTCAGAAACATGGAACATAAGAGAGGAAGAGAGGAGTTTGAATGTGTTTGAGATGAAATGCCTGAGAAGTAAGATAGGGGTTACTAGGCTAGATAGAGTGAGGAAGAGAACAGGGGTGGAAAGGGAGTTGGGAGATAGGGTTGATAAAAGAGTATTGGGATGGTTTGGACACATGGAAAGAATGAGTGAAGAAAGAGTAGTAAAAGAGGTATGGAAGGCAGATGTGGAATGAGTGAACATGAGGGGGGATCTTATGATGAGATGGATGGATGGGGTAAAAGGGACATTGGGAAAGAGGGGAATGTCTGTTGAGGAAGGATAGGAGAGGACAGAAGATAGGGGTGAATGGAGAATGGTTGTGTATGGATGATGCTGTGATGTATGAGGGGGAGTGGGTGGGGGGTAAGGGAGTATGTATGAAAAATAAAGTGACACAGCCCGAAGGGATTTCTCCCCATCTTCTCCTTTTCTGCATGAGGGGATAGAGAGGGGGGTTGCCGAATTAATGAAGCGGCCTTGCTGTGGATGTGTTGTGTCTTGTGACACTGCTTCTGACCCAGGGCATTGGACAAGATGCAGGGATGACCTGTCATCCAGGAGGTGCCAAGATAAGAGGGAGGGAAGACGGTAGAGGGGGGTGGAGTATGTAGGGGATGGAATGGTTTCTATGCCTTTGTCTTTTGGCTACCTCCCGTGTAAGGGGGAAGAAAGCCTTTGGTATATGTATCTTTAAATTATTGGGGAACCTTTTCACTCTAGAAAATCACACTGGAGAGGTAAAATCAAAGAGTATTGTAAGTGTGATTTGTAAGTTATGTCAGATTGAATGAATGCATTTGGTATTACAGTATATATTGTATTTTCCCAAGATTGTATGTATATCCTTGATGGTGTACAAAGCCAAATGTTTCAGAAACAGGAGCATTTTCATATCACATGAAGTTACTAATTTAGTAATAGTTTGAACAATTTTGTTATGTGTTTCTGTTCTAATACTATGGTTGTTAATTGGACATCTTTGGAACTTGATTAGTGACAAGAAAACTGTTTTTTCAGATTCTTTGTGTATGCTGTAGCTATGTGATATAGATTTCATTGTCAATTTGTCACAAGTTGGCATTTGCATATTCATATAAAAATTTATAGTAGTAATTTTCTGTAATTATCTTTATTACAGGTGTAGTGGAGTGATGGTGGGGGCTGGTGGTATTTTGCGTGGCCCAGGATGGGCTGTGGGTGGTGCCCACATCCCACCCATGGGAGCTGCAGCAACCCATCTGGAGGGAGAAGCCCTTTCAGTGGCCTTGGATGTGGTTCAGGCTTGGGCAGTACTCATCACCCTGGGATTTACAATGATCCTCTTTTTCTTCCTGGCCATGTGTGTATGTGCCAAGAAGGAAGACTTGTGAGTTTTTGAAAATTTTTCTGTATGGTTGGTAGTTTATGAATATGTTTTACTGCATGGTTGGTAGTTCTTGAACGTGTTTTACTGCATGGTCAGTTGTGTTTCAAACTTGATGCTTTGTATAATTTCTTTGGTTTTATTTATTTATTTTTTTTATCATGGAAAACTTTCATTCACTCTCAAAAACAGAAGCTTATTCCCCCATATAAGGGAGGTAGCCAGAGAAGGCATGCACCCATCCCACTCTCATCCATAACCCATTTGTTTTCCGTATTATATTGACTCCTCATGGATGAAGGGTGATCTGTGTCACCAGCTCACTGGGTCAAAAGCATTGCATCAAGACACAGTACATCCACAGCTGGGCCACCACTACTTTATTTGCTTGGCAACCTTTCCGTCTGGCCACATCAATTTATCATCCATTCACAACCATTCTCTGCTCACACCTATCTTTTGCCTTCTCCCTTCCGTGCTCAAGAGTTCACTTTATATTCAAGGCCCCCTTCTCCCTATCCATCCATTACATTCTTGGTCTTCCCCACTTGTTCATTATACCCATCTCTGTCTTTCACACTCTTTTTTTTTGCTAATCTCTCCTCATTTAATCTTTCCATGTACCCAAACTATTCCCATATTCTTTTTATCTACTCTATCTGCCAGCTCCCTTTCTACCCCCCACCCTCATCTTCATCTCCTCATTTCTCACTCTATCCATCCTTGTAACACTCACCATACTTCTCAGACACATTTGAATTATTCCATGCTGCATCCCTTGAATTCCATATCTATGACCCATACAATGTCATAATCACAATCATCCTTTCATGCAGTCTTCTTTTCATATCCATTCCTATATACCTATTTCTCATGAGATTTTTCATTACCCCAAGACATATATTTGTATATGTTTTACTTGTTTACTTATTCATCTTAGTTATTAGTAAAATATTTATTTTATTTATTAGTAAAAGAGGAGGCAGAGTCGGATGAAGAGAACTTGAGGGGGTGACTGAGGATGAGATGGATGGATGGGGTGAAAAGGGCATTGAGTAAGAGGGAAATGTCTGTTGAGCAAGAAAGGGAGAAGGCAGGAAATAGGGGTGAATGGAGAATGGCTGTGGATAGATAATACTGTGATGCAGAGAAGGAAGTGGTTGAGTGTGAATGATGTTTTGATGCAGCCAGAAAGGATTTCTCCCTATCTTCTTGTTTTATTCATGAGGGGACGGAGAGGAGGGGATGTCACTGATTAAGTGAAGTGGCCTTACTGTGGATGTGCTTTGTCCTGCTACATTGCTTCTGACCCAGGGCAGTGGGCTGGATACAGGAATGACTCGTCATCTGTGAAGAGCAAAGATGAGAGGGGAGAAAGGGTGGTGGATGGGAGTGGAGTGGGTGGCAGTGGGTATATGCCTCTTGACTTGGCTACCTCCTAGGTAAAGGGGAAAATTCCCTTGATATATAAATGGATATATATATTTTATTTTATTCATTTATTTTTGACAGCCATAATTGGGAGAGGCATGAATCATCATTGTGCATGGATTAATGCTGTTGAATATGATCATTGAACATGATGTTAAAGATTTTTGATAAAGATCAATGCTGAAAGTTAAAACTGTTGGTATGGCAAGCATGGCTATTCTATAAGTTTTTTATGCTTTTAGATTAGGCATATGGAGGATTAGAATATGCATGTTGGTGTAGTTTTTGTATTCAGAAGCCATTGGAATATAATGTGTTGATATATTGCTTTGTGATTTTTAGGTATGAAGACTATGAATCTACAATTGGTGTGACTACTCTGAAGATGTGTCAGGATGGGGGAGAAAATGGAATGCGCAGTTTTTCACAGCTCAATGGTTCTCATACTCCAAGAGCAAGTGATGAGGCCTCAGAAGCTTCGAGCAGGTTTGTTATATAAGTCTTTTATTGAGGTTAGAAATCTTTTAGGGAGGAAAGGGACAAGGGACAATAGGGATTTTTTACAAATCCATTTATTTTTTCTTAACACAGTTGTGTATAAACAGATTGTAGTTGTACTATATATGATGACATAATGTTGAAAAAAAAAAGAAACTAAGTGGGGATACATTCAAGGTTTTGAGAGTCTAATAAGAAAAAAAATAGAAAAGAATGAATAAAATAAAGCCAAGTTTGACTGATGAAAGCAAGAGATGGGAGCCCCAATAAGTATTGCTTTATTCTTATATATTTCTATCCATATAAGTAGATAGAAATATACAACAATAGAGCAATACTTATTGGGCCTCCATCTCTATATTTTCATCAGTCAAACTTGGGTTTCTTTTGTCTATTTATAGACATTTGGGAATGGATGCTAAGAGGAGACTGTATGAAGGAGTGATTGTGCCAACAGCACTGTATGGGGCAGAAACATGGAACATAAGAGAGGAAGAGAGAAGGAGTTTGAATGTGTTTGAGATGAGGTGTCTGAGAAGTATGGTGGGGGTTACTAGGCTAGACAGAGTGAGAAATGAGGAGGTTAGGAGGAGAACAGTGGTGGAAAGGGAGTTGGGAGATAGGGTTGATGAAAGAGTATTGGAATGCTTTGGACACATGGAAAGAATGAGTGAAGAAAGACTAGTAAAAGAGGTATGGAAGGCAGATGTGGAGGGAGTGAACATGAGGTAGCGACCTAGGATGAGATGGATGGATGGGGTGAAGGGGGCTTTGGGGAAAAGGGGAATGTTTGTTGAAGAAGGATGGAAGAGGACAGAAGATGGGTGAATGGAGAATGGTTGTGAATATGGATGATGTTGTGATGCATGAAGTGGAATGGATGGGGGGATGGGGGGTGAGGTAGTGTGTGTGAGAAAAATTTGATGCAGCCCGAAGGGATTTCTCCCCGTCTTCTACTTTTCTGCATGAGGGGACAGAGAGGGGGGGGGGGGGTTGCCGATTTAATAAAGCTGCCTTGCTGTGGATGTGCCGTATCTTGCAACATTGCCTCTGACCCAGGGCAGTGGACAAGATGCAGGGATGACCCGTCATCCAGGAGGTGCCAAGATAAGAGGGAGGGTGGAGGGGAGTGGAGTGTATTAGGGATGGAATGGGTGGGAATGGTTTTTATGCCTTTTTCTTTTTGGCTACCTCCCTTGTATTTTGTTTTATGTATTTTTTTTTTTGTATGAAGGGGTGAGTGCTGACAGCACTATACGGGACAGAAATATGGAATATAAGAGAGTAATAGTTTAAATGTATCTAAGATGAAATGCCTGAGAAGTATGGTAGGGGTTACTAAGCTGGCTTAAGTGAGAAATGAGGAGGTGAGGGGGAGAACATGGGTGGTAAGGGAGTTGGGAGGTAGGGTAGATGAAAGACTATTGCAATGATTTGGACTCATGGAAAGAATAAGTGAAGAAAGATTAGTAAAAGAAGTGTAGAAGGCAGAAGTGGATGGAGTGAATATAAGGGGGTGACTAAGGATGAGATGGATGGGGTAAAAGGGGCATTGAGAAAGGGGAAAATGTCTATTGAGGAAGGAAGGGAGAAGACAGAAGATAGGGTGAGTGGAGAATAGTTGTGTATGGGTGATGCTGTGATGCATGGGAGTGGGTAGGTGATGGGGGGATAGGGAGTATGTGGAAACAATATTTTGATGAAGCCTATAGGGTTTTCCCTCATCTTCTCCCTTTCTGCATGAGGGGATGGTTGTGGGGGTGTCGTTGATTAAATGAAGCAGCCTTAATGCTGTGTCGTGCTGCATTGCTTCTGGCCCAGGGCAGTGGACAAGGTGCGGGGATGACCTGTCATCCAGGAAGATCCAAGAAAAGGAGTGGTGAATGGGAGTGGAGTATGTGGTGATGAAATGGGTGGGAATTGATTTATGCCTTTGACTTTGGCTACCACCCTTATAAGGGGTGAAAAGCCCTTGGTATATGTATGTATTTTTTGTTATTTTATCAGGCAAACAAATCTTGAAAGTATCCCCACATAGTTTCCAATGCAGAGTGGACAAGCATTGTGT